>NC_091984.1:13805387-14405387 GCF_044704955.1 Pristiophorus japonicus | reverse complement strand
GAATAGCTCAGATTAATATGTGGCTTGAGGAATGGTACAGCAGGGAGGGATTCAAATTCCTGGGACATTGGAACCGGTTCCGGGGGAGGTGGGACATGTACAAAGTGGACGGTCTGCACCTAGGCAGGACCGGAACAAATGCCCGAGGGGGAGTGTTTGCTCATGCTGTTGGGGAGGAGTTAAACTAATATGGCAGGGGGATGGGAACCTATGCAGGGAGACAGAGGGAAATAAAATGGGGGCAGAAGCAAAAGATAGAAAGGAGAAAAGTAAAAGTGGAGGGCAGAGAAACCCTAGGCAAAAAACAAAAAGGGCCACATTTCAGCAAAATTCTAAAGGCGCAAAGTGTGTTAAAAAGACAAGCCTGAAGGCTCTGTGCCTCAATGCGAGGAGTATTCGGAATAAGATGGACGAATTAACTGCGCAGACAGCAGTTAACGGATATGATATAATTGGCAACACGGAGACATGGCTCCAGGGTGACCAAGGCTGGGAACACAACATCCAGGGGTATTCAACATTTTGGAAAGATAGACAGAAAGGAAAAGGAGGTGGAGTGGCATTGCTAGTTAAAGAAGAAATTAATCAAATAGTAAGGAGGGACATTAGCTTGGATGATGTGGAATCGGTATGGGTGGAACTGCGGAATATCAAAGGGCAGAAAACACTAGTGGGAGTTGTGTACAGACCACCAAACAGTAGTAGTAAAGTTGGGGACAGCACCAAACAAGAAATAAGGGATGTGTGCAATTAAGGTACAGCAGTTATCATGGGCGACTGTAATCTACATATTGAACATATAAGAACATAAGAATTAGGAACAGGGGTAGGCCATCTAGCCCCTCGAGCCTGCTCCGCCATTCAACAAGATCATGGCTGATCTGGCCGTGGACTCGGCTCCACTTACCCGCCCGCTCCCCATAATCCTTAATTCCCTTACTGGTTAAAAATCTATCTATCTGTGATTTGAATACATTCAATGAGCTAGCCTCAACTGCTTCCTTGGGCAGAGAATTCCACAGATTCACAACCCTCTGGGAGAAGAAATTTGTTCTCAACACGGTTTTAAATTGGTTCCCCCTTATTTTGAGGATGTGCCCCCGAGTTCTAGTCTCCCCGACCAGTGGAAACAACCTCTCTGCCTCTATCTTGTCTATCCCTTTCATGATTTTAAATGTTTCTATAAGATCACCCTTCATCCTTCTGAACTCCAACGAGTAAAGACCCAGTCTACTCAATCTATCATCATAAGGTAAGCCCATCATCTCCGGAATAAGCCTAGTGCATCGTCTCTGTACCCGTTCCAAAGCTAGTATATCCTTCCTTAAGTAAGGTGACCAAAACTGCACGCAGTATTCCAGGTGCAGCCTCACCAATACCCTGTACAGTTGCAGCAGGACCTCCCTGCTTTTGTACTCCATCCCTCTCGCAGTGAAGTCCAACATTCCATTCACCTTCCTGATTACCTGCTGCACCTGCAAACTAACTTTTTGGGATGCATGCACAAGGATCCCCAGGTCCATCTGCACCGCAGCATGTTTTAATTTCTCCCCATTCAAATAATATTCCCTTTTACTGTGTTTTTTTCCAAGGTGGATGACCTCACATTTTCCGACATTGTATTCCATCTGCCAAACCTTAACCCATTTGCTTAACCTATCTAAATCTCTTTGCAGCCTCTCTGTGTCCTCTACACAACCCGCTTTCCCACTAATCTTGGTGTCATCTGCAAATTTTGTTACACTACACTCTGTCCCCTCTTCCAGGTCATCTATGTATATTGTAAACAGTTGTGGTCCCAGCACCGATCCCTGTGGCACAACACTAACCACCGATTTCCAACCCGAAAAGGACGCATTTATCCCGACTCTCTGCTTTCTGTTAGCCAGCCAATTCTCGATCCATGCTAATAAATTTCCTCTGACTCCGCGTACCTTTATCTTCTGCAGTAACCTTTTGTGTGGCACCTTATCGAATGCCTTTTCGGTACACCTCTATCCACCATGCTCATTATATCCTCAAAGAATTCCAGTAAATTAGTTAAACATGATTTCCCCTTCATGAATCCATGTTGCGTCTGCTTGATTGCACTATTCCTACCTAGATGTCCCGCTATTTCTTCCTTAATGATAGCTTCAAGCATTTTCCCCACTACAGATGTTAAACTAAGCGGCCTATAGTTACCTGCCTTTTGTCTGCCCCCTTTTTAAAACAGAGGCGTTACATTAGCTGCTTTCCAATCCGCTGGTACCTCCCCAGAGTCCAGAGAATTTTGGT
Source organism: Pristiophorus japonicus (assembly GCF_044704955.1). Classification (NCBI taxonomy): domain Eukaryota; kingdom Metazoa; phylum Chordata; class Chondrichthyes; family Pristiophoridae; genus Pristiophorus; species Pristiophorus japonicus. The sequence continues at coordinate 14,403,110 of NC_091984.1, read as the reverse complement.
AGTTTATAACGAATGCATCTGCTATAACCTCTGCCATCTCTTTTAATATCCTGGGATGCATTTCATCGGGACCAGGGGACTTGTCTGCCTTGTGTCCCATTAGCCTGTTTAGCTCTACCCCACTAGTGATAATGATTATCTCAAGGTCCTCCCTTCCCACATTCCCGTGACCAGCAATTTTTGGCATGGTTTTTGTGTCTTCCAATGTGAAGACCGAAGCAAAATAATTGTTTAAGGTCTCAGCCATTTCCACATTTCCCATTATTAAATCCCCCTTCTCATCTCCTAAGGGACCAACATTTACTGCAGTCACTCTTTTCCGTTTTATATATCGGTAAAAGCTTTTACTATCTATTTTTATGTTTTGCGCAAGTTTACTTTCGTAATCTATCTTTCCTTTCTTTATTGCTTTCTTAGTCATTCTTTGCTGTCGTTTAAAATTTTCCCAATCTTCCAGTTTCCCACTAACCTTGGCCACCTTATATGCATTGGTTTTTAATTTGATACTCTCCTTTATTACCTTGGTTATCCACGGCTGGTTATCCTTTCTCTTAACGCCCTTCTTTTTCACTGGAATATATTTTTGTTGAGCACTATGAAAGAGCTCCTTAAAAGTCCTCCACTGTTCCTCAATTGTGCCACTGTTTAGTCTGTGTTCCCAGTCTACTTTGGCCAACTCTGCCCTCATCCCACTGTCGTCCTCTTTGTTTAAGCATAGTACACTCGTTTGAGACACTACTTCCTCACCCTCAATCTGTATTACAAATTCAACCATACTGTGATCACTCATTCCGAGAGGATCTCTTACTCGGAGATCGTTTATTATTCCTGTCTCATTACACAGGACCAAATCTAAGATAGCTTGCTCCTTTGTAGGTTCTGTAACATACTGTTCTAAGAAACAGTCCCGTATGCATTCTATGAATTCCTCCTCAAGGCTACCCCGTGCGATTTGATTTGACCAATCGATATGTAGGTCAAAATCCCCCATGATTACTGCCGTTACTTTTTGACATGCCTCCATTATTCCCTTGATTATTGCCCGCCCCACCGTGAAGTTATTATTTGGGGGCCTATAAACTATGCCCACCAGTGACTTTTTCCCCTTACTATCTCTAATCTCCACCCACAATGATTCAACATTTTGTTCATTGGAGCCAATATCGTCTCTCACAACTGCCCTGATATCTTCCTTTATTAACAGAGCTACCCCACCTCCTTTCCCTTCTTGTCTATCTTTCCGAATTGTCAGATAACCCTGTATGTTTAATTCCCAGTCTTGGCCACCCTGCAACCTCGTTTCTGTAATGGCCACCAAATCATACCCATTTGTAATGATTTGTGCCGTCAACTCATTTACTTTATTTCGAATGCTGCGTGCGCTTAGGTAGAGTGTTTTAATATTAGTTTTTAAACCATGACTTTTAGTTATGACCCCTCCTGCAGTCCCTTTATATTCATACATATTGTCCCTTCCTATCACCGTGTGGTTTACACTTAACCCAGTGCTACTCTGCTCTGTTGCCTCCTGCCTTTGCATCCTTTCTTGGGGTCCTGTTCATCTGAGCTCTCACCCACTCTAACTGGCTCAGAGCTCTCCCCCTGGGTTCCGAATGCTCCTCGCATTGAGGCACCGAGCTTTCAGGCTTGCCTTTTTATTGTACTTTGACCCTTTAGAATTTTGCTGTACAGTGGCCATTTTTGTTTTTTGCCTTGGGTTTCTCTGCCCTCCACTTTTACTCATCTCCTTTCTGTCTTTTGCTTCTGTCTCCATTTTGTTAACTCTGTCTCCCTGCATTGGTTCCCATCCCCCTGCCATATTAGTTTAACTCCTCCCCAACAGTACCAGCAAACACTCCCCCGAGGACATTGGTTCCTGTCCTGCCTAGGTTGAGACCGTCCGGTTTGTACTGGTCCCACCTCCCCCAGAACCGGTTCCAATGCCCCAGGAATTTGAATCCCTCCCTGCTGCACCACTGCTCAAGCCACTATTCATCTGAGCTATCCTACGATTCCGACTCTTACCAGCATGTGGCACTGGTAGCAATCCCGAGATTACTACTTTTGAAGTCCTACTTTTTAATTTAGCTCCTAGCTCCTTAAATTCGTCTCGTCGGACCTCATCCCTTTTTTTTACCTATGTCGTTGGTACCAATGTGCACCACGACAACTGGCTGTTCACCCTCCCTTTTCAGAATGTCATGAATGACTGGGCAATGCGGTGGAGGAAGATTTTCTGGAGTGCATTAGGGATGGTTTTCTGGACTGATATTTCGAGGAACCAACTAGAGAGCTGGCCATCCAAGACTGCGTGATGTATAATGAGAAGGGACTAATTAGCAAACTTGTTGTGCGAGGCCCCTTGGGGAAGAGTGATCATAATATGGTCAAATTCTTTATTAAGATGGAGAGTGACACAGTTCATTCAGAAATTAGGGCCCTGAACTTAAGGAAAGGTAACTTCGATGGTATGAGGCATGAAATGGCTAGAATAATACTTAAAGGGTTGACGGTGGATAGGCAATGGCAAACATTTAAGGATCACATGGATGAACTTCAACAATTGTACATCCCTGTCTGGAGTAAATGTAAAACGGGGAAGGTGGCTCAACCGTGGCTAATAAGGGAAATTAAGGATAGTGTTAAATCCAAGGAAGAGGCATATAAATTGGCAAAAAAAATCAGCAAACCTGAGCACTGGGAGAAATTTAGAATTCAACAGAGGAGGACTAAGGGTTTAATTAAGAGGGGGAAAACAGAGTATGAGAGGAAGCTTGCCGGGAACATAAAAACTGACTGCAAAACCTTCTATAGATATGTGAAGAGAAAAAGATTAGTGAAGACAAACATCGGTCCCTTGCAGTCGGACTCAGGTGAATTTATAATGGGGAACAAAGAAATAGCAGACCAATTGAACAAATACTTTGGTTCTGTCTTCATGAAGGAAGACACAAATAACCTTCCGAATGTACTAGGGGACAGAGGGTCTAGTGGGAAGGAGGAACTGAAGGATATCCTTATTCTGCGGGAAATTGTGTTCGGGAAATTGATGGGATTGAAGGCCGATAAATCCCCAGGGTCTGATAGTCTGCATCCCAGAGTACTTAAGGAAGTGGCCCGAGAAATAGTGGATGCATTGGTGATCATTTTCCAACAGTCTATCGACTCTGGATCAGTTCCTATGACTGGAGGTTAGCTAATGTAACATCACTTTTTAAAAAGGGAGGGAGAGAGAAAACGGGTAATTATAGAAGGTTAGCCTGACATCAGTAGTGGGGAAAATGTTGGAATCAATCATTAAGGATGAAATAGCAGCGCCTTTTGAAAGCAGTGACATGATCGGTCCAAGTCAGCATGGATTTATGAAAGGGAAATCAAGCTTGACGAATCTTCTGGAATTTTTTGAGGATGTAGCTAGCAGAGTGGACAAGGGACAACCAGTGGATGTGGTGTATTTGGATTTTCAAAAGGTTTTTGACAAGGTCCTACACAAGAGATTGGGGTGCAAATCAAAGCACATGGTATTGGGGGTAACATACTCTCATGGATATAGAACTGGTTGGCAGACAGGAAGCAGAGAGTCGGGATAAATAGGTCCTTTTCAGAATGGCAGGCAGTGACTAGTGGAGTGCCGCAGGGCTCAGTGCTGGGACCCCAGCTCTTTACAATATACATCAGTGATTGAGATGAAGGAATTGAGTGTAGAAACTCCAAGTTTGCAGATGACACTAAACTGGGTGGCGGTGTGAGCTGTGAGGCGGAAGCTAAGAGGCTGCAGGGTGACTTGGACAGGTTAGGTGAGTGGGCAAATGCATGGCAGATGCAGTATAATGTGGATAAATGTGAGATTATCCACTTTGGGGGCAAAAACACGAAGGCAGAATATTATCTGAATGGCGGCAAATTAGGAAAAGGGAAGGTGCAACGAGACCTGGGTGTCATGGTTCATCAGTCATTGAAAGTTGGCATGCAGGTACAGCAGGCGGTGAAGAAGGCAAATGGTATGTTGGCCTTCATAGCTAGGGGATTTGAGTATAGGAGCAGGGAGGTCTTACTGCAGTTGTAGAGGGCCTTAGTGAGGCCTCACCTGGATTATTGTGTTCAGTTTTGGTCTCCTAATCTGAGGAAGGACGTACTTGCTATTGAGGGAGTGCAGCGAAGGATCACCAGACTGATTCCCGGGATGGCTGGACTGACATATGAGGAGAGACCGGATCAACTGGGCCTTTATACACTGGAGTTTAGAAGGATGAGAGGGGATCTCATCGAAACGTATAAGATTCTGACGGGACTGAACAGGTTAGATGTGGGTAGAATGTTCCCGATGTTGGAGAAGTCCAGAACCAGGAGACACAGTCTTAGGATAAGGGGTAAGCCATCTAGGACTAAGATGAGGAGAAACTTCTTCACTCAGAGAGTTGTTAACCTGTGGAATTCCCTGCCGCAGAGAGATGTTGATGCCAGTTCATTGGATATATTCAAAAGGGAGTTAGATATGACCCTTACGGCTAAAAGGATCAAGGAGTATGGAGAGAAAACAGGAAAGGTGTACTGAGGGAAAGATCAGCCATTATCTTATTGAATGGTGGTGCAGGCGCGAAGGGCCAAATGGCCTACTCCTGCACCTATTTTCTATGTTTCCAACTATGATCAAACTATACGGAGTCAGGGGACAAGTCGCAGATTGGATCGCAAGCTGGCTACAAAATAGGAAACAGAAAGTAGGGGTGAAAGGCAGTTACTCAGATTGGCAAAGCATGGGAAATAGTGTTCCACAGGGATCAGTGCTGGGAACACTGTTGTTCACCATTTACAAAAACAATTTGGACTCAGGAATTGGAAGTACAATTTCAAATTTTTGTGGATGACATCAAATTGGGGGGGTGTAGTTAAGACAGAGGAGGACTGAGACAAAATACAGGAAGACATTAATAAATTTGCAGAATGGGCGTGTAATTGGCAAATGAACTTCAAAAATAGATAAGTGTAAGGTAATACATTTTGGTAGAAAGAAAAGGAGGCCACATACTCCTTGAAAAATAAATCTCAAAAGGTAGAGGAACAGAGGGATCTGGGACTACAGATATACAGATCACTAAAAGTAGTGATGCAGGTTAATAAGGCCAAAGAAAAGCAAACAAAGCACTGGGGTTCATTTCTAGAGGGATAGAATTGAAAATCAGGGAAGAGGTTATGTTAAACTTCTACAGAACTTTGGTTAGATCACACTTGGGGTACTGTGTACAGTTCTCATCTCCATATTATAAAAAGGATATGGAGGCACTGGATAAAGTGCAAAAAAAATTACTAGAACAGTCGCAGAAGTGAGAGGTTATGCCTATCAGTAAAGATTGAACATGCTGGGGTTCTTTTCTCTCGAAAAGAGAAGATTGAGGGATAATCTGATTGAGGTCTGCAAGATTATGAAAGAGTTTGATCGGATAGACATAGAGATGTGTTTCCACTTGCAAGCGAGACCAGAACTTGGGACTATAAAGACAAGATAGTCACTCATACATCCAATGGATCTGAATTTCTAATATATGCTCCCTGCAGGCAGCACAAAGCAGGAAATAGCACCTAGATTATGCAGTCTTAATTTATATGTACTTTAGTTTATTTTTAAGCCAATTATATAATAAAATTTACTAATCACAGTTGGTTACGTTAAAGAATATCATACATTGCTCACACCAAATGTTAATGACTCCCTATATGTGTATAAACCACAGTGCAGCCTTAATTAGTGGATTATTTGCAGAATCTCTGAAAAAGGTTTCAAGAATATTAAACTCTCCAAAGATACCTTTAGTGATCATCTTTAGCACATACAACAAAATGTGCAAAGTCTAGTTTACTGAAGATAATCTTGATATTTCAATTATTATTTTAGTCACTTTGTTGTGATCCATTGCAAGTGTCGCAGTGTGAACAAATCCCTGTTTGCAGTGTAAGTGTAGCATTTTAACATGAAAACACACAGTACAATGCAGTAAGCATGCGTAACATTTTCACATGTGGTGCTCAACAATAAATCTTTTGGGATAAGTGATGGAGATTGGGAGAGTGACCTCTTCAGGATGTCCCAAAGCCTGTCACAGCCAATGTCATCACTGCTGTTTTGATGGGGTTTTTTAAGGACATGTTTATTTGTACTGCAAAAATGGCCACCATGCTTTACCCTTTGTTTCTGATTGGTCCCCTTGAAGGATAAGCCATAACCTGAACTTTGACAGGACTGTGTAACTGGAACCGCCCATCCCAAGGTCTCACTGACTTTGCAAAATGTAACTCCTGAAGCGACAGAGGACAGAGCTCCCCAGAAGACAGCCAGGGTCGGTCAAAGTGCCTTAGCCCAGTCCAAGTGCATGCCTCCCCCAACCAAAGTGCCTTAACCCCAGCACAAGTGTGTCCTCCCCCCCCACCCTCCGTTACCCCACCATAGATGGAACAGACATTGTGTACGGATTGTTAACAGATTTATTGGGTTTGAAGTGAATCGTGACAGTGTCGCGACTTCTGGATATCATCCACTCCAACTATGTCTCTTGTAGAGGGTTGGAAGAATGTGATCCGTCTTCCCCACCCACCCATGTCTCTCTCCCCATGCCTCCACCCATGTGTCTCATTCTCCCCTCAGTCTCTCTCATTCTTCCCCCAGCCTCACTCACTCACCCCCCAGCCTCACTCACTCTCCCCCCAGCCTCTCTCACTCTCCCCCCAGCCTCTCTCACTCACCCCCAGCCTCTCTCACTCTCCCCCCAGCCTCTCTCACTCTCCCCCCAGCCTCTCTCACTCCCTCCCCAGTCTCTCTCACTCCCTCCCCAGTCTCTCTCACTCTCCCCCCAGCCTCTCTCACTCTCTCTCAAGCCTCTCTCACTCTCTCCCCAGCCTCTCTCACTCTGCCCCCCAGCCTCTCTCACTCCCTCCCCAGCCTCTCTCACACCCCCCTCAGCCTCTCTCACTCCCTCCCCAGCCTCTCTCACTCTGCCCCTCAGCCTCTCTCACTCTCCCCAGCCTCTCTCTCTGCCCCCCAGCCTCTCTCACTCTCCCCCCAGCCTCTCTCACTCCCTCCCCAGCCTCTCTCACTCCCTCCCCAGCCTCTCTCACTCTCCCCCCCAGCCTCTCTCACTCTCTCCCAAGCCTCTCTCACTCTCTCCCAAGCCTCTCTCACTCTCTCCCCAGCCTCTCTCACACCCCCCCAGCCTATCTCACACCCCCCTCCAGCCTATCTCACACCCCCCTCAGCCTCTCTCACTCCCTCCCCAGCCTCTCTCACTCTGCTCCCCAGCCTCTCTCACTCTCCCCCCAGCCTCTCTCACTCTCTCTCAAGCCTCTCTCACTCTCTCCCCAGCTTCTCTCACTCTCCCCCCAGCCTCTCTCACGCTCCCCCCAGCCTCTCTCACTCTCCCCCCCAGCCTCTCTCATGCTCCCCCCAGTCTCTCTCACTCTCCCCCCACCCTCACACTCCCCCAGCCTCTCTCACTCTCCCCCCCAGCCTCTCTCATGTTCCCCCCAGCCTCTCTCACTCTCCCCCCCAGCCTCTCTCACGCTCCCCCCAGCCTCTCTCACTCTCCCCCCCCAGCCTCTCTCATGCTCCCCCCACCCTCTCTCACTCTCCCCCCAGCCTCTCTCATGCTTCCCCCCAGCCTCTCTCATGCTCCTCCCACCCTCTCTCACTCTCCCCCCAGCCTCTCTCATGTTCCCCCCAGCCTCTCTCACTCTCCCCCCCAGCCTCTCTCATGTTCCCCCCAGTCTCTCTCACTCTCCCCCCCAGCCTCTCTCATGTTCCCCCCAGTCTCTCTCACTCTCCCCCCAGCCTCTCTCATGTTCCCCCCAGCCTCTCTCACTCTCCCCCCCAGCCTCTCTCATGTTCCCCCCAGTCTCTCTCACTCTCCCCCCCCAGCCTCTCTCACTCCCCCCACCAGCCTCTCTCATGCTCCCCCTCACCCTCTCTCACTCTCCCCCCAGCTTCTCTCATGCTCCCCCCACCCTCTCTCACTCTCCCCCCAGCTTCTCTCATGCTTCCCCCACCCTCTCTCACTCTCCCCCCAGCCTCTCTCATGTTCCCCCCAGCCTCTCTCACTCTCCCCCCCAGCCTCTCTCACTCTCCCCCCCCAGCCTCTCTCATGCTCCCCCCAGCTTCTCTCATGCTTCCCCCACCCTCTCTCACTCTCCCCCCAGCCTCTCTCATGTTCCCCCCAGCCTCTCTCATGTTCCCCCCAGCCTCTCTCACTCTCCCCCCCAGCCTCTCTCACTCCCCCCCCCCAGCCTCTCTCATGCTCCCCCCACCCTCTCTCACTCTCCCCCCAGCCTCTCTCATGTTCCCCCCAGCCTCTCTCACTCCCCCCCCAGCCTCTCTCATGCTTCCCCCACCCTCTCTCGCGCTCCCCCCAGCCTCTCTCACTCTCCCCCCACCCTCACACTCCCCCAGCCTCTCTCACGCTCCCCCCAGCCTTTCTCTTGCTCTCAGCCCATGGACTGCCGCTCTCGGCCCCACACCAGCCGACGGGGAGAGAGTTGGAATCTCAGGATCTGCTTCTCGGCACCACGTGGATGGAATGATTCGGGCCGGGAGTGGGAGGATGGACAGAGCTTGACAAGGGTGGGGCTTGTCGCATGTGTGTCAAAAAAGTGCAGTACGGGCATGGGGGGTGGGGGAAGCAGGGCTGTACAGACACCTGTCTGTCAAAAAAAGTGCAGTACAAATAGTTACATTGTTTTTTTAATGGCACGTTGTGATGTTTAGATTTTGCCCACAAGCCCGATCTATCCAGAGTCTATGTCTAATTCCTAATAACCCTTGCCCATTAGGAATGGTTAAGATTATCCAAACCATTGATTAGTTCTCCAAAATATTAACTTGAAGTTCACCAGACTCACCTTCATTTGATTGCCTGCCTCCTGTTTTTGAATTAAGTGATTTGGAAGATTAAATTACTTCTATCATAACTAGTTAGATAGAGGAGACAGTCATCAACCTCCCTTTCCCTCCACCCCTCCCCTCCAAGGTCAGCCTTAGCAGAACATCTTCATTAGTCCAGATGCACTTTCCATTGTAGTTTTTAGCTTATGTTAGTTAAGAAGGTGCTGAAATGGAGGGTTGAGAGAGTACTATGTGGGTTTAGTTGCCAGGAGGATTTGTCAGCCTTCATCATATTTATAACTTTGACAATCATTGGTGGAAAAAGAACCTGAACTGCAATTCCAAACTAAAGTAATTATCGGTCAGTCAGTCTAACATGAGCAGTGAGCTAGCCTATGGAGGCTACGCCATAGGATAACATTAATATTCACCTAGAAAGACATGGGTTAATTAAGGGCAGCCAATGTGAATTTGCAAAAGGCAAGTTACGTTTGACAAATTTAATAGAGGGAATAATAGCTGAATGGATTACTAAAGGAAATGGCTTGCGAATATAGATTTTCAAAAGATGTTTGATAAGCTGCTACACAGGAAGCTTGTTGGTAAAATTATGGCACATGGTATTCATCAGAGTGCGGCAGCACAGATAGGAAATTGTTTAAGAACGGAAAACAGTTGTGGCTGAAGGAACTTTTTCAGATTGAGAAGTTGCAAACAGTGGTGATCCTCTCAAGTCAGTTCTGGGACCATTGCTTTTATCATTATATATAACAGGATATAACAGGGCTCAAGTGTGCAGACGGAATATCAAAATTGCAGGTGATATGCAAATGGAAAGCATGGTCCACTGTAAATGACCTTAGGAGGATACTCGGAGTTTAGTAGGTTGAGCAGATAGATGAAATTTAGGACGACGTAGAGGAGCAGAGAAACTGGGGTTTTTGATATGCAAATCCTTCTAGGGGGACAAGAGATAAAGCTGCAAAAGAAAGATGTGGGATCCTAGGTTGTATAAACACAGTTAGACAGCCCAAATGCAAGGAGGTAATGCTAAACCTATCCAAGTCATTGGGTCTCCGCAATACACGGGGCGGACAATCTGGCGATTTTAAGCACTTTGTTTTTTGATTCCTGTCGGAGCGGTGTTGATGTTGGGAGAGGGGCGGAAGTGCAAGAGGGGCGGAAGTGCGAGCGGGTCGGAGCAACCATTGGGCGAGGGGCGGAAGTGAGGATGGGTCAGAGCTGTCGTCGCTCCGAGTCATCAGCACGACACGGACATGCCGTGATGTGCTGGCACATCACAACATCCCTTCCCTTCAGTTAAAGGGGAGAGCCACTACGAGCTCTGCAGCCACTTTAGTGGCAAACACTGAGCCACCAGGGAGGGTTTCGACTGGGTCAGCGGCCCGTACCCAAGAGGGGGTGCCGGTCTGTCTGTTCATGGCCCGTCTGAACCTGTGGCCGCCATTGTTGCGCCGACCTGGCATTCGGCTGAAAATTAATATAAAATGGCAGCCCCTTTAAGAAGGTTGCCACCGGGGAAAGCTGTCGGGGGCACCAACCCACGACCAATCCGCTCCTGCGGGGTAATTTCCCACAGGACAATTTCACATAGGGGGCGGAAAGGGGGTCACCACCAGACGGTAAGTGGTCAACACGGCGGCAACACTGGCGGAGTGGAGATGTCTTCCACCGCCGGGAAAATGCACGAGGGCAATTTTCAAAATGGCGGTCCCTCCGTGCCGACCAAGCGGCGAGTCCTTACCGACCCGTGGCCGCCGCTTTTAGGCAGTTACGGCTCTTATTGAAAGGGGCAATTTTGGCCCCAAAATGTTGTGCCCAGTTTTGGGCACCATATTTTAGGAAAGATGTAAAAGCCAGGGAGATGGTATACAATAAATTCACTAAGGTGATATCAAAAGTGAAAGGCTTTAGTTATAAAAGATCAGAAAAACTGTGACTCTTTACATTTAGAATAAACATAGGTTGAGAGTAGATCTATTAGGGGTGTTCAAAATAATGGGGATACGGTAAATCAAATAAACTAGTTCCAATGGTCAGTGAGTTGGTACCTAAAAAACATAAATTTATTACCAAAAGAATAAAAGGAGTTTGGAGAAGTGTTTGATGCAGAGGGACGTTAGGACTTGGAATACTCTATCAGAAACAGCAGTGAAAGCAGAATTCATAGTAGCCTTTAAAGAAGAAGTGGATGAATATTTGAAAAGGGGAAATTTGAAAGGGTTTTTTAAAGTTCGGAGAAATAGGGTTATGTTGGTAGATCGATCAGAGAGCTGGCACAGGCACAATGAGCTGAGTGGCCTCCTTTTGTGCTGTAAATTCTACAAGTCTGTGGTTCTCGTATCTGGATGTTCAGAACTGCAAAATGCTAGTCTAATTAATAAACAGGATTACATAGAATATATGGCACAGAAACAGGCCATTCGGCCCAACCGATCCATGCCGGTGTTTATGCTCCACTCGAGCCTCCTCCCGTCTTTCCTCATCTAACTCTACCAGCATAACTCTCTTTTCCCTTCTCCTTCATATGCTTATCTAGCCTCCCCTTAAATGCATCCATACTATTTGCCTCAACTATTCCCTGTGGTAGTGAGTTCCACATTCTCACCACCCTCTGGGTAAAGAAGTTTCTCCTGAATTCCCGATTTGATTTGTTGGTGACTATCTTATATTGATGACCTCTAGTTATGCTCTTCCCCACAAGTGGAACACTCTCTCTGTATCCACTCTATCAAAACCTTCCATAATTTTAAAGACCTCTATTAGGTCACCCCTCAGCCTTTTTTCAAGAGAAAAGAGACCCATCCTGTTAATCCTTAGCTGATAGGTATACCCTCGCATTTCTGGTATCATCCTTGTAAATCTTCTCTGCAGCCTCTCCAGTGCCTCTACATCCTTTCCACAACATGATGACCAGAATTGTACACAGTAACCAAGTTTCGATACAAGTTTAGCATAAATTCACTACTTTTCAATTCTATCTCTCTGGAAATAAACCCTAGTGCTTGGTTTTCTTGTTTTATGGCCTTGTTAACCTGCGTCGCTACTTTTAGTGATTTGTGTATTTGTACTCCCAGATCCCTTTGCTCTTCTACCCGGCTTGTTTTCTGAATATCATCAGTGACCACTAATCCTTTTGGAAAATTCATTGCAGCATATTGATCGGAGAGATAAAGAGGCAGCAGCCCGGGATGCTATGAAAGGTTTTACACACTTGTTCAACTATAGGGCACAAATTAGATTTAGTGAATAGTCAATGCCGATAACCTCTGTTGAATCCTTTCTCATTCATTTGTCATCACTTAGCTACGGATTACACCTTGCCAGATGGTCAAAACAATTGAAAGCCAATACGCCAATCGACGCGTGTTATAGAGCAGGATAATATATATATACATTTATCTCGATCTGAAATATAAACGTATATCAAGTAATAGTAAGATAAAACTATATATGTATGTGTGTCTGGAACTAAGTGCATCAAAGTTCCAGTGAAAAAATATATAGTGTCTGTGGAATTGATTGATATAAGGTCATTTAAGCTAACACTGGCTCAATATGAGTCAATGAAAATTCATCAGTTGAAAGTATAATCCTTACTTGCATTAAAGATTAACTTTATCTAACTGGTTTGATTAGTTCAAAAAGACATCTTTGCTAATAGCTATCCTGAGGTAACATTTGAAAAATATCTTAATATTCCCATCAAACATATTCAGACAAAATCTTCAAAACATATTTGGGAAAAAATTCTTATATTGTTTCCTTGAGAAAAGAATAAAAAACTTGCATTGATGAAGTGTCTTTCACAAACTCAGGATGTCCCAAAGCGCTGACCAGCCAATCAATCAGTAATTGGTGCAAGAATGTTCTAGATACAAAAGTGGAGTCAACTACCTTTCACTCAAGGCAGATGACATGATGGGCTGATTGTAGGTTTTGTTTTGAGTTCAGCATCAATGAGTTAAGATGTACCAAATGGTCTCCCTCATCTGTATCTACCTGGGACCGTGAGAAAGATGGGGTAGGCCGTTCGGTCTATCTAGTTCCCCCTCCATAAAAAAATTACAGTTCCCAAAGGGACACAGACAGACTAAGTAAGTGGGCAAAACGATGGCAGATGAAGTACAATGTGGGGAAGAGTGAGGTCATCCAATTTGAATCCAATTAAGACAAATCAGAATATTTTCTTAATGGCGAAAGATTAGGAGCTGTGCATAGGATTTAGGTGTCCAGGTACACAATTCACTAAAAGCTAGTGCATAGTACAAAAGTAATCAAACGAGGCTATTGGAATGTTTGACTTCATCTCAAGGAGATTTGAATGCAAAAGTGAGCAATTCAGGATTCAGTTGTATAGAGTCTTGGTTAGACTCTAACTGGGGCACCAGGCCTCAGGAAAGGTATATTGGCCTCGAAAGGAGTACAGCATAGATTCACTAAAATCGTACCAAGCCTTCAAGGGTTAAATTATGACAACAGGTTTCATAAACTTGGCTTATGTCCCCATAAATTTAGGAGATTGAGGGATGATCGAATAGAGATGTTGAAAATGATTAATGGATTTGATAGAGTAGATACAGTGAAACTTTTTCCTCTGGTAGGGGGAATCCAGAACAAGAGGGCATCATTTTACAATTAGAGCTGAGCCATTTAGAAGCAAAATCAGAAAGCACTTTTTCACACCAAAGGTAGTGGACATCTGGAACTCACCCTCCACCTGCAAAAAAGATTTATACATTTCTGTTAGGCAAGGGTATCAGGGAATATGGAACAAAGGCGGTTAAATGGAGCTGAGCTAGAGAGCAGCTATGATCGAACTGAATGGTGGAACAGCCTCGAGGGGCTAAATTGCCTACTCCTGTTCCTATGTTCCCTATTACAACATCTAACTACCTCTGGAATGATTCAGTAGGTTTCTATGGAGACAGTGGAAGTAGATCATGAGTCAAATTCAAGAGGCAGCTGAATAGCTTCTGTACCTGTCAAAAGAAGTGACTGAGGGTATAAGAGATAGCGTTTGTCTGTGAGTGTTCTGACCGTTGGGACTGACCAGTTATCTTTTCTGGTACTGTACGTATCAATGTTCCTGTGCATTTTTGCTCACTGAATACTTCGGTTGTAAAATATATGAATTATTTCAATGTTAGTACAGCTGTCTGCTCAATCCAATATTAGCTACACTGACTGTATCAGTAACGTACAATTTTATGTTTTGTGCTTTCATCTCTTTGCAGACTGTACATAAATAATATTCACAGCTTTGTACGCCGCACCGTACGACACATGCCTGCTTAGCAGCTGATGGGATGTAGCCTCAATATTTGTCTCTAACAATTGCTCAGTACCTCCCGATGACCAGCTGGGTGAAGTCATAGACCAGTGTTGCACTCAGCCCCATTGAGCAGAATGTCCCTGGTTTGATCTCTGATCTCTGATCCATGCTGAGTAAGGTACCAGGGATGGTGGGAAGGAGCATATTACAATTGGTCGCAACACCTCCCAGGTCAGGAGAAAGAAAAAAAAAGAAAAGCTTGCATTTATATAGCACCTTTCATGACCTCAGGATGTCCCAAAAGCATATCACAGATGATGAAAGTGTAGTCACTGTTGTAATGTAGGAAACACGGCAGCCAATTTGTGCACAGCAAGGTCCCACAAACAGCAATGTGATAATAACCAGATAATCTGTTTTAGTGATGTTGATTGAGGGATAAATATTAGCCAGGACACTGGAGAGAACTCCCCAGCTCTTCATGTGCCTTGGGATTTTTTACGTCCATCTGAGAGGGCAGACGGGTTTAACGTCTCATCTGAAAGACGGCACCTCCGACAGTGCAGCACTCCCTCAGTACTGCACTGGAGTGTCAGCCTAGATTATGTGTTCAAATCTCTGTGGAGTGTTACCACTGTTGCCTCTAAAAGAAAAACAATATCTCATTGCTATCCAGTACTCCTGCTGGAAAGTGAGCTCATGTGTACATCAAGGGAGGACAAGATCGGTCTTGGGCTGTGACGCCGCCTGCGGCTGAAGAGCCCCGTCAATACGTACACTCCAGACTTGCGTGTGAAGAGTGGCCAGCTGAGCAAGGAAGTGGAGAGTTTTAATCACAGAAGAAGATACACCAAACAAAAGCTGTGCAAAGCACTGATGTGGCGAGGGCTCCTTATTATTGCTGATTTTATCATAAAATGACTGTGCACAAAACTGTTATTTGGACCTGTATAGTAATTCAAATTCACTTTGTGAGCTGAATGAATCTGTTTCATAACAAAATTAGATTGTGAAATTATTCATTAATAAAAGATTTGTGCAGGCAGGTACTGGTTGAATATCATACATATCCAACAGGATACAACCGTGAAAACAATCCAATTTTCAGATTGTTACCAAGGCAATTAAAAAAAAAGCAATATGTTTCAAAATCATTATCAATTCAAAAATATAAAATTGAAAATAAATGGTTGTATAAATTGATTGATCTGGTATGCGTAAAAATTCAGATTTTTGAACTTGATAACTGGAGTCACTCAGATCAAAAATGGAATGAAAATGATTACATTTATTAAAGTTTAGACTTTATACAACAACAGTATTTAATTGTCTTCTCGCACACCAACATCAAAATCCTTTTTCTCATTTACATAGACATGACCTCACCACTTCCTACCTCTGCAACTTCCTCCAGCCTTAAATCCCAGTCCGTACAACTTTGATGCTCTGATTCCGGCCTCCTGTGTATTCACCCTTCAGGCATACCCTCTGAACCTCACTCCCTGAACTTCTCCATCTTGCTACTTCCTTCCTCAGCTTTAACTAGCTTCCTGAAAATCTATCTTTTCAATCATGGTCTTTGGTCAACTCTCCTAATTATTCAACTGCTGCGTTGCCTCTGTGTGAAGCACCTTGATAGTATAACACAAAGGCTTTGTGTTGTTCTGCTTCCAACTTTATGTTGCAGCTTTAGGCGATCTGTATCTAACTTTGCCAGAAACTGATTGTTAAGGGAATATCTGTAAATTACACACTCATAGAATTACAGTTAAAGGGATTGACGAGGCTTATACCCACTGGAAGTTAGAAAAATGAGAGGGGATCTCATAGAAACATGTAAAATTCTGACGGGATTGGACAGGTTAGATACAGGAAGAATGTTCCCGATGTTGGGGAAGTCCAATCCAGGGGTCACAGTCTAAGGATAAGAGGTAAACCATTTAGGACCGAGATGAGGAGAAACTTCTTCACTCAGAGAATTGTGAATCTGTGGAATTCTCTACCATAGAAAGTTGTTGAGGCCAGTTCGTTAGATATATTCAAAAGAGTGTTAGATGTGGCCCTTACGGCTAAAGTGATCAAGAGATATGGAGAGAAAGCATGAATGGGGTACTGAAGTTGCATGGTGCAGGCTCGAAGGGCCGAATGGCCTACTCCTGCAACTATTTTCTATGTTACGTAGATTACATAGGATATACAGCACAGAAACAGGCCATTCGGCTCAACCAGTCCATGCCAGCGTTTTCTCCACTCAAGCCTCCTCCCATCCTTCTTCATCTAACTCTATCAGCATAACCCTCTATTCCCTTCTCCCTCATATGCTTATCTATACGTTTTGCCTCAACCACTTCCTGTGGCAGCGAGTTTCACATTCTCACCACTCTCTGGGTAAAGAGGTTTCTTCTGAATTCCCTATTGGACTTATTGGTGACTATTTTATATTGATGGCCTCTAGTTTTGCTCTTCCTCACAAGTGGAAACACTGTCTGTGTGTCTACTGTCTGAAAAATTTGCATAATTTTCGAAACCTCTATTAGGTCACCCCCTCAGCCTTCTCTTTTTAAGAGACCCAGGGACCGAAATTCATCAATTCACCGTCCGCTGCCGCCGACATTCCTCTGGAAGATCCGCCCAGTGCCACTTTTGAGGTGGGGGTGGGAGGGGAGAGCCACTGGGAACCACCCGGTGATATCAGCGGACGGCCGAGTGGCACAACTGACCTCCTGCCTGCCGAGCTCCCATATTGATGCGGGCGGGAGTCGTTGGGAGTTGGCACCAGAACGGAGGTGAGCCACTGCGAGGAGGCTGGTCTGTCCCCGACAGTAAATTTGAAGAACCTGAAAAAAAGGTTTGTGAACATTTTATATTTTTTTTTTTCCACAGCGACTCACCTGCATGGGGGTCCCCCTGAAGGTCTTCCGATAGTTTTTTCATTTTTTAATTTGTGATTTTTATTTTCAGGTCTTCGACCCTCCGTGGGCCCGACTCCATCCTCGGCGGCACTTGGGTGGCAAGTGCCTCTGCTGCCGGGAATGAGATCTCCTGCCCGCTGCCGCCCAGATTGGCGGCCTACGTTGTCCATTTGTCGTGTACCATCCGGTACCTTGGCGGCCATTGATAGAACTTTGGGCGGCACTTGGGCGGGTAGAGGTCTTGTTCAAAATCGGGCCCCCCAGCCTGTTCATCCTTTCCTGATGGGTATAACCTTGCATTTCTGGTATCATCCTTGTAAATCTTTTTTGCATCTTCTCCAGTGTGGCCAAAGACTGCCTTAAGTGGAGGAAGTGCATCCGGGAGGGCGCTGAGCACCTCGAGTTTCATCGCCGAGAGCAAGCAGAAATCAAACGCAGTCAGCAGAAAGAGCGTGCGGCAAATCTGTCCCACCCTTCTTTACCCTCATCCATGCCTTTATCACCTCTTTCCAATACACTCCTGGCCAGTCTCGCTAGTTCGACCCTCCATAAACTTGAAATCTCTGCCACCCATGTGCTAACTTGCACCAAGTCCCACTCACCCATCTCCCCTGTGCTTGCTGACCGAGTTATGTAACAACTTGATTTAAAAATGCTCATCCTTGTTTTCAAATCCCTCCATGACCTCACCCATCCTTTTCTCTGTAATCTCCTCCAGCCCTATAATCCCCTTAGTCATCTGTGCTCCACCCATTTTGGACTTTTGAACAGCCCCAATTTTAAAGGCTCTACCATAGACAGTCGTGCCTTCAGCTGCCTGGGTCCGAAGCTCTGGAATTCCCTCCCTAAACCTCTCTGTCTCTCTACTGCTCTTTCCTCCTTTAAGACTCTCCTTAAAACCTACCTCTTTGACCAAACTTTTGGTTATCTGCCATAACACCTCCTTATATGGCTCAGTGTCAAATTTCGAAGAAGAGGAGGGAACTTCTCCTCAGTGTCCTGCCCAATATTTATCCTTCAACCAACATCACTAAAAAGAGATTAGTTGTGGGAGCTTGCTGTGCACAAATTAATTGCTGTGTTTCCTACATTGCAACAGTGACTACACTTCAAAAAGTACGTCATTGGCTGCAAAGTGCATTGGGACATCCCGAGGTTGTGAAAGGCACTCTACAAATGCAAGACATTCTTTCTACTTTGAGCTGATCAACAATGCATAAAATGGCTCACAAAGCAATTTCCTGTGGCCATGCTATTTGCCCCATGACTGATATTGCTGAGAGGAATTTTGGCCTCTGCCCCACCCCCCACCCCAACAACCCGCTGCCCATTCAACCTATGGAATCTAAGGTTAAATGTTCCACTTCAGTTCTGTTGATGTAGAAACCCTCGTGCTGTGAGTGAGTATCTGGAAGCTGTGTGCCCACAAAGTCCCGCTAAGCTCTCCCGCCAGGCTGCTTATCGAGAGCACCAAAGTGCAGAATTTAACCTCACAAATGTTGCCATTAAAATGCTTTACCTACGTATAAAATAAATTCCAGAAACATATATGAATGGAAGCTGCAGATCAATACACTGAGCGCCGAGCTAATCTCTTGTGTGGGACCTTGTCAAAAGCCTTTTAAAAGTCCAAATTCACCACATCCACTGGTTCTCCCTTATCCACTCTACTAGTTACATCCTCAAATTGGATAACGAAGAGTCTTTTCTTTTTCCAATTGGCCATGGGAAGGCGGTGCTTTGCGAGGATGGACGTGTCGGGGGACCAATGGCGGGGCGGGGCGGGGTGGGGGAGGAGCCCATATGATCATAGAATCATTGACTCGTCGAATCTTACTGCATAGAAGGAGGCCGTTTGGCACATCTTGCCTGTGCCGGCTCTTTGATAGAGCTACCCAATTAGAACCGCTCCCTCTGCTCTTTCCCCCGTAGCCCTGCAAATCTTTCCTTTGCGATTTGTGTGTTTTTCCATTGTTGCCCTTTCTCTTACACTCGGGCCAGACTTGGGGACCCTCCCCTGCCCAGCTTCCAATCTCACTCGAGTTGCCTTCCAGTGAGCTCGGCAGAAAGGCCTCAAATGTAAAGCAGACACCAAGCGGTTAAAATCGATTCAAAAGCAAAATACTGCGGATGCTGGAAATCCAAAATTAGAACAGAAAATGCTAGGAGTACTCAGCTGGCCAATCAGCATCCGTGAAGAGAGAAACAGAGTTAACGTTTGGGGACTGACCTGGAACGTTAACTCTGTTTCTCCCTGAGTCGTTCCTGCACTTTTTTTTAATGTTTGTTAAAATTGATTCCCTCTGGCTATTATTTAACCAAAGGCCTTAATCTGATTAAATATCTACATATATATGGGCTAATTCCTTTGTTAAAATAACAGACAGTGGGATTTCATGAAAATACATGAACACATTCCTCATCAATATCCCACGGCATTGCTTTGACTCCCAAGAGTCTGGTGTTAGAAATATAAGTCATTCTTCCATTTCACCCCTTATTACATGGAGCCATTAGTCATTACAGCTACTAAGATTGGAAATGAATTTTCACAAGCAACTGAGCAAACGTGATGACTGAGGCCATGGCCCGCCTTCTATCCTGGTTTAGCACTGGGCCATACTGTTATTGTTGCCAACTGTGGCTGAATGTATTCCTGGAGGTTTCATCACAGCACCTCCTGCCTCCACCTGCCCCTCCCCCACCCCGCCCCGCCCCGCCCCGCCATTGGTCCCCCGACACGTCCATCCTCGCGAAGCACCGCCTTCCCATGGCCAATTGGAAAACAAAAAGACTCTTCGTTATCCGATTTGAGGATGTAACTAGTAGAGTGGACAAGGGAGAACCAGTGGATGTGGTGTATTTGGACTTGTAAAAGGCTTTTGACAAGGTCCCACACAAGAGATTGGTGGGTAAAATTAAAGCACATGGTATTGGGGTTAACGTATTGACGTGGATAGAGAACTGGTTGGCAGACAGGAAGCAGAGAGTGGGAATAAACGGCTCCTTTTCAGAATGGCAGGCAGTGACAAGTGGGGTACCACAGGGCTTAGTGCTGGGACCCCAGCTCTTTACAATAGACATTAATGATTTAGACAAAAGAATTGAATGTAATATCTCCAAGTTTGCAGATGACACTAAGCTGGGTTGGCAGTGCAAGCTGCAAAGAGGATGCTAGGGGGCTGCAGGGGGACTTGGACAGGTTAGGTGAATGGGCAAATGCATGGCAGATGCAGTATAATGTCGATAAGTGTGAGGTAAACCACTTTGGTTGCAAAAACAGGAAGGCAGATTATTATCTGAATGATGACAGATTAGTAAAAGAGGAGGTGCAACGAGACCTGGGTGTCATGGTACATCAGTCATTAAAGGTAGGCATGCAGGTACAGCAGGCAGTAAAGAAAGCAAATGGCATGCTGGCCTTCATAGCAAGGGGATTTGAGTATAGGAGCAGGAAGATCTTACTGCAGTTGTACAGGGCTTTGGTGAGACTGCACCTTGAGTAATTGAGTGCAGTTTTGGTATCCTAATCTGAGGAAGGACATTTTTGCTATTGAGTAAATGCAGCGAAGGTTCACCAGACTGATTCCTGAGATGGCAGGAATGACATATGAAGAAAGGCTGGATCGACTAGAGTTATATTCACTGGAATTTAGAAGAATGAGAGGGGATCTCATAAAAACATATAAAATTCTGACGGGATTGGACATGTTAGATGCAGGAAGAATTTTCCTGATGTTGGGGAAGTCCAGAACCTGGGGTCACAGTCTAAGGATAAGGGGTAAGCCATTTAGGACCAAGATGAGGAGAAACTTCTTCACTCAGAGAATTGTGAACCTGTGGAATTCTCTACCACAGAAAGTTGTTGAGGCCAGTTTGTTAGATATGTTCAAAAGAGAGTTCGATATGGCCCTTACGGCTAAAGGGATCAAGGGGTATGGCGAGAAAGCAGGAAAGGGGAACTGAGGGAATGATCAGCCATGATCATATTAAATGGTGGTGCAGGCTCGAAGGGCCGAATGGCCTCCTGCTGCACCTACTTTCTATGTTTCTATGGATGATTCTTGACTTTTAGTCAAACAACCTTTTTTCCCCCATCTCCAATATTTTTATAACTAATAAACAAGATGGTTCAAAGAAAATGAAAAAAACACACACAATTAGTTTTAACCCCCCTCCCCAAATATTGATTTTTTTCTCCAGGATTTGCTTGCAGCAGTGTCTTGGAGATGAATCTTCAATTCTTGGAGACTGTCGGTCAATTCTGAAAGGTTGGCAACCCGATGTAGTCTGTGTGTGTGTAGTGTATGTGTGTATATGTGTGAATGTGTGTGTGTGTCAGAATTACCCCTGATTACTCTGGATTCCCTGAGCGGGGCAGCTCAGGGCCTGGACAATAAGCTGAGCCATGTTAAAAGCATGAATTTGTGCCAAATACACTTTCCGGTATAACCAGGCTGTAAATCTCTCACTTTCATCAGGTCTGGTGCACTTCTCCTCCTGCTTCTACTCACGCTGTTTGTTTTAATGACTCGAGATGAATTATTTTGATTTGAAAAATTCATGACATCCATAAGCTGGGCAACATTTTTTTCCCCCCACTGCCAACTTGACATTTGATTGTCACAGGAAGCAAGCGAGAGTAAGAGAAAAAAATACCTACCTCAGACCAAAGCGAGGAATAGCTGGAGAGCAGAATTTGCACAGTGTAGTGGAGCTGGGGATTAAGCACAAAAGAATGGCAAAGCAGTGAGGAAAAAGAGAGCACGACATGAGAGAGTGTATTGTTATTGTAATGTAGCAGCCTAAAAATGGTAATTCCATTTGAGAAAGGTTCTCTCTTTTTTAATTCCGAGGAGGACCAGAATGGTATTCTGATATCACTGAAAGATCCATGTTAAAAATTAAGCGAACCCGGTGCCTTCCTATGAAATATAGTTTATTTTCTGTATGCATGGTACTTGAAACAAAGACTTGCATTTCTATAGTGCCTTTCATGACCACCGAAATACTCACAGAGCTTTCCAGCTGTAATGTGTTTGCTTCAGTCGGAGCTCCTTCATGGCAAACGAGCCAAAGGTGGGCAACGGAAACGCTACAAGGACACCCTCAAAACCTGCCTGATAAAGTGCAACATCCCCACTGACAGCTGGGAGTCCCTGGCCCAAGACCGGCCTAAGTGTAGGAAGTGCATCCGCGAGGGCGCTGAGCACCTCGAGTCTCAACGTCGAGAGCATGCAGAAATCAGGTGCAGACAGCGGAAAGAGCGTGCGGTGAACCAGTTCCACCCACCCCTTCCCTCAACGACTATCTGTCCCACCTGTGACTCTCATATTGGACTGTTCAGCCATCAAAGAACTCAATTCAGGAGTGGAAGCAAGTCTTCCTCGATTCCGAGGGACTGCCTATGATGATGATGATTTGCTTCATAGGTTCTTTGCTTAAGAATTCATAGCGGCACATTGCTGTTAAGAACTAGTTGGTTTATTAGCAAAGGTTTAACAATCACACTACACATTACTAGTTCCTCCACCAGGCACACAACCATTTGCCTCATCGTAGATCCCCCGAACCCAACTGAGTTTTATTGAGTCTAGTGAACATCACATGACTGGCTAAGCCACTCCCAACTCAACAGCTCTACAACACTTTTGGTTGGATAACAAAAACAGTTAAGTAAAGTGCCCTCCAATCTGGGGAACACTCCAAACATTTTTCAACTGTCCTTTTTTTTTAATACTTTTTTTATTTTTTTTTGTGATTTTTTTTGGGGGCAATAAAATCATTAATTTTACAAGTGCCCCCTATAAAAGGGGAGGGGGACACTAAAAACACCGGCAATTAAAACAAATTAAACTTTAAAACATAAAATCAAATTAAAATGTTGTTGCCGGGGGTGAAGATGCACTCCAGTCCCTCCGGCGCCCACCTCTCACGGAAGGCCGCGAGTGTTCAACAGCTCTACAAACCTGCGAACATACTCACAGGTGCAGACAGAGGATGGGAGCCTATGCAGGGAGACAGAGGGAAATAAAAAGGAGACAGAGGCAAAAGATAGAAAGGAGAATAGTATACGTGGAGGGCAGAGAAACCCAATGCAAAAAACAAAAAGGGCCACATTGCAGCAAAATTCTAAAGGGGCAAAGTGTGATAAAAAAGACAAGCCTGAAGGATCTGTGCCTCAATGCGAGGAGTATTCGGAATAAGGTGGACGAATTAACTGCGCAGATAGCAGTTAATGGATATGATGTAATTGGCATCACGGAGACATGGCTCCAGGGTGACCAAGGCTGGGAACTCAACATCCAGGGGTATTCAACATTTGGGAAGGATAGACAGAAAGGAAAAGGAGGCGGGGTGGTGTTGCTGGTTAAAGAGGAAATTAATGCAATAGTAAGGAAGGACATTGGCTTGGATGATGCGGAATTGGTATAGGTGGAGCTACGGAATACCAAAGGGCAGAAAACGCTGGTGGGAATTGTGTACAGGCCACCAAATAGTATTAGTGAGGTTGGGGACAGCATCAAACAAGAAATAAGGGATGTGTGCAATAAAGGTACAGCAGTTATCAAGGGCGACTTTAATCTACATATAGATTGGGCTAACCAAAGTGGTAGCAATGCGGTGGAGGAGGATTTCCTGGAGTGTATTAGGCATGGTTTTCTTGACGAATATGTCGAGGAACCAACGAGGGAGCTGGCCATCCTAGACTGGGTGATGTGTAATGAGAAGGGATTAATTAGCAATCTTGTTGTGCGAGGTCCCTTGGGAAAGAGTGACCATAATATGGTAGAATTCTTTATTAAGATGGAGAGTGACACAGTTAATTCAGAAACTAGGGTCCTGAACTTAAGGAAAGGTAACTTCGATGGTATGAGACGTAAATTGGGTAGAATAGACTGGCAAATGATTCTTAGAGGGTTGACGATGGATAGGCAATGGCAAACATTTATAGATCACATGGATGAACTTCAACAATTGTACATCCTTGTCTGGAGTAAAAATAAAACAGGGAAGGTGGCTCAACCGTGGCTAACAAGGGAAATCAAGGATAGTGTTAGATCAAGGAAGAGGCATATAAATTGGCCAGAAAAAGCAGCAAATCTGAGGACTGGGAGAAATTTAGAATTCAGCAGAGGAGGAAAAAGGGTTTAATTTGGAGGGGAAAATAGAGTATGCAAGGTAGCTTGCCGGGAACATAAAAACTGACTAAAAAAGCCTCTATAGATATGTGAAGAGAAAAAAAGTAGTGAAGACAAACGTAGGTCCATTACAATCAGACTCAGGTGAATTTATAATGGGGCACAATGAAATGGCAGACCAATTGAACAAATACTTTGGTTCTGTCTTCACGAAGAAAGACAAAAATAACCTTCCGGATGTACTAGGGGACCAAAGGTCTAGTAAGAAGGAGGAACTAAAGGATATCCTTATTCGGCGGGAAATTGTGTTGGGGAAATTGATGGGATTGAAGGCCGATAAATCCCAAGGGCCTGATTGTCTGCATCCCAGAGTACTTAAGGAGGTGGCCCGAAAAATAGTGGAAGCATTGGTGATCATTTTCCAACAGTCAATCAACTCTTGATCAGTTTCTATGGACTGGAGGGTAGCTAATGTAACACCACTTTTTACAAAAGGAGGGAGAGAGAAAATGGGTAATTATAGACCGGTCAGCCTGACATCAGTAGTGGGGAAAATGTTGGAATCAATTATTAAGGATGAAATAGCAGCGCATTTGGAAAGCAATGACAGGATCGGTCCAAGTCAGCATGGATTTATGAAAGGGAAATCATGCTTGACAAATCTTCTGGAATTTTTTGAGGATGTAACTAGCAGAGTGGACAAGGGAGAACCAGTGGATGTGGTGTATTTGGACTTTCAAAAGGCCTTTGACAAGGTCCCACATAAGAGATTGGAGCGCAAAATCAAAGCACATGGTATTGTGGGTAAGGTACTAGCATGGTTAGAGAATTGGTTGGCAGACAGGAAGCAGAGAGTCGGGATAAACGGGTCCTTTTCAGAATGGCAGGCAGTGACTAGTGGGATGCCGCAGGACTCAGTGCTGGGACCCCAGCTCTTTACAATATACATTAACGATTTGGATGAAGGAATTGAGTGTAATATCTCCAAGCTTGCAGATGACACTAAACTGGGTGAGCTGTGAGGGGGACGCTAAGAGGCTGCTGGGTGATTTGGACAGGTTAGGTGAGTGGGCAAATGCATGGCAGATGCAGTAAAATGTGGATAAATGTGAACTTATCCACTTTGGTGGCAAAATCACGAAGGCATATTATTATCTGAATGGCGGAAGATTAGGAAAAGGGGAGGTGCAACGAGATCTGGGTGTCATGGTTCATCAGTCATTGAAAGTTGGCATGCAGGTACAGCAGGCGGTGAAGAAGGCAAATCGCATGTTGACCTTCATAGCAAGGGGATTTGAGTATAGGAGCAGGGAGGTTTTACTGCAGTTGTTCAAGGCCTTGGTAAGGCCTCACCTGGAGTTCCGTTTTGGCCTCCTAATCTGAAGAAGGACGTTCTTGCTATTGAGGGAGTGCAGCGAAGGTTCACCAGACTGATTCCAGGGATGGCTGGACTGACATATGTGGAGAGACTGGATCAATTGGGCCTTTATACACTGGAGTTTAGAAGGATGAGAGGGGATCTCATAGAAACGTATAAGATTCTGACGGGACTGGACAGGTTAGATGCGGGAAGAATGTTCCCGATGTTGGGGAAGCCCAGAACCAGGGGACACAGTCTTTGGATAAGAGGTAGGCCATTTAGGATTGAAATGAGGAGAATCTTCTTCACTCAGAGAGTTGTTAACCTGTGGAATTCCCTGCCACAGAGAGTTGTTGATGCCAGTTCAATGGATATATTCAAGATGGAGTTAGATATTGCCCTTACGGCTAAAGGGATCAAGGGGTATGGAGAGAAATCAGGAAAGGGGTACTGAGGGAATGATCAGCCATGATCTTACTGAATGGTGGTGCAAGCTTGAAGGGCCGAATGGCTTACTCCTGCACCTATTTTCTATGTTTCTATGACAGCAGCCAATGAAATACTTTTTGAACTGTAGCCACTGTTGTAATGTAGGATATACGGCAGCCAATTTGTGCTCAGCAAGGTCCCACAAACAGCATTGAGATAAATGACAAAATAAACATGTTCAATGTGATAACCAGATAATCTGTATTGAAATGTTGGTTGATAGATAAATATTTGTCAGGACATCGGGGGAACTCCTCTGCCCTTCTTTGAAATTGTGCCATGGGATCTTTTACATCCACTTGAGAGGGCAGATTTAGCATCTCATCACTTGATTTAACATCTCATCCACAAGGCAGCACCTCCGATAGTGTAGCATTCCCTCAGTACTTTGCTATACATAAATTGGCTGCCGCGTTTCCAATATTACAAGAGTAACAATACTTCAAAAGTACTTCATTGCCTGCAAAGCACTTTGAGACGTCCTGAGCTTGTGAAATGCAAGTTGTTTTCTTTCCTTTGTTTAGAGGCCTCTAAGTTAAGTTGTGGTGAGCAGATTGTTGGCTTTTTATTTGGACATTTTCCCCAGGCCCCAACCACATTTGCTCCCCTCCTCTGCTGAGGGTGCTGTCTCTGCTGGGCATGGATCTGTCACTGTCCCTCAGTACCTCACCCAAGTGTCCATGTGTCAGGCTAGTCAGTAAGACCGCAATTTTTCCTACCGGGTCGGGAGCAAGTTGGGCGACTTCGGGTGCAAATTGGAAGCCTGCTCCCATCTTCATCCGGCTCTCTCCAAGTGATTTTCCTTTGATTGGGCATGTTAAGCCAGCCCTGCGAGGTCTCCAGCCAATTAAAACGAAGCTGGTCTGATGCTTATAGAAGGAGTCACAGCAAGCAGGGAAGTTCTCTTCCTTTCCAATGGGCAGAAGACACCTCCCCAGGACACCGATGCAGCCTGGCTGCACATTGCACATGAGGGCACAAGCAGGGATGTGCTCAGGAAGACCAGGCTACAAACCTTTCAATGATCTCAGTAGATCACGGAACGTTACTGCAAAGCCACACTCAACCTCATCCTGCTGTGCCACTCATCACATCCCCATCTCTCTGCCTTCCCGACCCGACCCCTGATCATCCTTACTCACACCAATTATCTTGCGCCTCCACCCATCCCTCTCTCTCTTTATCCACATTATCACTTCCCCATCTCACTCGCCTCCCCTCACACTCACCCTCACCCAATCATACCAACAAACAACACACAAGGGTGTTATTGCCAAAGCTGATGTGAAGTTTCTGCTAATGTGTTGTCAAACATTGACATTTTTATTTTCAACACTTTGCCTTCTTGGACAGATCTGTGCGCACCTTTGGAAGTGGCTTTGTGAGTTGTAGTGAATGGTGAGACGTAACGGTACACCCCTCCCCGCCAATGGTGATAAGTGTTGGTGTGGGGTGGTGCAAACCTGGCACATCATGTGGCAGTCAGGGTGTACAGCATGAAATGACGTAAATGTGGCCATGGTGAGGCCATCCCGGGTGCTGATGCCCTGCATCCTGTGCAGCATCATGTGATTGCGGAGATGGTTGGTGTTGTTGTTGGTGATGCTGGTGTGTTTCGTGATGTTGGTGTTGGGGCTGATCGTGGTGGGATTCAGAGAACCAAGGTGAGATTTTTTTCAAGGGCATCGATGCCGCGGGAATAGATGAGATGACAGAAGCGATCTGTCAATGGTGCAAGAGGTTGCTCCAAGAAGCTGACACTGCAAATACTTCAAACCACCTTAAAGCTGAAAAGTGTATTCCAAGTCCTGAAGGCTCCAGTTTCTAAGATTGGAAATTGAAAAGCTGAGAAATTATAGCTTTTATATCACTTCTGCAGGTGTCAACTAGTCAAACCCAATACACTTACCTGACGTGATACCCGAGGGATGTGAGCCTCGTAAAAAACTTGGAAAAATCCTTTGGACCTGGTCGAATGCTGCTTAAATAGCTTTAAACGTGGCGTAACTGAATTTGGACCCCAAAGTCTTTCCAAGAATGGTGACCGAAACAGATGGGAACGGGAAAAGAGCAGGAACAATGGGATCATAGTGGGTTGCTATGGTGCAGAGCTAGCGCTGACACAATGGGCCAAATGGCCTCCTCCCATGCTGAAATCTCTCTGATTCTGTGCTTTCATGGAGCTCCAATCTATGGGGATCGTTACATTTCCAAATACCACGCACTAAATCCCTTTGGACCAGTTAGTCACCAGAGTGACCTGAGGTGGCCTGCCACTCCAACCTAGGGTTGCCAACTCTCCAGGATTGCCCTGGATTCTACAGGAATCAAAGGCTACTCTCCGTCTGTTGAAGACTCAGCAGTTAAAATAGCAGCCATGCAAACACGTGTCTCTGCCCTCTCACTCAAGTCTTCTATTCACTCTCTGGAAAATGCGAGCTTGGTGACTTCCTGGTTAATCTCATCTTCTCAAACTGGGTCTTGGAGTGGGTGCACAGGACACATACCAGAATGAGATCCTGCTGCAAGCAACCGCGGGAGAAAAACCATCGGAGCATTGCAAAATTTGCCTTTCAAAAAAAAATCTTTGAATTGTTTTGTTATTAGTGATAAAAATACATGAGATAGGAAAAGAGAGCAGTTTGAATGACAGTCAAAAGAAATGCAATCAGTTAAATAAAAGTATTTTCCTTCCTATTGGCCACAGGCAGAAGTGCTGGGCAATCAATGGTGGGAATATAGAAGGCGATGCGATTGGAGGCCTGGAGTCATGTGATAACACCTCTCGGAATATGACCAACCAGGTTTGGCAACCCGAGTCTAAACCCGGCTCATTTTTCTTTCGTCGGGATTCCTCATTAAAGGAGCATTACGTGCTTCCTGCAGTATCCGTGCCGTAACGTGCCAATCCCCACTGTGCCAATCCCCACTGTGCCAATCCCCACAACACCAATCCCCACAACACCAATCCCCACATTACCAATCCCCACAGTACCAATCCCCACCGTACCAATCCCCACAGTACCAATCCCTACAGTACCAATCCCCACAATACCAATCCCTACAGTACCAATCCCCACAGTACCAATCCCCACAGTGCCAATCCCCACCTTGCCAATCCCACAACACCAATCCCTACAGTGCCAATCCCCATGGTGCCAATCTCCACAGTGCCAATCCACACATTGCCAATAACTATAGTGCCAATCCCCACAACACCACTCCCCACAGTGCCAATCCCCACTGTGCCAATCCCCACGTTGTCAATACCCACAGTGCCAATCCCCACTGTGCCAATCCCCACAACACCAATCCCCACAACACCAATCCCCACAGTGCCAATCCCCACAACACCAATCCCCACAGTGCCAATAACTGCAGTGCCAATCACCACAACGCCAATCCCTACAGTGCCAATCCCTACAGTGCCAATACCCATGGTGCCAATCCCCACAACACAAATCCCTACAGTGCCAATCCACACAATGTCAATAACTGGAGTGCCAATCCCCACAACACCAATCCCCACCGTGCCAATCCCCACAACACCACTCTCCACATTGCCAATCCCCACTGTGCCAATACCCACATTGCCAATCCCCACTGTGCCAATCCCCACATTGCCAATACACACAGTGCCAATCCCCATGGTGCCAATCCCCACAGTGCCAATCCCCACAACACCAATCCCCACAACACCAATCCCCACTGTGCCAATCCCCATGGTGCCAATCCCCACAGTGCTAATCCCCACAACACCACTCCCCACTGTGCCAATACCCACAACACCAATCCTCACAGTGCCAATCCCCACAACACCAATCCTCACTGTGCCAATCCCCACAACACCAATCCCCACTGTGCCAATCTCCACAGTGCCAATCCACACAGTGCCAATAACTATAGTGCCAATCCCCACAACACCACTCCCCACAGTGCCAATCCCCACAGTGCCAATCCCCACGTTGTCAATACCCACAGTGCCAATCCTCACTGTGCCAATCCCCACAACACCAATCCCCACAGTGCCAATCCCCACAACACCAATCCCCACAGTGCCAATAACTGCAGTGCCAATCACCACAACACCAATCCCTACAGTGCCAATCCCTACAGTGCCAATACCTATGGTGCCAATCCCCACAACACAAATCCCTACAGTGCCAATCCACACAGTGTCAATAACTGTAGTGCCAATCCCCACAACACCAATCCCCACCGTGCCAATCCCCACAACACCACTCTCCACATTGCCAATCCCCACTGTGCCAATCCCCACATTGCCAATACACACAGTGCCAATCCCCATGGTGCCAATCCCCACAGTGCCAATCCCCACAACACCAATCCCCACAACACCAATCCTCACTGTGCCAATCCCCATGGTGCCAATCCCCACAGTGCCAATCCCCACAACACCACTCCCCACTGTGCCAATACTCACAACACCAATCCTCACAGTGCCAATCCCCACAACACCAATCCCCACTGTGCCAATCCCCACTGTGCCAAACCCCACAACACCAATCCCCACTGTGCCAATACCCACAACACCAATCCCCACAACACCAATCCCCACTGTGCCAATCCCCACAACACCAATCCCCACAACACCAATCCTCACAGTACCAATCCCCACTGTGCCAATCCTCAAAGCACCAATCCCCACAACACCAATCCCCACATTGCCAATCCTCAAAACACCAATCCTACCACTGTGCCAATCCACACAGGGCCAATTCACACAACATCCCTTTGGATGACCCGCCCCAGCCGCGAAGTTATGGTTACCGCCCCTCACAGGAAGTGGAGGCGGGATCAGGGTCATTATGCGGGCGCATCACGAAGCGCTACACGGCCTCTCCACGCAGCGCTAGCGCGATCCATTAAAGGAGAGGGATGTTCGAAATCTGCAGGCCCTTTGAAGGCCTCCACTGGGCCAACCAGGGCTAAGGGGTACCGTGGTCACCGCCTGCACCGAAACGGAATGGCGGGCTGCTGGATCATGGCCCGGACCCTGCAAAAGTAGCGGCGAATGGCCCAACCGGTAAGGGGGGGAAATAAAAGATGGTGGCAGGCGGCACACCGCACCCCCCCCCTTTAAGTTTTGCCCCACAATGGGTGGCTGGCTGGCTTGTGAATCACGAGGCTGGAGCAGGCATTACCCGCCGTGGCCTGACGGGGCACCGGCCAATTGCCGCGGTGGCCGATGATGTCATCGCCAGTGGCGAAGGTGGCCCGGGGCACTACCAGCAAGGACGCAGCACTAATGCATCACGCCTCCACTAATTCCCGCTCAATTTCGCGGGAGTCGGTAGCACCCCAGCCCCGCCCCCACCCCGGGCGGAAGCAGTTTCGTGTCCCATTAGCGCCCCTCGGAGGCACAAACGGGAGGCGCAGAACAGGTGAATTTCAGCCCCTTTATTCGCGGATTCTGGGATGTAAATTGGGCGGGTTCTACAGTGACATGTGATCCGCTCCACCAGATTACTTCACAGGAGCTGAAGGTTCAAATGAACCCTCTGATTGTTTACTCATTTGCTCTTGGGACTCTTTGCTATCTGTAGATTTGGTTTCTGCCTTTTCCGAATTAACAACTGCACCTGAAAGATAGAAAAAACTTGCATTTTATATATCACCTTTCTCAACCTCAGGACATCCCAAAGCGCTTTACAGCCAGTGAAGTACTTTTGTAGTCATTGATCTAATGTGGGAAATGCAGCAACCAATTTTCACACAGCAAATGATGAGATAAATGACTGGATAATCTGTTTCAGGTGTTGGTTGAGGGATTAATGTTGGCCAGGATACCAGGGAGAACCCACTTGCTCTTCTTGGAATCATTGTGTGGGGTCTTTTCCATCCAGCTGAAAGGGCAGACGTCTCATCCGAACGACAACACCTCTGATGGCACAGCACTCCCTCAGCACTGCGCTGGAATGTCAGCCTAGATTATAGGCTCAAGTCTCTGGTGTGGGATTTGAACCCACAACCTTCTGACACAGAGGCGAGGATGCTACCAACCGAGCCATAGCTAACACATAGAAAAATATCCATCGGTTTAAAGCACTTGGGACATTCTGAGGATGTGATCCGTGCTATTTAAAGGTAAGTTTTTTCTTTAATGACCAGAACTGGACACCTTCCCCAAAGTGCAGCTTGACCAGATTATTATATCGCTTCAAAACTGCAATTTCTTTGTTTTTTCGATCTGCAGCCTATTTCTTCAGTTACTGTCTCTGTCTATTCTGCAACTCCTCTATTACAGCACAGAATTGTAAAGTTCCCATTACTATTCATTTTTCCTTTTGCTGATTGGTTTTGTTGTTGTAGCTCTTTCATTTGTGTTGCTGTTAGTTACCATTCTCGTCTCATTCGTGATGATGATTCATCTACTTTTCATTTTCTTTCTTACCTGTATTGGATGGAGTGGTGGAATTTTAGTGAGCGTTGGGGACATTATACACAGAGCCTCCCTTGGAGACATGGCGAGAAGATCTATCATTTCCCTTGGTTCGCAGATGGTGAGCACGACTCCAATTGAAAAACACAATTTGGTGCCAACACCCTTGGCGACGGTTCCTGGTATTGGGAAGGAAGCTCCGGTTGGCAGTCGGAAGGGTGGCGGGGTGGTAGAGACTGAAACCCAGGCTGAGGGCCCCGAGGGGAGGGACCAAGAGTTCCCATCTCAGATCCGCTGCAGGGAAAATCACAGCTCGGCCTCCCCACAACCCCCCCCCCCCACCCACCCCGCGACCCCTCGCTTTCAGTTGAATTGAAGTTGCAGCGCTGATGATGTGACCAGGCCATATGGTAATTGGAACCCGCCTATCTTTTGCGGGAGCTTCGTCCGTGTGCTGAATTATGCACTTTAAAGTTTAACGGGGCCATGAATAATGAAAGAAAGACTTGGAATTAAATAGCGCCTTCCATGACCATCGGAGGTCTCAAAGCACTTTACAGCCAATGAAGTACATTTGGAGTGTAGTCACTGTTGTGATGTAGGAAACGCAGAAGTCTCGGAAATGGTAGCATAGTTGTAATGTTACTGAACTAATAACCCAGAGGCCTAGACTAATAACCCAGAGATGTGAGTTCCAATCCCACCGCAGCCGCTGGGGAATTTAAATTCAGTAAATTAAATAAATCTGGAAACCATCGGATTGTCATAAAAACCCATCTAGTTCACGAATATCCTTTAGGGAAGGAAATCTACCATCCTTTCCTGGTCTGGTCTATATGTGACACCAGGCTCTTAGCTGCCCTCTGAAATGGCCTAGCGAGCCGCTCGGTTGTAACAAACTGCTACGACAAACAATAAGAAGAACAAAACTGGACCACATGACATCGAACTCGGCACCGGCTACAGACACAACAACAGCACACTCAGCCCAGTCAACCTTGCAAAGTCCTCCTCACCAACATCTGGGGACATGCCAACATTGGGAGAGCTGTCCCACAGCCTAGTCAAGCAATAGCCTGACATAGTCATACTCACAGAATCATACCTTTCAGTCAATGTCTCAGACTCTTCCGTCACCATCCCTGGGTATGTCCATTCCACTTCCACCAGCAGTACAAACCCACCAGCGGTGGTGACACAATGGTACACAGTCGGGCCCTGGGAGTCCTCAACATTGACTCCGGACCCCATGAAGTCTCATGGCATCAGGTCAAACATGGGCAATGAAACCTCTTGCTGATTACCCCCTACCGCCCTCCCTCAGCTGATGAATTAGTACTCCTCCATGGAAGAAGCAGCGAGAGTAGCAAGGGAACAGAATGTACTCTGGGTGTGGAACTTCAATGTCCATCACCAAGAGTGGCTTGGTAGCACCACTACTGACCGAGCTGGCCGAGTCCTGAAGGACATAGCTGCCAGACTGTGCCTGCGGCAGGTCATGAGAGAACCAACACGAGCGAAAAATCTACTTGACGTCCTCACCAATCTACCTGTCGCAGATGCATCTGCCCATGACAGCATTGGTAGCAGTGATCACCGCACAGCCACTGTGGGGACGAAGTCCCATCTTCACACTGAAGACATCTTCCATCGTGTTGTGTGGCACTACCACTGTGCTAAATGGGATAGATTCAGAACAGATCTAGCAGCTCAAAATTGGGCACCCATGAGGCGCTGTGGGTCATCAGCAGCAGCAGAATTGTATTACACCACAATCTGTAACCTCATGGCCCGGCACATTTCACACTCGACCATCAAGCCAGAAGAGCATGCCAGGATCAGCAACAGGCGTACCTAAAAATGAGGGGCCAATCCTGGGGAAGCTGCAACACAGGGCTACATGCATGCTAAGCAGCGGAAGCAGCATGCCATCGACAGGGCTAATTGATCCCACAATCAACGGATCAGATCAAAGCTCTACAGTCCTGCCACATCCAGTCGTCAGTGGTGGTGGACCATTAAACATCTAACGGGAGGAGGAGGCTCATGAATATCCCCATCCTCAAATGATGGTGGAGCCGAGCACACGACAAGACAGAAGCATTTGCAACCATCTTCAGCCAGAAGTGCTGAGTGAATGAGCCATTTCGGCCTCCTCCTGAGGTCCCCACCATCACAGAAGCCAGTCGTCAGCCAATTCGATTCACTCCACGTGATATCAAGAAATGGCTGAGCGCACTGGATACAGCAAAGGCTATGGGCCCCGACAACATCCCGGCTGTCGTCCTGAAGACTTGGGCTCCAGAACTAGCCGCGCCTCTAGCCAAGCTGTTCCACTACAGCTGACAATGTGGAAAACTGCCCAGGTAAACTGTCCACAAAAAGCAGGGCAAATTCAATCCTACGAATTACCGCCCCATTCGTCTACTCTCAATCAGCGCAGTGATGGAAGGTGTCGCCGACAGTGCTTACTCACCAATAACCTGCTCAGAGGGGAATTTCAACCCCTTCATTCCCAGATTCTGGGCTGCAAATTGGGCGGGTTCTACAGTGGCAGGTGATCCGCTCCAGCAGATTACTTCACAGGAAGTGAAGGTTCTAATGATCTCTCTGATTACTGTTGGGGCTCTTTGCTATCTATAGATTTGGTTGCTGCCTTTTCTGAATTAACAACGACTGCCTGCACCTCAAAGAAAGGAGTGTCAGCCTAGATTATGTACTCAAGTCTCTGGAGTGGAACTTGAATCCTCAACCTTCTGACTCAGAGGCGAGGGTGCTCCAACCGAACCAGAGCTAACACGTGGAAAAATATCCACCGCTTTGAAACACTTGGGACATTCTGAGGATGTGATAAGTGCGTTTTAAAAGCAAATATTTCCTTTAACGACCAGAATTGAACACAGTCCCCAAGGTGCAGCTTGACCAGATTATTATATCGCTTCAGAAACCAACAATTTCTTTTTCGATATACAGCCTATTTGTTGAGTTGCAGTCTCTGTTTTTATTTATCTGCAACTCTTCTATTACAGCATGGAATTGTAAAGTTCTTGTATTTGTTTGTCTCAACTCTTCTGTTATGAAGGTGCCATCCTTTAGATGAGATAATAATTGCTTTCTTTTATATTATTTTCCATTCCCAGTTCTATTCATTTCTCCCTTTGGTTTTGTGGTTGTAGCTCTTTCATTTGTGTTGCCATTAGTTACCATTCCAGTCTTATTCATCCACTTTTCATTTTATTTCTTACCTTATATACTGTGCTAGGCGGGGGTGGTGGAATATTAGTGAGTGCTGAGGACAGTGGTCTGCACTTAACCAAAGTGAAGTTAAACAGAGTGCTTTATTTGGGAATTCAGAGAAGAGAGAGAAGCAGTTGCACATTTTTGCCCCACACTATTTGTCGTGCTTGTGTTTCATTATCTATTACTTAATCCAGATCAATTAAGAAGTCAAGGAACTAAACTGTAAACTAGATTACTTAAATATAAATTGAATTACATTTAGTTAAATAGAACAAGGTCATGTAGGGATGGCAGTGCAGGTGGTGTGCCTCAACTGCAGCATGTGGGAGTTTGTGGAGAGCATTGTGATCCCCGACAACCACGTTTGCAACAAGTGCCTGCATCTTGAGGAACTTCAGAGTTGTTGAGCTGGAGTCTGAGGTGCAGACATTGCGGGGCATCAGGGAGGGGGAGAGTTACCTGGATACTTTGATCCAGGAGGCAGTCACACCCTTAGGTTAGGTAGTGGTCCAGGTCTGGTTAGTGGTCAGGGACAGGAGGGTGTGACTGCAACTCAGGCTGGTAAGGGGACCCCGGGTGTAATGCTGGAGGAGCCTCAGCTGTTGCCCTTATCCAACAGGTGTGAGGTTTTTGTTGCCTGTGTGGATGAGGCAAAAGCCTGCGGGATGGCTGACCATGGCATCATGGTGCAGGAGGACATTCATGTGGGGCGAGTGAAAAGGAATGTAGTTGTGGTAGGGGACAGTATAGTCAGAGGGATAGATACTGTTCTGTGCAGCCACGACCGTGAGTTCCAAAGGTTGTGTTGCCTGCCCGGTGCCAGGGTTAAAGACATCTCCTCATGGCTGGGAAGGGGAGGATCCAATTGTCGTGGAACCAGCGACATAGATAGAACAAGGAATTTGGCTCTGCAGAGAGAGTTTGAGGAGTTAGGGTTCAAATTAAAATGCAGAACTCCAAAGGTAATAATCTCTGTATTGTTACCTGAGGTATATGCTAATTGGCAGAGGGATAAGCAGATGAGAAGATTAAATGTGTGGCTCAAAGAGTGGTGTGGGACATGGGACATTGGCACCATTAGGACAAGTTGGGACAGCTCTACTTGAAACAGGCTGGAACCAGTGTTCTGGCGAATCGAATATCTAGAGCAGTAGACAGGGCTTTAAATTAATGAAGGGGAGGATTCAGGGAAAGACTAAATTTAAAAGCAGCAAGAAAAATGTCAAGGCTCCAGAGCAGAGCAGAGTTTGGGGTAAAAATAAGCAGAGTGGGGCAGGAAGAGTCAAAGAGAGTAATAAAGGTAATAGGGCATTACTGACTAAGGTGACATCAGAGAAAAATAGAACAAATTAAAAGCTAAAGGCACTATATCTGAATGCATGAGGCATTCGCAACAAAATAGATGAATTAATAGCACAGATATAAATTAATAGCTTTAATCTAATAGCCATTACGAAGACGTGGTTGCAAAGTGACCAAGATTGGGAACTAAATATTCCAGGATACTTAATGCCAGGATCACTCAGCTCCAGACCTCATTACAGCCTTGGTCCAATCATGGATAAAAGAGCTGAATTCCAGAGGTCAGGTGAAAGTGACTGCCCTTGACATCAAGGCAGCATTTGACTGAATGTGGCATCAAGGAGCCCTAATAAAACTGAAGTCAATGGGAATCAGGGAGAAAACGGTCCACTGGCTAGAGCCATACCTAGCACAAAGGAGGATGGTTGTGGTAGTTGGAGGTCAATCATCACAGCTCCAGGATATCTCTGCAGGAATTGCTCAGGGCAGTGTCCTACGCCCAACCATCTTCAGCTGCTTCACCAATGACCGTTCCTCAATCATAAAGTCAGCAGTGGGAATGTTCACTGATGATGACACAGTGTTCAGTGCCATTCACAACTCCTCAGGTAATGAAGCAGTCCATGCCTGGATGCAGCAAGACCTGGACGACATTCAGGCTCATGTTGATAAGTGGCAGGTAATATTCGCGCCATAAAAGTGCCAAGCAATGACTATCTCCAACAAACGAGATTTTAACCACTGCCTCTTACCATCGGCAAATCCCCCAACACCAACATCCCGGGGCGGTCACCATTGACCAGAAGCTTAACTGGACCAGCCACATAAATACTGTGGCAACAGAATCCCCAAATCCTTTCCACCATCTACAAGGCACAAGTCAGGAGTGTGATGGAATACTCTCCACTTGCCTGGATGAATGCAGCGCCAACAACACTCAAGAAGCTCGACACTAGCCAGGACAAAGCAGCCCGCTTGATTGGCACCCCCATCCACCACCTTAAACATTCACTCCTTCCACCACCAGCGCACCGTGGCTGCAGTGTGTACCATCTACAAGATGCACTGCAGCACCTCACCAAGATTTAACATAGAAACATAGAAAATAGGTGCAGGAGTAGGCCATTCGGCCCCTCGAGCCT
This sequence comes from Pristiophorus japonicus, assembly GCF_044704955.1. NCBI lineage: Eukaryota > Metazoa > Chordata > Chondrichthyes > Pristiophoridae > Pristiophorus > Pristiophorus japonicus. Next base: position 14,364,958 of record NC_091984.1, on the reverse strand, counting down.
GCACCACCATTCAACAAGATCATGGCTGATCATTCACCTCAGTACCCATTTCCTGCTTTCTCTCCATACCCTTTGATCCCTAGCCGTATCTAACTCCCACTTGAATACATCCAATAAATTGGCATCAACAACTCTCTGTGGCAGGGAATTCCACAGGTTAACAACTCTCTTAATTAAAAACTTTCTCCTCATTTCAGTCCTAAATGGCCTACCCCCTTATCCTAAGACTGTGTCCCCTGGTTCTGGATTCCCCAACATCGGGAACAGTCTACCCGCATCTAACCTGTCCCGTTCCATCAGAATCTTACATGGTTCAATGAGATCCTCTCTCATCCTTCTAAACTCCAATGTATAAAGGCCCAGTTGATCTCGTCTCTCCTCATATGTCAGTCCTGCCATCCCGGGAATCAGTTTGGTGAACCTTCGCTGCACTCCCTCAACAGCAAGAACGTCCTTCCTCAGATAAGGAGACCAAAACTGAACACAATATTCCAGGTGAGGCCTCACCAAGGCCCCAACAACTGCAGTAAGACCTCCCTACTCCTATACTCAAATCCCCTAGGTATGAAAGCCAACATACCATTTGCCTTCTTCACTGCCTGCTGTACCTGTATGCCAACTTTCAATGACTGATGAACCATGACACCAAGGTGTCTTTGCACCTCCCCCTTTCCTAATCTGCCGCTATTCAGATAATATTCTGTCTTCGCGTTTTTGCCCCAAAGTGGATAACCTCATTTATCCCCAATATACTGCATCTGCCATGCATTTTCCCACTCACCTAACCTGTCCAATTCACTCTGCAGCCTCCAAGCATCCCCCTCTCAGCTCACACCACCACCCAGTTTAGTGTCATCTGCAAACTTGGAGATATTACACTCAATTCCTTCATCCAAATCATTGATGTATATTGTAAATAGCTGGGGTCCCAGCACTGTGCCCTGCAGCATTCCACTCGTCACTGCCTGACAGTCTGAAAAGGACCCATTTATCCCGACTCTCTGCTTCCTGTCTGCCAACCAGTTCTCTATCCACGTCAGTACATTACCCCCAATACCATGTGCTTTGATTTTGCACACCAATCTCTTGTGTGGGACCTTGTCAAAAGCCTTTTGAAAGTCCAAAAACACCACATCCACAGGTTCTCCCTTGTCCACTCTACTAGTTACATCCTCAAAAAATTCCAGAAGATTTGTCAAGCATGATTTCTCCTTCATAATTCCATGCAGACTTGGACCGATCCTGTCACTACTTTCCAAATGCGCTGCTATTTCATCCTTAATAATTGATTCCAACATTTTCCCAACTACTGATGTCAGGCTAACTGTTCTATAATAAAACGATTTCTCTCTCCCTCCCTTTTTAAAAAGTGGTGTTACATTAGCTACCCTCCAGTCCATAGGAACTGATCAAGAGTTGATAGACTGTTAAAAAATGATCACCAATGCATCCACTATTTCTAGGGCCACTTCCTTAAGCACTCTGGGATGCAGACTATCAGGCCCCGGGGATTTATCGGCCTTCAATCCCATCAATTTCCCTAACACAATTTCCTGCCTAATAAGGATATCCTTCAATTCCTCCTTCTCACTAGACCCTCGGTCCCCGAGTACTTCCGGAAGGTTATTTATGTCTTCCTTACTGAAGACAGGACCAAAGTGTTTGTTCAATTCGTCTGCCATTTCTTTGTTCCCCATTATAAATTCACCTGAATCCGACTGCAAGGGACCTATGTTTGTCTTCACTAATCTTTTTCTCTTCACATATGCAGAGAAGCTTTTGCAGTCGTTTTTATGTTCCCGGCAAGCTTCTTCTCGTACTCTATTTTCCCCCTCTTAATTAAACCCTTTGCCCTCCTCTGCTGAATTCTAAATATCTCCCAGTCCTCAGGTTTGCTGCATTTTGTGCCCAATTTATATGCCTCTTTCTTGGATTTAAAACTATCCTTACTTTCCCTTGTTCGCTACGGTTGAGCCACCTTTCCTGTTTTATTTTTATTCCAGACAGGGATGTACAATTTTTGAAGTTCATCCATGTGATCTTTAAAGGTTTGCCATTGCCTATCCACCGTCAACCCTTTAAGTATCATTTGCCAGTCTATTCTAGCCAATTCACACCTCAAACCATCAAAGAAAGTTACCTTTCCTTAAGTTCAGGACCCTAGTTTCTGAGTTAACTGTGTCACTCTCCATCTTAATAAAGAATTCTACCATATTATGGTCACTCTTCCCCAAGGGGCCTTGCACAACAAGATTGCTAATTAGTCCCTTCTCATTACACATCACCCAGTCTAGAATGGCAGCTCCCGAGTTGGTTCCTCGACATATTGGTCTAGAAAATCATCCCTCATACACGCCAGGAAATCCTCCTCCACCGCATTGCTACCAGTTTGGTTAGCCCAATCAATATGTAGATTAAAGTCACCGATGATGGCTGCTGTACCTTTATTGCATGCATCCCTAATTTTTTGTTTGATGCTGTCCCCAACCTCACTACGACTGTTTGGTGGTCTGTACATAACTCCCACTAGCATTTTCTGCCCTTTGGTATTCCGTAGCTGCACCCATACCGATTTTACATCATCCAAGCTAATGTTCTTTCTTACTATTGCATTAATTTCCTCTTTAACCAGCAACACCACCCTGCCTCCTTTTCCTTTCTGTCTATCCTTCCCAAATGTTGAATACCCCTGGATGTTGAGTTTCCAGCCTTGGTCGCCCTGGAGCCATGTCTCCGTGATGCCAATTACATCATACCAGTTAACTGCTATCTGCGCAGTTAATTCGACCACCTTATTCCGAATACTCCTCGCATTGAGGCACAGAGCCTTCAGGCTTGTCTTTCTAACACACTTTGCCCCTTTAGAATTTTGATGTAATGTGGCCCTTTTTGCTTTTTGCCTTAGGTTTCTCTGCCCTCCACTTTTATTTTTTCTCTTTCTATCTTTTGCTTCTGCCCCCATTCTACTTCCCTCTATCTCCCTTCATAGGTTACCATCCCCCTGCTATATTAGTTTAACTCCTCCCTTACAGCACTTGCAAACACTCCCCCTAGGACATTGGTTCCAGTCCTGCCCAGGTGCAGACCGTACGGTTTGTACTGGTCCCACCTTCCCCAGAACCGGTTCCAATGTCCCAGGAATTTGAATCCCTCCCTTCTGCACCAATCCGCAAGCCACGTATTCATCTGAGCTATCCTGTGATTTCTACTCTGACTAGCACGTGGCACTGGTAGCAATCCTGAGATTACTACTTTTGAGGTCCTACTTTTTAATTTAGCTCCTAGCTCCCTAAATTCATCTCGTAGGACCTCAACCCGTTTTTTACCTATATTGTTGGTACCTATATGCACCACGACAACTGGTGTTCACCTCCCTTTTCAGAATGCCCTGCACCCGCTCCGAGACATCCTTGACCCTTGCACCAGGGAGGCAATATACCATCCTGGAGTCTCGATTGCGGCCGCAGAAACGTCTATTTGTTCCCCATACAATTGAATCTCCGATCACTATAGCTCTCCCACTCTTTTTCCTGCCCTCCTGTGCAGCAGAGCCAGCTACGGTGCCATGAACTTGGCTGCTGCTGCCCTCCCCTGATGAGTCATCCCCCTCAACAGTACCTAAAGCGGTGTGTCTGTTTTGCAGGGGGATGACCACGGGGGACCCCTGCAATACCTTCCTTGCACTGCTCTTCCTGTTGGTCATCCATTCCCTATCTGGCTGTGTACCCTTTACCTGCGGTAAGACCAACTCACTAAACGTGCTATTCACGTCATTCTCAGCATCGTGGATGCTCCTGAGTGAATCCACCCACAGCTCCAGTCAGGAGCTGCAGGCGGATGCAATTCCCGCACACGTAGTCGTCAGGGACAGCGGCAGCGTCCCTGACTTCCCACATAGTACAGAAGGAGCATAACACGTGTCTGAGCTGTCCTGCCATGACTTAACCCCTAGATAAACTTAAATTGGCAACAACAATGCTAAAGATTACTTACTGATAAAGAAAAGAAAAAGAAAAACTACTTACCAATCACCAGCACCGTTCTTCGGCAGCACCTCCCAAACCCGCGACCTTTACCATCTGGAAGGACATGGGCAGCAGGCGCATGGGAACAACACCACCTCCACATTCCCCTCCAAGACTTGGAAGTCTATCGCCGGTCCTTCATCGTCGCTGGGTCAAAATCCTGGCACTCCCTTCCTAAAAGCACTGTGGGAGTACCTTCACCACACGAATTGCAGCGGTTCAAGATGGCAGCTCACCACCACCTTCTCAAGGGCAATTAAGGACAGGCAATAAATGCTGGCCTTGCCAGCGACGCCCACATCCCATGAACGAATATAAAAAAAAGGTAATTTGCGCACAGCAAGCTCCTACAAACAGCAATATGACAATGACCAGATGATCTGTTTTTGTTATGTGATTGAGGGATAAATATTGGCCAGGATATCATGGATAACTTCCCTGCTCTTCTTTGAAATAGTGTCATGGGACCGTTTACATCCACTTGAGAGAGCAGAAGGGGCCTCGGTTCAACGTCTCATCCAAAAAATGGCACCACCAACTCCCTCAGCACTGCACTGGAGTGTCAGCCTAGATTTTTGTGCTCAAGTCCTTGGAGTGGTACTTGAACCCACAACCTTCAGACTCAGATGCGAGAGTGCTGCCCACTGAGTCACAGCTGCATGGGATCGAGTTGGAGGTCCGTTGCCTGATCCTGATATTTTAAACATCCCTCTTCTGCCTGTCGTGTGTTGCGGGGACGGGGGGGTTAAAATCCAGGCCCTAGTCTTCCAGATTCGAACTAAAACTGCGTAACCGGAGCAACAACTTAAGTCATCATTGACAATCCCAGCATACAATGACGCAATTAGACCGGTCACACATTTTGTTACCATTTGGTAGAGTAGTTAACATAAGTGAGTTGCTCACGGTACATATATAGAGCATGGTGCATTTATATATATCGTGGGCCGCCCCGACCTGTGTGAGAACACCATCGCAGGTCGGGGCTATAAATAGAGCTGGAGCGCCGGGCCCTGCAACATCGTGGGTGGAGGTGCGGCAAATGACGGTACGGTGCCCGAGGGCCCAGGGGCAGCACGGGCCAGCCCACATTACCATATGTGTGCGCACTAGGTCCGTGCAGCAGAGCAGGTCTCCTGTCGTTCTGGTTAATTCTTGCCACTGGATAAAGGCCTAGCTCTGTCGAGCCTGTGTGGTGGCTGATGTGCAACGGTCACCACACGTTAAAAAAAATCCACACACAGGCATCTTCCATCCCCTCAACTGCAGTTCGGGACTGGAACATCGGGACCTTCATTGAAACATCTGTGAACTCTCGTGGAAGCAAGTTATCCTCATTCGAGGGACCGCCTATGATGATGATAGGCCGGTTAGTTTAACATCTGTAGTGGGGAAAATGCTTGAAACTATCATTAAGGAAGAAATAGCGGGACATCTAGATAGGAATAGTACAATCAAGCAGACGCAGCATGGATTCATGAAGGGGAAATCATGTTTAACTAATTTACTGGAATTCTTTGAGGATATAACGAGCATGGTGGATAGAGGTGTACCGATGGATGTGGTGTATTTAGATTTCCAAAAGGCATTCGATAAGGTGCCACACAAAAGGTTACTGCAGAAGATAAAGGTACGCGGAGTCAGAGGAAACGTATTAGCATGGATAGAGAATTGGCTGGCAAACAGAAAGCAGAGAGTCGGGATAAATGGGTCCTTTTCCGGTTGGAAATCGGTGGTTAGTGGTGTACCACAGGGATCAGTGCTGGGACCACAACTGTTTACAATATACATAGATGACCTGGAAGAGAGGACAGAGTGTAGTGTAACAAAATTTGCAGATGACACAAAGATTAGTGGGAAAGCGGGTTGTGGAGAGGACACAGAGACTGCAAAGAGATTTAGATAGGTTAAGCGAATGGGCTAAGGTTTGACAGATGGAATACAATGTTGGAAAGTGTGAGGTCGTCCACCTTGGGGAAAAAAACAGTAATGGGGAATATTATTTGAATGGGGAGAAATTACAACATGCTGTGGTGCAGAGGGACCTGGGGGTCCTCGTGCATGAATCCCAAAAAGTTAGTTTGCAGGTGCAACAGGTAATCAGGAAGGCGAGTGGAATGTTGGCCTTCATTGCGAGAGGGATGGAGTACAAAAGCAGGGAGGTCCTGTATCGGGTATTGGTGAGGCCGCACCTGGAGTACTGCGTGCAGTTTTGGTCACCTTACTTAAGGAAGGATATACTAGCTTTGGAGGGGGTACAGAGACGATTCACGAGGCTGATTCCGGAGATGAGAGGGTTACCTTATGATGATAGATTGAGTAGACTGGGTCTTTACTCGTTGGAGTTCAGAAGGATGAGGGGTGATCTTATAGAAACATTTAAAATAATGAAAGGGATAGACAAGATAGAGGCAGAGAGGTTGTTTCCACTGGTCGGGGAGACTAGAACTAGGGGGCACAGCCTCAAAATACGGGGGAGTCAATTTAAAACCGAGTTGAGAAGGAATTTCTTCTCCCAGAGGGTTGTGAATCTGTGGAATTCTCTGCCCAAGGAAGCAGTTGAGGCTAGCTCATTGAATGTATTCAAGTCACAGATAAATAGATTTTTAACCAATAAGGGAATTAAGGGTTACAGGGACTGGTCGGGTAAGTGGAGCTGATTCCACGGCCAGATCAGCCATGATCTTGTTGAATGGAGGAGCAGGCTCGAGGGGCAAGATGGCCTGCTCCTGTTCCTAATTCTTATGTTCTTATGATGAAGATTTATATAGCAGCTTTAACATATTAAAACATCCCAAGGAACTTCACAGGAATGTTATCGGACACTTAAAGAGATATTAGGACAGATGACCAAAAGCTTGGTCAAAGAGGAAGGTTTTAAGGAGCAACTTAATGGAGGAGAGAGAGAGGTCGAGAGGTGCAGAGGTTTAGGGAGGGAATTCTGGAGCTTGGGGCCTCGGCAACTGAAGGCCCGGCCCAATGGTAGGGGGAAGAATATCAGGAATGTACGCGAGAGGCCAGAATTGGAGGAGCACAGATATCTCGGAGCGTTGTGGGGCTGGAGGAGATTACAGAGATAGGGTGGGGTGAGGCAACGGAGGGCTTTGAACATAAGGATGAGAATTTTAAAATCGAGGCACTGATGCACTGGGAGCCAAAGTAGGGCAACGAGCACAGGAGGGTGATTGGTGAACGGGACTTGGAGCGAGTTGGGACACGGGCAGCAGAGTGTTTGTGAGATTAGGTTGCTGCTACTTAAAGCTGGCTGGCAAACCAAGTATGAAATGAAGACACTTGAGCCTGGCAGGAGAGTAGTAAGGATATGTGAGTGCAATGTGCGAAATAGGTTGCAGCGCTGCAACATGTATGCAGGTTTTGATGGGATAAGGTGCTTTATAAATTGAAGCAGCTCGGTGAACCAGCAGCTGCTGAAATTACCTCATACGTTACAGTTGAAATTTATACTCCTGATAATTACAATTGGAGGTTAATTGCATTTTTTTCTCTCCCTGGTCTCGAGTGATTATAATTAAGAGAAGCCAGCTCCATATTATATCAATATTACTGAGAGCTTACTCCAAACAGCGGCACATCACTGGTGTCCCTTTTACAGCGGAAATCCTTTGCTTTTGATTCTGAGAGACCAATATCTTGTGAGCTCGCTCCCCGCATCTCACCCGAGAAAAAACCGAAGGGTCAGCTGCTACCTCGAATGACATTGAATTTACAGCACGGATACAGGCCATTCGGCTCAACTGGTCCCTGCTGGGTGTTGATGCTGCACACGAGCCTCCTCTCCCCGACTTCCTCTCACCCTGTCAACATACCCGTCTGTTCCTTGCTCCGTCAGGTGCTCACCTAGTTCCCCTTAAATGCATCTGTGCTAGTCGCCTCAACCACTCCCTGTGCTCGTGACTTCCACATTCTCACCACTCTCTGGGTAAAGTCTGTAATGTCCTTGCACACTACTATAAATTCACACGAGGCACATTCTGCAGACAAGGTGACTCTGTGTGCCCTAACCTTTATTCACAGGACCAAGAAGTGATGACCCTGCGTGGGACCTCCCTTTATATACCTGGGTGACCAGGTGAGGAGTGTCTCCCACAAGTTCATCACATGTGGTCAAGGTGTGCATTTGTTTGGTGTATACAGTATGCAGTATTGTTACATGAAGGTTACAGTTACATGAAGGTTACATACATGACATCACCTCCCCCCTCACCCCCCCAATGTCTTATGGGGTCAAAGATTAAGTCTTTCAGGCGGTCAACGCACTCTCATGGAGCGCCGCAGTTGGGGCTCTGGTTGTTGAGCCTTGGCATGCATCTCTGTCACCTGTGGTGATTCCGGCTTGTCCGGGCTGGCCGCAGGGACTGTGCATGCTGCTGAAAGTTCTTGTTGCTCGTTCACTGGCGGTGGTGCGGGCAACATTTCATGATCTTCCTCAGGTTCCTCAGTGTCCATGCTGAACCTTTTTTTTTTAATTGGTCCAGATGCTTGCGGCATATCTGTCCATTGTTCAGTCTGACCACTATGACCCTATTCCCCTCTTTGCCAATTACAGTACCCTCAAGCCATTTGGGCCCCAAAGCGTGATTAAGAACAAATACAGGGTCGTCGATTTCTATACATCTCCCCTTTGAGTCATGGCACTCATTTTGGGACTGGTGCTTGCCCTCAATAATGTCTGACAGGACTGGATGAATGAGGGACAGCCGAGTTTTAAATGTATGTTTCATGAGTAGTTCCGCGGGCGGGACTCCCGTGACCGAATGCAGGCGGGATCTATAGGCCAGCAGGAGGCGCGATAGGCGGCATTGAAGGGAGTGTCCTTGAATCCGGAGCATGCCCCTGTTTTATGATTTGGACCGCACATTCCGCCTGGCCATTGGAAGCCAGCTTGAACAGTGCTGCCCTGACATGTTTGCTGCCATTACCCGACATAAACTCCCGGAATTCATAGCTAGTGAAACACGGGCCGTTGTCGCTAACCAGGATGTCTGGCAAGCCATGGGTCGCAAAGACCGCATGCAGACTCTCCACAGTGTGGATGTCGTGCACGAATTCAATATAATGCACTCGATCCATTTCGAGTACGCATCAACAACAATGAGGAACATTTTCCCCATGAACGGGCCCGCGTAGTCTATGTGAATATGTGACCATGGCCTGGTGGGCCAGGGCCATGGGCTGAGTGGGGCCTCCCTGGGGGCATTGCCCAGCCGGGCACGCGTCGTGCACCTGCGAACACAGTGTTCCAGGTCTGAGTCAATTCCCGGCCACCATACATGTGACCGGGCAATGGCCTTCATTAGCACGATGCCTGGGTGCTCGCTGTGGAGTTCACTGATGAATGCTTCCCTTCCCTTCTGGGGCATGACTGCTCAGCTGCCCCATAGTAGGCAGTCGGCTTAGATGGAGAGCTCATCCATCCATCTGTGAAAAGGTCTGACCTCCTCGGGGCATGCTTGTGCGGGCGCCCAATCCCCAGTCAGGACACATTTCTTAATCATGGATAGGAGGGGATCTCTGTTGGTCCAGATTTTGATCTGGTGGGTTGTGATGGGGGAGTCTGTGCTGTCAAAGGCATCAACGGCCATGACCATCTCCGCACTTTGCTCCGCTGCCCCCTCAGTGGTGGGCAGTGGGAGCCTGCTGAGAGTGTCAGCGCAATTTTCGGTGCCTGGTCGGTGCCATATGGTGTAGTCATACGCAGCCAGCGTGAGAGCCCATCGCTGTATGCGAGCTGACGCATTGGCATTGACAGCTTTGCTGTCTGACAACAGGGATGTTAATGGCTTGTGGTCCGTTTCTAACTCGAACCTTCTGTCAAAAAGGTACTGGTGCATCTTTTTCACCCCGTAGACACATGCGAGTGCTTCCTTTTCAATCATCCCCATATCCCCGTTCTGCTTGGGAGAGCGCCTTGGAGGCATAAGCCACAGGTTGGAGTTGGCCCTCATCATTACTCTGTTGCAACACGCACCCAACCCCATAGGATGATGCATCACATGTCAAAACCAATTTCTTACAGGGGTTGTACAGGGTCAACAGCTTATTAGAACAAAGCAGGTTCCATGCCTGATTGAAAGCCCGTTCCTGACAGTCCCCCCAAAACCAACTGCAACCCTTACGCAGGAGCACGTGTAGCGGTCCAACAATGTGCTTAAGTTTGGCAGAAAGTTCCTGAAATAGTTCAAGAGTCCCAGAAATGAACGCAACTCCGTTGTGTTGCCGGGCCTGGGCGCTCGACGGATCGCCTCAGTTTTGGATTCGGTCGGCCGGATCCCGTCTGCGGCAACCCTCCTGCCCAAAAACTTGACCTTTGGGGCCAAAAACACACACTTGGACTTCTTTAGTCGCAGGCCTACCCGGTCCAGTCAGCGTAGCACCTCCTCCAGGCTGTGGAGGTGTTACTCGGTGTCTCGACCTGTGATAAGGATGTCGTTCTGAAATACGATTGTTCCAGGGATGGATTTGAGCAGGCTTTCCATGTTCCTTTGAAAGATAGCGGCCGCTGATCGAATGCCAAACGGACACCTGTTGTAGACAAACAGCCCCTTGTGCGTGGTCATAGTGGTCAGTAGCTTGGATTCTTCGGCCAGTTCCTGGGTCATGTAGGCTGAAGTGAGGTCCAACTTGGTGAACAGCTTGCCGCCTGCCAGCGTGGCAAAAAGATCCTCCGCTCTCGGAAGCGGGTATTGGTCTTGAAGTGACACTTGGTTGATAGTGGTCTTGTAGTCGCCACAGATTCAGACCGAACCATCCGTTTTTAGGACAGGGACGATGGGGCTTGCCCAGTCGCTGAATTCAATGGGCGAGATTATGCCCTCTTTAGCAACCTGTCCAATTCACTCTCAATTTTCTCCCGCATCACGTACGGCACAGCTCTGGCTTTGTGGTGCACTGGTCTAGCGTCCGGGGTGTTGCGTATCACTACTTTTGTACCTTTGAAAGTCCCGACACCAGGTTGAAATCATGACTCAAATTTCTGTAGGAACTGTGAGCATGAACTTTGCTCCACAGATGAAATGGCGTGCACATCCCCCCATTTCTAGTTCATCTCGGCTAGCCAGCTCCTCCCCAAAAGCGCGGGACTATTTCCCGGGACAATTCAGAGTGGCAGCCGGTTCTCTGATCCATTATGTGTGACCACCAACATTGCACTGCCTAGCACTGGGATGATCTCTTTGGTGTACATCCGTAATTGCATGTCAATGCGTTCGAGTTTGGGTCTGCTAGCTTTGAGTGGCCATAGTTTCTCAAATTGTTGAACACTCATAAGTGACTGGCTGGCCCCTGTGTCCAACTCCATGATGCCGTTTAATAGGACTTTTATTATCATAGGTGGCATTTTGGTATATGAGCTGTGGATGTTTGCCACAAGAACCCGCTGAACTTTCAGCATCCATTGCTTTGTCCCAAGCATCAACCTGCCTTGCAGACCCCCCTTCTGGTTCATCTGCCTCGTAAATTAGCCTCACTGCGGGCTTCCTGCACATTCTGGCTAAATGTCCACTGAAGTTACAATTTCTACAAATAAATTGTTGAAACCTGCAGGTTTTTGCAGCATGTCTGCCCCCGCACCTCCAGCATGAGCTGAGATTGTTGTGAGCAAAACAGCTGTTACCAGGCATTCCTCTCTGATTGTCTCTTTGATTACTCTTGAGCACTCTGTTAGTGGGTGTCAATGGCCCCATCCCATGATGCATTGTCCACTGTGATGGCGTAAATGTCCGTTCAACCTGCCATTGTCTCTGTTGCTGCCTGGGTGGTGTCGAATTGCCCTTGCCTGCCTGCGGGGTTCTGAGTCGCGTTTACAATGTTAACTCCCTGATCCATCGCCACATTGGAAGCAGAGTTGCGCGCGTATATTATCTTGGTTTCCTCCTCCCCCGCTATGAAGGTCTGAGCAATCAATGCCGCCGCTTCCAAGGTCAAGTCCTTGGTCTCAATTAGCTTTCTGAAAATCCTAGCATGACCAATGCCCTCAATAAAGAAATCCCTTAACATCTCCCCCCTGCAGGCGTCTGTGAACTTACAGAGGCTGGCCAAGTGCTGAAGGTCCGCATCGAAGTCCGGTATGCTCTGTCATTCCCGATGTCGGTGTGTATAGAATCGGTGTGTATACTGCTCGTTGGTTTGAGGTGCTCACCGATCAGTTTGCTGAGCTCTTCAAAGGTTTTGTCCGCCGGCTTCTCGGGTGCGAGCAGGTCTTTCATCAGCGCATACGTCTTAGGTCCACAGCTGGTCAGTAGATGCGCCCTTCGCTTGTCAGCCGCTGCATCTCCCAGCCAGCCCTTCGTGACAAAGCTCTGCTGGAGCCTCTCAACGAAATCGTCCCAGTCCTCACCAACACATTACCGTTCCTCTGTGCTACCGGTGGCCATCCTCGTGAGTCATTGATTCCCATTTCTCGTCGCCAAATGTAATGTCCTTACACGAGGCACATTTTGCAGACAAGGTCACTCTGTGCGCCCTAACCTTTATTCACAGGGCCAAGAAGTGATGACCCTGCGTGGGACCTCCCTTTATACACCTGGATGACCAGGTGAGGAGTGTCTCCCACAAGTTCACCCCCTGTGGTCAAGGTGTGCATTTCTTAGGTGTATATAGTATGCAGTGTTGTTACAGGAAGGTTACAGTTACATGATGGTTACATACATGACAAAGTCGTTTCTCCTGAATTCCCGATTGGATTTATTAGTGACAATCTTATATTCATGGCCCGCAATCGTCAGCTAAATTCGCATCAGGGTCTCTATGACGTCATCGGACTCTGGATTTTCAATATGACTGAGGCCCGAGCCTGCCCATAGCAGGCGGCCGTGATGCTGTTGAAAAACCAGCAGTTAAAATCACAGCCACTTGTGTCTCCGCCCTGTATCTCAATCTCACAATCACTCTCTTGAAAACTCGAGCTTGGTAACTTCTTGGTTTATCTCATTTTCCCTAACTCAGCCTTGGAGAGGTGTGGAGGAGATTTACCAAAATGATACGAGGGACTTCAGTTATGCAGAGAGACAGGAGAAGCTTGGATTGTTCTCCTTAGAGCAGAGAAGGTTAAAGGGAGATTTAAGAGAGATGTTCAAAATCATGAGGAGAGTAAATCAGGAAAAACTGTTTCCACTGGAAGGTGGGTCGGTAACCAGAGGACACAATTTTAAGATAATTGGTGAAAAATCTAGGAGTGACATGAGGAGAATGTTTTTTAAGCAGTGAGTTGTTACCAGCACGGACATGACAGGCTGAACGGCCACCTTCTGAGTTGTAATTTTCTATGATTCTATGACAAAGCAGCCCACTTGATCGGCACCCCATCCACCACCTTAAACATTCACTCCCTCCACCACCGGTATATCGTTCCTGCAGTGTGCACCATCTACAAGATGCACTACAGTGGCTCACCAAGGCTTCTTCGGCAGCACCTCCCAAACCCGTGACCGCTACCACCTAGAAAGACAAGGGCAGCAGGCGCATGGGAACACCACCACCTCCACGTTCCCCTCCAAGTCACACACCATCCTGATTTGGAAGTATATTGCCGTTCCTTCCATGTCGCTGGGTAAAATTCCTGGAACTGCCTCCCTGCCAGCACTGTGGGAGTACCTTCACCACGCAGACTGCAGCAGTTCAAGCAAATGGCTCACCTCCATCTTCTCGAGGGCAATTAGGGATGGGCAATAAATGCTGGCCTTGCCAGCGACACCCACATCCCATGAACGAATTTTTAAAAATTTATCTGGAATGCACAACCTGAAAAGGCGGTGGAAGCAGATTCAATAGTAACTTTCAAAAGGGAAAGAGATATGTAAATCTGAAAGGAAGAAATGTGCAGTGCTGTGGGGAGGAGCAGTGGAATGGGACTAATTGGATAGCTCTTTCAACAGACATGATGGGCCGAACGGTCTCCTTCCATGCTGGATGATTCTATGATTCCAGTGGTAGCTCGCTCCATAGGCCCTCAACCTCGACATTAGTTTCTCAATACGAAAATTAAGCTTCCAGAGATTAGCTTCGCAGGGATTCAGCTTTTAATGGAAATCAACCTGAGACAAACTGGAGCTGAATAAAGCTGCTTAGATCAAGAGCCCCTTGCTGCAAATCTGAGAATGCTAACAGTTCTTTCTGTGACAGTCATTAGTGAGAACAACTCTCTCGCAGTGTCCCAACACTCCTGAAACTGTCAACTCTTTATTGATTTTACACTGTTGTTTTAATGTGAGAATAGAGATTTATTTTTTTTTCTCTCCCAACGAATCCTGCATATAACCAGTGGCAAAAAAAATTCATCACATCATCAACTTATTAACTTGCCGATATTGATTATTGCTGTGATTGATCAGGATGGAAGGTAACAGAGCGATCACTGACTTGTAATCCAATGCAATCCCTTAGGTTCAGAAAGTGCCCTATGCTGAGAAAGGCAAAATAGTCATCTTGTGTCACAATATTTAAGGTCTTTCTATACTCTAGAGCATGTATAGCAGTTCACGCCATGCCGCAACAACAACAACTTGCATTTATATACCCTGTTTAACGTAGTAAAATGTCCCAAGGCGCTTCACAGGACTGTAATCAGAAAAAAATTAACCCGAGCCAATTAAGGTGATATTGAGACAGGTGCCAAACACTTAGTCAAGAGGTAGGTTTTAAGCAAAGGTGGAGAGGTAGGTAGGCATAGCGGTTCAGGGAGGGAATTCTAGAGCTTATGGCCTAGGCAGCAGAAGGCACAGTCGCCAATGGTGGGGTGAAGGAAATCAGGGATGTGCAAGATGTCAGAATGGGGGAAGGGCTGAGATCTCAGAGGGTTGTGGAAGGTTACCGAGATAGGAATCAATTGAGCTGATTAAAGGGAGGTAAGTACTTGGGAAGTAAGTGGTCAAAGCAGAGGATATCTCAGGCCCTCCAAGTTTAAAAGATCTAAATGTTGAAGCTTTGAAGTGAGACAGTTACTGAGACAGACATACAAATGCGGGGAGGGAGGGGAAAGGCAGCAGGAGCAAAGTGAGCAGCAAGGAGCGAGCGAGTGAGTGGTCAGGTAGCAGAAGGGTAATATGTTAGCATGGATAGAGGATTAACTAACTAACAGGAAACAGAGTCGGGATAAATGGTTCATTCTCGGGTTGGCAACCAGTAACTAGTGGGGTGCCGCAGGGATCAGTGCTGGGACCCCAACTATTTACAATCTATATTAACGATTTGGATGAAGGGACCAAGTGTAAGGGTAACTTAACCAAGTTTGCTGATGATACAAAGATGGGAGGAAAAGCAATGTGTGAGGAGGACACAACAATTCTGCAAAGGGACATAGACAGGTTAAGTGAGTGGGCAAAAATTTGACAGATGGAGTATAATGTTGGAAAGTGTGAGGTTATGCACTTTGGCAGAAAAAAAAATCAAAGAGCAAATTATTATTAAATGGAGAAAAATTGCAAAGTGCTGCAGTACAGCGGGAGTCCTGGTGCATGAAACACAAAAGGTTAGTATGAGGTACAGCAAGTGATCAGGAATGCCAATGGAATCTTGGCCTTTATTGCAAAGGGGATGGAGTATAAAAGCAGGGAAGTCTTGTTACAGTTATACAGGGTATTGGTGAGGCCACACCTGGAATACTGTGTGCAGTTTTGGTTTCCATATTTAATAAAGGATATACTTGCTTTGGAGGCAGTTCAGAGGAGGTTCACGAGGTTGATTCCGGAGATGAGGGGGTTGAGAAGTTGGGCCTCTACTCATTGGAATTCAGAAGAGTGAGAGGTGATCTTATCGGAACATATAAGATTATGAGGGGGCTTGACAAGATGGATGCAGAGAGGATGTTTCCACTGATGGGGGAGACTAGAACTCGGGGGCATGATCTTCAAATAAGGGGCCGCCCATTTAAAACAGAGATGACGAGGATTTTCTTCTCTCAGAGGGTTGTAATCTGTGGAATTCACTGCCTCAGAGAAGCTGGGTCATTGAATAAATTTAAGACAGATTGACAGTTTCTCAACTGATAAGGGAATAAGGGGTTATGGGGAGTGGGCAGGGAAGTGGAGCTGAGTCCATGATCAGATCAGCCATGATCGTATTAAATGGCAGAGCAGGCTCGAGGGGCTGTATGGCCTACTCCAGCTCCTATGTTCTTATGGTGGAGGAGCAGACTAGGCGAGGCATTAGCGAGGGCAGTGGATGATGGGGAAGTAGACTAGGCGAGGCGATAGACGAGGGCAGTGGATGGTGGTGGACCAGACTAGACGAGGCGATAGATGAGGGCAACGGATGATGGAGGAGCAGACTAGGCAAGGCGATAGACGAGGGCAGTGGATGATGGAGGAGTAGACTAGGCGAGGCGATAGACGAGGACAGTGGATGATGGAGGAGCAGACTAGGCGAGGCATTAGTGAGGGCAGTGGATGGTGGTGGACCAGACTAGACGAGGCGATAGATGAGGGCAACGGATGATGGAGGAGCAGACTAGGCGAGGCGCTAGACGAGGGCAGTGGATGATGGAGGAGCAGACTAGGCGAGGCAATAGACGAGGGCAGCGGTTGGTGGAGGAGCAGACTAGACGAGGCGATAGATGAGGGCAGCGGATGATGGAGGAGCAGACTAGGCGAGGCAATAGACGAGGGCATTGGATGGTGGATGAGCAGACTAGGCGAGGCGATAGACGAGGGCAGCGGTTGGTGGAGGAGCAGACTAGACGAGGCGATAGATGAGGGCAGCGGATGATGGAGGAGCAGACTAGGCGAGGCAATAGATGAGGGCAGTGGATGGTGGATGAGCAGACTAGGCGAGGCGATAGACGAGGGTAGTGGATGGTGGATAAGCAGACTAGGCGAGGCGATAGACGAGGGCAGTGGATGGTGGATGAGCAGACTAGGCGAGGCGATAGATGAGGGCAGTGGATGGTGGAGGAGCAGACTAGACGAGGTGATAGATGAGAGGCGTGGATGGCGGAGGAGCAGACTAGAGCAATGTAGGAAGTGATGAGAAAAAGATGAGGAGGCAACTGACCAATCTTTAGTGCGGGGCATTTTTGAATCTTTTTATTGGAGGCTCTTGTATATTTGGTGCATTGCAGAAGCAGGGAGGTTTGCAATTTTTAAGAATGGGTGTCAAAAGGAACAGCCCATATGGCATTGCCAAGGCTCATAAACCCTATGATATTCAGAAACATTTAGTGTGAAAATTTAACAGTCCTAGGGGGATATAAAACATTGTCTCCTGCCTGTTTACAGTCCCAGGGGGAGAAATAAAACATTGTATCTGCCTGTTTACAGTCACAGGGGATATAAAACATTTAACTTTCCCGTGTGCATTGCGAATGGCTAATGAAACAAAATCCAACAATCATTTGAACGCATACGTGAATTTAAAGCGCTGGCCATGAATAGTGATGTGTTAGAAAATGGTTTTAACCCCCTTCCCCACCCACCAGAAACCGAGGGTGGGCGGGGTTAATGACTTATCCGTTACTTTCATGCCCCAGCAATATATCTCCGGCAATTTAAATTTTAAATACAGCAATAACGTGCCCCATGCCAAGCCAGGCCTGCTTTAAATATGCAGGCCAGGCCCGATGACCTACTCAGGGCCCGATCTGCTATTTTAACTCAAGGTCCGTGTGGAGGAACAGTGCAGGCTTCACCACCTGGCCAAACCCGGTGAGGACAAGAAAAGGCCCGGTGCAGGTAAGTTTTCATTTTCTTTTCTTTTTCTGATGGGCCGGGAGGAGCAGGAACAGAAGTGTTCCTCCGGGCTCCACCAGGAAAGCTTGGGCCTCCCTCGTGCCCCGCAGCTTCCTTACTCGAGCCCCCATGTGCTCGGCGTGCACTCCACACCCTCCCCCCCACCCCTCCAAACACCCCCTCAACACTTACCTGCCTGCCATGGACCCTTCCTGTGGCTCTCCTGCGATGGCCTCCTTGGCCCGAATTCCCAGTCCAGCCCACCTACCAGGCAGTGATTTCTGTCAGGTTCGGGCATGAGTTGTGGGCGGGCAGCCTCAATACTGAAATGAGAGACCAGGGAGTTAAACCCTCTCCGGGCCTGGACATGCGAGCTTGTTGCTCACACAGGCCCCTCACACAGACCGATCCCGCCCACCATAAAATCAGGGGACTCAAAAGTTTGATCAATCGGGTCATTCTCTGTGGATTGGCAAGTTTCTCAGTGTGTTACTAAAGCTTTTGGATGTCCTACTTCTGCATTTTACAGTTATATTGTTCACAAGAACAACTTGTATTTATATAGCGCCTTTAACGTGGTGAAAAGTCCCAAGGCGCTTCACGGGAGTATTATGCGATAATAAATTTGACACCGAGCCATATAAGTACTAATTAGCGCAGGTGACCAAAAGCTTGGTCAAAGAGCTATGTTTTAACATAAGAACATAAGAATTAGGAGCAGGAGTAGGCCATTCTGCCCTTCGAGCCTGCTCCACCATTCAATAAGGTCATGGGTGATCTTCTACCTCCACTTTCCTGAACTATCCCCATGTTCCTTGATTCCCTTAATTCCATTCAGTCTTGAATATACTCAAAGTGAGAGCCTCCACAGCCCTCTGGAGTTGAGAATTCCAAAGATTCACCACTCTTAGAGTGAAGAAGTTTCTCGTCATCTCAGTCCTAAATGGCCAACCTCTTATTCTGAGACTGTGACCCTCTGGTTCTAGACTTCTCAGCCAGAGGAATCATCCTCCGTGCATCTACCCTGTCGAGCCCTGTAAGAATTTTGTATGTTTCAATTAGATGACCTTTCTTTCATTCTTCTAAACTCTAGAGAATATAGGCTAGTCTATAACGAGAGTCTTGAAGGAGGAAAGAGAGGTGGAGAGGTTTAGGCAGGGAGTTCCAGAGCTTGGGGCTGAGGCATTGAATGCAATGGTTGAGCGATTATAATCAGGGATCCTCAGGAGGGCAGAATTAGAGGAGCGAGACATCTCGGGGGGGTTGTGGGGTTGGAGCAGATTACAGACATAGGTAGGGGCGAGGCCATGGAGGGATTTTAAAATAAGGATGAGAATTTTGAAATCGAGGCTGTTGTGTATCTGTAAAGCATGCACTCCCATGTTCCGCCACCAGGGAGCGCATCCCCTGAAGTCCCAAGGGATCCCAGCAGCCCTTGGGAGCACTGTATATAAGCCGGCCCCTAAGACCTGTTCCTCACTCTGGAGTGTCTTATTAAAGACCGAGGTCACTGTTACTTTAACCTCTCTGTGCGCAGCCTCATCTGTGTTAGGAACACAATAACTGGCGACGAGAATACGAATCCAACACAAAGATGCAGCAAACTGTGGGCATCCTGGAGAAGTTCTCAGAGGGTGAGGACTGGGAAGCCTATGTCGAACGGCTAGACCAGTACTTTGTAGCCAACGAGCTGGACGGAGAAGGAAGCGCTGCAAAAAGGAGAGCGGTCCTCCTCACAGTCTGCGGGGCACCGACCGACAGCCTCATGAAGAATCTTCTGGCTCCGGTGAAACCCACAGATAATATGAGGAGCTGTGTACACTGGTTCGGGAGCATCTTAACCCGAGGGAGAGCGTGCTGATGGCGAGGTATCGGTTTTACACGTGCCAGCGATCTGAAGGTCAGGAAGTGGCGAGCTACGTCGCCGAGCTAAGACGATTTGCAGAACAATGTGAGTTTGATGGCTACCTGGAGCAAATGCTCAGGGACATTTTTTTACTGGGCATTGGCCACGAGACCATCCTACGAAAACTTTTGACTGTAGAGACACCGACCCTCAGTGAGGCCATTGCGATAGCACATGCGTTTATGTCCACCAGTGATAACACCAAACAAATCTCTCAGCACACAAGTGCTAGCAATGTTCATAAATTAACTGGAACTGTATTTACGAGCATATAGGGCAGAAACCACAAGTCTGCAACTGCCAGCAGGCCTCAGGTGACCAAGATGACTCAGAGTCCGCAACAAAGGATGAATGCAAGGCAATTCACACCTTGTTGGCATTGTGGAGGCTTCCATTCAGCCGATTCATGCTGCTTCAAAGGGTATGTTTGCAAGAGCTGTGGAACAATGGGACACCTCCAACGAGCTTGCAAACGAGCTGCAAGCTCTGCAAAACCTGCTAACCACCACGTGGCAGAGGAAGATCGGTCCATGGTGGATCAAAGCAATTTCGAGCCTCAAAGAGAGGAGGGAGATGCTGAAGTACACGGGGTGCACACATTTTCGACAAAATGTCCACCTATGATGCAAACGTAAAATTGAATGGCTTACCCGTAGCCATGGAACTGGACACTGGCGCTGGCCAATGCATCATGAGTAAAAAGATGTTTGAGAGACTGTGGTGCAATAAGGCATCAGACCAGCCCTGAGTCCCATCCACATGAAACTGAGAACGTATACCAAAGAGCTTACCACTGTCCTGGGCAGTGCCATTATCAAGGTCACCTACGAGGGCACGGTGCACGAACTGCCACTTGGAAGGAGCTGGCTGGGCAAAATCCGCTGGACCTGGGATGACATCCGAGCACTATCACATGTCGGTGAGGCCTCATGTACCCAGGTTCTTAACAAATTTCCTTCCCTTTTTGAGCCAGGTATTAGAACATTTCCAGGGCGAAGGTGCGGATCCACTTGGTCCCAGAGGCATGACCCATTCACCACAAGACGTGAGCAGTACCTCACATGATGAGGGAGAGAGTGGAAATCAAGCTGGACAGGCAACAACGCGAGGGCATCATCTCCCCAGTGGAATTCAGCAAGTGGGCCAGCCCGATTGTTCTAGTACTCAAAAGTGATGGCACGGTCAGGATTTGCAGCGATTACCAAGTAACTATTAATCGTTTCTCGCTACAGGATCTATACCCGCTACCTAAGGCAGACGACCTATTTGTGACGCTGGCAGGAGGCAAGACATTCACCAAGCTCGACCTGACTTTGGCCTACATGAAACAGGAGCTGGAGGAGTCTTCGAAGGGTCTCACCTGCATCAACACGCACAATGGACTGTTCATCTACAATAGATGTCCGTTTAGAATTCGGTCGGCTTCAGCGATCTTCCAGAGAAACATGAAGAGCCTACTCAAGTCGGTACCACGCACAGTGGTCTTTCAGGTCGACATATTGGTCACGGGTCGGGACACCGTCGAGCACCAACAAAACCTGGAGGAGGCCCTCCAGCGACTGGATCGCGTAGGGTTGCGGCTGAAGAGGTCGAAATGCGTCTTCATGGCAACAGAAGTGGAGTTTTTGGGAAGAAACTTCGCGGCGGACGGCATTCGGCCCACAGACGCAAAGACAGAGGCTATCAGGAACGCGCCCAAGCCACAGAACGTCACGGAGCTGCGGTCATTCCTGGTACTCCTCAACTATTTGGGTAACTTCCTACTGGGGTTAAGCACCCTTTTAGAGCTCCTACATGTGTTATTGCGCAAAGATGCGAACTGGGTGTGGGAAAAAAAAACAAGTAATTGCTTTTGAGAAAGCCAGAAACATTTTATGCTCTAACAAGCTGCTTGTATTGTATAACCCGTGTAAAAGACTTATGCTAGCATGTGACGCGTCATCATACGTAGTCAGGTGTGTATTACAACAAGCTAACGTTGCAGGGAAGTTGCAACCTGTCGCCTATGCTTCCAGGAGCTTGTCTAAGGCCGAGAGGGTCTACAGCATGATTGAGAAAGAGGCATTAGCATGTGTGTTCGGGGTAAAGAAAATGCATCAGTACCTGCTTGGCCTCAAATTTGAGCTGAAAATCGATCACAAGCCCCTCACATCCCTGTTCGCTGAAAACAAGGGGATAAATACTAATGCCTCAGCCCACATTCAAAGGTGGGCACTCGCGCTATTAGTGTATAACTATACCATCCAGCACAGGCCAGGCACCGAGAACTGTGCGGATGCTCTCAGTCGGCTATCATTGCCCACCACGGGGGTTGAAATGGCGCAGCCTGCAAACTTGTTGATGGTGGCGTAGCCCGCAGACTTGTTGATGGTCATGGACGTGTTTGAAAATGATAAATCACCTGTCACGGACCGCCAGATTAGGACTTGGACCAGCCAAGATCCTCTGCTGTCCCGAGTAAAAAACTGTATACTGCATGGGAGCTGGGCCAGCATTCCTGTTGAAATGCAAGAGCCAATCAAGCCATTCCAGCGGCGAAAGGACGAGCATTCCAGCTGCCTGTTGTGGGGTAACCCCGGAGTGCTACCAAAAAAGGGCAGGGAGACGTTCATCTCGGATCTCCACAACACACACCCGGGTATAGTAATGATGAAAGCGATAGCCAGATCCAACGTACGTGTGGTGGCCCGGTATCAACTCTGACTTAGAGTCCTGTGTATGGCAATGCTGCGTATGTGCTCATTTGAACAACGCACCCAGAGAGGCACCACTAAGTTTGTGGTCCTGACCCTCGAGACCATGGTCGAGGATTCATGTCGACTATGCGGGCTCGTTTCTCGGTAAAATGTTCCTGGTGGTGGTGGATGCTTTTTCAAAATGGATTGAATGTGAAATAATGTCGGGAAGCACCGCCACCGCCACCATTGAAAGCCTGAGAGCCGTGTTTGCCACCTGCGGCCAGCCTGACATACTGGTCAGTGACAACGGGCCATGTTTCACCAGTGCCGAATTCATGACCCGCAATGGGATCAAACATGTCACCTCGGCCCCGTTTAAACCAGCCTCCAATGGGCAGGCAGAGCGGGCAGTACAAACAATCAAACAGAACCTTAAACGAGTCACAGAAGACTCACTCCAAACCCGCCTGTCCCGAGTACTGCTCAGCTACCACACGAGACCCCACTCGCTCACAGGGATGCCCCCAGCTGAGCTACTCATGAAAAGGACACCAGACTCTCGCAGGTTCACTCCAACCTGCATGATCAGGTAGAGAGCAGGCAGCAGCAACAAAATGTAAACGATGGTCGCGCCACTGTGTCACGGGAAATTGATCTGAATGACCCTGTGTATGTGCTAAACTATGGACATGGTCCCAAGTGGATCGCGGGCACGGTGATAGCTAAAGAAGGGAATAGGGTGTTTTTAGTCAAACTAGACAATGGATAAATTTGCAGAAAGCACCTGGACCAAACAAGACTGCGGTTCACAGACTGCCCTGAACAACCCAGAGCAGACACCACCTTTATCGAACCCACAACACACACCCAAAGAATCAACAACACCACACCGGACCAGGAAATCGAACCCATCACGCCCAACAGCCCAGCAAGGCCAGGCTCACCTAGCAGCCCTGCAGGGCCAACAACACGCCAGGCCAGCGAGGGCACACCAACACACCAGAACAGCCATTTGTACCGAGGCGGCCCACCAGGGAAAGAAAGGTTCCCGACTGCCTCACCTTATAAATAGTTCTCACTTTGACTTTCGGCGGGGCGAGATGTTGTGTATCTGTGAAGCATACACTCCCATGTTCCGCCACCAGGGAGCTCATCCCCTGAAGTTCCAAGGGATCTCAGCATCCCTTGGGAGCATTGTATATAAGCCGGCCCCCTAAGGCCTGTTCCTCACTCTGGAGTGTCTTATTAAAGACTGAGGTCACTGTTACTTTAACCTCCCTGTGTGCAGCCTCATCTGTGTTAGGAGCACAATAGATGCGTTGTTTAACCAGAAGCCAATGTAGGTCAGTGAGCACAGTGGTGATGGGTGAGTGGTACTTGGTGCAAGTCAGGATATGAGCTACCGAGTTTTGGATCATCTTAATTTTCATCGGGTAGAATGTGGGAGGCCAGACAGGAGTGTGTTGGAATAGTCAAGTCTAAATGTAACAAAGGCATGGATGAAGCCATCAGCAGCGGATGAGCTGAGGCAAGGGCGGAGATGGGCGATGTTACAGAGGTGGAAATAGGCGGTCTTAGTTATGCTATGGATATGTGGTCAAAAGCTAATTTCAGGGTCAAATATGCAACCAAGGTTGCAAACACTCTGGTTCAGCCTCAGACAGAAGCTGGGGAGAGGAATGGAGTCAATGGCTAGGGAACTGAGTTTGTGGTGAGGACCAGGTAGAAATAGCAGACAGGGACTATGAGAAAATAAAACTATGTTTTGAGGGCTGCATATTTCAATATAGGTGGATGGATCGGCACCTTTGGTTGGTCTTTCATCATCATTGTCGGCGGTCCCTCGAAATGAGGATTACTTGCTTCCATGCCAAAAAAGGATGAGTTCACAGGTGTTTCAATGAAGGACCCGAACTACATCCTGAAGGGTGCCTGTGCGTAGATTTTTTTCAATGTGTGGTGGCCGTTGCAGACCAGCCATCAAACGGGCTTGACAGAGCTGGGTCTTGGTCCAGTGGCAAGGATTAACCAATACGACTGGAGACCAGCTCTGCTGCACGGACCTACGCACACACATATCGCAGTGTGGGCTGGCCCGTGCTGCCCCTCGGCCCCTGGCCCTGAACTCGCACCTTCCCTGGGCCCCGATCATGTCCCTCCACAGTCTCTCGCCGCTCCTTCGCCCCGATCTCGCCACTCCTGCTGTACCTGCCCACGCTCCAATCACCGACCTGGACCTTGATGACATCACTCTTCGCTGCCGTCGCCCACCTGCACCAGCTCGCGCTGTACCGTGCAGTAGTGCACTGCCCATGGCCGCTGCTCGCCGCTCCTTTCATGGCCCCGACCTGCCGCTGGTGTTCTCACGCAGGTCAAGGCCACCACACTGCTTGGTCTTTATCTTGCGTGTCACAAACTATGCATGGTGTTCAATACAATATGCAGCGAAAGTGCGGTGGCACCCATGGCTCAGTTGGTAGCACTCTCATATCTGAGTCAGAAGGTTGTGGGTTCATGTCCCACTCCAGACAATCTCGGCTGACACTTCAGTGCAGTACTGAGGGAGCGCTGCGGTGTCAGATCGTGCCGTCCTTCGGATTGGATGTTAAACCGAGGCCCCGTCTGCTCTCTCACGTGGACGTTAAAGATCCCATGGCACTATTTGGAAGAAGAGCAGCGGAGTTCTCCCCGGTGTCCTGGCCAATGTTTATCCCTCAACTAACATCAATAGGTTATCTGATTGTATATGTCATTGTTTGTGGAACCTTGCTGTGCGCAGAATTGGCTGCCCCGTTTCCTACATTGCGACATTTATTGCACTTTGCTCGTACTTAATTGGCTGTAAAGTGCTTTGGGACATCCTGCGGTAGTGAAAGGCACTCTGTGCAAGGTCCCCTCCCCCCAGTGAGTTCGGGCTGGCAGAGAAAAGGGGAGAAGATTGTAAAAAAAAAAAAATTTGAATTATAATGATTTATGGGAATTTGTTTGATCATTTGCAAAATTTTGTGAAGATGAACTATGGCATTTTAGCCCTTTGCAATCCTGACAGTAAGCAGGAAGGATTAATATTCCCCGGTTTCGTTGAGCCTAGAAGGTCACACAAATGGGAACAATGAAGGATAGCCTTTTAAAAAAACTCTTCATTTGATGCTTTCTACAGTGACATTAAGCAGTTTTCAAAACTGTTTAACCTTTTGTTCCACTTCAGTTCCTTTCTGCCTCACTGAGCTGTGAAATGTAATGACCGACTGCAAATTGTGAACTTCCATCTCCATTTTATTTCCTGTATCGAGGGCAATTCAATTAGTACTATAATTTGCGATTACACTTGGACTGTTGTAATATATTCATGCTGCTTTATTCCCCCTCCATTTTATGAAAATCATCTCCTTGTAAATTGCACACTCTGATATGAGATTATTGTCTGCCAATTTCATTCATATGTCAAAGGTTCACCGTGATATTCTGTTCCTTATTAATTTTGGAATATAGGCGTTGCTGGCAAGGCCAGCATGTATTGCCCATCCCTAATTGTCCTTGAGAAGATGGTGGTGAGCTGCCTTCTTGATCTGCTGCAGTCCGTGTGGTGAAGGTACTCCCACAGTGCTGTTAGGGAGGGAGTTCCAGGATTTTGACCCAGCCAAGATGAAGGAACGGCGATATATTTCCGAGTCAGGATGGAATGTGACTTGGAGCTGGTGGTGTTCCCATGCGCCTGCTGCCCTTGTCCTTCGGGCTGATAGAGGTGGTGGGTCTGGGACTGTAACTTCTTCTGACTCCTTGCTGGGTACAGTTTCACTGCTGACAACCATCCCTTGGTGCCTCGACCAAGTGGGCCATTGAGCACCTAGACAATCGTTGTCAGCAGGCTGTGCAACTGTGATGGGCATCACAGCCAAACCTGATCCTGCTCTCAACCCACTATCCACAGAAAGTCTCTTTCCAGCAGGGGTTGTTGCATATCAGTCAGGGGCAAGAACATTGGCTGTTTTATTTATCCTCACTCCTAATGCAGGGGCACTGGAGTGCTTCAATTGCTGCCTCGGTGAGTTCAGTCTCTTCAAATCTGAGTCCTTCCAGTCTTCATGGCTTACTCCAGACGGTGCCTTTACCCACCAGGCCATTGGGACAGCTATCCATTGTTCTCCAAACCAAACATCTCCTCATCTGTTGCAGCCCATTCAGCCAGTTTTATGCAGAACATGGGTTGGGGGTTGGGGGGGTTGTGTGGGGAGGGTGGGGGGCGGGGGTGTGTGGAGAGTGCGGGGAGCGAGGGGGGGGGGTTTGGAGGTGGGGGAGAGTGCAATGGAGGGGGGTGCTGCTGATGGGGGACATCTGTATACACTATGTAAAATGACAGATGGTGAGGACTGAAATGCTATTGTGCACGGGATCCATGCTGGTTTGGGGCTTGTAGAAACCTGAGTGGTTTTATGCATGCACTGCCCCAAGCCACCATCTGTGAGAAAAGTTGTGTTGCATTGATGAATCAAGGGAGTAAAGGGACTTGCAATTAAGTGATTTTAATTAGGTCTAAATCTTTGGAAACCAGGATCCCCACCCTCTTTACTTTCTGGCAGCAGGATTAGCTTGACACAGACAAGGGAAAAGACGAACTTTCGTTTATATAGTGCCATCTCACTGCACAAAAGCATTGGGGGGGGGAATTGGGGTAGTTTGCGCCTCCCATTAGCGTCCCCGGGGCCACAGGTGGGGGAGGGCGCAAATGACTTTCCGCCCGGGTGCCGCTGCTTACGACTCCCGCTAAATACCATGGGAGTTTAGCGGCGGCGGTTACCGGCAGCACCTGATGACGATGACATTACCCATGCGCAGAGCCCCGTTTTCACCACAGAACAATTATTGGCCCATGCCCCCTAAAGCTGCGGCGGGCGATGACGGCGGCAGCTTCAGGGGACGTGAAGAGGGCGGCAGGAGGCTCGCGGGGCGCCAGTTAAAGGCGAGGTGGGCGGCGGGTCAATAAAAGATGCGCCAGCTTACTTGTGGCGGCCCGTTGCCACTTTGAACGTGGAGTGCCGTGCCGAGATCTGGCAGCCCGGCACCCTGCTTGAGCTCGGGGTGATGCCACGGCACCTCGCTCCCCGGTAGTCCAGCGAGGGCCCCGCAGGTTTGGCTACTTTGGGCCCTCCCCTTTAATGAAGGGGGAAGCTCCTCCTACGTGGCAACGTTACGTGGCCCAGTGCGCAGCGCTGCGCCCCGCTCCCGACCCGTCCGTCCGCCCCGTTAGCGCCCCACAGATGAAGTGGAGCACGTTTTTATGCGCTCCACTTCCTCTCGGGGGCAAGGGGGGGGGGGGTTGGTGGGGGGGAACTAACCCCAATTTCGAGAGGGCAGGGGCAGGACTCCCGCACCTGCGACAACAAGTCCTGCCTCGCGGATGTTTCCAGACGGGGCGCAATGGAATTTCTCGGCCATTGGACTACATCCAATGAATTACTTTGAATGCTTGTTGGTACGTTGGTAGACGTGGCAGTCATTTTGCACACAGCAAGTTCCTACAAACTGCAATGGATGTATGACCAGCTCAGTTGTTCTGGTGGTGCCAGTTAGATTAGGGATGAGTGTTGATCAGGACAGATCGACCTCAACGCTCTTTGGATAGTTCCAGGGCATTTTTAACATTCACCTGAACCAGGTCTTTGATTAATATTTCATCTGAAGGACAACACCTTCAACATACAATTACATAGAATATACAGCACAGAAACTGGCCATTCGGCCCAACTCGTCTGTGTTAGTACTTATACTCCACACGTCTCCTCCCATTCCGCTCCCTCATCTCAGCCTTCCAGCATATCTTTCATTTCCCTTTTCTCTCCTGTACTCATCTAGTTTCCTTTTGAAAGCATCTAAATGAACTATTTGACTGAACCATTTCCTGTGGTAGTGAGTTCCACAATCGAACCACTCCCCAAGTAATGAAATTGCTCCTTATTTCCCCCTTGGATTCATTAGTACCTATCTTATATTTATGGCCCTTGTTTTGGATTCTCCCACAAGTGGAAACAATCTCCCCACATCTATCCTGTCCAACCCATTCATAATTTTAAAGCGCACCCTCAGGTCACCTCTAAGTCGTCTTTTTTCTGTAATTTCTCAGTTCTGGTACCATCCTCGTAAATCTTTTTTTGCACTTTCTCCAGTGCATCTATGTCCTTTTTATAGTATGGAGAGCTCTGCAATGTAATAGTCCCCGAGTTCCCCACTGAAGTGTCTGTCGAGGTTACATGCTGAAGTCCTGCAGTGGGCCCCGAACCCACCCGGTGAGCAATTGGTTTATGCCCACTTTTAGGCACAGAATTGGCGCCGTGCTCGGATCGTGCACCTGGTCCTGTGGACGCAACTGAAGCAATTTCATTTTCAGGCAGGTCTTAAAATGGGCGCCCAGGACTCCTGTCCAAAACAGGCAGTAGGAGCGGGGGGAGCTCTTCAAATATGCAAATCAGGGTCAAACGCCAATTATTCACAATCTATATCAATGATTTGGATGGGGGGACCAAATGTAATATATCCAAGTTTACTGATGATACAAAGCAAGGTGAGAGAGTAAGTTGTGAGGAGGATGCAAAGAGACTTAATGGGGATATAGACAGGCTAAGTGAGTGGGCAAGATGGAATAATGACCACAATTTTGGCCGAGCCCGTTTTTCGCTGCACTTACCCGAGTTGCGCCGTTTTCTCCATTCTGAGATGCGGCGGAAAATGTTGTTGCCACTTTAGCCGCTGTCCGGCCTCTTCACTGCAGCCCGCGCAGCGTGGCCAGTCGAATCGGGGGTGGAGCCAGCGTTCTGCGCCAAAAACTGTGCCGGGACGTCTGCACATGCGTACTGGAGTCAGCTGGTGATTTCCGCGCATGAGCAGTAGCGCTGAAAGTTGGCAATCGGCCATTTTTAAAGAGCTAGGTACTGCTTGTGTTTTGGTGCCAGAAGGAGTGCTGTGGGAGGAAATTAACTGCTGAATTCAAGAAGCCGTGCTCTGTTTGGTAAAATCAATGCTGCATGCCAGCAGAAGTGCCAGAAGGAGTGCTGTATTTGTAAGAATCACTGCTGCATGCAAAATAATGACTGTGTGTTTGGAACTATCACTGTGTGTCTCAGAGCATTGGGAAAGTGCTGTGAGTGTCTCAGAGCAGCTGCAGCAATACAGCAATGCAGCAACACGGATCAGGACAAAGAATTTCTTGCTGGAAGAAGTGGAGAAACCAATTAATGTCATTGAGAACAGATGGCAGGAGCTGGATACCAGCAGAGGTCGCACAAAAGTGCCACCTAAAGAAATGAAGAAACGCTGGAACCAAGTTGCAGAAGATTTCTGCGCAGTGGTGAGCACCAAGAGATCCAGCAGCCAGTGTACAAAGAAATTGCGGGACCTTGGTCAAATAGTTAGTGTGAGTAATATTTTCATTTATTCAACGCAATTGCAATTATAAATGTGACCAGCTGTAAATGTCCCACCAGCAAAAAGACACCCTCGTTAAAAAGTTGCATTTTCACCTTTGCAGAAGAAATAGCGGATGCATTGACAGTCATTTTCCAACATTCCATAGACTCTGGATCAGTTCCTATGGAGTGGAGGGTAGCCAACGTAAGCCCACTTTTTAAAAAAGGAGGGAGAGAGAAAACAGGGAATTATAGACCGGTCAGCCTGACATCGGTAGTGGGTAAAATGATGGAATCAATTATTAAGGATGTCATAGCAGCGCATTTGGAAAGAGATGACATGATAGGTCCAAGTCAGCATGGATTTGTGAAAGGGAAATCATGCTTGACAAATCTTCTGGAATTTTTTGAAGATGTTTCCAGTAGAGTGGACAAGGAGAACCAGTTGATGTGTATTTGGACTTTCAGAAGGCTTTCAACAAGGCCCCACACAAGAAATTAATGTGCAAAGTTAAAGTACATGGGATTGGGGGTAGTGTGCTGACGTGGATTGAGAACTGGTTGGCAGACAGGAAGCAAAGAGTAGGAGTAAATGGGTACTTTTCAGAATGGCAGGCAATGACTAGTGGGGTACCGCAAGGTTCTGTGCTGGGGCCCCAGCTGTTTACATTGTACATTAATGATTTAGACAAGGGGATTAAATGTAGTATCTCCAAATTTGCGGATGACACTAAGTTGGGTGGCAGTGTGAGCTGCGGAGAGGATGCTATGAGGCTGCAGAGTGACTTGGATAGGCTAGGTGAGTGGGCAAATGCATGGCAGATGAAGTATAATGTGGATAAATGTGAGGTATCCACTTTGATGGTAAAAACAGAGAGACAGATTATTATCTGAATGGTGACAGATTAGGAAAAGGGGAGGTGTAACGAGACCTGGGTGTCATGGTACATCAGTCATTGAAGGTTGACATGCAGGTACAGCAGGCGGTTAAGAAAGCAAATAGCATGTTGGCCTTCATAGTGAAGGGATTTGAATAGAGGGGCAAGGAGGTGTTACTACAGTTGTACAGGGCCTTGGTGAGGCCACACCTGGAGTATTGTGTACAGTTTTGGTCTCCTAACTTGAGGAAGGACATTTTTGCTATTGAGGGAGTGCAGCGAAGGTTCACCAGACTGATTCCCGGAATGGCGGGACTGACATATCAAGAAAGACTGGATCAACTGGGCTTGTATTCACTGGAGTTCAGAGGAATGAGAGGGGATCTCATATAAACATTTAAAATTCTTGACGGGTTGAGACAGGTTAGATGCAGGAAGAATGTTCCCAATGTTGGAGAAGTCCAGAACCAGGGGTCACAGTCTAAGGATAAGGGGTAAGCCATTTAGGACCGAGATGAGGAGAAACTTCTTCACCCAGAGAGTGGTGAACCTGTGGAATTCTCTACCACAGAAAGCTGTTGAGGCCAATTCACTAAATATATTCAAAAAGGAGTTAGATGTAGTCCTTACTACTAGGGAGATCAAGGGGTATGGTGAGAAAGCAGGAATGGGGTACTGAAGTTGCATGTTCAGCCATGAACTCATTGAATGGCGGTGCAGGCTCGAAGGGCCCAATGGCCTACTCCTGCACCTATTTTCTATGTTTCAATGTTTCTATGTTTCAAATCAACCTGCTGCCTGGCCTGCTATGTGTGATCCTACTCATGCCACCCACCCATCCTGCCCCCTCCTCTGCTGCTAAACATTTGACTGTTCTGTTATATTTTTCAGAACCTGATGCCAATCCTGAAGATCCAGAAGAAGATTCAGGTGCGTTCGCGGATGAGCCTGAGCACGAGAACATTTTCGAAGCCAACTCTCCAGACCAACATGGGGGTGAGAGAGAGTTGTGTCAGCTGGATGCAGCTATGACCATTTATTTACTGAATTTGGAGAATGTGCAGTTATCGGAGGTGCCCCTTCCATGACTAGTGGTTTGAGTTCTGGTGCGACATTCCTTGGTTTCAGCCATTCCATGACTAGTGGTTTGAGTTCTGGTGGGTCATTCCATGGTTTCTCACTATCCGAGGTTGCGGGTCCCAGTGGTGGAATCAGCATGTAACACCCAGGGCTCCACCGTCCGAGCCTGCGGCTCCCACTGGGATGCCGCGAGGCAGACCCAGGGTGAGAGGAAGGAGAAATTGACCACCCTCTCCTGAGATGCAGGGTGCAACAGATGTGGTTCAGATCATGGCATTGAGTGCGGAGAGCATTGACCTTACCCGATCACTCCTGGACACCATCAGTGGGGTGAGTGATGAGGACTGTCGGGAGAAGTAACAGCAATGGCACGGGGAATGGGAACGATGTCCGGGAACATCATTGAGAAAATAGTGTACATGAGGGAGGGAATGTCAGAGGTAGTGGAAAGGACAACACTGGCAATGACACAGACCACGAGGGAGGGCGTATATGAGTTGGCTGCTGCAATAAGGGAACCCCGCGCCTATTGACAGAATCAACTGCCACTCCCACTGCAATCCCCACACCAGCCTCTGAAGAGACCCAAACCGGGCCATCCACATTAACACCTGATCCCCACCTCACCACCACCACCCATGAAGAAGTGCACATTCACCGAGATGTTAGAAGGAATAAGCTTGGTACCAAGCCCAAAAACACTGCCCCATCGCCTGAGGGCAGAGGTGCTGGAGAGTCCATGACCAAGCGCAGCGGGTGGTCTTAGACTAAGGGGGATGTGAGATGGGTGCAGCCTTTCTTTGCTGCTGCTGTAGTTGTTGCTGATGTTGCTGTTGTAACTGTTTTCAAATTGAAAGTATTTGTAAGTTATGTAAATTTACAACTGTATAAGTGATCTTAAAGTTTTTAAGTGATCTTAAAGAATGACATTAAAGTAAATTTTGATATAAGGATAATGTTATTACACTAAAGTTAAGTACATTGTAAACCTTTGAATAAAATATATTTTACATTAAAACTGAATCACGTTCCATTAACACAACACAACATTTAGGAACAGCTCCAAAAAATAAACATGTCCATGCGGAATAATTGTCGCTGAGCCCTCAGGCATCAGTAAAGCGTTCACGGATGAGCTGCTGGCACAAGGCTCGAGCAATTAAAGGGGCACGATGGCCCGCCCTCCTCCGACGTCATGTTCCGACCTCAGGCACTTGCATGGTTTCCTCATTCTCTTCATCATCCTCCTCCACCTCCTCCTGCTCGTCACCTGCATCTTCCACATCATTATCATCAGCCACTCTCACCGCAGGTGGGTCTTTTTCCATGACTAGCTGCTGCTGCCTCATGATGGCTAAGTTATGCAGCATGCAGCACACAACAGTGAACTGACCGACAATCTCAGGGGAGTATTGCAAGCAGCTTCCGGAATGGTCCAGGCATCGGAAATGCTGTTTCAAGATGCCAATGGACCTCTCTATGCTGCTGCGCGTCGTAATGTGCGCCATGTTGTATTGATGGTCAGCTTCCGTCCGGGTTATGCATAGGGTCGTCATGAGCCAGGTGTCGAGGCTGTATCCTTTGTCTCCCAGTAGCCAGCTCTGCCCTTCTGGCTGCTGCTCAAACATGTCAGCTTTAACGCTGTCGTGTAGGGTGAACGCATCATGGGCGCTGCCAGGGTATCTTGCATCGACTGACATGATGCGATGCATGTTGTCACACACGAGCTGTACATTAATGGAGTGGAAGCCTTTTCTATTCCTGAACAGCTCAGCATTCTCCAAAGGTGCTCGCAAGATGATGTGGGTACAATCATAGAAACATAGAAAAATAGGTGCAGGAGTAGGCCATTCGGCCCTTCGAGCCTGCACCGCCATTCAATAAGATCATGGCTGATCATTTCTTCAATACCCTTTTCCTGCTTTCTCTCCATACCTCTTGATCCCCTTAGCCGTAAGAGCCATATCTAACGCCCTCTTGAATATATCCAGTGAACTGGCATCAACAACTCTCTGCGGCAGGGAATTCCACAGGTTAACAACTCTCTGAGTAAAGAAGTTTCTCCTCATCTCAGTCCTAAATGGCCTAACCCTTATCCTAAGACTATGTCCCCCGGTTCTGGACTTCCCCAACATCGGGAACATTCTTCCCGCATCTAACCTGTCCAGTCCCGTCAGAATCTTATATATTTCTATGAGATCCCCTCTCATCCTTCTAAACTCCAGTGAATAAAGGCCCAGTTGATCCAGTCTCTCCTCATATGACAGCCCAGCCATCCCTGGAATCAGTCTGGTGAACTTTTGCTGCACTCCGTCAATAGCAAGAACGTCCTTCCTCAGACTAGGAGACCAAAATTGAACACAATATTCCAGGTAAGGCCTCACTAAGGCCCTGTATAACTACAGTAAGACTCCCTGCTTCTATATTCAAATCCCCTAGCTGTGAAGGCCAACATACTATTTGCCTTCTTCATCGCCTGCTGTACCTGCGTGCCCACTTTCAGTGACTGATGTACCATGACACCCAGGTCTCGTTGCACCTCCCCTTTTCCTAGTCTGCCACCATTCAGATAATATTCTGCCTTCGTGTTTTTGCCCCCAAAATGGATAACCTCACATTTATCCACATTATACTGCATCTGCCATGCATTTGCCCACTCACCTAACCTGTCCAAGTCACCCTGCAGCCACTTAGCGTCCTCCTCACAGCTCACACCGCCACCCAGTTTAGTGTCATCTGCAAACTTGGACATATTACACTCAATTCCTTCATCCAAATCATTAATCGTCAATGCAGCCCTGTACCTTTGGGAAGCCAGCAATCCTTGAGAACCCCACAGCCCTGTCATGGATTGCTTGGATGGTCATTGGGAACTTGATGAAGTCATTCCTCTGCGCATACAGTGCAGCCATGACCTGGTGAATGCAGACATGTATTGCATGTTGAGAGATGGCGCACACATCTCCAGTTGTAGCTTGAAACGATCCCGAGGCATAGAAGGAAAGTGCAGCTGTAACCTTCACTTCAACTGACAAACCAGTCCACCAGATCTCGGCTGTAGATCTGGTCTCAGCAACTCACAGCTCTCACGGACAACTTCTCACGAAAATGCAGCCTTCTGACAAATTCTGCATCACTCAGGTGCAGGTACGAATGCCTGACTCAAAATTGCCAAAGTGGGTAAGGCCTCCTGCCCAGCAGCCTATGGGCTCGGATGTTCCTGATGTGATGAGCTCTAATCAATTGTCTCCTACGTAGCACCATGATGCAGAACGCTTGCAAAAGGTGTGGCACTGTCAGTATTGCCCCCATATTTAAAGTTAAACTTTCGAAGAAGGTCAAAACAGCAGGAAAGCAGGCAGCACAGGTTTGCAGTTCTCTCTCTCTTTCTCCCCCCAAGGTCTGTATGGATGGACCACACCATTTTGTCCTCTCTTCTCGCCCCCCCCCCCTTTGTGTCTTGTGACCCCTCTCTCCTCTCTCCTTCCCCCCCTTGAGTCTTGTGATCTATCTCGCTCCCCGCTCCCCGCAACCCCCAGCCTCTCCATTGAATTGCAGCCTCTCCCTCTCTGTCCCCTGATGCTTGCCAGCTCCCTCCCTCCCCCCCGCCCCGCCTCCAGCACCCCCCCCCCCCCCAACCAAACCAACCCTCGAACCTCTCCATTGATTTGCTTGCTACAGCCGCTCTGTGGAGCCCGATGCCGGCCAGTTGATACGCTCCCGCCCCGAGCCCAGGCCGAGTGGCCTCCCAGTGCGTTGTCATCCCGCTCCTAGCCCAGGCCGAGTGGCCTCCCAGTGCGTTGTCATCCCGCTCCTAGCCCAGGTCGAGTGGCCTCCCAGTGCGTTGTCATCCCGCTCCTAGCCCAGGCCGAGTGGCCTCCCAGTGCGTTGTCATCCCGCTCCTAGCCCAGGTCGAGTGGCCTCCCAGTGCGTTGTCATCCCGCCCCGAGCCCAGGCCGAGTGGCCTCCCAGTGCGTTGTCATCCCGCTCCTAGCCCAGGCCGAGTGGCCTCCCAGTGCGTTGTCCCGCTCCTAGCCCAGGTCGAGTGGTCTCCCACACCGGCCGGCCCGCTGCCTTACCGGGCCAAGTTTGAAGATGAAGTTAAGACTTATTTCAATTTTTTATTTCTTATTGAATTCTTAGAACATTTTGTTTGCAGGGTTCGGTGGTTTATAAGGCTTGGTGCTTTAGGTGCAGGTCTCCTCCGCTTCCCTTCCCACCCCTATCCCAGGCCGAATGGCCTCCAATGTACCTACCTGCGCCGATTCCTGGCAAAGGTTTTCTGAAGTGGCCACATACGCCGGCCTAATATAAATGGAGTAACTATTAGCTGACCAAAGTTGCCTAAATGGGCAGAACTGGCGTAGGTGGCTGTTAATGCCCCCTTTTGAGAAAAAAAAACGAACCTAAAAAAGTCGTAACTAACTCAGTTACACTGGTGCAAATTGATGAGGGAAATTGGGGATTTTTAAGTTGCGCCAAAAAAAACAAGTTACTCCAAAAAAACGGAGCAACGCCTGGCGAAAATTGAGCCCATAATGTGGAGAAATGTGAAGTTATCCACTTTGATAGGAAAAATAGAAAAGCAGAGTATTTTTAAATGGTGAGAGATTGGGAAATATTGGTGTTCAGAGGGACCTGGCTGTCCTTGCATGAATCACTGAAAGTTAACATGCAGGTACAGCAAGCAATAAAGAAAGCAAATGGTATGTTGGCCTTTATTACAAGAGTATAAGATAAAGACATCTTACTGCAATTCTATAGGGCCGTGGTAAGACCGCACCTGGAGTATTGTGTTCAGTTTTGGTCTACTTACCTAAGGAAAGATATACTTGCCATTGAGGGAGTGCAACAAAGATTCACCAGACTGATTCCTGGGATGGGGGGATTGTCCTATGAGGAGAGATTGAGTAGATTAGTCCTATATTCTCTTTTAGAAGAATGAAAGGTGAACTAATTGAAACATACAAAATTCTTACAGGGCTTGACAGGGTAGATGTAGGGAGGATGTTGCCCCTGGCTGGGGAGTCTAGAACCAGGGGTCACAGTCTCAGAATAAAGGGTCAGTCATTTAGGACTGAGATGAGAAGAAACTTCTTGACTCAGAGAATGGTGAATCTCTGGAATTCTCTACCCCAAAAGGCTGTGGAGGCTCAGTCTTTGAGTATATTCCATTCAGAGGCCTTGGTGAGGCCATACCTTGAATATTGTGTTCAGTTTTGGTCTCCTAATCTGAGGAAGGACATTCTTGCTATTGAGGGAGTGCAGCAAAGGTTCACCAGACTGATTCCTGGGATGGCAGGACTGACATATGAAGAAAGACTGGATCGATTGGGCCTGTATTCACTGGAGTTTAGAAGGATGAGAGGGGATCTCATAGAAACATAAAATTCTGATGGGACTGGACAGGTTAGATGCAGGAAGAATGTTCCTGATGTTGGGCAAGTCCAGAACCAGGGGACATAGTCTAAGGATAAGGGGTAAGCCATTGGGACCGAGATGAGAAGAGTTGTTAACCTATGGAATTCCCTACCGCAGAGAGTTGTTGATGCCAGTTCATTGAATATCTTTAAGAGAGAGTTAGATATGGCCCTTACGGCTAAAAGGATCAAGTGGTTTGGAGAGAAAGCAGGAAAGGGGTACTGAGGTGAATGATCAGCCATGATCTTATTGAATGGTGGTGCAGGCTCGAAGGGCCGAATGGCCTACTCCTGCACCTATTTTCTGTGTTTCTAAGTTTCTATGATAGATTTTTGGATATTAAGGGATATGGGGATAGTGCAGGAAAGTGGAGTTGAGGTAGAAGATCAGCCATGATCTCATTGAATGACGGAGCAGGCTCGAGGGACTGATTGGCCTAATCCTGCTCCTGATCTGCTCTCGTACGCAACCCCGCACCCCTTGCCCTCTCCCAGGAATGGTTCCCCCCAAAAGGCATTACCTTCTGTGCAAGAGCTGACCGATTACCAGCTTCCAAAGCTGACGGACTGCAGCAGATCGCCCACTTGGCACCTGCAGCTCATCTGAAAATGGTTTGTGCCTCCCAACGGTTGCTTTGGGTGGTTGCTGCAGGTGTGCCTGCCGACTTGGTGCCTGATTTGGGCCGGAGTGAAAAATTACCCCCTGCTCACTCACTCACTCACTCACTTTGTCGATAGAGTTGGGATTCTTCAATCTACCTCCAGACAAATCAGTCAAATACCTTCCGGCACCTTCCAACTGAGCAAGGATGGCACAAGCAGCTGTCATGATATTTTCATCTTAGAATGATGCCCACTGTGCTCCCTTAGTCTTTCGGGTTGCTTGCTCTTCTGTTGAGTTTGGGCTTTGAGGTATTTGGCAGGGAGTTTGCTGTGCACAATGTAGAGACCGAAAACGTGTTGGAGCTGTCGGTAGACACTGGCGCGTTTGAGTTCAGCCCCATTTTGCGTTTGAAATTTGATTGCAAGTAAAATTGATCGGAGTGAGATTTATCATGCCTCAGATTAAGGTATGTTCTGAATGAGCTGCTTGACAAGGTCCTGATTACTTGGCGTTGTTTTTCCACTTTGAATTTCTCTTGAACCGAGCAGGTCGTTCGGTTTTGATTTATTTAGCTAATTGGTTGAGGAGCACTTTCTGCACAGCTTTCCCCAACTCAGGCTCCCCCTCCCATGATCCCCTCCACCCAATTCTCCTGCAAGAACTTGGCGCTCTATTAAACCGCCACACGAAGCACTCAGCTCCCAAAGCAGCGTGAGAAGAGGGATAATTGTTTGTGAATGGATTTTCACAGCTGACTCTGGCTAATGGGAGGCAGAGTGTGGCTGCACCAGGGGCGTCCGAAGCTATCACTCAAGGCTAAAATACAGTACAAAACACACTCGCCACACACCCCTACCACCCCCTCCCCCTCCCAGGCCATTCATCCACCTTTTTCTCTTTGAATCGCTGTTGGCTGCCGTTGCTTGTCGGATGGTGCGATTTTAATAAAGCCACAAGCGGAGGCTGCTGCCACAACTGGAAGCAACCTGGGTTTTCTTAATTAAAAAAAAGCCTGCAGGTTACAATGGAAATAAAACCAGGTTGTTTTTTTCATCCGCAGGAAATAAAACGTATCCTCTGAGGGGAAATGATCGAAAGACCCCCTCGGAGAAAGTACGGGAACAAAGGGCCTTCCGGGGTCTTAGCGGGTAATGAAGTCGGTTGGGGGAAGATGTCAGGCAAGATGGTCGAACATCTTGGCTCACTGTCTGTCAGCAGCCGGGTGATTTAAAATAGACTCCTGCAGCAGTTGATGAGATTAGCCAGGTAGCCTCAATAGATGTGCAAATCAATAGCCTGCTCCGCGTGAAAGGAGGATTTGTGTGAATGAAGTGTAACAGCTTGGCATTAATTTCCGATTCAGACTCAGTGGCCTAACCAGTCATCGGTGTATAGAAGAGTGAGTGTGGGGAGGGCAGAGGTCAGGCTGGGGTCCCGAGCTGCTTGTCCCGTGGGACTGATTGGTGTGAAACAGAATTTGCCATGCTTTACTACATTATGGCTATTCCCACTTTGTCAGGTCCTATTAACACCCACTTTAATTTGGAGTGAAGCTTTTACGCTGTGTTTGCCCCCCATTCTTTCTTGGTTGCTGATTGCTGTTATCAACCGACGTTTATTGGTGGGAATTTCTTTTTAAGGCTTCTCACAAATCTGTGCGCCAGTCTGTTCACCCCACCGGACTCCTGAAGATGCTGTGAACGGTTTCGCCAGGCCCGGGCGCACTCGAGCTTTGCCCAAGTGGCCGCTCTTCATGTGTCAATATTTGTAATTACAATAATTTTTAAAAGACTTGCATTTATATAGCGCCTTTCACAACCACTGGACGTCTCAACGCACTTTACAGCCAATTAAGACTTTTGAAGTGCAGTCATTGTTGTAATGTGGGAAACGCGACTGCCAATCTTGCACACAGCAATGTGATAATGACCAGATAATATGTTTTTGTTATGTTGATTGAGGGACAAATATTGGCCAGGGCACTGGGGATAACTCCCCTGCTCTTCTTCGAAATAGTACCATGGGATCCTTTACATCCACTTGAGAGTTTAATGTCTCATCCAAAAGATGGCACCTCTGACAGTGCTGCAACCCCTCAGCCATGCACTGGAGTGTCAACCTGGATTTATGTGCTCAAGTTCCTGGAGTGGGACCTTAACCCACAACCTCCTGGCTCAGAGGGAAGAATGCTGCACACTGAGCCACATTTGACACGAATAACTCCCCAGTCATGAAAGAGGCACCTCACCTTTGCCAAGTGGGTGCCAGCAGCGGTTTCCCCAATAAAATGCTGGCGGTGGGGCAGGCCACTCAACCCTGGGAAAATAGAGCTAAATATCGAACGCATAATTGAACTCATTTTTTAAGTGAAGGTTAAGACATCAAAGACATTCTGCGTGACTGTGACCACAGTGCATTACCCCTCCTCATCCTCCTCCAGCCCTTTGTGGATTTTGACATGGTTGACTGCACCGCCTTGCTCCACAATATTTCCTCTTGCGATCACATGCGTGGCACAGTCTTCATTTCTCTTCCTGTCACGTCTATCCCAACCCTGCAATGGCCTCTCTTCCGTGTGCCAGAGAGTGGTTAGAAAGTGGAACTCGCTACCACATGGAGTAGTTGAGGCAAATTGCATAGATGCAGTTAAGGGGAAGCTAGCTAAGTACCTGGGGGAGAAAGGAATATAAGGATATGCTGTTCGGTTGAGATGAAGTAATTAGATTGGGAGGAGGCTCATGTGGAGCATAAGAACATAAGAATTAGGAACAGGAGTAGGCCATCTAGCCCCTTGAGCCTGCTCCGCCATTCAACAAGATCATGGCTGATCTGGCCGTGGACTCAGCTCCACTTACCCGCCCGCTCCCTGTAACCCTTAATTCCCTTATTGGTTAAAAATCTATCTATCTGTGATTTGAATACATTCAATGAGCTAGCCTCAACTGCTTCCTGAGGCAGAGAATTCCACAGATTCACAACCCTCTGGGAGAAGAAACTCCTTCTCAACTCAGTTTTAAATTGGCTCCCCCGTATTTTGAGGCTGTGCCCCCTAGTTCTAGTCTCCCCGACCAGTGGAAACAATCTTTCTGCCTCTATCTTGTCTATCCCTTTCATTATTTTAAATGTTTCTATAAGATCACCACTCATCCTTCTGAACTCCAACAAGTAAAGACCCAGTCTACTCAATCCATCATCATAAGGTAACCCCCTCATCTCCGGAATCAGCCTCGTGAATCGTCTCTGTACCCCCTCCAAAACTAGCATATCCTTCCTTAAGTAAGATGACCAAAACTGCACGCAGTACTCCAGGTGCGGCCTCACCAATACCCTCCCTGCTTTTGTACTCCATTCCTCTCGCAATGAAGGCCAACATTCCATTCGCCTTCCTGATTACCTGCTGCACTTGCAAACTAACTTTTTGGGATTCATGCACAAGGACTCCCAGGTCCCTCTGCACCGCAGCATGTTGTAATTTCTCCCCATTCAAATAATATTCCCTTTTACTGTTTTTTTTTCCAAGATGGATAACCTCACATTTTCCGACATTGTATTCCATCTGCCAAACCTTAGCCCATTCGCTTAACCTATCTAAATCTCTTTGCAGCCTCTCTGTGTCCTCTACACAACCCGCTTTCCCACTAATCTTTGTGTCATCTGCAAATTTTGTTACACTACACTCTGTCCCCTCTTCCAGGTCATCTGTGTATATTGTAAACAGTTGTGGTCCCAGCACCGATCCCTGTGGTACACCACTAACCACCGATTTCCAACCCGAAAAGGACCCATTTATCCCGACTCTCTGCTTTCTGCTAGCCAGCCAATTCTCTATCAATGCTAATACATTTCCTCTGACTCCGCATACCTTTATCTTCTGCAGTAACCTTTTGTGTGGCACCTTATCGAATGCCTTTTGGAAATCTAAATACACCACATCCATCGGTACAACTCTATCCACCATGCTCCTTATATCCTGAAAGAATTCCAGTAAATTAGTTAAACATGATTTCCCCTTCATGAATCCATGTTGCGTCTGCTTGATTGCACTATTCATATCTCGATGTTCCGCTATTTCTTCCTTAATGATAGCTTCAAGCATTTCCCCCACTACTAAAGACTACTAACAGACATAAACACCGGTAAATGCCTGTTTCTATACTGTAAATTCCATGTCATTCTCTGCAATCTTCTGCTCTCCCAATTCCTCGTCTGCAGACAGCCCCTTGGTGACATTATCTGCAAAGGTAGGAGTCAGCTTTTGTGTAAATATCCAGGACATCCAGCTTTACCTCTCCTCAATTACCCTTGATTCCACGACCGTCGCTGTGCTGTTGATTTGCCCGTTTGACGCCACATTGTGGATGAACGGGTAGAGAAAAACTTTTTCTGCTGGCGGGGGAGTCTTGGACAAGGGGCCATAACCTCAAAACTAGAGCTAGGCCGTTCAGAAGAGAAGTTGGGAAACACTTCTTCAGGCAGAAGGTGGTAGAAGTGTGGAACTCTCCCACAAAAAGTAGTAGATGCTGGGTCAACTAATAATTTTAAATCTGAGTTCAATAGATTTTTGCTATGCCAAAAGTATTGTGATATATCTTCCTCAGAATCGAGGAAGACTTGCTTCCACTCTTAGCATGAGTTCTTAGGTGGCTGTACAGTCCAATATGAGAACCACAGTCTCTGTCACAGGTCGGACAGATAGTCATTGAGGTAAAGGGTGGGCAGGGAGCCTGGTTTGCTGCACGCTCCTTCCGCTGCCTGCGCTTGATTTCTGCACGCTCTCGGCGATGATACTCGAGGAGCTTAGCGCTCTCCCGGATATACTTTCTCCACTTAGAGCAGTCTATGGCCAAGGACTCCCAGGTGTCAGTGGGGATGTCGCACTTTATCAGGGAGGCTTTGAAGGTGTCCTTGTAACGTTTCCTCTGTCCGCCTTTGGGTCATTTGCCGTGGACGAGTTCCAAGTAGAGCGCTTGCTTTGGGAGTCTCGCGTCTGGCATGTGAACTATGTGGCCTGCCCAGCGGAGCTGATCAAGTATGGTCAGTGCTTCAATGCTGGGGATGTTGGCCTGGATGAGGACACTAATGTTGGCGTGTCTGTCCTCCCAGGGGATTTGTAGGATCTTGCGGAGACATGCTGGTGGTATTTCTCCAGCGACTTGAGGTGTCTACTGTAGATGGTCCACATCTCTGAGCCATTCGGGAGAGCGGGTGTTACTACGGCCCTGTAGACCATGAGCTTGGTGACAGTTTTGAGGGTCTGGTCTTCAGACACTCTTTTCCTCAGGTGGCCGAAGACTGCACTGGCGCACTGGAGGCGGTGTTGGATCGCGTCGTCAATGCCTGCTCTTGTTGATAGAAGTCTCCCGAGATATGAGAAGTGGTCCACGTTGTCGAGGGCCGCGCCGTGGATCTTGATGACTGGGGGGGCAGTGCTGTGCGACGAGGACAGGCTGGTGGAGGGCCTTTGTCTTACTGATGTTTAGCGTAAGGCCGTTGCTTTCATACGCCTTGGTAAAAACTTCGACTATGTCCTAGAGTTCAGCCTCTGTGCGTGCACAGATGCAGGTGTCGTCCGCATACTGTAGTTCGACGACAGAGGTTTGAATGGTCTTGCACCTGGCCTGGAGACGGCGAAGGTTGAACAGCTTCCCACTTGTTCTGTCGTTTAGTTCCACTCCAGCGGGGAGCTTGTCAACTGTGAGGTGGAGCCTGGCAGCGAGGAAGATTGAGAAGAGAGTTGAGGGCAATGACGCAGCCCTGCTTGACCCCGGTCTGGACGTGAATTGGGTCTGTGATGGATCTGTTGGTAAGGATCACGGCCTGCATGTCGTTGTGAAGCAGGCGGGGGATGTGATATGGAGCCAAGGCGGATGGAT
This sequence comes from Pristiophorus japonicus, assembly GCF_044704955.1. Classification (NCBI taxonomy): domain Eukaryota; kingdom Metazoa; phylum Chordata; class Chondrichthyes; family Pristiophoridae; genus Pristiophorus; species Pristiophorus japonicus. Next base: position 14,321,415 of record NC_091984.1, on the reverse strand, counting down.
GGAGTTAGGATACGGATCAGCCATGATTTCATTGAATGTCAGAACAGGCTTGAGAGGCTGAATGGCCACTCCTGTTCCTGTGTCCCTATGTTCTGCAGTTCAGTGTCGACAAGACTGAAGTGGGTCAATTGAGGATCACTCTTTCTCGAGGACATCGGGAGTTTGAAACTGAGGTTGTGGCAGCTCCTATTATTTTGAACTTGCGTGCAGACATTAATTAGACTGATTACCTGTTATGCATGATCTGGTGTTCTGAACAGTTTCAAACCAGTGCGTGCTCCAGGCAAATGGAGGACTACAGACAAAATCAATTACATGCTATACGAACAACAGCAAATGTTCCCTTAATAGCTGCGGCCAAAATGAAATCTTTCCAAGCAGCGTTAACATTTAATTTTTAACTCGATTGAGTGCAGAAAAAGATGGTTAAATAGCTCGAGACTTCACAATTCCTGTTTGCAAGACCAGCTGTTTCGTGGCAGGGGATTATTTGGATGACAAAAAGACAAGGTGAGGAGGCCCTTTCAGGAAATGTTCCTTAATGTTTTCAGGATACAAGCTTCAACGTGCTTCATACTTACCACATTTTAAAACCAGTCTGATCAGTTGGTGCATCCTACCACTTACTGGGAAGGGGGGGCTCAAAGTGTCAGTCAATATTGAAGGGAAACTGCACCCCCCGCCCCAGTACAGGGGGTCGAGTGGGAATTCCCCCCCCCCCCATTTATATTCGTGGGCGAGAGAGAACTGTGGCAACCCCGCTTTAACAGGGGGCTGAGGTGGAACTGCTCCCCAGCCCCTCACACCAGGGACCGAGGGGGGGGGAAGCAGCATGAATGAATTCTACACCCCAAACCTTCGAGAGAGTTCCGGTGCGGCAACGCTTCAGTTTAAAAATTCTCGTCCTTATCAATGCAAGTTGTTGAGAGCAAACAGAAAAGCCCTTTCTGGTAAATGATATTTGGTACTGGGCCTGTCACATTCAGATCACATTTTAATCTTCAATAGCGATAGTGCAGCACATCAAATTTAATTTAAAGTATAAAATACCAATTTACTAAACCAACAATGAAGAGGCAAGTAGTTGAACAGGGATATCATATTGATATACGTATAGCAGGAAGTCTTTTGTGTAACTTCTTGACTAGAGCAAATAACAAATGATCACAACTCCAAGAACTAAACTGATCTGTTGTAAATTATTTTTAAGTACGCGGTCACTGGGACCGATTATCAGGCACTGCATGGAACGGGCGCCCGATCCCACACCGCCCGATTTGCGCCACTGCCCGAGATGAATTTCCAGGCCGTAGTGTTTCACCATTCTTTCTGGAACATCAACTTCTACCGTCCAAAATTTCACAATGGTGCATGGCCTGATATTTCCATCTTTCATTTGATTTGACCAGAATCATACCTTCCTTCCATATCCTGGAAAAGGATTACTGGTGCTTTCTGGAATGTTGTATTTGCAGCCCTTCAAATTGCCAGTCAGATATATAGTGGACCCGTCGCTGAGTCTGTATATATTTGAAAATTGAGCGTTAAAAGTTAAGAAGTAAAAAAAAAATGAATTGCATTTATATAGCGCCGCCTTTCACGACCTCAGGACGTCCCAAAGCACTTTACAGCCGATGAAGTACTTTTTTTTTTAAAGCTTCGTCACGATTGTAATGTAGGAAACACGGCAGCCAATTTGGGCACAGCAGGATCCCACAGGCAGCAATTGGACTTTCTCGCGAATTTGTTCCCAGGGAGGCTGTTGCAATGAACTTGATAAGCTGCCTGGCATCTCTCCCTTCGTCATTCTGTTCTTCCACCGACAAGATCAGATGGTGAACCACGTTTGGTAAAAGCCATTGGCAGCAGTTGATGGCTCAGGTGGCAAAATGAAATACAATTGGCACAAAAAGACCAGAGAACTTCAGTGCCTGTAGAAAAAAAAACACTCATCCAAGAAATAGAAAGATTCAGTAAGTGGCTGAAAAAACCCTCAACCTTAACATTTCTCCACCCTTCCAAGTGAACTTCCATATATTTACCAGTTACTTGGACTTTCAGTTGTGTGGATAGACTGGAGAAGCTGGGTTTGTTCTCCTCAGAGCAGAGAAGGTTGAGAGGAGATTTGATAGAGGTGTTCAAAATCATGAGGCGTCTGGACAGAGTAGATAGAGAGAAACTGTTCTCATACAGATTGAAGGTGATTGGCAGAAGAACCAAAGGCGACATGAGGAAATACTTATTTACACAGCGAGTGGTTAGGATCTGGAATGCACGGCCTGAAAGGGTGGTGGAGGCAGATTCAATCGTGGCTTTCAAAAGGGAGTTGGTTAAGTAGCTGAAGTAAAACAAATTGCAGGGGAAAGGGCGAGGGAGTGGGACTAGCTGAAGTGCTCTTGCAGAGAGCCAGCACGGGCTCGATGGGCCAAAAGGCCTCCTTCTGTGCTGTAACCATTCTATGATTCTATGATTCTACTTGACAACCCTCATGTCCATTTCACATTGGCATAATTATGAATGGATATCCTGCACTTATGAACCGTGAGTAAGGTTATGACACTTGCAGTAAATTAGTTAAAGAAGGAGAAAAAACTTGCAATTATGCAGTGCCTTTTGTGACCTCACATTGTCTTAAAGTGCTTCACAGCCAATGAATTACTTTTAAAGTGTAGTCACTATTGTCTTGTAGGAAATGTGGCAGCCAATTTGAACACAGCAGGTTCCCACAAACAACAATGAGATAATGACCAGATAATATGTTTTACATCATGTTGGCTGAGGGATAAATATTGGCCAGGATGCCAGATAAAACTTGCCTGCTCTACTTTGAAATACTCCCATGGGATCTTTTATATCCACCTGAGAGGGCAGACAGGACCTCAGCTTAACATCTCATCCGACAGGTGGTACGTCTAAAAATGCAGTGTTCCCTCAGGACCGCACTGAAGCGTCAGACTGGATTTTGTGCTCAAGTTGCTGGAGCGGGCCTTGAATGCACAACCTTCTGACTATGTTCATCTTCCCCTCCCCTGCTGTTGTGCGAGTTTTTTAGTTTTTGTGTTCCTTTTTATCTCTCCCCACCTCTTCCTTTGCTGAAGATGCGAACTCCTTGTTATGGGTTATTGTGTTCCGAACACAGTGGAGGCTGCACAAGGGAGGTTAAAGTAACAGTGACCTCAGTCTTTAATAAGACACTCCAGAATGAGGAACAGGCCTTAGGAGCCGGCTTATATACAGTGCTCCCAAGGGATGCTGGGATCCCTTGGGACTTCAGGGCATGCGCTCCCTGGTGGCAGAGCATGGGACTGCATGCCTTACAGATACACAACATCACTCCCCCGCCAAAAGTCAAAGTGAAAACTATTTACAAGGTGAGGCGGTCGGGAGCCTTTCTTTCCCTGGTGGACCGCCTCGGTACAAATGCCTGGTGTGCTGGCTGTTCCATTACTGGGCAGGCGTGTTGTTGGCCCTCCAGGTGAGCCTGGCCTTGCTGGGCTGTTGGGCGTGATGGGTTCGATTTCCTGGTCCGCCGTGGTGTCGTTGATCCTTTGGGTGTGTGTTGTGGGCTCGAAAAAGGTGGTGTCTGCTGTGGGTTGTTCAGGGCAGTCTGTGAACCACAGCCTCGTTTGGTCCAGGTGCTTTCTGCAAATTTGTCCATTGTCGAGTTTGACTACAAACAGCCTATTCCCTTCTTTAGCTATCACCGTGCCCGCGATCCACTTGGGACCATGTCCATAGTTTAGCATATAGACAGGGTCATTCAGATCAGTTTCCCGTGACACAGTGGCGCGACCATCGTTTACATTTTGTTGCTGCCGCCTGCTCTCTACCTGATCATGCAGGTTGGGGTGAACCAGCGAGAGTCTGGTTTTAAGTGTCCTTTTCATGAGAAGCTCAGCGGGGGGCACCACTGTGAGCGAGTGGGGTCTCATGCGGTAGCTGAGCAGTACTTGGGACAGGCGGGTTTGGAGTGAGCCTTCTGTGACTTGTTTAAGGCTCTGTTTGATGGTTTGTACTGCCCGCTCTGCCTGCCCATTGGAGGCTGGTTTAAACAGGGCCGATGTGACATGTTTGATCCCATTGCAGGTCATGAATTCTTTAAATTTGGCACTGGTGAAACATGGCCCGTTGTCACTGACCAATATGTCAGGCAGGCTGTGGGTGGCAAACATGGCCCTCAGGCTTTCAATGGTGGTGGTGGCGGTGCTTCCCGACATTATTTCACATTCAATCCATTTTGAAAAAGCATCCACCACCACCAGGAACGTTTTACCAAGAAACGGGCCTGCATTGTCAACATGGATCCTCGACCATGGTCTGGAGGGCCAGGACCACAAACTTAGTGGTGCCTCGCTGAGAGCGTTGCTCAACTGAGCATATATGCTGCATTGCCGTACACAGGACTCTAAGACAGAGTCGATACCGGGCCACCACACGTGGGATCTGGCTATCGCTTTCAGCATTACTATACCCGGGTGTGTGTTGTGGAGATCCGAGATGAACGTCTCCCTGCCCTTTTTTGGTCGCACTACGGGGTTACCCCACAACAGGCAGTCTGCCTGAATGGACAGCTCGTCCTTTCGCTGTTAGAACGGCTTGATTGGCTCTTGCATTTCAACGGGGATACTGGCCCAGCTCCCATGCAGTATACAGTTTTTTACTCGGGACAGCAGAGGATCTTGGCTGGTCCAAGTCCTAATCTGGCGGGCCCTGACAGGTGATTTATCATTGACAAACACTTCCATGACCATCAGCAAGTCTGTGGGCTGCGCCACCATTAACAAGTTTGCAGGCTGCGCCATTTCCACCCACATGGTGGGCAATGGTAGCCGACTGAGAGCATCCGCACAGTTCTCGGTGCCTGGCCTGTAGCGGATGCTATAGTTATACATTGAAAGCGCAAGTGCCCACCTTTGTATGCGGGCTGAGGCATTAGTATTTATCCCCTTGTTTTCAGCGAACAGGGATGTGAGGATCTTGTGATTGGTTTCCAGCTCAGATTTGAGGCCAAACAGGTACTGATGCATTTTCTTTACCCCGAACACACACGCTAATGCCTCTTTCTCAATCATACTGTTGGCCCTCTCGGCCTTAGACAAGCTCCTGGAAGCATAGGCGACAGGTTGCAACTTCCCCGCAATGTTAGCTTGTTGTAAGACACACCCGACTCCGTACGACGACGCGTCACATGCTAGCACAAGTCTTTTACACGGGTTATACAATACAAGCAGCTTGTTGGAGCATAAAATGTTTCTGGCTTTCTCAAAAGCAATTACTTGTTTTTTTTCCCCACACCCAGTTCTCACCTTTGTGCAATAACACATGTAGAGGCTCTAAAACGGTGCTTAACCCCAGTAGGAAGTTACCAAAATATTAGAGGAGTCCCAGGAACGACCACAGCTCCGTGACGTTCTGTGGCCTGGGCGCGTTCCTGATAGCCTCTGTCTTGGTGTCTGTGGGCCGAATGCCATCTGCTGCGATCTTTCTCCCCGAAAACTCCACTTCTGTTGCCATGAAGACACACTTCGACCTCTTCAGCCGCAGCCCTATGCAATCCAGTCGCTGGAGGACCTCCTCCAGGTTTTGTAGGTGCTCGGTGGTGTCCCGACCCATGATCAATATGTCGTCCTGAAAGACCACCGTGTGTGGTACCGACTTCAGTAGGCTGTCCATGTTTCTCTGGAAGATCGACGCAGCCGACCGAATTCCAAATGGGCATCTGTTGTAGATGAACAGTCCCTTGTGCGTGTTGATGCAGATGAGGCCCTTTGAAGACTCCTCCAGCTCCTGCATTAGTGTAGGCCAAAGTCAGGTCAAGCTTGGTGAATGTCTTGCCTCCTGCCAGCGTCGCAAATAGGTCGTCTGCCTTAGGTAGCAGGTATTGGTCCTGTAGCGAGAAATGATTAATAGTTACTTTATAATCGCTGCAAATCCTGACCGTGCCATCACTTTTGAGTACTGGAACAATCGGGCTGGCCCACTCACTGAATTCCACTGGGGAGATGATACCCTCGCGTGGCAGCCTGTCCAGCTCAATTTCCACTCTCCCTCATCATGTGAGGTACCGCTCACGCCTTGTGGTGAATGGGTGGTGCCTCTGGGACCAAGTAGATCTGCACCTTCGCCCCGGAAATGTTCTAATGCCTGACTCAAAAAGGGAAGGAAATTTGTTAAGAATCTGGGTACATGAAGCCTCATCGACATGTGATAGTGCTCGGATGTCATCCCAGTTCCAGCGGATTTTGCCCAGCCAGCTCCTTCCAAGCAGTATGGGGCCATTGCCTGGGACAATCCAGAGTGGCAGTTCATGCACCGTGCCCTCGTAGGTGACCTTGACCCTGGCGCTGCCCAGGACTTTGGTGTCCATTCCCAGTTTCGTGTGGATGGGGCTCAGGGCTGGTCTGAGTGCCTTGTTGCACCACAGTCTCTCAAACATCTTTTTACTCATGATGAATTGGCTAGCGCCAGTGTCCAGTTCCATGGCTACGGGTAAGCCATTCAATTTTACGTTTAGCATTATAAGTAGACATTTCGTCAAAAATATGTGCACCCCGTGTACTTCAGCATCTGCCTCCTCTCTCTGCGGCTCGAAATTGCTTTGATCCACCATGGACCAATCTTCCTCTGCCACGTGGTGATTAACAGGTTTTGCAGAGCTAGCAGCTTGTTTGCAAGCTCGCTGGAGATGCCCCATTGTTCCACAGCTCTTGCAAACATACCCTTTGAAGCGGCATGAATAGGCTGAATGGAAGCCTCCACAACGCCAGCAAGGTATGAATTGCCTTGCAGTCATCCTTTGTTGTGGACTCTGAGTCATCTGGATCACCTGAGGCCTGCTGGCAGTTGCAGCCTCATGGTTTCTGCCCTGTACATTTCTGCTCGCAAACACAGTCCCAGTTAATTTATGAACATTGCTAGCACTTGTGTGCTGAAAGATTTGTTTGGTGTTATCACTGGTGGACATAAACACCTGTGCTATCGCAATGGCTTTACTGAGGGTCGGTATCTCTACAGTCAAAAGTTTTCATAGGATGGTCTCGTGGCCAATGCCCAGTACAAAAAATTCTCTGAGCATTTGCTTCAGGTAGCCATCAAACTCACATTGTCCTGCAAGTCGCCTTAGCTCGGTGAAGTAGCTTGCCACTTCCTGACCTTCAGATCGCTAGCACATGTAGAACCGATACCTCACCATCAGCATGTTCTCCCTCGGGTTAAGATGCTCCCGAACCAGTGTACACAGCTCCTCATACGACTTATCTGTAGGTTTCACCAGATCCAAAACATTCTTCATGAGGCTGTAGGTCGGTGCCCCGCAGACTGTGAGGAGGACTACTCTCCTTTTTGCAGCACTTCCTTCTCCATCCAGCTCGTTGGCTACAAAGTACTGGTCTAGCCATTCGACATAGACTTCCCAGTCCTCACCCTCCGAGAACTTCTCCAGGATGCCCACAGTTTGCTGCATCTTTGTGTTGGATTCGTATTCTCGTCGCCAGTTATTGTGTTCCTCACACAGATGAGACTGCCCACAGGGAGGTTAAAGTAACAGTGACCTCAGTCTTTATTGAGACACTCCAGAGTGAGAAACAGGCCTTAGGGGCCGGCTTATATATAGTGCTCCCAAGGGATGCTGGGATCCCTTGAGACTTCAGGGGATGAGTTCTTTGGTGGCGGTACATGGGAGTGCATGCTTTACAGATACACAACACGGGTATGGTGACATGTGCATTGCTCCCGTCCACCACCTCACCGACGCAGCTATTCATGTTGCGTGAGCCCAGAGTCTCAGTGGGCTATTCCACCACGCAGGGCATTCCCAACACGATCCGCCTTCGGTAGATGTCTGCAACCTTTTGTGTCCCATTCCCTCAGCCAAGACAACTGCCGCACCCCGGCTAAGATCAGCTGACACAGCGTGGCCTGGCAATCCAATACAAGAATTTTCCTTTTTCAGTTCAGCAACACTGTAACGGGAGGATCATGTCGGTTTGTAGCTGGCAGGGAATCAGATAACATTCGCACACTTCTCACCTTAAAACAGAAATGCAATCTGTTTTTAGCATTCAGCACTGGTGTTGCTTACAAGACACCTTCAGATATTTTTAGAGTTCAATCTATGTTAATCTAACCCAAACACGAGGAGACTGAAACCTTTTGCCACCTCAAATAAACATCACAAGCAAGATTGTGTATCTTCTGCGACTAGACTAAACGGCTTCAGCGAGGCTCCTGGCCAGGGCCGAGTTAGCTGGTCGCAGCCTGAGCATTTGGAATTGTCGTGCATGTGGCCAGCTGAACAACTCCTGGCACAAGTGAGCTCCTACACTTATCACCCACAAAAGGCTGAGCACATAAAATTCATAGTGTTAACAGCACGTAACAGGCCGTTCGGCCCAACTGGTCTAAGTTGGCCTTAAGTTTAAAACAGAATTTTATTTTCCACATTTTACACCTAAAGTTAATTTAGAGCCCCTATTGGTGCAGTGAATAAATGTGCTGTCTGTTGTGGTACTGTGTCACATGGAAAGGCCACAGGCTTTCACCCCGATTTCTTAAATCGAATTTACAGCACACAAACAGGCCACCATGGCGTTTATGCTCCACACGAGCCTCCTCCCGCCCCTCTCCATCTCATCCTTTCAGCAGATCTTTCTATTCCTTTATCCCCCATGCACTTATCTAGCTTCCCTTAAATGCATCTGTGCTATTCGCCTCAACTACTCCATGTGGCAGTGCGTTCCACATTCTAACCCATCTCAGGGTATAGAAGTTTCTCGTGAATTCCTTATTGGCACAATATGTCTTTCAGCATGCTACGTAAATGCTGCTGCTGTTGCTGCTGTGCATCCCGACAGACGCCACTTTGTGTCCAGGCTTGTGTGGGTCACCAGTTAGCACCAGCTGCCCAGCATGCATACCAGTTCCTGCTTGGCATCTACAGGCTAGTGATTGAGGCGCTGTAACTGACCTTTGCATACCTGAGCTGAAGGGGAGCAGGGTGGTGGTTTTGTCAGGTATTCTGCTTCTGATTGATATTCAATGCATCACTGCAAGGAGATTTTCATGTGAAGACAAGATCAAGGTCTGTTGAACAATCTTTTCTTTCTTAAACTATTTGTTCTCGAGAGGTAGAAAGCAGTTGGCAAGGCTACATGTATTGCTCATCCCTCCTTGCTTTGAGAAGACGATGGTGGGTCTTCTTCAACCAGTGCTTCAGAGGATATTGAAGGTCAATCACATTGTGTGGGATTGAATCGCCATACTTGGTAGACTAGGTAGGGGTGGCAGATGCCCTTCGCTGAAAGACAGTAGTGAACCAGTTGGGTTTTTTCACAACCATTTGTCAGCTTTCATGGTCCTCCTTCTGGTGCTGGCCCACGAATGACCAGATTTACTGAATTTGATTTGACAACTTGCCACAGTGGGACTTGAATTCACGGGCCCCGGAGGTCCATGTTTCCAGCGACTCTTCAGCGTGGGGCCGTCGTAGATTCCAGTGCAGTTGACAAATGCTCCTACAAAGAAAAGGCTTCTCCGATATTGCTGCAAAGGATGGCTGTGGAACTGCAGAGTCAGCGGTTGTAGCACATCCCCGGAGAGCGACCATGGAGCCTGCATGTAGGGTTCCTCAAGCACTCTCCCTGAGAGTTTTGGGACCCAGCACTCCGATGCTATGAGCGGTCTTCTCCTCAACATCCAATGGGAAGGCGGCACATCTTCACCCACACCTCCCCCCCCGCGCCTTCAGCTGCAGTGTGCTCTCTGCATCTCTCAGTGCCACATCCTTGCTAATGCTGTCTAATTCCCCCCCCACCCCCCCCCCACCCACCACTGCCAACACCTCCCCAGCCCCCAAGTGAAAGCATCTGAGCTTCTGAGCTGGTGTATGGTTGGGGAAAGAATATTTTGACGCAGGCGGCTGAGATCGAGGTGGTTGTGGCAGAGGAACACAGGGCAGAATCTTGGTCCAAGGATTCATTGCGTGGGCATGATCTCCACATCCTTTCCCTCATCACCTTCATCGTCATCGTTATTCTCAACATTATTATCATAGTCCATGGAGACAATTGTTTTACTTTCCTGATCCTGCTCTTCATCATCAACTTCTTTCTCATCTGCCCTTCACTGCTGTGTTTGCAGGAAGGGCGGGTACAAGCTAAGAACGGGTGAGCATTATAGCCTTTGGCTGAGCGAGACGGAGGGTGAGAAAGCTCATGACTGTGAACTGCCTCACAGGGATGCCACAACGGCTGTATAGGTGTGCATCCTCTAGACTGGCACCCGCACTGTGCCACCAATCTCGCCATCTCCCAATAGCAAGCGCAGAATGCCGTTTCTGCAGCGCCAGGCATGCTCTTCCTAACAGAGCGAGGTCTTTAATGCTGGGGATGGCCCTTCCAATCCCCTGCCTCTCACGGGCATCATGTGCACTAAAGGGGAATCTCCTATGGGTTTAGGGTGCAACTTGCGGGCAGTTGTAATTACATGGAAATGACAATACGGAAACAGGCTGTTCAGCCCAGCCAGTCCGTGTTTGGTGTCCATCCTCCACGCAAGCAGTAGTCCCAATCCCACGTGCTGCCCCTGTTTCTATATCCCTTTATTGCCCACCCGAGGTCCGCTGCCAATCGGCCTCCCATTAAAAGTCGGCCCCAAGAATTTTAGCTTCCAACTATATTTCTGCTCCCTTTAGTCAACCGATACAGCCAAATGCGATGTGAAATATGAGCCTGGTTTCTATTGGTGTCAAGTGACTTAAAATTCAAGACCTGTCTGTTTGTGGTTTGTTGTGAGAACTCTTCAGACATTCCTTGAGGTAACCTTTTCCTGCACAATTTGATTCCAAACCATTTCTCCTGCTGGGGTCAAGGTGTTTTAGTTAAAATATGTGAGTCTGTATTGCAACAAAGATGCCCCACAGCACAATTTCATGTTTTGACTATTTCCTGCAATGTGACTTTGCATTCACAATATAAGGAAACCCTTCATCACGGAGTGAACCCTTTGGGCTTTGTTTGATTTTTTATCACGGAAATATAAGTGGATCCATTATCAAGTCGGGATATATATAACGGAACAATGCTGAAAGATGGAAATTTGCTCTACTTGTCCCCAAGGTGCCGTTCTCTACGATGACAACTTTTGCTGTCTCACAAATCAAAATCAACAGTTTGTTTCTGGTTCTAATGACTTTAAGTAACATAAATTGTATTCATTTTGCGTTGCTACCTCCCTGAAGGACTTTATCTAGCCAGGAATGTGAAGCTATTATTCAACATTTGTAGGTTAATAGGAACAGAAGTGAAAATGTCATCATGTATCATGTAAGATAAAACTGGGTAGTGTAAAGAATAGACTACTGATGGTGTTACCCTTGTGGTGTAGTAAGAGTTGCCAGCTCTGGTTGGAGATATTCCTGGAGGTTTCATCACATGACCTCCTGCCTCCAATTCACCCCGCCCCCACCCCCCGCCACCACCATGCTCCCGCCATCGGTCACACCAACATCAATATACTTGTGACGCACCGCCTTCCCACAGCGAACAGACTTTTCATTACCCGATCAGATGATTCTTGACTGTCAGTGAAAAGCCCTTTTTTCCCCATCTCCAAGATTTTTTATAACTAATAGAAGCGTTAAAAAAAGACTTGCATTTATATAGAGCCTTTCACCACCACCGGATGTTCCAAAGCGCTTTACAACCAATGAAGTACTTCTGAAGTGTGGTCATTGCTGTAATGTAGGAAACGCGGCAGCCAATTTGCGCACATACAAGCTCCCACAAACAGCAATGTGATAATGACCAGATGATCTGTTTTTGTTACGTTGATTGAGGGATAAATATTGGTCAGGGCACCGGGGATAACTCCCCTGCTCTTCTTTGAAATAGTGCCATGGTATCTTTTACGTCCACCTGAGAGAGCAGACGGAGCCTCAGTTTAACATCTCATCTGAAAGATGGCACCTCCGACAATGCAGCACTTCCTGCAGCACTGCACTGGAGCGACAGCCTAAGATTTTTTGTGCTCAAGTCTCGAGAGTAGGACTTGAACCTACAACCGTCCGACTCAGAAGGTTGGTAGTGAGGGTGCCACCAACTGAGCCACGGCTAACACTAAGAAATTTAAAGACATTTTCAAAGAATTTGAAAACAAAAACACACGATTTTTTTTTCCCAATGCCTTTCTGATTTTTACCCCCAGGTTTGCTCTCAGCAGTGTCCTGCAGACTAACCTTCAGTTTCTGGAGAATCCTGGCCAATCTGGAGGGTTGGAAACCCGACATTTAGGTCTGTTATTTGGCAACTTGTCCCACTGGTATGTTTATTGAGGCACCATTTTGGTCCATCAAAACATAGGCCAGCTTTTTGTAATCTTGAGATTCCCTGTGCATACCAGTGTTCAATACAAATCTCTTTGTCACTTTCCATCTGTCTACGCTTGCAGCTTGTTCCTTGCTACTTTGACCCCCAATATTTTATACCTTCCAACAACTCACCCTAAATTTCCAACAATGCAGCCCTCCCTCCATGCTGTACTGACACGTCAGCCTAAGTCACGTACTCAAGTCTTCAGAGCTGGACTCGAACCCATGGTGTTCTGAGTCAGGGGCGAGAGTGCTACCCACTGAGCCACGGCTGACACTTCTACTGTGTTGACTTGCGCTGGGCTTCAATTCCACAGTGGTTGGCAGCACTATGAGCGCTCGCTCCAACCAGGCATTCTTCACACGCGAGCTTTGATTGTGTCAGTAAACTATTGAACCATTCAGGGCATCACAGCCGAGCCTGACACACTGCCCTCGGCCAATGTCAACCCATGTTTAGTTTTGCCGAACGTCAGTCAGGAGAGAGAAAGGACCCATGTTTACTTTTGTAGAACATCAGTTCAGGGCTCATTGTGACTGCGCACTCCGCCAGACTTTCGCTTGTGATGGCATGTGACAAGAGGGCAGCATTCATGAAATGTGAGGGGCGGGAATCGTAGAAACCGAAAAACATTCGACTCAACACCATGGATATTCCACAGAATTCCTGAGAGGCAGCTGAAGCGTATTTCCAGTGGACAGGTAAGTATTTTGGTTGAAAGAAACTGAGATATGTTTTGATTTTGTGACATGCCTTGAGACAATTTGGAACTGTCAGAAACGGTTCATCGCCAGTCTGCAGACGATAAGTTGTGGAGCGGTCCAGCGGTGAGTCAGGTGTCTCTGTGTCTGACTACAAATGGCAAGCCCCAAGCCCCAATGGGATAAGATGGAGGACAATATTGACAGGCTCAGGGCGGAATTCTAAACTTCGGCACGGGTCACAGAACGGATGGTTGTGGCTCGGACGCCCATTATCTGACACTGCCTGTTACACCTCCCCCACTCAATCCGGCCTTTACTCTTTGACCACCCCCCCCCCGACCCGCCCAATCCGACCTTTACACTTTCCCCCTTGACCCGCCCAATCTGGCCTTTACTCTTCCGTCCCGCTGTCCCGCCCAATCCGGCCTTTACACGAACCCACCCCCACCCATTACACCCTCCCCAATCCAGCCTCCATGACCCACCCCCCCCCCCCACCCTGATACACCCGCCCCACCCCCCCCGGATCCAATCCCCCACCAATCCACCCCCCACCTATATCCATCCCTGCCCGATTCACCTCCCCCCACTATCCACCCCAGACGATACATCTCCCCCCCCCCGATCAACCCCCGCCCATTACACCCCCCCCAATCCACCCCACCCGATCCCCTCTCCCCCCTGATCCATCCAACCCCGCCCGTTATACACCCCCCCGATCCACGCCCATCCGGTACCCGCCCCTCCATCCCCTCGCCGATCCACCCCACACTGGTAGAGGACTCAGCTCTGATGCCTGCCCTGTTTGAATAGCCTGCCAACGCTCACTGTGCGAGCTCAAACCTGAAGAATGCCGCTTGGACGAGAGAGCACAGGGCTCCCTGGGCCTTTGGGACTCCGCCCCAGTAAGGGTTGACAGTTGGATGGTCGCCAGTTTCGCGAGCGCTAAACGGCCTGCTAAGCTTCCAACATGGCGGGCAAGGACCCTGCGTGCATTTCCAGCTGAGAGCGCACCGCCCGCCATGTTGGATAAGATTGTCGCGCTCGTGGCAGGACAGCACGTTGGGAATATTTAAAATCCTGCATGACCCGTTTCCCTTTTTCAGGTATCCCTGAATCTTGAGGCCAAAGTTTTTAAAAGTAGAGGGGGAGGAGAGGATCAGCAACATCAGTGGCAGTTCTATCTGACAGAGAAAAAAAAAAGACATGCATTCATATAGTGCTTTTCACGACCACTGGACGTCCCAAAGCGCTTTACAGCCAACAAATTACTTATCTGAAGTGTTCTCGCTGTTGTAATGTCGGAAACACGGCAGCCAATTTGCGCACAGCAAGCTCCGACAAACAGCAATGTGATAATGACCAGTTAATCTGTTTTAGTCATCTTGATTGAGGGATAAATATTGGCCGGGACGCCAGGGATGCTCTTTTTCAAAATAGTGCCATGGGAACTTTTACGTCCATCTGAGAGGGCAGACGGGGCCTCGGTTTAACATCTTATCCAAAAGACGGCACCTCCGGCAGTGCACCTCTGAGTCAGAAGGTTGTGGGTTCACATCCCACTCCAGAAACTTGAGCACAGAAATCTAGGCTGGCACTCTCAGTGCAATGCTGAGGGCAGTGCTACACTGTCAGAGGAACTATCTTTTGGGTGAGACGTTAAATTGGGGCTCGAGGTGCTCGCACCGGCAGACATAAAAGGTCCCATGGCACTATTTTGGAGAAGAGCAGGGGAGTTCTACCACATTGCCTGCATTACAACAGTGACTACACTTGTAAAAGTACTTCATTGGCTGTGAAGCACTTTGGGAGGTCCTGAGTCGTGAATGATGCAAGTCTTTCTTTCTTGTATTGTGTTTTTTGACCGCTGTCCTGTCTTGCGCTCCCAGGCCTTCATACTTCACCAACAGAACCAATCTCAGAGAGAAGATATTCCCAACAGCTTTTGTCTGGTATCTCTGAGGCTCGAGTCGTTCAGATTAAAAGAATGTAACGCAAGCTATGCTTTAATAGTACTTAGCAGCATATGTGAAGTCCTATTCAGCCCACACTATTTAAGCCAACACCTGCTAAATGTATATGCCTCATTTGCGTTAACAGGTTATTAAAGTCAAAAATGCACGCGATTAATTTTTGAAGGAATGTACTCAGATGTGTGTTTAAATAACGCTGATATGTTAAGCTAGGTATAGTATACATAATTTGACAGGCTGCAGATATGGGGGTCTTTCAACTGATAGATAGCTGTCCCTTGTTGCCTTAGTATCATGCCTTCAAATGATACTGTCCTTTTTTAAATATACCAGATGTGCATATATATCTGTGATTTCCTTATATTGCATTACCCGTTATCTGTGCTCCTTATACCCATCCTAGATGGCAGAGCCTTGTGTTACGCCATGTTTGGTTAGTGTTGCCTCCGGGCCACCCAACGTGGATGAAAGGATAACGGAAAGCTGCATTATTATGAAGAGTTAGCAGAGACCCTTCCCAAAATCCTGTTGGGTAATGGAAGCATTGGGTACTGCACTGATCTGTACAGACTAACAACAAATTGCATCTATATAGCGTCTTTAATGCAGTAAAACGTCCTAAGGCGTTTCACAGGAGCATTATCAGAAAAAAATGGTCACTGAGCCAAAAAAGGAGATATTAGGATAAGTGACCAAATGCTTGGTCAAAGAGGTGGGATTTTAGCAGCGTGTTAAAGTAGCAGAGAGAGCTCGAGAGGCGGAGAGGCTTAGGGAGTGAATTCCAGAGTGTAGCACCTCGGCAGCTGGAAGCCAGATGTTTGACTCCTGGCCTGGGTTGAGTTATGTTACCTTAAGCCTGGGGAGTGCTTTAGGTGTTGGCTTCAACACCTGTGGGCTGAAAAGGGGAAACAAATCAGCTAGGATTTCCACAATCTAGTGAATCCTGTTGGGAAGTGCACACATGTGGAAGTCAAATGAGGGTAAGATTGGATTGGGCCCCCCTTGCGATGCCCTCTGCAATTGAGTAAAGTGCCAACAATCATAGTCTATCTTTACACATGAGGAGTGGGCATTTAGATGGGCTCTCTGGCCTCTGAGTCAAAGGGTTATGGAGTCAAACTTCACAACAATGGCTTGACTCCACAGCAAATAATCCAGGCAGACGTTTCTATGTAACACAGAGGAAGTGCTGCACTATCAGGGGTGCCGTCTTTTGGATGAGACATTGAACCAAGGCCCTGACTGCTGGCTGTTAGGTAGGCAGTTCCAGGAATTTGATGATGAAGGAATGGGCGATCTATGTCCAACTTGGAGGTGATGGTGTTCCCATGCGCCTGCTGCCCTTGTCCTTATTGGTGGTAGAGATCGCAGGTCCAAATCTAATGCAAATACAGAGCCCGACTGGCTCCCTGAGTTTAGCTTATTGCAATAGGAGGCGAGGCAGTCCTACAGCAGGTCGACATTGCCATCGGTTCTCTGCAGGTTGGACCATTGATATTTCAGCCATGTCAGCTATGGTTCACTCTCGAATTTGAGTCAGAAGGTTGTGGGTTCAAGTCCTATCCTAAAGACTTAAGCACAAAAATCTAGGCTGACACTCCAGCGCAATGCTGAGGGAACGTTGCACTGTCGGAGGTGCTGTCTTTCAGATGAGAAGTTAAACTAAGGTCCCTGTCTGCCCTCTCAGGTGGATGTAAAAGATCCCATGGCACTATTTCGAAGAAGGGCAGGGGAGTTATTCCCGGTGTCCTGGCCAATATTCATCCCTCAATCAACATCACTGAAACAGATGATCTGGTTATTATCACATTGTTACTTGTGGGAGCTTGCTGTGTGCAAATTGGTGACCGGCTACACCTCAAATAAATACTTCATTGGCTGTAAAGCGCTTTGGGACGAGCTCAGGGCATGAAAGGCGCTATATAAATGCAAGTTTTTCTTTTATTTAAGAGCGCAGTCGACGGAGGGAAATCGATAATCAGCTGGTCTCCTCTACTGTCAAAGTCTCTCCACTGTATCTCGACATACCGTATCCTGCCCACCCTCCTCCCCCGCCCCGCCCCCGTTTGCTGAAAGAACAGAAAAATTGGGTGAACGCCATTCAGCGCACCCTGCCATTTAGATATCAGCCGAACAGTAGCAATTTTCTCAGCAATTTTCACTAATGGGCAAGCTGCAGAATTGCATCACTTTGAAAGATGACCAATGTGTGGCTGAACAGCTTTGAATATTCGAATAATTAGTGCTCAGTTTTGCTCAGAGTATCTGATGTGAGAGGCAATTAGGAGAGCCGGCAGATACTGGGGGAAGGCATTCCTATTCTGTGCCGCTTTTTGTTCCAGTCCCTTTCTTCTGAGAGGTTAAATTTTGCCTGAACATAATTTAGCTGTGACCCTTGAACCCTGACCCCACCATCGACAGAGGTAGCCCCAGCCTTTGCTGTGCTAGCTGTCCTGATACTCCATGTTAATTAATGAAGTCCAGCGTGGGCTGCACAGTGATGAAACCATGCCGTTAAGATACTGGGCATGAAGAGGCTGCTGCCTCCACAGTTTGTCTTCTGAGGACCAACAGGCATCATTTGGGATCTTTGGTACATCCAGGCTGGTCTCCCGGGAGATGCCTTCCCATCATCCTAATCTTGTAATCCAGCGGATTTGAATAGCTCATTTTCAGCAAACGCTACTTCACGGTATAGCGCGCTGACAAGATAAATGAGGGCGGTTGCTGACTAATTTTAAGTCTGTTTTGTTTTTATTACAAATCTTACAGCAGTGAGAGCTGATTTGCTCTGTTTTTTCGAAGGCAGGATGGCAATATTGGAAGGATGCAAAAATGGGCAAAACAATCTTTTGTTCAAGCTTTCTCTCCTTTGCGAGATAATGAGGCTCTTTTGCATGGTTGCCACAGTGCTGTTGGGTTTGCGATGGTGCTACAAATGGTGCTGTACTTTCTTAATTTGGCACCCTTAACACTTTGTAACGATATGAATCGGGATTTCCCCTCGCCTCCCTCCCTCCTCGCACCCCTGCCAGCCCCTTTGGCACCCCAGTGTTTGGCTGCTCCATGCAGACCAGGATGGCCCCCTGTTCAATTCTTGGTGCCTCAGCTGATTAGCTGGAGAGATCCATTCCGCTGGGTTGTGTCTGAGGAAATTCAGCTGCTAATCGGTGTCCTGGGCCTCTCCGCTGGACAATGCTTGTGTGTTCGCCGGGAGGGGGGATGGCAGGAACGTAGGGTTCAGCCCAGGTCATGATGCCTGTGGTCGAATGGCCCTCCAACACTCAAGAACCGGCCTTCTGGGTTGGCAGCGCTGGCAGGGATTCCCACCCACTGAGGGGGAAGCTGGAAGTGGCGGTGCTCCCGCGCACCTGCAGTCCTTGCACTGCTAGGTGGCGGAGGACACGGGTTTTGGGAGCTGCTGTCGATGACCATTCTAAGTGACACAATAGCAAAACACTGCGAATGCTGGAAATCTGAAACAGAAAACAGAAAACGCTGGCAACATGCAGCGGGTCAGGCAGCATCTGTGGAGAGAGAAACAGAGTTAATGTTTCAGGTCGATGACCCTTCATCACTATTCTGAGTGACGCAAGGGGCGTCCTCTGCATTAAGAAAGATTTGCATTTCGAAAGCACCTTATCACATCTCTGGAAAACATCGCAGATCACCTCGCATACAATGGATTACTTGTTGCAGTCACCATCATAGACGGTCCCTCGACTCGAGGAGGAATTGCTTCCACGCCAAAAAGTTCACAGGTGTTCAATGAAGGATCTAATATTCCAGGTCCTGAACTAAATCTTGAAGGGTGGAGGATGCCTGTGCGTGGAGTTTTTTTAACATGTGGTGGCCGTTGCACACCAGCCACCACACAGACTTGACAGAGCGAGGTCTTGATCCAGTGGCAAGGGTTATCCAAGACGACTGGAGACCAGCTCTGATGCATGGACCTAGTGCGCACACATATCGCAGTGTGGGCTGGCCCGTGCTGCCCCAGGTCCCTCTGCACTGCAGCATGTTGTAATTTCTCCCCATTCAAATAATATTCCCTTTTACTGTTTTTTTTTCCCAAGGTGGATGACCTCACATTTTCCGACATTGTATTCCATCTGCCAAACCTTAGCCCATTCGCTTAACCAATCTAAATCTCTTTGCAGCCTCTCTGTGTCCTCGACACAACCCGCTTTCCCACTAATCTTTGTGTCATCTGCAAATTTTATTACACTACACTCTGTCCCTCTTCCAGGTCATCTATGTATATTGTAAACAGTTGTGGTCCCAGCACTGATCCCTGTGGCACACCACTAACCACCGATTTCCAACCCGAAAAGGAACCATTTATCCCGACTCTCTGCTTTCTGTTAGCCAGCCAATTCTCGATCCATGCCAATACATTTCCTCTGACTCCGCGTACCTTTATCTTCTGCAGTAACCTTTTGTGTGGCACCTTATCGAATGCCTTTTGGAAATCTAAATACACCACATCCATCGGTACACCTCTATCCACCATGCTCGTTATATCCTCAAAGAATTCCAGTAAATTAGTTAAACATGATTTCCCCTTCATGAATCCATGTTGCGTCTGCTTGATTGCACTATTCCTATCTAGATGTCCCGCTATTTCTTCCTTAATTATAGCTTCAAGCATTTTCCCCACTACAGATGTTAAACTAACCGGCCTATAGTTACTTGCCTTTTGTCTGCCCCCTTTTTTAAACAGAGGCGTTATATTAGCTGCTTTCCAATCCGCTGGTACCTCCCCAGATTCCAGAGAATTTTGGTAGATTATAACGAATGCATCTGCTATAACTTCCGCCATCTCTTCTAATACCCTGGGATGCATTTCATCAGGACCAGGGGACTTGTCTACCTTGAGATCCATTAGCCTGTCCAGCACTACCCCCCTAGTGATAGTGATTGTCTCAAGGTCCTCTCTTCCCACATTCCCGTGACCAGCAATTTTTGGCATGGTTTTTGTGTCTTCCATTGTGAAGACCGAAGCAAAATAATTGTTTAAGGTCTCAGCCATTTCCACATTTCCCATTATTAAATCCTCCTTCTCATCTTCTAAGGGACCAACATTTACTTTAGTCACTCTTTTCCGTTTTATATATTGGTAAAAGCTTTTACTATCTGTTTTTAAGTTTTGCGCAAGTTTATTTCGTAATCTATCTTTCTTTTCTTTATTGCTTTCTTAATCATTCTTTGCTGTCGTTTCTAGTTTCCCACTAACCTTGGCCACCTTATACGTATTGGTTTTTAATTTGATACTCTCCTTTATTTCCTTGGTTATCCATGGCTGGTTATCCCTTCTCTTACTGCCTTTCTTTTTCACTGGAATATATTTTTGTTGAAAACTATGAAAGAGCTCCTTAAAAGTCCTCCACTGTTCCTCAATTGTGCCACTGTTTAGGCTGTGTTCCCAGTCTACTTTAGCCAACTCTGCCCTCATCCCACTGTAGTCCCCTTTGTTTAAACATAGTACGCTCGTTTGAGACACTACTTCCTCACCCTCAATCTGTATTACAAATTCAACCATACTGTGATCACTCATTCCGAGAAGATCTTTTACGAGGAGATCCTTTACTATTCCTGTCTCATTCCACAGGACCAGATCTAAGATAGCTTGCTCCCTTGTAGGTTCTGTAACATACTGTTCTAAGAAACAATCCCGTATGCATTCTATGAATTCCTCCTCAAGGCTACCCCGTACGATTTGATTTGACCAATCGATATGTAGGTTAAAATCCCCCATGATTACTGCCGTTCCTTTTTCACATGCCTCTATTATTCCCTTGATTATTGTCCGCCCCACCGTGAAGTTATTATTTGGGGGCGTATAAACTCCGCCCACCAGTGACTTTTTCCCCTTACTATCTCTAATCTCCACCCACAATGATTCAACATTTTGTTCATTAGAGCCAATATCGTCTCTCACAACTGCCCTGATATCATCCTTTATTAACAGAGCTACCCCACCTCCTTTCCCTTCTTGTCTATCTTTCTGAATTGTCAGATACCCCTGTATGTTTAATTCCCAGTCTTGGCCACCCTGCAACCATGTTTCAGTAATGGCCACCAAATCATACCCATTTGTAATGATTTGTGCCGTCAACTCATTTACTTTGTTTCGAATGCTGCGTGCATTTAGGTAAAGTGTTTTAATACTAGTTTTTAAATCATGATTTTTAGTTTTGGCCCCTCCTGCAGCCCCTTTATATTCATACATATTGTCCCTTCCTATCACCTTGTGGTTTACACTTATCCCAGTGCTACTCTGCTCTGTTGCCTCCTGCCTTTTGCATCCTTTCTTGGGGTTCTGCTCATCTGAGCTCTCACCCACTCTAACTAGCTCAGAGCCCTCTCCTGGGTTCCCATCCCCCTGCCAAGCTAGTTTAAAGCCCTCCCAACGCACTATCAAAACCACCCGTGAGAACATTGGTCCCGTCTCTGTTGAGGTGTAACCTGTCCGACTTGTACAGGTCCCACCTACCCCAGAAGTGGTCCCAATTGTTCAGGAAAATAAAGCCCTCCCTCCTACACCAATGCCCCAGCCACGTATTTATCTGACTAGCCTTCCTATTTCTACCCTCACTAGTACGTGGCACTGGCAGTAATACCGAGATTACCACCTTTGAGGTCCTGGCTTTTAATCTTACTCCTAGCTCCCTAAACTCAGCTTTCAGGACCTCACCCCTCTTTCTACCTATGTCGTTGGTACCAATGTGGACCACAACCACTGGCTGTTCCCCTTCCCTCCCCAGAATGCCTTGCAGTCGCTCAGTGACATCATTGACCCTTGCACCAGGGAGGCAACACACCATCCTGCTGTCACTTTTGCTGCTGCAGAAGCGCCTATCCGCTCCCCTAACTATTGAATCACCTATCGCTATATGTCGCAGTTCTTCCAGGCATTTCGCCATCGGTCATCAAGGCTGAGGGGAGATCGCTGAAGGGCTTCAGCGGCGATCCAAAAGTCGGCCTGGATCGGCGTGCCTTTGCTGGTGCAGCGGTTGTATTCTCTGGAGACTGCATGTTCACGGCGCGAGTGTGGTGGTACAATGTATGTTGCAGTGCAGTGACTCTAAATGGCAAATGTGACAGCCACATTTTGAGCAAAGCAAGATTTCCACAATCAGCAAAATGAATGACTAAAATAAAAACAGATAATGCTGGAAACACTCAACAGGTCAGGCAGTGTCTGTGGGGGGAGAGAAACAAGATTTAACGTTTGAGCTCGATGACCTTGCATCAGCACTGCATGAATTTCAGTTGTTCAACCAAATGACTGAGGAGACAACCTTTCTTTCTGCCGATGTCTGTTTGAGGAAGGTATATCGGCTGGAATACCAGGAGAGCTAACGCTGGGTCTTCAACTGAAGCCATGGGATCTTTAATGTCCATCTCAACAGGTAGACATGGGCCTCCATTTAACGTCTCATTCAAACATAGAAAATAGGTGCAGGAGTAGGCCATTCGGCCCTTCGAGCCTGCACCACCATTCAATAAGATCATGGCTGATCATTCCTCAGTAATACATTCCAGCTTTCTCTCCATACCCCTTGATCCCTTATGGCTGTAAGGGCCACAAATCACTCCTTCTTGAATAAATCCAATGAACTGGCATCAATAACTTTCTACGGTAGGGAATTCCACAGGTTAGCAACTCTCTGAGTGAAGAAGTTTCTCCTCATCTCAGTCCTGAATGGCTTACACCTTATCCTTAGACTATGTCCCCTGGTTCTGGACATCCCCAACATCGGGAACATTCTTCCTGCATCTAACCTGTCCAGTCCCGTCAGAATTTTATATGTTTCTAGGAGATCCCCTCTCATCCTTCTAAACTCCAGTGAATACAGGTCCAGTAGATCTAATCTCTCCTCATATGTCAGTCCCACCATCCCGGGAATCAGTCTGGTGAACCTTCGCTGCACTCCGTCAATAGCAAGAACGTCCTTCCTCCGATTAGGAGACCAAAACTGAACACAATAATTCAGGTGAGGCCTCATTAAGGCCCTGTACAACTGCAATAAGACCTCCCTGCTCCTATACTCAAATCCCCTATCTATGAAGGCCAACCAACCATTTGCCTTCTTCACTGCCTGCTGTACCTGCATGCCAACTTTCAATGACTGATGAACCATGACACCCAGGTCTCGTTGCACCTCCTCTTTTCCTAATCTGCTGCCATTCAGATAATACTCTGCCTTTGTGTTTTTGCCACAAAAGTGGATAACCTCATTTTTATCCACATTATACTGCATCTGCCATGCATTTGCCCACTCACCTAACCTGTCCAAGTCATCCTGCAGCCTCTTAGCGTCCTCCTCACAGCTCACTCCGCCACCCAGCTTAGTGTCATCTGCAAACTTGGAGATATTACACTCAATTACTTCATCTAAATCATTGATGTATATTGTAAATAGCTGGGCTCCCAGCACTGAGCCCTGCAGCACCCCACTAGTCATAACCTGCCATTCTGAAATGGACCCTTTTATCCCGGCTCTCTGCTTCCTGTCTGCCAACCAGTTCTCTATCCACATCAGTACATTACCCCCAATACCATGTGCTTTAATTTTGCACACCAATCTCTTGTTTGGGACCTTGTCAAAAGCCTTTTGAAAGTCCAAATACACCACATCCACTGGTTCTCCCTTGTCCACTCTACTAGTTACATCCTCAAAAAAGTCTAGAAGATTTGTCAAGCATGATTTCCCTTTCATAAATGCATGCTGACTTGGACCGATCCTGTCACTGCTTTCCAAATGCGCTGCTATTTCAACTTTAATAATTGATTCCACCATTTTCCCCACTACTGATGTCAGGCCAACCGGTCTATAATTACCCCTTTTCTCTCTCCGTCCTTTCTTAAAAAGTGGTGTTACATTAGCTACCCTCCAGTCCATAGGAACTGACCCAGAGTCGATAAACTGTTGGAAAATGATCACCAATGCATCCACTATTTCTAGGGCCACTATTTCCTTAAGTACTCTGGGATGCAGACTATCAGGCCCCGGGGATTTATCGGCCTTCAATCCCATCAATTTCCCTAACACAATTTCCCACCTAATAAGGATTTCCTTCAGCTCCTCCTTCTCTCTAGACCCTTGGTCCCCTAGTATTTCCGGAAGGTTATTTGTGTCTTCCTTCGTGAAGACAGAACCAAAGTATTTGTTCAACTGGTCTGCCATTTCTTTGTTCTCCATTATAAATTCATCTGAATCTGACTGCAAGGGTCCTACGTTTGTCTTCACTATTCTTTTTCTCTTTGCATATCTATAGAAGCTTTTGCAGTCAGTTTTTATGTTCCCAGCAAGCTTCTATTTCCCCCCTTCGAATTAAACCCTTTGTCCTCCTCTGCTGAATCATAAAATTCTCCCAGTCCTCAGGTTTGCTGGTTTTTCTGGCCAATTTATATGCCTCTTCCTTGGATTTAACACTATCCTTAATTTCCCTTGTTAGCCACGGTTGAGCCACATTCCCCGTTTTATTTTTACTCCAGACAGGGATGTACAATTGTTGAAGTTCATTCCATGTGATCTTTAAATGTTTGCCATTGCCTATTCACCGTCAACCCTTTAAGTATCTTTCACCAGTCTATTCTAGCCAATTCACATCTGATACCATCGAAGTTACTTTCTTTACACTCAGGACCCTCGTCTCTGAATTAACTGTGTCACTCTTCATCTTAATAAAGAATGCTACCAAATTATGGTCACTCTTTCCCAAGGGGCCTCGCACAACATGATTGCTAATTTTAGTCCTTTCTCATTACATATCACCCAGTCTAGGATGGCCAGCCCTCGAGTTGGTTCCTCGACATATTGGTCGAGAAAACTATCCCTAATACACTCCAGGAAATCCTCCTCCACCGCATTGCTACCAGTTTGGTTAGCCCAATCAATATGTAGATTAAAGGGTGGCACCTTCAATAAGGCAGCACTCCCTCACTACTGCTCTGGAAAGTCAGCCACATTTATGTGCTCAAGTCTCCGGAGGGGGGCTTGTTTAGGTTTGCTTTCACATGTTATCATTTGTGATGAAATGAGCAGCATAATAAGAAACTTTAGAAATGAGGGTGAAAGTTATCAGTGACCGTGACCAGCAGCCCGCAGCTATTAAGCTCAATTTGTTTTACAAACACAAAAAGGTCCTGACAAATTATTATCGAGAAGACACAGTCACAACGGATATTGGTGAGCAGAGGACAGTTTGAATTGTTTGAACACTTGTTTTATTTATCTAAGTGCATTTTGAATGCGCAGAAAAAAATGAAAATCAATGAGTCAGTGATAGATTGTCAGTGCTCTAGGCAGAGATGAGTTATACACTTCAGAACTCGAAAACCATTTTCAAAACGCTGGAGCTGTGACGTAAGAAATGATTTTTTGTTCTGGGAAGGTCCCCTATTATTAATACGAGATGCATCTCACAATGCCTGTCAGTGAAATTACCTAGCAAGGCAATCATCAACGGGCAGAAAGTGAAAGCAGTTAATTTTGAATGCTGCCATTGACGTTAAAGCAACATTTCAGCCCACACCACCAGACACCCCTGAAAACATAGCCACTAAACAGGGCAGTATGACTCAGATATGGCTCATGTGGCAAATGGGAACATCATGCGGTGAGGGTCGTTCTTCTGATTTGGAGCTGGGATGCTTTGCTCAGGCATAAGAAAATGGAATTCCCTCCCAAAGCCTCTCCGTACCTCTCTCCTCTTTTAAGACGCTCCTTAAAGCCGAAGCGGACACTGCAGTGCAGTACCGCGGGAGTGCTGCACTGTCGGAGGTGTCATCTTTCAGATGAGATGCTGAACTCTCAGGTGGACACAAAAGATTCCATGGCACTATTTTGAAGAAGAGCAGGGGAGTTATCCCTGGTGGCCTGGCCAATATTTATCCCTCAATCAACACAACAGAAACAAATTATCTGGTCATTATCAGTTTGTGGGAGCTTGCTGTGCACAAAATTGGCTGCCGTGTTTCCCACATTACAACAATGACTACACTTCAAAAGTACTTTAATGGCTGTAAAACGCTTTGAGATGGTGGTCGTGAAAGGCGATATATAAATGCAAGTCTTTCTTTTTTTCTTTCGACCTCTTTGACCAAGCTTTAGGGTCATCTGTCCTCATATCTCCTTATGTGGCTCGGTGTCAAATGTTCTTTGATAATCGCTCCTGTGAAGCTCCTTGAAAGGTTGGTCAAAGAGGTAAGTTTTAAGGAGTGTCCTAAAGGAAAAGAGAGACGTTTAGGGAGTCCAAAGCTCAGAGCCTTGAAGCTGAAGGCATAGCATTAGTACTGGGACGAAGGAAATCGGAGAGTTGCAAGAGGCCAGTTGGAGGAATGCAGAGTTCTCGGAGGGTTGTAGGAGATTACAGAGTGTGAACTGTATTTCACCTAGCTTTCTGCCTCTGTGTGTTATTCCCTTGATTGGGATAGTGCTCTAAGCCAGTTTGTGACAACAATTTATACAGCGCCTTCAATGTAATGAAATATCCCAAGGAACTTCGCAAACAGGTGCAAGGAAATGAGCCCCGAGCCCTAAACCAGACAAGGAGAGATCAGGAGCGATGACTGAAAGCTTGGTTGAAGAGATGAGTCATAACACACCAGACGGGACCTCAGTTTAACATCTCATCCAAAAGATAGCACCTCTGACAGTGCAGCACTCCCTCAAGTACTGCACTGGAGTGTCAGCCTAGATTTTTGTGCTCAGATGTCTGGAGCGTGACTTGAACCCACAAACTTCTGACTCAGAGCCACAGCTTGACACATTAATTTTAGGGTACAGTCAGCTGTATAGGTCCCAAGAATGCGAAAATGATTGTTCTGAAAGATTGGATTGAAACCTGTCCTTGCGCTGAAATCCTGCAACTAAAAAATACTCACCAACATCTTCTCTCTTACCAAGCAGCTTTATTTTCTTGCTTTGTAACCATTTACATCTTTTAAAAAACACATTTAAAATTATTCCTTGTAAACAATTAAAGCGTCAAATTCAACGATAATCTTGAATTCATTAAGTCGTGTCAGCTGTCACAGTAAATTGCTATTTTTTCATTAGCTGTGTTTTATTTTATGATTGCGTTATGTTAAAAAAGCCAGTCTATAATTACTAGCTCATTATCTGCGGATTGGGCTATCTGCTCAAAAAATAAATAAGTTCTGCTGACAGCTCGTTTCACTACAGGCTGTGCAACTACAAATGATAAACACACTGAAGCCAAATAATGAAACATTATCCGATTTCACTATAGCAACCAAATCCACCATGGCGTCCTTCCCAGTAGCCTAGTGTGGAAGCTATCCAGCCTGGGAAGGTCCAAGGTTCAAACCCTGGTCAGTGCTAAGTTATCTGACCACAGTCAGAGCAGCATTTGGGGTGCAATCATTGACCTCAGCTCTCCGGGCCTAGTGAAAGTGGTCAAATAAATTCGCTCAGCCAGGGAACCTGCTCCTTGCCAATGTCCAGAGACTCCTGCCAGAAATTGGGGCACTGCACGAGGCCCAGGTTGGGTTTGGCTGCGATGTTCTCCATTATCCAATAATCCTCTAACATTCATTGTGAGCTGGATCCAGTAATTGATAAGCCAGAAGGGTAGGGAACAATGAGATCTGAAGGCCTTCTTATCGGCTTACACATACAAAAACTTGCATTAATACAGCAACTTTCACAATCTCGTGACATCCCTAAGCATTTCACAGCCAATGAAGTTACTTGTTGCTTATTTCCATTTTAGTTATTTATTTCCACCTCCGTAACATTGCCTGCCTTCACCCCTGCCTCAGCCCTTCTGCTGTTGAAACCCTCATCTATGCCTTTGTTACCACTAAACTTGACTACTCCAATGCACTCCTGGCTGGCCACCCACATTCTACACTACGAAAATTAGAGGCAATCCAAAGCTCGGCAGCCCGTGTCCTAACTCGCACCAAGTCCCGCTCACCCATCGCCCCTACATTGGCTACCGGTTAAATAACGCCTCGATTTCAAAATTCTCATCCTTGTTTGCAAATCTCTCCATGGCCTCGCCCCTCCCTATCTCTGTAATCTATTTCAGCATCACAACCCCACGAGATGTCTGTGTCCCTCAAATTATGCCCTCTTGAGCATCTCTGCTCAACCATTGGTGGCCGTGCCTTCAGCTGCCTGGGCCCTAAGCTCTGGAACTCCCTCCCTAAACCTCTCCGCCTCTCTACCTCTCTTTCCTCCTTTAAGACGCTCCTTAAAACTTACCTCTTTAACCAAGCTTTTGGTCATCTGCCGTAATTTCTTCTAATGTGGCTTGGTGTCAAATTTATCTGTTTTGGCTTATAACACCGCTGTGAAGTGCCTTGGAATGTTTTACTTAGTTAAAGGCGCTATATACATAAAAGTTGTTGTTTTGTTATTGTTTGAATTGTCCCTTTAAGAAGGGATATCTGCCGTCCTTACCGGTCTGGCCTGTATGTGCCTTCAGACTCACAGCAATGTGCTTGACTGTTAACTACTCTTCTGAGATGGCCTAACAAACCACTCAGTTGCATTCAAGAAGACAGCTCACCACCATGTTTTCGAGGGCAATTAGGGACAGGCAATAAATGCTGGCCTTGCCGGCGACGCCCACATTCCGTGAATGAATTGTTTTTTAAAGTCACTGTTGTAATGCAGGAAACGTTGCAGCCAATTTGCATGCAGCAAGGCCCCACAAACAGCAGTGTATTAATGATCAGATCATCTGTTTTAGTAATGTTAATTGAGGGATAAATATTGGCCAGGATACCGGGGATAACTCCCCTGCTCTTCTTCAAATAGTGCCGTGGGACCATTTAATTCACCTGAGAAGAGCAGGCGGGGCCTCGCGTTAATGACTTCTCCGAAAGACGCCACTTCTGACAGTGCACCACTCCCTCAGCACTGCACTGGGCGTGTCTGCCTAGATTTCGTGCTCAAGTCCCTGGTGGAGCTCCGATGAGCTGCTGGGGTCCGTGGGACTGCTGCCCAATAAAAGTCAGTGCCTTCAGGAAAGGAAAGGAGAATATATATATATTTTGCCTGAGAAACCACATCCGCTGCCAAATTAAAAACGTACATTGACTTCAGGTGAGGTTCAGTGAGTTGTGGAGAGGGCTCTAACACTAGCATAGAATTATAGTGTCATATAACACAGAAGGAGGCCATTGGGCCCACGGTGTCTATGGTGGCTCTTTGAAAGAGCTATCTAATCAGTCCCATGACCCTGTTGTTTCCCCTTCCGGTAAATTTACATGAGATTACATCAGATATACAACACAGAAACAAGCCATTCGGCCCAACCAGTCCATGCCTGCGTTTATGCTCCACTCGAGCCTCCTCCCACCTTTCCTCCGAAATCTATCAGCATAACCCTCTATTCCCTTCTCCCTCATGTGCTTGTCTAGCCTCCCCTTAAATGCATCTATACTATTCGCTTCAACCACTCCCTGTGGTAAAGTTCTGAATTCCCTATTGGATTTCTTGGTGACTGTCTTATATTGATGGCCTCTAGTTATGCTGTTCCACACAAGTGGAAAGTGTATACACTCTATCAAAACCTTTCAAAATTTGAAAGACCTCTATTAGATCATCCCTCAGCCTGATTTT
Organism: Pristiophorus japonicus; assembly: GCF_044704955.1. Taxonomy (NCBI): domain Eukaryota; kingdom Metazoa; phylum Chordata; class Chondrichthyes; family Pristiophoridae; genus Pristiophorus; species Pristiophorus japonicus. Next base: position 14,291,764 of record NC_091984.1, on the reverse strand, counting down.
TTTCAAGAGAAAAGAAACCCAGCTTGTTCATCCTTTCCTGATACAGGTGCAGCGCCCGAATCCGGAACCCTCGGGACCGAGGCCATTCCAGATTTTGCGTTTTGCCGGATTTTGGAACGTCTTTCTAACGTCACGAATCCGGACAAAACCCGAGCCCAGGTTCACGTCTTTCCGGATTTTGGAACGTCAGGAAGGGTGGGTGGGGGAGAGTGGGGGGGGCGTGGGGCGCGGGGGGGTGGGGGTGCTCGTCGATGAGCTGTTCGGGTCACCAGGTAGGACCTGGCTACCGAGATGTTCGTGCGGGGACCCTGCCGCAAAGATGTTAGGGCGGGGCCCCGCTGCCGAGATGTGCGCACGGGGCCCTGCCGACGTGGAGGAGTTCCTTGTCTGGCCCAAGGTAGATGGGGTCAGGCAGCTGAGGTAAAGGGGAGGGAGGGTGGCTGGGGCAAAGTCGGGCCGGGACGAGGTTGGGCCCCGCGAATTCGTGGCGAAGTCGGGGTGGGTGAAGTCAGGCCGGGGTAAAGTTGGTTCGCCGAGGCAGGGGGAGACCGGATATCGGAACATTTTCCAGTTTCCGGACGACCCCGCCACAAATTGGCCCGGTGTCCGGATTCTGGAACATTCTGGATTCCGGAACTCCAGATCTTGAAGGTCGAACCTGTATGTATACCCTCGAATTTCTGGTGTCGTCCTTGTAAATCTTCTCTGCACCCTCTCCAGTGCCTCTATGTCATTTTTATAATATGGTGACCAAACTGTACGCAGTACACTAAGTGTGGTCTAACCCAGGTTCGATACAGGTTTAACATAACTTCCCTACTTTTCAATTCTGTACCTCTAGAAATAATCCTTAGTGCTTTGTGTTGCTTTTTTTAATGGCCTTGCTAACCTGTGTCACAATTATATCCATTTTTATTTGAAAGTCCCGATTGAATCTGCTTCCACAACCATTTCAGGCAGTGCATTCCAGATCATAACAACTTGTTGTGTAAAATAAATTCTCCTCATCTCCCCTCGGGTTCTTTTAGCCAATTATCTTAAATCTGTCTCCCCTGGTTACCGGCCCTCCTGCCAGTGGAAACAGTTTCTCCTTATTTACTCGATCAAAAGCCCTCATAATTCGAAACACCTCTATTAAATCTCCCCTTAACCTTCTCTGCTCTAAGGACAACAATCCCAGCTTCTCCAGCCTCTCCACCTAACTGAAGCCCCTCATCCCTGGTACCAGTTATTGTCGGCCCGATCCTCCAAGCTGAGCTCCAGTCTACCCTCCTGCTGATTGTTTGGGGTTTGTATGCAATTGTGACCAACAGGAAATAAAGGGAGATGAAAAACAAATAAAGAATATGATTGCATCTTTCACTCGCCCAGCTTGGTCCTGCACTAGTTGGCGGTGTTTTACATCAATTAAATAATCTAACAACTTACCAGTCTAACAGTCACTCTTACTGCAGTTTCAGAAAGATAGCCTCTGTCTGCCTCTCGCTGTTTTTTCTCTCTCTTATCCTCTGTCTGTTGCTTCCTCTCTTTCTATTTGTCTCTGTTGGTCTCCTCTCTCTACTTCACGTTCTCTCTTTCCCTATGTTTCTCTCACTACTTGTCTCTACGTCTGTCTTTCTCAGTCTTTCTGTTTCTCTCCCCTTCTAGCTCTCATTTCCTCTCTCTGTCTTTATGTCTCTGTGTCTCTGTCCCTCTCTTCCTTGTCTCTCTTTTTTCTCTCTGTCTAACTCTCTCTCTCCATTTTCTCTATATCTGCCTGTCTGTCTCCATTACTCTTTCTCTGTCTCTATTTCTCTCTGTCTCTCTGTCTATCTCTTTCTATCTCTTTCTCTCTCTCCATCTCTCTCCATGGCAATTTTAATGTTAACGCCAGGGTTTCCCTTTCACACACAGACAACATGTCAGCCAGGTCTTGCTTCAGCCACACAGCAATGAAGAAAGCCCTTTCTTTCTGCCTGAAGCATTGTACGGGCATAAAGCAGCAGTTCACTGACACCCACGCATCACACACACATGCACTGCTCAACTCACATCAACAACCCAGTGCCTGCATATGGCAAATTGGCATAAACATGAATGGAAAAATGAAAACACTTCCAGGTTTAAAAATATTCACTTGAATAACACCAGAAATTTTCAAACAGGTTCTCTCTGTTCCAATCTGTTCAAGTCTCCAGAGTAGACTTGATCATATAATCTAGGCTGACACTCCCAGTGCAATGCTGAGGGAGAGCTGCACTGCACTGTCATCTTTGGAATGAGATGTTAAACATGTCCTCTCAGGTGTTCATAAAAGATTATATGCCACTATTTCACAGAAAGACACACAAGTCCTTTTGTTTGTGGGAGCTTGCTGCGCGCAAATTGGCTGCTGCGTTTCTGAGACTATTACAACAACAACAACTTGTATTTATATAACAGAAACATCGAAACAAAGAAATTTACAGCGCAGAAGGAGGCCATTTCGGCCCATTGTGTCCACGCCGGCCGACAAGGAGCCGCACGGCCCTTGGTCAGCAGCCCTGAAGGTTACAGATAAACCCATGAACAATGACGGAAAGGCAAAGAGCACCCAGCCCAACAAGTCTGCCTCACTCAACTGCGACACCCCTAATACTGAAACATTCTACACTCCACCCCAACCGGAGCCATGTGATCTCCTGGGAGAAGCAAAAACCAGATAAAAACCCACGCTAATTTAGGGAGAAAAAAAATCTGGGAAAATACCTCTCTGACCCATTTAGGCGATCAAAACTAGTCCAGGAGATCACCATGGCCATATTCGATTCCCTGCAGTACTTACCATTATATCTGCGCCATTCAACAAAAGGTCATCCAGTCTAATCCCAATTACCGGCTCTAGGTCCGTAACCCTGCAGGTTATGGTACTTTAAGTGCCCATCCAACCATCTCTTAAAAGTGGCGAGGGTTTCTGCATCCACCACTCTTCCAGGCAGCGAGTTCCAGACCCTCACAACCCTCTGCGTAAAGAAGCCCCCCCTCTTCAAATCCCCTCTAAACCTTCCACCACCCACCTTAAAACAATGCCTCCTTGTAACAGACCCCTCCACCAATGGAAATAGACCCTTACTCTCCACTATGTCCAGGCCCCTCAATATTTTGTACACCTCAATGAGGTCTCCTCTCAACCTCCTCTATTCCAATGAGAACAAACCCAGCCTATCCAATCTGTCCTCACAACTAAGCTTCTCCATTCCAGGCATCATCCCAGTAAATCTCCTCTGCACCCTCTCAAGAGCAATCATGTCCTTCCTATAATACGGCGACCAGAACTGCATGCAGTACTCCAGCTGTAGCCTAACCAAAGTATTAAACAATTTAAGCATAACCTTTCTGCTCTTATATTCTATGCCTTGGCCAATAAAGGCAAGCATTCTGTATGCCTTCTTAACCACCTTATCCACCTGGCCTGCTATTTTCAGTGATTTGTGGACAAGCACTCCAAGGTCCCTTTTTTCATCGACACTATTAAGTGGCCTATCACTTAGTGTGTATACCATTTCCTTATTAGACCTCTCAAAGTGCATCACCTCACACTTCTCTGAATTAAATTTCACTTGCCACTGCTCTGCCCACCTGACCAGTAGATTGATATCCTCCTGCAGCCCATGACTTTCCTCTTCACTATCAACCATACTCTCTACATTCAAATCTAAATCATTGATATATACCACAAAGAGCAAGGGACCCAGTACTGAGCCCTGCAGAACACCACTGGAAACATCATTCCAGTCACAAAAATATCCATCAACCATTAGCCTTTGCTTCCTACCTCCAAACCAATTTTGGATCTAACTTGCCACTTTGCTCTGGATCCCATGGGCTTTAACCTTCTTGACCAGTTTACCATGTGGGACCTTATCAAAAGCTTTGCTAAAGTCTATATACACTACATCGTACGCACTACCCTCATCGACTCTCTTGGTTACCTCCTTAAAAAAGTCAATCGGGTCAGTCAAACACGATCTTCCCTTAACAAATCCGTGCTGACTGTCCCTAATTAATCCCTGCCATTCCAAATGAAGATTTAGTCTGTCTTTCAAGATTGATTCCAGTAACTTTCCCACCACTGAGGTTAGGCTGATGGGCCTGTAATTACTCAGCCAATCCCTTTCTCTCTTCTTAAACAAGGGTACTACATTAGCAGTCCCCCAATCCTCCAGCACCATGCCCATATCCGAAGAGGACTGGAAAATGATGGTCAAGGCCTCTGCAATTTCCTCTTTTACTTCACTCAACAGCCTTGGATGCATTTTATCCAGGCCTGGGGACTTATCCACTTTCAAAGCTGCTAAACCTCTTAATATTTCCTCTCCCACTATATTTATTTCATCCAGAATATCACACTCCTCCTCGATAGCAGTATCTGCATTGCCCCTTTCCTTTGTGAAAACAGATGCAAAGTATTCGTTAAGAACCTTACTGTCATGTATGTACATGCTGTTTGTAGCCACCAGATGGTGTCATTGTTGGAGGCCACTGAGCAGCACGCACATGGTGCTGCTCTGGTATAAAAGGCCAGCCATTTTGAGAGTCAGGCAATTTGGGCCGTAATAAATCAGAGCCAAGTTTGTACCTTGTTCAGTTAAACAATACTCAGTTTGTACCTTTATTGCATACATAACATTTGGTGACGAGAATACAAGAACCTTTGTTTGCAAAATGGGCACGATTGGATTTTTAGAGTGATTCGTGGAGGGAGAAGATTGGGAAGACTTTGTGAGCCGTTTGAACCAGTGACCAACAAAATGAAGGAGTTGGGTGATGCATATCAGTGCCAGGCTATGTTCCTCACTCCGTGCGGCTCAAAGATTTACAGTCTGATAAAGAATCTACTCATGACTAGTGATCCAACAGAGAAAACGTACGAGGAGTTGTGTACATTGGTACAAGAGCACCTCAAGCCAGATGGTGGCATCATCATCTCGAGATACAGATTTTATACTCATAGAAACATAGAAACATAGAAAATAGGTGCAGGAGCAGGCCATTCAGCCCTTCTAGCCTGCACCGCCATTCAATGAGTTCATGGCTGAACATGAAACTTCAGTACCCCCTTCCTGCTTTATCGCCATACCCCTTGATCCCCCGAGTAATAAGGACTTCATCTAACTCCTTTTTGAATATATTTAGTGAATTGGCCTCAACTACTTTCTGTGGTAGAGAATTCCACAGGTTCACCACTCTCTGGGTGAAGAAGTTTCTCCTCATCTCGGTCCTAAATGGCTTACCCCTTATCCTTAGACTGTGACCCCTGGTTCTGGACTTCCCCAACATTGGGAACATTCTTCCTGCATCTAACCTGTCTAAACCCGTCAGAATTTTAAACATTTCTATGAGGTCCCCTCTCATTCTTCTGAACTCCAGTGAATACAAGCCCAGTTGATCCAGTCTTTCTTGATAGGTCAGTCCCACCATCCCGGGAATCAGTCTGGTGAATCTTCGCTGCACTCCCTCAATAGCAAGGCTGTCCTTCCTCAAGTTAGGAGACCAAAACTGTACACAATACTCCAGGTGTGGCCTCACCAAGGCCCTGTACAACTGTAGCAACACCGCCCTGCCCCTGTACTCAAATCCCCTTGCTATAAAGGCCAACATGCCATTTGCTTTCTTAACCGCCTGCTGTACCTGCATGCCAACCTTCAATGACTGATGTACCATGACACCCAGGTCTCGTTGCACCTTCCCTTTTCCTAATCTGTCACCATTCAGATAATAGTCTGTCTCTCTGTTTTTACCACCAAAGTGGATAACCTCACATTTATCCACATTATACTTCATCTGCCATTCATTTGCCCACTCGCCTAACCTATCCAAGTCACATTCACATTCCATCGGAGGGCCAGAGCGTGGTGGAATTTGTTGCCGACCTGAGACGTCTAGCGGGACCATGCAAGTTCGGGACGGTGTTTACAACATGCTGCGGGACTTGTACTTTATCGGTATCAACCACGAGGTGATCCTGCGCAAACATCTGGCGGTGCAGGAATTGAATTTTAAAAGGGCCATCCAGATCGATCAATCCTGTATGACGACGGACAGGAGTCTAAAGCAAATATCGGTGAAAAACCGAACCTTGGCTAGTACTGTAAATGTGATTGATTCGGCGTTCGGCAGAGCGGCACATGGCAGGGCCTATCCGGCTGTGGCTGCCCAAAGTCTGCCAGCAGGAATGTATCCGATTTCTCTGTGTTGCCGTTGTGGGGGAAATCATCGGCACCAGCAGGGCCAATTTAAGCAATATAGTTGCAAAGGCTGTCTGAGAATGGGGCAACTCCAGCGCAAGTATCCGCAGGTGAGCAAGCGAGCTGCGTCACACCACGTGGAGGATGAGAGTCAGACTAGCGCGGATCCGGATACGCAATTCAAGATGCCAGAGGAGGAAGTGTATGGACTGTACTCTTTCATAACCAAGAGTAAACCAATTTTGATTAATGGGAAGTTTAACGGGATACCGGTATCGATGGAACTGGACACAGGGGCGAGTCAATCGATCATGAATGAGAGGGCATTTAATAAGCTGTGGGATATTAAGACTGTGAGGCCCAGGCTGAGCCCTGTTAATGCCAAGCTGTGCACGTACTCCAAAGAACTGATAAAGATGATTGACAGTGCACAAATTAATTTGTCATATAACGGTGCGGTTCACGAGTTGGCACTGTGGATTGTTCTAGGCAATGGCTCAAAGCTGCTCGGCAGGAGCTGGTTGGAGAAAATCAGAAGCGACTGAAAAGACATAAAGGCGTTGTCATCGGAGGAAGATACATGTGCCCAAGTATTGAGCAAGTTTCCCTCCCTGTTCGAACCAGGTATCGGCAACTTCACGGGAGCCAAGGTGCAGATCCACGTGGACTCAGATGCAAGACCCGTCCATCATAAGGCTTGGCAGTGCCGTATATGATGAGGGAGAAGGTCGAAATTGAACTGGACAGACTCCAGTGTGGAGGGATCATATCACCGGTCGAATTTAATGAATGGGCCAGTCCCATTGTTCCTGTGATAAAAGTGATGGCACAGTCAGAATCTGTGGAGACTTCAAGGCTACGATCAACAGGGTTTCAAAACAAGATCAGTACCCATTACTGAAGGCTGATGACTTGTTTGCGATGCTAGCCGGAGGTAAGTCGTTCACAAAACTGGACTTGACGTCAGCCTATATGACGCAGGAGTTGGTCAAGAAGTTGAAGAGACTTACGTGCGTTAACATGCACAAAGGACTATTTATTTACCTCAAGTGCCCGTTTGGAATTCGCTCGGCTGCAGCAATATTCCAGAGGAATATAGAAAGTCTACTGAAGTCCGTACCCAGAACCGTCGTGTTCCAAGATGACATCCTGATCACCAGTCGTGACTCCAAGGAACATCTGAACAACCTGGAAGAAGTTCTACTGTGTTTGGACAGAGTGGGACTCAGACTTAAACGCTCGAAGTGCATCTTCATGGCATCGGAGGTCGAATTCCTTGGGAAGAAAATCGCTGCTGATGGCATCAGACCTACTGACGTGATCACCAAAGCCATCAAGAATGCACCCAAGCTGCAGAACGTGACGGAGCTGCATTCGTTCCTGGATCTACTCAACTACTTTGGTAACTTCCTACCTAAATTGAGCACCTTACTTGAACCACTGCACATGCTATTGAGAAAAGGCAATAACTTGGTGTGGGGCACATTGCAAGGCAGAGCTTTTGAGAAAGCCACCAATCTGCTTTGCTCAAACAAGCTGCTGGTACATTATGACCCTTGTAAGCATTTAGTTTTGGCCTGTGACGCATCGTCATATGGAATTGGTTGCGTGTTACAACAACCCAATGAGTCGGGGAAACTTCAACCTGTCACGTATGCATCCAAACGTTTATCTAAAGCAGAAAGAGCCTACTGTATGGTAGAAAAAGAAGCTTTAGCGTATGTGTACAGTGCTAAAAAGATGCATCAATACCTGTTCGGTCTGAGGTTCGAATTAGAGACCAATCACAAGCCACTCATTTCGTTGCTTCTGAGAACAAAGGTATCAATACCAACGCTTCATCCTGAATCCAAAGGTGAGCGCTGACATTATCTGCCTATGATTATGTCATTCGCCACAGACCTGGCACAGAGAATTGTGCCGATGCTTTGAGCCAGTTGCCGTTGCCCACACCAGAGGTGGAAACGCCACAACCGGCAGATTTAATGTTAATCATGGATGCTTTTGAGAGTACCCCTGTCACGGCTCAACAAGTTAAGACCTGGGCCAGCCAGGACCCAATATTATCGGTGGCAAAGGGTTGCATCCTCAAAGGGGATTGGTCTGCCATACGTAAGCAAATGTGTGAGGAGGCCAAACCGTACATTTGTCGCAAGGACGAACTGTCTATTCAAGTAGATTGCTTATTGTGGGACAATCGTGTTGTAATGCCTAAGAAAGGGAGAGAGAAGTTTGTGCATGAGTTACACAGCACACATCCTGGTGTAGTGATGATGAAGGCCTCCGCCAGGTCCCACGTATGGTGGCCAGGAATTGATTCTGAGCTGGAAGCATGCATGCATTAGTGCAACACCCGCATGCAGCTCAACAAAGCACCAGCAGAATCGCCGCTGAGGTCTGTGGTCAGGGCCATCCAAACCTTGGTCCAGGATCCATGTAGATTTTGAAGGTCACTTCCTGGGCAAGATGTTTTTTGAAGAGGATAGAATGCATAATCATGTCATCTAGTACGTCCACGGGAACCGTAAAGAAACTCAATGTCATGTTCACGACACATGGTCTGCCTGACATAGTGGTGAGCGACAATGGGTCGTATTTCACCAGTCAGGAGTTTCAGGAGTTTGTAAAACTTAACGGCATAAAACATGTAAGGTCAGCACCGTTCAAGCCTGCGTCCAACGGGCAAGCAGAACGTGCAGTACAAATTATCAAGCAAAGCATGAGGAGAGTAACCCAAGGGTCACTGCAGACCCGCTTGTCTTGCGTACTGCTGAGTTACAGGACAAGACCCCACACACTCAGAGGGGTCTCGCCTGCTGAACTCATGATGAAAAGAGGTCTTAAGACCAAGTTATCTCTTGTACACCCGGATTTAAGTAATCATGTTGAATACAGAAGACAGAGTCAACAAGGCTACCACGATCATGCAACTGTGTCACATGAGATTTCTGTGAATGATCCTGTATATGTGTTGAATTATGGTCATGGTCCCAAACGGATCGCTGGTACGGTCATGGCCAAGGAGGGGAACAGAATATTTGTTATTAAGTTCAAGAATGGGCAAACTTACAGGGACCACATGGATCAAACAAAGCTGAGGCACACAGATGAGCCAGAGCAGTCGGACGAAGAAAACGTCGATGACCAACCAACCTACCAGCAGCCTTCAGTGGACTCAAGGGTCATCTGTTTGTAGCCACCAGATGGTGTCATTGTTGGAGGCCACTGAGCAGCACGCACATGGCGCTGCTCTGGTATAAAAGGCCAGCCATTTTGTGAGTCAGGCACTTTGGGCCGTAATAAAGCAGAGCCAAGTTTGTACCTTGTTCAGTTAAACAGTACTCAGTTTGTACCTTTATTGCATACATAACACTTATCAACATCTTCCGCCTCCACACAAAGATTACCCTAATGTTCTCTAATAGGCCCTACCCTTTCTTTACTTACCCTCTTACTCTCAATATATTTATAGAACATCTTAGGGTTTTCCTGAATTTTACTAGCAAAGAATTTCTTGTGCTCTCTCTTAGCATTCCTAATATCCTTTTTAATTTTGCCTCTTAACTTTCTATATTCCTCTAAAGAGTCTATAATATTTAGCCGTTGATTTCTGACATGAGTGTCCCTTTTTTTCTTTATCCTCACCTGTAAGTCCCTAGACATCCAGGGGACTCTAGAATTATTATTCCCAACCTTTTTCTTTAAGGGCACATGTTTGGCCTGCGCCTTCCGGATCTCCTCCTTGAATGCCTCCCACTGTTCTGTCATTGATTTATCCACAAGTAGCTGTTTCCAGTCCACTATGGTCAAATCACTCCTTAACTTAGCAAAATTAGCTTTTCCCCAATTCAGGACTTTTATTGCAAGCCTATCCTTGTCCTTATCCATAACCAACTTGAATCTGACTGAACTATGGTCACTGGCACCCAAGTGGTCTCCCACTAATACCCCTTCAGCCTGCCCAGCACTGTGCCTTTAAAATCGTGAAACATCTCAAGGCGCTTCACAGGAATATTGTGAGACAAAATGTTTGACAAATTTGACTACAACAAGAACTTCAAAAGTACTTCGTTGGCTGAGAAGCGCTTTGGGATGTCCTGACGTCGTGATAGGCGCTATATAAATGCAAGTTCATTTGTTCAAAGCCTCCAACTTTGTGAAATTAACAGTGGCAAGAACAATCTTAACGTCCCAGATAGGCCTTTTAAGAATGATAGAATTTTGCGGCTCAGAAGGAGGCCATTCGGCCCATCGTACCTGTACCATCATCCCATGGTTATTATTTTCTTCTTTTGGTAAAATATTGGCCTCCGCCCCCCCCCACCCCACCCCACCCCACCCTTCAACCCCATAAACACAGCCAGACAGATAAAATAGCCACTGCACAAATACATCTCCATTACAGAAGACTCACTCAAATAGGAAAGGTTCAGCAACAAATGATTAAATAACATTATACCTGCTACAGCTGGGGAAAACAATTCAGGCAGGTTGAAATTGTGCAGTCCTAGCTTAGTAATGAGCACATTAATACATGTTTTCTCTAAACGGGATAACTTCACAGAGAGAGGAAATAATTTAGTTGGAGCATTTTGAAATATTTTGCCTGTTATCTATTATTTACCACTTCCCACTCGCAATCTGCCAACTACCTCAGAACCTCCTGCACCTCAGTGAGCAGTATATATATATATATATAAATATAAATAGCAGCTTCTTGTCTCTTTGAGGTATTAATAGTATGTATATATAAATATATGTATATATATATATATTTATATACACACACACATACACTCATACAGGCAGACAAAGACACACTGATGTTTACTTGGAGCCAGCTAGAGTGAGGGGTGGGGGCAGGATTTCCAGATGGGAAGGTAACAGTTTCCCACAGGTGCTGCTGAATGTCACGGCAAGATATCACTTAAATGTTTTCAACAGGTTTCCCGTCCGACAGCCGGCCAGATTGACAGGCAAGGCTTGATGCCTGTCGGGCGGGAAAACAGCCGGGGAGCGAATGTCAGGTAAGTCTGAGATCGCCGGGGGGATGGGGGGGGGGCGGTCGGACATCACAGGGGAGTCGGACATCAGGGGTGGGGGACGGGCATCGCAGGGGAGGGGGGTCGGACATCATGGGGGAGGGGGGGTCGGACATAGTGGGGGAGGGGGGTCGGACATCACGGGCGGGAAGTCGGACAGCAGTTGATTTTCATTAGGGGATTAGAGTACACATTTCTAATGATCTGTGTTTAGAACAGTCCAAGTGGACCTAACTGCTGCTTCATACTGTGCCACTTGTACGCCGTGCTGCTTGAACAAGGAACAGCAGTTGTGGAATTAAATTGGACACTCTTGCGACCAGAGCTTGCTAATGTATTATGGTTTTTAGACAAGAGTCAAATCGAAATCACAGTACATTAAGCCGTTTAATTTAAAAGTGCACCTAGCAGGCAATTATATTTGTGCGGCCTGAATCCCTGCTTCATGAACTGTTGCGCACAGAACAAGGAGAGTTCTCCAACTTTTTCCTCTTGAGGTACCAATAGGAATATTCCATTTCCGCATGTTGACTCATACTCATGTCAGCCATGGCTCAGTGGTAGCACTCTCGCCTGTGGGTCAGATGTCAACTCCCACCCCAGAGAGCTGAGCACCTATTCGAGGCTGAAAGTCCAGTGCAGTACTGAGGAAGCGCTGCACTGTCAGAGGTGCCGTCTTTCGGATGAGACATTAACCCAGATGGATGGAAACGATCCCTTGGCACTGTTTCGAAGAAGAACAGGGGAGTTCTCCCCAGAGTCCTGTCCAATATTTATCCCTCAACCAACACTTAAAACAGATTATCTGGTCATTATCACATTGCTGTTTGTGGAACCTTGTTGTGCGCAAATTGGCTGCCATGTTTCCTACATTACCACAGTGACTACACTTCTAAAGTACTTCATTGGCTGCAAAGTGCTTTGGGACATCCGGAAGTGGTGAAAGGCGCTATATAAATGAAAGTCTTTCCTTCTTTGTAAATAATCTCCCACTTTCCCATGAAGTGGTTTCATTATCTGTAATTCCGTGGTAAACTTTGCTTTAAATTGCAGAGCTCCATCAGTGTGTAACTATTTTGTTCTCTAACTCTCTTTCTTTATGTCAACAAGTTTATTCAGAACAGAATACTGGTGGGAAAAGTGTGATATGGGCAACAAGGAAGCCATGGTAAAAGAATAGTCAAGTGCCGGACATTCGATCCTCTCCTGGAAGGAGCACTTGCTGTCATCTTCTTTCAACGGTCCTTCTCAAGCTACGGTTAAAAAATAGTTAGGTGTTTCCTGCGCGTTTCAGGCCCTGGGTTTAATCTCCTGTCGCTGTTAAAGTTGGCTGAACTTGACCAAGGCAATATTACATGAGAATGCTTTGCATGGCACCCTTACCACTAACCCCATTGAGATTCTTGGGATGTTAATTGACCCTGGATGCATGAGGTTGGGGATGGGGGAGAGTGGTGGGGCAGGGGTGGTGAAACTTTCTTGGGGTTCCCACTCTTGGCCATTTTCCAATGGCTTCTACCGGAAAGTGCGCGTGTGGGGAAAATTCAGTGCTCTTGAAGGGAGAGTGGGTCAGAGCATTCAATCCACAATGTGGCCTCAGTATCTCCAAACCATGTCCTCCTTTGCCACGCACTTTGAGTGCCGGGTCGCCTTTTCAATTGCGTTTGGCCGTGATGGACTCCGTGGTTGAATATCCCGCTTGCACTCACTGCCAACGCTTATAGATGAGCAGTTGAGATTCCAAGCGAGTGTGTGTGGTCTCCCCAGCCAGGAGTTAATGCGTGCAAGAGGGAGAGGGAGAGAATTGGCAAAGGGGGAAAAAAATCGTTCCTTTTTTAATTGACCCTTCAATGGAGATATGATCATTTAAAATATGTAAAGATCTTGTTATTATTTTTATAAAATAGTGCTAATTTTATGTGTGCAAGAAGCAGTAGTGTACAATTCAATGTTTTTAGATGCTCAACCTCATGCCTCCGATCCTGCACTAAGTCCCGCTCACCTGTCTCCACAGGTTCTCACTGACTTCTGCTGGTTGGCTGCCCCCCACATTTTATTGGCTTCAAACTCCCTCCTGGTCCTCATTCTCGAATCACTATAGGGTCTTGCTCCACCCTGCCTCTTCGATACACCCATCCTCATTCACACGCTCTGCTGTGTTCCACCCGTCTTGCCTACACTACTGCACCTACCAGCATCTCATCCCCACACTCTTCCCAATCCCATCCATCTCGCTCGCCCTGCTTTTCAAAGGCTTCCTTAAAGCTTCCCTCTTCCGCCCTCAATTTCAGCCACCTGCCCAAAGAAAGAACTCACACTCATTTCGCACTTTTCAGGACTTCAGGATGTCCCAAAGCACTGCACAGCCAATGAAGTACTTTTGAAGAATAGTCACTGGTTGTAATGTAGGAACTGTTCTTGCCTACACCTTTCCTCTCTTTGTGAAGTACTTTTTCAGCCATTTTGGTGCAACAAGGCCAAAGTAGTATCAGCCGTGGCTCAGATGGTAGAACTCTTGCCTCAGAGTCAGAAGGTCATAGGTTCAAGTCCCACTCCAGAGACTTGAACATATCATTCTAGACCAACATGCCAGTGCAGTTCTGAGGGAATGCTGCACTGTTGAACGTGCCGTCTTTTGGATGAGATGTTAAACTGAAGCTCCATCTGCCCTCTCGGTTGGCCGTAGAGATCCCACGGCACTATTCGAAGAAGACCAGGGAGTTTTTGCTGGATATCGTGCTCAACTTTTATCCCTCAACCAACATCACTAAAAAAAAGAGGTCATCTGGTCATTTATTTCAGTGCTGTTTGTGGGAGCTCCCTGTTAAAGTTGGCTGCCGCGTTGCCTAAATTACACTTCATAAAGTATTTAATTGGCTGTGAAGCGCATGTGGGGCATTCTGAGGATGTGAAAGGCGCTTTGGAAATGCAAGATCTTGCTTGCTGGTGCAAATGCTTGTAATTGTAAGCAGCAGCTTCAAAAATAATCAACCAGCTCCCTCCGACCAGATGGTCAGAGGTCAGCACGGATTGAACCAAGCGAAGCATGCGGTGAGCATTTTAATAAGCTGCGACCTGTTAAAATATAGAGGAGAAGGATGAAACCATGGAAAGCCAGAGCAAGAAATGGGAGCCTTAATTAGAGAAGGGACATAGTGAGAATTTTTTTTTTTTTAAAACACACGCTTAGCAGCTGATGCCACAGGGCAGATAAGGCAAGCAATGAAGGATCAGTGCGGAAAGCAGACGACACGAGAATACTGATAGTCACAGCTGATGGATAGTTAACAGCTTTTATTTCCAATGCGAATTATCAAGGCCCCCGCAGCCATAATAAAGCTCGCATCAGCTTCCGATGTCCAGGTGGTGCAACAACTTGAAATCTCTGCCTTGTTCGAGCTGTTCAATTTGTCGTTCAACGTGGAGTGTCGAGTGTGGGGCTCAGAGGGTTTTTCAAAAAAGTTTGTTAAAACTGCGGTAATTGATAAGCCTGAGTTCTGACCCTGTTAATGGTTTGGGAGAGCGGGCAGTGGCATCAGCTTCCTCAAAAGTGTTTTGAAGATGTGAAACCTCTCTCTGCAGTACTATACAAAGACCCAAAGAGTCACCTCAGTGCTTTTCAAACCTAGCTTCCGCAGCAGCCTGCAGTGCCAAGCCTGAACCGTGTGGTGCTGCCATCCCCGAGGCCTGTCTCGTGCCACTTGACGTGAGTGAGTGGATCCGGAGCCACTTCTGGCCCCGTGCCCAGTGAGATGCCACTCCTTTCTAGTGCATGGGCAGCGGGGAACTCCCTTGCATCAATGTGAAGGTATCTGTGTAAGGGATTCATTAGTGTTTTGAGCAGAGGTGAGCGACCTCTCATCTTCATCCCTCCATGAATTTCAACTCATCCAAAACTCTGCACACGCACGAGGTCCCATTCATCCATCACTCCCCTATGCTCGCTGAGTTACATTGGCTCCCGGATCATCAATGGCTCTTCGTCGGACTGCTCCTGGGCCTGGCCAAGGTGGCCATTAACCAGTCCAGGCAGAAGGTGCTTGAGGGGGTCGTTCAGCCTGACTGCCTGCCACTCTTCCGCGACTACATTCGCGCCAGGGTGTCCCTGGAGATAGAACACGCGGTGTCCACCGCTATGCTCGTGGTCTTCCGTGAGAGGTGGGCACTAGAGGGACTGGAGTGCATTATCACCCCCGGCAACCAAATTTTAATTTGACCGTAGTTTCAAAAAGTTTTATTTGTTAATTTGTCGGTTCTAGTGCCCCTTTAATAAGGGGGCACTTGATTTAAATTTCTACTTTAAAATAGTTGTAGAGCTGTTGCACTGTGAGTGGCTTAGTCAGTCACGTGATGTTCACAAGACTTAATAAAACTCCAGCCAGTTGGGTCTAGGTCATCCATGATGAGGTATGTGGGTGAACTGGTAATGTGCAGTGTGATTGTTAAACCTTTGTTAATAAACCAACTAGTTCTTAATTACAATGTGTCGCTATGAATTCTTAAGCAAAGAACCCATGAAGCAAACACATTACAACCTAAATAAGCTATTAGTCTGCCGTGGCCTCAACCACATCCAATTTCGAAAAACCCAGATCACTGCGGCCTGTCTCTTTAAGGCAGAATATTCACAGTCGCTCACCAGAAGGGAACAGCAGCCTCAAGAGCAGAAGCAGGGAGCACAGGGTATTAGCAGCACCCACTGAAGGAAGCCTGTGAATATCAGTTACGCAGATTGGTGAGCAGGCGCTGAGAGAGGAACCGAAGCACTTGTCAGAGGGACCTGAACTATCAATCACAAGTATCCTTGCGACGGTGAGCAGGACCCAGTGCTCTCACTGTACCACAGGTTAGAATTAGAGCGGCACACACTGCGTGGCACGATTGGGAGAAGGGCATATAGCGTTAGTGGTTGGGAGCGGCGGGACAGATGGCTGTGCTGCTGTAGATTTAGGAGCTGGATTATTAACGGCTGCAGTAGCTGTAACTCAGCTCGGGATGGAGGTTTCCGGCCTGGTCATTATACTGTCTCTTGATAGACCTAGGCCCACTCGCCTCAGATCAGTCCGAGCGCTTTACCCCCGCAGCCTGCTCTTGTGTTCGGTCTCTTGAGCTGTTATTGGTCAGCTTATCTGGCAGTGCTCCACTGGTATAAATCTAAATTGTATCAAAATGGCTATAAACCCAAGCAAGGTTATTTTCGAACATAGATTGTCGACATTTTATATGGTTGAGTTATTGTCCCGTAAGGCTTGGAAGTGCTCAGATAATGTGGTATTGCTGTGCCCTCGTGGGCTCAGCATTTGATTCGAGCCCAGGCAATAGGTTAAAAGTAATCTTGCACTGATGGCCGCCAAGTGCCACCAAATGAAATAAGTTGTTGTTGTTTTTAGCTTTGTCGCAAGTGGATATCGCCCCACGGCATCATTTATGTCAGCAAGGTTGACCCAGGCCAATTACTGGAGCCGGCCTGTTGTGTGATTTGGGATATGGCCTCTACAGTCCTAGCTGGTTTACTTGCTGCATTACAATAAAAACCGCAATTCCCATTTATTTTGAAACGAACTCCGTTTCTTGGCTCAACGCAGTGAATTGTCGTTTCACAATAGATGTCCATACAGCTACTGTGAATAGGACGTCGTGGGCTTCACTTTGCCCGGGCTCCCTCCTCCCCCAATCGCCTTCACCCATTCCCCCCACCTCCTTCACCTCTTACCTGACTGGATTATTAATCCAGGCCTCTGGATTACCTGATCATTAGCATAACCACTACACTTCCATACTCTTGAGTGCAGGAGAGCTTTCAGTTTATTCTACTTCATCCACCCAGAGATAATATACATTGCCCCATCCAAGTGTTTGTTCACCGCTTCCCCCACGACTGTACTCTGAAAACCATTCCAAATCTTGATCCTCAGGGCAGTGTCCGAGGCCCAATTGTCTTCAGCTGCTTCATCAATGACCTTCCCACCATCATAAGATCAGAAGTGGGGATGTTCACTGATGACTGCACAGTGTTCAGTTCCATTCGCAACTCCTCAGACAATGAAGCTAACCATGCCTGCATGCAGCAAGACCTGGTGACATTCAGGCTTGGGCTGATAAGTAGCAAGTAATATTTCCGCCACACAAGTGCCAGGCAATGACTATCTCCAATAAGCGTGAGTCTAACCACCGTCCCTTAACAGCCAACAGCATTAGCATCGCCGAATCCCCCACCATCAACATCCTGAGGTCACCATTGACCAGAAACTTAATTCGACTAGTCACATAAATACTGTGGCAACAAGAGCAGGTCAGAGGCTGGGTATTCTGCAGCGAGTGTCTCACCCCTGATTCCCCAAAGCCTTTCTACCATCTACAAGGCACAAGTCAGGAGTGTAATGGAATACTCTCCACTTGCCTGGATGAGTGCAGCTCCAACAACACTCAAGGAGCTCGACACCATCCAGTACAAAGCAGCCCGCTTAATTGGCACCCCATCCTCCACCTTCAACACTCACTCCCTCCACCACCGGTGCACCGTGACTGCAGTGTGTACCATCTACAAGATGCACTGCAGCAACTCGCCAAGGCTTCTTCAGCAGCACCTCCCAAACCCACGACCTCTACCACCGAGAAGGACAAGGGCAGCAGGCGCATGGGAACACCACCACCTGCAAGTTCCCCTCCAAGTCACACAGCATCCTGATTTGGAAATCACCGTTCCTTCATCGTTGCTGGGTCAAAATCCTGAAACTCCCTCCCTAACAGCACTGTGGGAGTTCCTTTACCGCACGGACTGCAGCAGTTGAAGAAGGCGGCTCAAGGGAAGGCAATTAGGGATGGGCAATAAATGCCGGCCTTGCCAGCAATGCCCACATCCCAGGAACAAATTTTAAAAAGACATTTTTTTTAAAATCACTCCTTGTGTGCCAAATTTCTACTGCCAGTTTTAAAGTTTCCTTTCAGTAGAAACAGAGTCACTGTTTAGTTTTAAGCAGTGTCACAGATTTACCTGTCCTTCTGGAGCATTTATAACCTTAGAGCTCAGCCTTGGCTCAGTGCGTAGCACTCTCACCTCTGTGTTGAAGACCATGGGCTAAAAATTCGGTACCACCCTGTTTGGGGGCGGGAACGCTCGCAAGGCGCGAGACATTACGCTAGGTGCAGAAGTTTCACCTCTCGCGAGAAATTGGGGTTACCGCCCTCGAAAGGAAGTGGAGCACTAAATCAAGCCCTCCACTTCCTTTCTGGGGCAGTAGTGGTGCGGATGCCTCGGGAGCCGCGTAGGAAGGGCTCTTCCCTGAATTAAAAGGAAGGGCCCGAGCTGCGTACACTGTATTAATGAAAGGGTCCCACCTCGCGTTAACAGCCCGGCACGTAAACAGTTTAGCGGCACTGCGTCTGGTCGCAAAGTCATTAGTGCCCCCACCCCCGCCCCCTGCCCCCTCCAGAGATGCTAATGGGAGGCTCAAATGACATGAATTTCTCCCCCCTTGAGTTCATCCAGAGACTTGAGTTCACAATCTCATGCAGTGTTGAGGGAGTGCCGCTCTGTCGGAGGGCTCGATTTTAACCACGCCCAGGTGGGAATGCAGCGAAAAAGACTGGCTCGGCCGATTTTACCGGTTGGGCCTTATTAACATGCTGTTTGCCGACTAGGCGAAGAGAGGGCCGGTTGGTGAGAGGGAAGCGGTAGCCTGGTCGGTTAGAATTTGAAGGTCGGAGACCGCTGCCAGCTACACAGTTGGAACAATCCCCTGGCACAAACTGAGGAGAAGTATCCCTGCAGGGGACGGCAGCAAGCCCTGGGCATGGGAGGTCTATGGTTTCCTTGTGGGGCTGTGAAGCACATTGGAACATCCGAAGAATGAGGAATGTGCTGCACAAATACAAATTATTTTCTTTCTTTCTCAATAATTCTCTATAAAATCAGCTCTGCTTTTCCTTCGTTCGAGGCTGAAATCTCTAGTTCCTCCTGCTTTCCTTATTAACACAACAATGTGTGCGCAGCAAGATCCCACAAGTAGCAATGTGATACTGATCAGATCATCAGTTTTTAGTGCTGTTGGTTGAGGGATTAAATATTGGCTGGGACACTGGGGAGAACACCCCTGCTCTTCTTGAAATAGTGCCGTGGGATCCTTAATGTTCACGTGAGAGAGCAGACTGATCTTTTATGTCCACGGGGGTGCCTCGGTTCAACACCTCATCCAAAAGACGGCACTCCCTCAGCACCACACTTCAGTGTCAGCCGTTATTTTGTGCTCAAGTTCTGGAATGGGACTCTGAACCCACAATCCTCTGACCCGGAGGTGAGCATGCTGGCCACTGAGCCATGGCTGGTACAATGCTCTCAATGACCAGATTACCTGTCTTGGTCGGGTTGAGGACAAACTTTGATCAAGGGAACACGCTGCTCTTCTTTGAATTGTGCTGTGGGATCTTTTACATCCACTTGAACAGGCAGATGGGTCCCACGTTTAATGCTTTGTCCAAAGACTGGCACCTCAGACAATGCAGCATCTCTTTCAATACTGTACTACACCATCAGCTGTCCAGGAATGAGGCCCAAACCTATAACCTTCTGCCCCAGTGGTGACCATGCTGTCCAATGAGCCAACCTGATCAGAAATAATGTAAATCAACGAATTACAACTTAGGTCTTGCCATTCTATTTTCAAGCATCTATGCAATAATCCTACTGGATGAAGTCAGCAATATATTTTATTTATTATGCCACCTGTAACGTAGTGAAACGTCCCAAGGCACTACACAGGAACGTTATCAAACAAAACTGAACACAGCCACATAAGGAGATATTAGGAGAGGTGACCAAAAGCTTGATCAAAGAGGTAGGTTTTAAGGAGTGAAGTGGAGCATTTGAAATAAACACTCAACACTGGGTCTGCGTTCGAAAGTTCCAGCTGTCTTTATTTTGCACTGGGTGGGGAGGTGACCTGCTCTAGGTCTGACCAGGTCACTGTCCAACGATACGTAAGTTTCAACAGCTTTTTATATACTTAAAGGTTCATGCTCAACCTCACGATCCTTTGGCACCATTTGATTTGTTCAAAGCCCGCGTGCACAGTGGCTGATTGTTCACCTATTTTTATGCTTAGCTCGCGTAACATTCAAAGTTCGCCTGAAGTTTGTGCTTTGTACATTTGAAGCCGTTACTGCTTCTTCGACTATGCCGTTTACCAACCACATCCCGTGCTTGCGCTTCGGACCTTATTTCAGGGAATTTACTTGAGCTAAAACCTGTCTGCGATTTATTCGTACGTGCTGTCTCAGCCATTGCAGCTAGTTTGCAGGTTGCATTGTTAACCCCTTAATTCCTGAAGGATGCAATCTCCCACTTCAGTAGCATCTTAAAGGAGGAGAGAGAGAGAGAGAGCGGCAGAGGGGTTTAGGGAGGGAATTCTAGAACTGAAGCCCTCGGCAGCTGAAGGCACGACTGCCAATGGAGGGGCGAAGGAATTCGGGGATGCGCAAGAGGCCAGAATTGGAAGAGCGCAGACATCTCAGAGGTTACAGAGGTAGGGAGGGGTGAAGCCATGGAGGGATGTGAACACACATTCAAAACAGTGTTTACTTTAGTTGTATGCCAAGTCAGTGACATCTTTCAGTTTTTATTCCCTCCTGACCACCAGCAGATATAAAGTTGAAGAAAAATATGTAAAACGATTTTCTTTCTGGCGTCGCTCTGAATTCTGTGATGACTTCACTCGATAGGCCAAGGATTTTACCTCTGGGCTTTATTTATTAGTGTCAAGCAAGGGTTCTAAGTGTGTGTGTGTGTTGACCTGCAGAATGCCTAATGTATAGGTGCTTAGTATGCAAAAAAAATTCATCTTCCAGCACTGTCAAAATCTACACTAATGAGCAAAGAACAAGGCCATTATAAATAGCTATTCAAAATAAGATGTACTGTCGTCATGGGCTGAACTAATCACTGCCTACATTAATCACTAATAATGCACACCTGCAGTTCATTATTCCTTAATTAATCCACTTTGGACACCTTAGAAATATCATAAAATGGCTGCCACACAAAACACAACAATAACTTTCCTCAAAGGTATGCGTTTTTAAAAAATCGCTAGTTAAATGCATCATGCCGCTTCATTTTAGTGAAGCTTGCAAGGATTTAGTTTGACTTTGGCAGAGTGGATTTGAGTGACTTTAGAAGTGTCAGCTGTAAACATTGATTTAAGTATTAAATTTTAGGCCTCTCTCCTGTCATTTTTATTGATGTTTTTGTCCACTTAATAAGCAGTGCATTTGTATTATACTGACTGATAATCCATGACTGAAACCTAAGCACAAGGAACAGTCACAAGCTGATCTGTTCAAGCACGAGGGGCCTGGACAGAGTAGATAGAGAGGAACTCTTCCCATTGGCGGAAGGGTCGAGAACCAGAGAGCACAGGTTTAAGGTGATTGGCAGAAGAACCAAAGGCGACATGAGGAGTAGCTTTTTTACTCAGCGAGTGGTTAGGATCTGGAATTCACTGCCTGAGAGGGTGGTGGAGGCAGATTCAATTGTGGCTTTCAAAAGGAAAAAAAAAATGCAGGGCTACGGGGAATGGGTGGGGAGTGGGACTAGCTGAAGTGCTCTTGCAGAGAGCCGGCACGGGCTCGATGGGCCGAATGTGCTGTCACCATTCTATGATTCTATGTTGCTCATGGGGGAGGGTATTGGCGAGGGGAGGGGGGGGGTGCGGCTAATTGTAGTCTTTAGCTACTAAAGTGGTGCCTTGTTTAATGTGACTTGTGTCTCCAAGACCACAAACCAGATATTTTGTGTGGGTCGTTGGGCTAACAAAGACCCATTCTGAGATCAATTTGAGATTAATTGCTGAGAGGGGTTTCTGTAGAATGGCTGTTGCTTATAAATCCCCCTGGAAAGAGGCCGGGTTATCGGTGTCAGAAAAATTAAAGCGGGATTTGCTGGTTTTCATTCTCCTTTTAAGCTGAGTGACCATGTGCTTTGAAGACTTTCCGCAAGTGTTTTTTTAACCTTGCATTATTGTTGGGATTCCTAAAAATCCAACATTGAGTGATGGAGAAAATCACATTTATTATGGTTGAAAACAGTTTCATGGAAAATTGTTGACTGCCAGCTTGCAAACTCCAGCGTAGAGACTGAATTACTTCAGCCTAGTTCCAATTAATTGCAAAATTGATCCGGCACTTATGGCATTAAAGGAACAGCTATCTGGTCGCTTGTCTCACTTCAGTTGGTGGAATCTTGCTGTGCACAGATTGGCTACGTGCTTCCTCACATTATAACAGTGACTACATTTCACTGGGCCATCCCAGGATTGAAAGACATCAATGCAGGTTATTCATAGAATCTGACAGCACTGATGGAGGCCATTCGGCCCATCCTGCCTGTGCCCGAATTGGCTCGGGTTTCCATTGATGGGGTTTCGATCATCATCCTGCGGCACTCGCCATCTAGATCTATACACCAGGATAGGCAAGATGCAGGAGGTGCCGAGCACTCGTGCGACCGTTTATCATCAAAGGGTCAATAACATTTCTCGGGAATCCACAATGGTGATTTGCTGATGTCATTATGTTACTAATACACTCCGAAGGCTGCGCTGGCGCACTGGAGGCGGTGTTGAACCTCGTCGTCGATGTCTGCCCTTGCTGCTGATAGGCTCCCGAGGTATGGAAAGTAGTCCACGTTGTCCAGGGCCACGCCGTGGATCTTGATGACTGGGGGGCGGGCAGTGCTGTGTGGCGGGGTCAGGTTGGTGGAGGACCTTTGTCTTATGGATGTTCAGTGTAAGGCCCATGCTTTTGTACGCCTCAGTGAAGATGTTGACTATGACTTGGAGTTCAGTCTGTGGCCAAAGACTACCCAAAGTGGTGGAAGAGCATCTGGGAGGGCGCTGAGCACCTCGAGTCTCGTCGCTGAGAGCATTCAGAAATCAAGCGCAGACAGCGGAAGGAGCGTGCGGCAAACCAGACTCCCCACCAACCCTTTCCTTCAACCACTGTCTGTCCCACCTGCGACAGAGACTGTAATTCCTGCATTGGACTGTACAGTCACCTGAGAACTCACTTTTAGAGTGGAAGCAAGTCTTCCTCGATTTCGAGGGACTGCCTATGATGATGGATACACTCCAAACAAGGACCACTTCCTCTGTCCTCATTCCTGGTCGTGCGGGGGGTGTCAGCTGTACTCTATGGGAACTGGGGTTGCAGAATCAGGCCGACAGCAAAGCAGCCCCACTGTTCCACTTGGAGCTCCCCGCTGAGACCACAGAGAGGTCAGTCTTACAGTTACCGGCGCATTAAACTGGCCTTGCGGGGGACCCGAAGAAAATGTCTGCTGCCCTGCCTTCAATGTAGCTGCCTATACGTTGCCTCTTAGGAAGGGGTGCTACACCTGCCTATTTTCTTTGTCAGCACATGGGAGAACTTGGACTGTGTCCGCGGAAAAATAGTTGCAGCCAGTAAACTTTCACATTTTCATTTGAGTGAGGGGTGGGGGAGGTAATTTGTTAAGAAACCTTCCTGACAGAATGATTGAGTACAGGTCTTTTGTTTTCTCCCCACAGTGTACAAGCCAAGAGAGTTAGAGGAAGCAGTGCTTACTGTGACTCATTGACTGACAATTAGATCAGAAACTCTGGGAAAGAGGAGGTCATAATAGGTGACTTGGAGGAATTCTAGTTTAACAGTATCAAACATCAGCGGGCATTTCAATTGAATACACAGCAAACAATTATTTTTCAGAGAAGTAAGAAAATTCTGGAAATACTCAGTCGGTCAGACAGCATCTGTGGAGAGAGAAACAGAGTTAATGTTACAGGTCGATGACACTTCACCAGAGAATTATTTTGCATGTCGAGTTTTTGTTTTAAATCATCAACAGCACCTTGTTGCAAAGAATAACATCCGAAGGCACTTCACAGAGATGTAATCCCACACTATTAAAATCAGAACACTTCATATCTTTTAAAATTGAATCAATAAACAAGAACAACCTCTTGCAATTATATAGCGCCTTTAATGTAGAGGAATATCCCAAGGTGCTTCACGGGAATGGTATCAAACAAAATTTAACACCAAGCCACAGGAGGAGATATTAGGACAGGTGAAAGAGGTAGGTTTTAAGGAGCATCTTAAAGGAGGAACAAGAGGGAGGAAATTCCAGGGTCTAAGGCCGAGGCAGCTGAAAACACTTTCGTCAATGTTGGAGCGATGAGAATAATCGCTGCAAAGGGTTATTTTATATCTTAAGAGCACATGGTGTATAAGTGGAGACCTGTACCCCAGGTGCATTAAAATATACAAAACCTTTTTTTGTGTATGTATCAATAGATCCTAATTGTGGCTGATGTCACCAGCCACAGAACCGGCCAACTGAAGCTTGTCATGAGGACCTTTTCTCAATTTCAGACTAACTAACAGTGGTCACACTGATGGTTCTGTTTCTCCACTAGATTCCGACTGCAAGTTAGGGACAATTAATAATGAGAAGACATCTGCTTGCGTGATTTTGTCAAAACAGGAAGAAAATTAAGTAAACCCAGCTGTTCCTTGTACAGCAAAAACAAAATGGTAACTGTGATAATGCTGATCGCAAGTTGTTTTTTACTGTTTTATCTGGTGCGTGTGCGAATATGACAATGCAAGAGCATGTTCTGCCACTTTGTGTGTGGTATGTACATTACCGTCAATTTGTGTGTATGCACGTGCTTCTGTGCGTGTTTCTTTTCCTGCGTGCATGCATCTAGACATGTCCTTTTGCATGTGTCTCTGCAAGGCTGTATAAATGTGTCACTTAACGTATGTGCGTGTATGTGGATGCTTGTGCATAGGGGCAGCGTCTGTTTGTATATCGGTGAATGTCTCTGTGTTTGTGTGATTGTGTATGTCTCTGTGTGTGCCTCTTTTTGTATGTGTGTGTTGCCTGACATCCAGTCTTGGATGAGCCGTGATTTCCTCCAGCTAAACATCGGTAAGATCCGAGCTGTCGTCTTCGACGTCCCATCACAAATTCTGCCCCCATGCCACCGATTCCATCGCCCTTGCCGCCTGCTGTTATCGGGCTGGACTAGACTGTTTAACACCTCGGCATCCCATTCGACCCCGTACAGCCTCTCAGTCACAAAGACCTCCTACTTCCAGCTCCATGAAATCGGCATCCATCACCCCACCTGAGCCTGCCTGTCGCTGAAACTCTCAATGATGCCTTGGTCACCTCCAGACTCGACTATTCCACTGCCTTCCGACCTTCCATTCTTCACACTCCATAAAGCTCAGCCCATCCAAAACTTTCCTGTCTGTCTCCTACCCCGCGCAGCCATCAGCTGTGTCCTCGCTGATTGACCTTAGCTCCCAGTTCACCAATGCTTCAACTTTAAAATTCTCATCTTTCGTTCAAATCCCTCCAGCGCCTTTTCCCACCCCAGCTTGTAACCTGGCTGCGAGGGCGGGTGTGGGGGCCATGCAGGGAATGTGTGGGCGGAAGGAATGGAGTGTTTAGCCATGGTGCTTGAGCCATCATAAGCCATTCGTGGTTGTGGGACAGGCTTGCTGGAATAGCTGGACTTTTCCTGCCCGTCATTTTGATACGGTCGCAACCTCTTCCAGTTCACACAACCCCCCTCTCAAACTCTCTGTTCCTCTGACTCTGGCCTCTTGTACATCATTTCTCTCTTCCTTTACCCCAGCATTGTTGGCCACGCCTGCAGCTGCCAGGGCCCCGTGATCTGGAATTATCTCTGTAAACTCCTCTACCTCTCCCCCTCCCTCTTCTGCTTTAAGACCCTCCTTATAAAAACACCTCTTTGATCAAGCTTCAATGGCCGACTCCTGTTCCTTTGAGCAACCCGTGTATATGTGGATATGTGTATATATATGTGTGTATAAAATTCTCATCCTTGTGTTCAAATCTCTCCATGGCCTCACCCCTTCCTGTCTTTGAAACCTCCTCCAGCCCAACAACCCTCTGAGACCTCAGCACTCCAATTCTGGCCTCTTGAGCATCCCTAATTCATTTATTTTTTGCTCCACCAATGACGGCTATGCCTTCAGCTGCCTAGACCCTAAGCTCTGGTATTCCCTAAACCACTCCACCTCCTTCCCTAAATCTCTCTTCCTTTTAAGAAGCTCCTTAAAACCTATCTTATTTATTTGGGTGTCAAATTTTGTTTGATTATGCCCCTGTGAAGTACCTGGGGACATTTTTAGTACATTAAAGGCGCTATTTAAATGCAAGTTGTTTTTGTCATTGTTGTGTGTCTTGTGTGCTCTTCTGTGTGAATGGGTGCACTGTATGCATGTGTATGTACATGTGTGTGCATATATGTATATGTATATGTATATGTATATGCGTGTGTGCTTGCTTATGTGCACATGCTCCTTTTCTGTCCACATAGATGTCTGTCGATATATTCAGAAAAGGGGGAAAAGTCCCAATTTGAGGCTGAAGGCCCTGATCGGGAGTTGGTTGAGTCGTTTGCAAGGAGAGGTTGTAAATCACCCGCAGAAGGAGATTGATGATGTTTGTGGAACGTACTCTCAGGATACCACCGAGGTGTTTGTTCCTGAGGCTTAAGAATTACTTTTGTGGAAGGTGTTTATCATTAAGGTTGATGATGTGCTTGCCTCTCGGAGAAAGAGCAGTGTTAGCAACGGGAAAGTGATTTGTATTCTGCACTCTGACAAAAAAAACTTTCATCATCCATCCCGGTGACAACTGTGATTTGGTGGAAGTTTTCTTCAGGGTATTTGAAACAAAGGTTCAGATTTATTGCCTTGGTGTTTTTGCATCTTTATTTCTGCACTGAACACACTCGGTACTTAAATAGTGTGATATTCATAAAAAGTGCACTGTATATCAAAGCCTAGTCAGTCACAATTATTTCAAAATAAATATCTGCCATATTGCACAACATCAGGAGATAGAAACTGCATTGTAGATGACGACAACCCAAGGATTTCCTGAAACCATCTGAGAATTGGGGTAGTATATTCGCACCGCATGAATGCACAATTAGAATTATCTATTCGATTCAGCATTTATTAAAAATAAACCTGTTCCACACGCTCATTTGTGCGGGTTGATTTTTTTCCATCAAGGTGAGGGAAGTTAGTGCCAGGGAACTATTCCAATTCAGTTTCGCAGTGTCAGCTCAACACTCCTCAAAAACACGCCTGGAGAACGCCCTCTCCATTGTTACCCAGTCTAACCGTCCCGCCAACTCGCCAAACTAGAGCTTCCAAGCCTGCGTCACATTTATCACATGGACACGATCATATACTCTTGGTGACGTTGCCCGTGGGATAAATATAAAACCGAGAGGAATTTCTACAACAGCATGAAATTGCTAATTTCACATAGGAGCATTATAGCCATTATAGAAGCGACAGTGATCTGATTAATCTAGGCTGGATTTGACCCCAGGTCTGAGGGATGAACGGCCTAATCGGCTCTGCGATCCAATTTCCCACTTTGATTAAGCACATCGAAAGGCCTTTAAGCTTTATCGAGCCTGCACCACCATTTTGTTAGCCACAACAGCTCCTACATCTTTTTATAATCCCAGTTTCCCACCCTTCTCATATCCCTTACTTCCCCATTTAGATTGTACACCCATCTGCTATTCTTGCATCGAAAGCCATGCAAGCCTACATTTATCTACATTTCCTACATTACAACAGTGACTATACTTTAAAAAAAAACACTTCATTGGCTATAAAGCACTTTAGGATGTGAGGTCGTAAATGGTGCTATATAAATGCAAGTCTGTTTTTCTTTCATCTCGCGCTTCCTTGCATTTAATACATATGCCATGGTTTTGCCCACTTTCAGTTGCCTTGCAATTTTCCACTCTCTTCCAAAATCACTCTACCCCCTAATTTAGGAGGGAGGGAGAATTGTGCTATGTTAACATTGAATCTAGGGGTTAAGTCATGGCAGGAGAGCTCGGACACATGTAATGCTCCTCCTGTACTATGTGGGAAATCAGGGACGCCTCTGGGACTGCGTTGCGGAATTGGAGCTGAAAGTGGATTCACTCTGGAGCATCCACGAAGCTGAAATGACGTGAATAGCACGTTTAGTGAGTTGGTCTTACCGCAGGTAAAGGGTCCACAGCCAGAGAGGGAATGGAAGACCAACAGGAAGAGCAGTGCAAGAAAGGTAGTGCAGGGATCCCCTGCGGTCATCCCCCTGCAAAACAGATACACCGCTTTGGGTACTGTTGAGGGGGATGACTCATCAGGGGGGAGCAGCAGCAGCCAAGTTCATGGCACCGTGACTGGCACAGAAGGGCAGGAAAAAGAGTGGGAGAGCGATAGTGATAGGGGATTCAATTGCAAGGGGAATAGATAGGCGATTCTGCGGCCGCAACCGAGACTCCAGGTTGGTATGTTGCCTCCCTGGTGCAAGGGTCATGGATGTCTCGGAGCAGGTGCAGGACATTCTGAAAAGGGAGGATGAACAGCCAGTTGTCGTGTTGCACATTGGGATGAGGTCCTACGAGATGAATTTACGGAGCTAGGAGCTAAATTAACAAGTAGGACCTCAAAAGCAGTAATCTCGAGATTGCTACCAGTGCCACGTGCTAGTCAGAGTAGGAATCGCATGATAGCTCAGATGAATACGTGGCTTGAGCAGTGGTGCAGCAGGGAGGGATTCAAATTCCTGGGGCATTGGAACCGGTTCTGGGGGAGGTGGGACCAGTACAAACCGGACGGTCTGCACCTGGGCAGGACTGGAACCGATATCCGAGGAGGAGTGTTTGCTAGTGCTGTTGGGGAGGAGTTAAACTAATATGGCAGGGGGATGGGAACCAATGCAGGGAGACAGAGGGAAATAAATTGGAGACAGAAGCAAAAGACAGAAAGGAGATGAGTAAAAGTGGAGGGCAGAGAAACCCAAGGCAAAAAACAAAAAGGGCCACTTTGCAGCAAAACTCTAAAGGGTCCAAGTCTGTTAAAAAGGCAAGCCTGAAGGCTCTGTGCCTCAATGCGAGGAGTATTCTGAATAAGGTGGACGAATTAACGGTGCAGATAGCAGTTAACGGATACGATGTGGTTGGAATCACGGAGACATAGCTCCAGGGTGACCAAGGCTGGGAACTCAACATCCAAGGGTACTCAACATTTATGAAGGATAGACAGAAAGGAAAAGGAGGCGGGGTGGCGTTGCTGGTTAAAGAGGAAATTAAGGCAATTGTAAGGAAAGACATTAGCTTGGATGATGTGGAATCGGTATGGATGGAGCTACAGAATACCAAGGGACAGAAAACGCTAGTGGGAGTTGTGTACAGACCTCCAAACAGTAGTAGTGATGTTGGGGAGGGCATCAAACAGGAAATTAAGGGTGCATGCAATAAAGGTGCAGCACTTATCATGGGTGACTTTAATATGCATATAGATTGGGCTAACCAAACTGGAAACAATACGGTGGAGGAGGATTTCCTTGAGTGCATAAGGGATGGTTTTCTAGACCCATATATGTCGAGGAACCAACTAGAGAGGGGGCTATCTTAGACTGGGTGTTGTGTAATGAGAGAGGATTAATTAGCAATCTCGTTGTGCGAGGCCCCTTGGGGAAGAGTGACCATAATATGGTGGAATTCTACATTAGGATGGAGAATGAAACAGTTAATTCAGAGACCATGGTCCAGAACTTAAAGAAGGGCAACTTTGAAGATATGAGGCATGAATTGGCTAGGATAGATTGGCGAATGATGCTTAAGGGGTTGACAGTGGATGGGCAATGGCAGACATTTAGAGACCGCATGGATGAACTACAACAATTGTACATCCCTGTCTGACGTAAAAATTAAAAAGGGAAGGTGGCTCAACCGTGGCTATCAATGGAAATCAGGGATAGTATTAAAGCCAAGGAAGTGGCATACAAATTGGCCAGAAATAGAAGCGAACCCGGGGACTGGGAGAAATTTAGAACTCAGCATAGGAGGACGAAGGGTTTGATTAGGGCAGGGAAAATAGAGTACGAGAAGAAGCTTGCAGGGAACACTAAAATGGACTGCAAAAGCTTCAATACATATGTAAAGAGAAAAAGGGTAGTAAAGACAAAAATAGGTCCCCTGCAGTCAGAATCAGGGGAAGTCATAACGGGGAACAAAAAAATGGCAGACCAATTGAACAAGTACTTTGGTTCGGTATTCACTGAGGAGGACACAAACAACCTTCCGGATATAAAAGGGGTCAGAGGGTCTAGTAAGGAGGAGGAACTGAGTGAAATCCTTATTAGTCGGGAAATTGTGTTGGGGAAATTGATGGGACTGAAGGCCGATAAATCCCCAAGGCCTGATGATCTGCATCCCAGCGTACTTAAGGAGGTGGCCTTTGGAAATAGCGGATGCATTGATAGTCATTTTCCAACATTCCATAGACTCTGGATCAGTTACTATGGAGTGGAGGGTAGCCAATGTAACCCCACTTTTTAAAAAAGGACGGAGAGAAAAAACAGGGAATTATAGACCGGTCAGCCTGACATCGGTAGTGGGTAAAATGATGGAATCAATTATTAAGGATGTCATAGCAGCGCATTTGGAAAGAGGTGACATGATAGGTCCAAGTCAGCATGGATTTGTGAAAGGGTAACCATGCTTGACAAATCTTCTGGAACTTTTTGAGGATGTTTCCATTAGAGTAGACAAGGGAGAACCAGTATTTGGACTTTCAGAAGGCTTTCGACAAGGTCCCACATACGAATATAAGAACATAAGAATTAGGAACAGGAGTAGGCCATCTAGCCCCTTGAGCCTGCTCCACCATTCAACAAGATCATGGCTGATCTGGCCGTGGACTCAGCTCCACTTACATACCCGCTGCCCGTAACCCTTAATTCCCTTATTGGTTAAAAATCTATCTATCTGTGATTTGAATACATTCAATGAGCTAGCCTCAACTGCTTCCTTGGGCAGAGAATTCCACAGATTCACAACCCTCTGGGAGAAGAAATTCCTTCTAAACTCGGTTTTAAATTGGCTCCCCCGTATTTTGAGGCCGTGCCCCCTAGTTCTAGTCTCCCCGACCAGTGGAAACAACCTCTCTGCCTTTTTCTTGTCTATCCCTTTCATTATTTTAAATGTTTCTATAAGATCATCCCTCATCCTTCTGAACTCCAACAAGTAAAGACCCAGTCTACTCAATCTATCATCATAAGGTAACCCCCTCATCTCCAGAATCAGCCTCGTGAATCGTCTCTGTACCACCTCCAAAGCTAGTATATCCTTCCTTAAGTAAGGTGACCAAAACTGCACGCAGTACTCCAGGTGTGGCCTCACCAATACCCTATACAGTTGCAGCAGGACCTCCCTGCTTTTGTACTCCATCCCTCTCGCAATGAAGGCCAACATTCCATTCGCCTTCCTGATTACCTGCTGCACCTGCAAACTAACTTTTTGGGATTCATGCACAAGGACCCCCAGGTCCCTCTGCACCACAGCATGTTGTAATTTCTCCCCATTCAAATAATCTATCCTTTCACTGTTTTTTTTTCCAAGGTGGATGACCTCACATTTTCCGACATTGTATTCCATCTGCCAAACCTTAGCCCATTCACTTAACCTATCCAAATCTCTTTGCAGCCTCTTTGTGTCATCTGCAAATTTTGTTACACTACACTCTGTCCCCTCTGCCAGGTCATCTATGTATATTGTAAACAGTTGTGGTCCCAGCACCAATCCCTATGGCACACCACTAACCATGGATTTCCAACCGGAAAAGGACCCATTTATCCCGACTCTCTGCTTTCTGTTAGCCAGCCAATTCTCTATCCATGCTAATACATTTCCTCTGGCTCTGCGTACCTTTATCTTCTGCAGTAATCTTTTGTGTGGCACCTTATCGAATGCCTTTTGGAAATCTAAATATACCACATCCATCGGTACACCTCTATCCTCCATGCTCGTTACATCCTCAAAGAATTCCAGGAAATTAGTTAAACATGATTTCCCCTTCATGAATCCATGCTGCGTCTGCTTGATTGTACTATTCCTATCTAGATGTCCCGCTATTTCTTCCTTAATGATAGTTTCAAGCATTTTCCCCACTACAGATGTTAAACTAACCGGCCGATAGTTACCTGCCTTTTGTCTGCCCCCTTTTTTAAACAGAGGCGTTACATTAGCTACTTTCCAATCCGCTGGTACCTCCCCAGATTCCAGAGAATTTTGGTAGATTATAATGAATGCATCTGCTATAACTTTCGCCATCTCTTTTAATGCCCTGGGATGCATTTCATCGGGACCGGGGGATTTGTCTACATTGAGTCCCAAGCACTACCCCGCTAGTGATGGTGATTATCTCAAGGTCCTCCCTTTCCACATTCCCGTGACCAGCAATTTCTGACATGGTTTTTGTGTCTTCCACTGTGAAGACTGAAGCAAAATAATTGTTTAAGGTCTCAGCCATTTCCACATTTCCCAGTATTAAATCCCCCTTCTCATCTTCTAAGGGACCAACATTTACTTTAGATTAATGTGCAAAGTTAAAGCACATGGGATTGGGTTAGTGTGCTGATGTGGATTGAGAACTGGTTGGCAGACAGGAAGCAAAGTGTAGGAGTAAATGGGTACTTTTCAGAATGGCAGGCAGTGACTAGTGGGGTACTGCAATGTTTTCTGCTGGGGCCCCAGCTGTTTACATTGTACATTAATGATTTAGACGAGGAGATTAAATGTAATATCTCCAAATTTGTGGATGACACTGGGTGGCAGTGTGAGCTGCGAGGAGGATGCTATGAGGCTGCAAAGTGACTTGGATAGGTTAGGTGAGTGGGCAAATGCATGGCAGATAAAGTATAATGTGGATAAATGTGAGGTTATCCATTTTGGTGGTAAAAACAGAGAGACAGACTATTATCTGGATGGTGACAGATTAGGAAAAGGGGAGGTGCAACGAGACCTGGGTGTCATGGTACATCAGTCATTGAAGGTTGGCATGCAGGTACAGCAGGCGGTTAAGAAAGCAAATGGCATGTTGGCCTTCATAGCGAGGGGATTTGAGTACAGGGGCAGGGAGTTGTTACTACAGTTGTACAGGGCCTTTGTGAGGCCACACCTGGAGTATTGTGTACAGTTTTGGTCTCCTAACTTGAGGAAGGACATTCTTGCTATTGAGGGAGTGCAGCGAAGGTTCACCAGACTGATTCCCGGGATGGCGGGACTGACATATCAAGAAAGACTGGATCAACTGGGTTTGTATTCACTGGAGTTCAGACGAATGAGAGGGGATCTCATAGAAACGTTTAAAATTCTGATGGGTTTAGACAGGTTAGATGCAGGAAGAATGTTCCCAATGTTGGGGAAGTCCAGAACCAGGGGTCACAGTCTAAGGATAAGGGGGAAGCCATTTAGGACCGAGATGAGGAGAAACTTCTTCACCCAGAGAGTGGTGAACTTGTGGAATTCTCTACCACAGAAAGTTGTTGAGGCCAATTCATTAAATATATTCAAGAAGGAGTTGGATGTAGTCCTTACTACTAGGGGATCAAGGGGTATGGTGAGAAAGCAGGAATGGGATACTGAAGTTGCATGTTCAGCCATGAACTCATTGAATGGCGGTACAGGCTCGAAGGGGCGAATGGCCTACTTCTGCACCTATTTTCTATGTTTCTATGTTTCTATACTTACATAGAATTTATAGCACTACACCAGGCCATTCGGTCCATCTGGTCCAAGCAGCTGTTTTTATGCTCCATACGAGCCTTACTTCATCCAACCCTATCAGCATAGCCTTCTATTCCTTCCTCCTTTCCCTTAAATACATCTATGCTTTTCGCCTCAATTACTCCTTGTGGTAGTGAGTTCCACATTCTACGTCTACCCTATCGAACCCCTTCATAATTTTAAAGACCTCTATTATGTTTTTAATTTTGTTTTTGTAGTTTCTTCTGCA
Organism: Pristiophorus japonicus; assembly: GCF_044704955.1. NCBI lineage: Eukaryota > Metazoa > Chordata > Chondrichthyes > Pristiophoridae > Pristiophorus > Pristiophorus japonicus. The sequence goes on along the minus strand of NC_091984.1, from coordinate 14,257,623 downwards.
GAGGCAAATCGTTCTTTTTTTTCAGGGGAACATGATTCCTAGATAATACATTTAAATATCAAGCCAATAATCGGCCTTGCCAATTGATTTACAAAGGGCTTATGTGCGGATACGCAGTGCTGGCTATATTGATCCCGCCTTTTGCTGATCTCATCGTCAACTGCTGCTGCCCAGTGCGGTGAAGGTCGCTAAAGCATCTCGAGTGCGGTGGCGTATGTGAAAGGGCAGTGCCCACTAACCCTTCGCCCCCTCCCCTCAAGCAAAAATAAAAATCCCTTTACAAGTAAGCTGAGGCTCCCACTCCTGCGGTATCGGCAGTTGAAGGGAAGTCAGTAGCCTGCTTCTTTTGATACCATTGTCAATGTGGAGAGAGATTGTAAAAAATGATGGCTCTCAATAGGATCGGCCCACATACACTAAACGACATTACACCTTGCAATCAGTGATTAATACCATCCTGTTGTTATCAACTATGTACAATCACTTAGGGTATTCAATTCGCTGTTGAGCTTGTTCAATGTCAATGAGAAGTACCGTCACTATAATAAGCCATTTGTTCCTTTTATTGTGAGGATATTATTTCGCTGGGGCCATCGATGCATCAAAATTTTGTGCTCGCGGTTGCTTTTAACTTTTCATTTTGACAGCGCGATACCATATTTGGAAAACAGTTTTTTTTTGTCTGTCTCTCTCTCTTTTGGCTCTCATTGTTTATGACAGAATCATAATGTGGCTAACAGAGAGAAACATGCAGTCAGATTGCATCTCTTGTCTCCAGAGTGTGCTGGGGTTTTGCACTCTGAAGGCAGACTACTGCTAGCCTCCACAGTCTCAGTCAAGCGGACTTTCTGTTTACCCACGAGTCTGCCAAGCGGGCGCCGCCAGGCTGTGCCTCACATGTGGGGGCATTGCAGCCAGGCCCAATTCTGACTGATGATATTTTAAGGCCTTCGTGGCCTCACCCCTCCCTATCTCTGTAACCTCCGACAATCCTCTCAAACTGTCCATTCCTCTGACTCTGGTCTTGCCCTTGCTCCATCTGTGCTTTCAGCTGCCTGGACCCCACGATCTAAAATTCTCGCCCTAATTTCTGCCAACTCTCACGCTCCCTCTCATCCTTTTAAGACCCTCCTTAAAATACACCTATTGGACCAAGCTTTTGGTCACCCCTCTCAATTTCTCCTTATTTGTCTTTTTAAAAATTTGTTCCAGCTCTGGCAGTGAATTCCACAGATTTATGACCCTCTGAGAGAAGGAATTCCTCCTCATCTCAGTTCTAAATGGGCGCCCCCTTATTCTTAAACTATGCCCTCAGTTCTAGATTCCCCACGAGTGGAAACATCCTCTCTGTATCTACTTTGTCGAGTGTCCTCAGTATCTTATATGTTTCAAATAAGATCACATCTCATTCTTCTAAACTCCAATGTGCAAAGGCCCAACCTGCTTAACCTTTCTTCATAAGTCCACCCCTTCATCTCAGGAACTAACCTAGTGAACCTTCTCTGAACTGCTTCCAATGTAAGTATATCCTTCCTTAAATACAGAGACCAAAACTGCATGCAGTACTCTAGGTGTGGCCTCACCAATACCCTGTACAGTTGTAGCAGGACTTCCCTGCTTTTATACTCCAAGGCCAATATTCCATTTACCTTCCTGATTACTTGCTGTACCTGCATACTAACTTTTGTGTTTCATGCACAAGGACCCCCAGTTCCTCTGTACTGCAGCATTTTGCAATCTCTCTCCAGTTAAATAATAATTTGCTTTTTTAATGTTCCTGCCAAAGTAGATAACCACACACTTTCCCACATTAGACTCCATCTGCCAAATGTTTCCCATTCACTTAGCCTGTCTATATCCCTTTGCAGATTCTTTGTGTCCTCCTCACAACTTGCTTTCCCACCCATCTTTGTATCATCAGCAAACTTGCTACATTACACGCCATCCCTTCATCCAAGTCATTAATATAGATTGTAAATAGTTGAGGCTCCAGCACCGATCCCTGTGGCACCCCACTAGTTACCGTTTCCCAACAGGAAAATTATCCATTTATCCCCACTGTCTGTTTTCTGTTAGTTAGCTAATCCTCTATCCATGCTAATATATTACCCCCAACCCTGTGAACTTTTATCTTGTGCAGTAACTTTTTATGTGGCACCTTATCGAATGCTTTCTGGAAATCCAAATACACCACATCCACTGGTTCCCCCTTATCCACCCTGCTTGTTACATCCTCAAAGAACTCCAGCAAATTTGTCAAACACGATTTTTCTTTCATAAAATCATACTGACTCTGCCTGACTGTATTATGCTTTTCCAAATGTCCTGCTACTGCTTCCTTAATAATGGACTCCAGCATTTTCCCAACGACAGACATTAGGCTAACTGGTCTATAGTTTTCTGCTTTCTGTCTGCCTTCTTTTTTAAGTGGGGGCATTACATTTGTGGTTTTCCAATCCGCTGGGACCTCCCCAGAATCCAGGGAATTTTGGTACATTGCAACCAATGCATCCACTATCTCTGCAGACACTTATTTTAAGACCCGAGGATGCAGGTCATCAGGTCCAGCGGTCTTTTCCACCTTTTGTCCCGTTATTTATTGTTATTTTTCTTTCATGATAGTGATTGTTCTAAGTTCCCCCCTTCCTTAGCCCCTTGATTATCTATTGTTGGGATGTTTTTAGTGTCTTCTACCATGAAGACTGATACAAAATATTTGTTCAAAGTCTCTTCCATTTCCCTGTTCCCCATTGTTAATTCCCTAGTCATCCTCTAAGGGACCAACATTTACTTTAGCTACTCTCTTCCTTTTTATATCCCTGTAAAAGCTCTTACTATCTGTTTTTATATTGCTTGCTAGTTTACTCTTATAATCAATCTTCTCCTTTATTAGTTTTTTAGTTGGTCTATGCTGGTTTTTAAAATTTTCCCAATCCTTCCACTAATCTTAGCAACATTGTATACCATTGTTTTCAATTTGGTATCTTCCTTTACTTCCTTAGTTAACCACAGATGGTTCTCCCTTCTCTTAAAGTCTTTCCTTCTTACTGGAATATATTTTTGTTGAGTGTTAAGAAATATCTCCTCAAATACCTGCGACTGCTTATCAACCATCTTGCACTTTAATGTATTTTCCCAGTCCACTTTAGCCAACTCTGCCTTCGTACCATTGTAATTGCCTTTATTTAAGATCAGGACACTGGTTTAAGACCCAACTTTCTCAACCATCCAACTGAATCTGAAATTCAACCATGCTATGATCACTCTTTCCTAGGGGATCCTTTATTATGAGATACTTTATTAATCCTGTCTCATTTAACAGTACCAGTTCTAAGATAGTCTGCTCCCTGGGTAGTTCCACAATGTCCTGTTTAAGAAACCATCCTGGATCCACTCTATGAACTCTTCTTCTAGGCTACCTTTGCTTCTGTTAGGGGGCCTATAGACTACGCCCATCAGTGACTTCTTCCCATTATTTCTTATCTCCACCCAAACTGATTTTACATCTTGATCATCTGAGCCAATATAATTTCTTATTACTGCACTGATCTCATCCTTTATTAACAGAGCTACCCCACCTTCTTTTCCTTTCTGTCTATCCTTCCGAATTATCAAATACCCTTGAATTTTCAGTTCCCAGCCTTGGTCACCTGTCAACCACGTCTCTGTAATGGTCGCCAAGAGCATGCAGAAATCAAGCGCAGAAGGAGGGTATGGCAAACCAGACTCCCCACCCACCCTTTCCTTCAACGACTGTCTGTCTCACCTGTGACAGAGACTGTAATTCCCGTATTGGACTTTACAGCCACCTGAGAACTCACTTTTAGAGTGGAAACAAGTCAAACGCTGCCTTGATTTCAAGGGCCGTCACTCTCACCTCACCCCTGGACTTCAGCTCTTGTATCCATGTTTGGACCAAGGCTGGAATGAGATCTAGAGCTAAGTGGCCCGAGCAGAACACAAACTGAGCATCGATGAACAGGTTATTGGTGAGCAATGTGCTGCTTGATAACACTGTCGACAAAATGTTCCATCACTTTGCTGATGTTTGAGAGTAGACTGATGAGCCGGTAATTGGCCAGATTGGATTTGTCCTGTTTTTTGTGGACAGGAAATACCTGGGCACTCTCCACATTGTCAGGTAGATGCCAATGTTGTCGCTGTAATGGAACAGCTTGGCTAGAAGCACGGCTTGTTCTGGAGCACAAACATTCAGCAGACCAGGCGGGATGTTGTCAGGCCCCATAACCTTTGCTGTATCCAGTGTGCTCAGCCGTTCCTTGATATCACATGGAGTGAATCTCATTGGTTGAACACTGGATTGTGATGGTGGGGACCTCAGGGGGAGGCCAAGATGGATCATCTATGCCGCACGTCTGGCTGAAACTGGTTGCAATCGCTTCAGCCTTGACTTTTGCACTCGCGTGCTGGGCTCTGCCATCGTTGAGGATGGGGATATTCGTGGAACCTCCTCCTCCCATCAGTTGTTTAATTATCCATCTCCATTCATGACTGGATGTGACAGGACTGCAGAGCTTTGATCTGATCTGTTGATTGTAGGATTGCTCAGCTCATCTATAGCATGCTGCTTCCGCTGTTTACATGCATGGAGTCCTGTGTTGCAGCTTCCCCAAGTTGGCACATCATTTGTAGGTACACCAGTGCTGCTCCTGGCATGCTCTTCTGCACTCCTCACTGAACCAGGATTGGTCGACCGGCGTGATGTTAATGGTAGAGTGAGGGATATGCTCATGGGGTTACAGACTGTGGTCGAATATAATTCTGCTGCTGACCACACTGCCTCATGGGTGCCCAATTTTGAGCTGCTAGATCTGTTATGAATCTATCCCATGTAGCACGGTGGTAGTGCCACACAACACAATGGAGTGTGTCCTCAGTGTGAAGACGGGACTTTGTCTCCACAGTGACTGTGCGGTGGTCACTGCTACCAATACGGTTATGGACAGATGCATCTGCGACAGGTAGATGGGTGTGGATGAGGTCAAGCTTCTTGAGTATTGTTGCAGCTGCATTCATCCAGGCAAGTGGAGAGTATTCCATCACAGTCCTGATTTGTGCCTTTTAGGTGGTGCAGAGGCTTCTGCCATCCAAAACCAAGGAGGAGAGAATTCAGCCTTAGGTAGATTCATGAGAATTAGGTCAAGTAGGTTTTTCCCTCGTGTTGGTTCTCTCACCACCTGCCACAAGCCCAGTCTGGCAGCTATGCTCTTCAGGACTCGGCCAGCTCGGTCAGTAGTGGTGCTACCGAGCCAATCTTGGTGATAGACATTGAATTCGCCCATGGAGCCTCTTCCTCCCCTTAGTTGCTAATTGTCCATCGCCATTAATGACTGGATATGGCAGAACTGCAGACCTTTCATCTGATTCATTGACTTTTGGATCGCTTAGCTCTGTCTATAGCATGCTGCTTCTGATGTTTTGCATGAATGTTGCAATTTCCCCAGGTTGGCACCCCATTTTTAGGTATGCCTGGTGCTGTACCTGGTATGCTCTTCTGCACTCCTCATTGAACCAGGGTTGGTCACCTGGCTTGATGGTAATGAAAGAGGGAGGGATATGCTGGGTCATGATGTTACAGATTGTGGTAGAATATACTTCTACTGCTGATGGCCCACAGCATCTCATAGATGCTACTTTTGAACTGCTGGATCTGTTCTGAATCTATCCCATTTAGCATAATGGTAGTGCCACACAACATGATGGAGGATGTCCTCAGTGTGAAGACTGGATTTCATCTCCAAAAGGACTGTGCAGTGGTCACTGCTACTAATGCTGTCATGGACAGATGAATCTGCGACATGTCGATTGGTGAGGATGAGGTAAAATAGGTTTTTCCCTCGTGTTAGTTCACCACCTGCCACAGGTCCAGTCTGGCAACTCTGTCCTTTAAGACTCATCCAGCAGTGGTGCTATCGAACCACTCTTGGTGATGAACATTGAAGTCCCCCACCCAGAGTAAATTCTGTGCCCTTGCTACCCTTAGTGCTTTTTACAAGTGGTGTTCTGATTCATCAGCTGAGGGAGGGCGGTAGGTAGTAATCGGTAGGAGGTTTCTTGCCCATTCTTGACCTGGTTCCATGAGATTTCATGGAGTCCGGAGTCAATGTTGAGGGCACCCAGGGCCACTCACTCCTGACTGTATACCACTATGCCGGTGGGACAGGATGTAGCCAGGGATGGTGATGGATGATTCTGGGACATTGGGTGAAAGGTATGAATCTGTGAGTATGACAATGTCAGGCTATTGCTTGACTAGTCTGTGGGACAGCTCTCCCAAATTTGCACAAGTCCCCAAATGTTATTTGCAAGGTCAACTGGGCTGGGTGTGCTGTTGTCGTGACCGAATCTGGTGCCAAGGTCGGTGCCGGATTAATGTTTCTTGTCGCAGTTTGTTATAACTGAATGGCTTGCTAGGCCATTTCAGAGGGCAGTTCAGAGTCAACCACATTGCTGTGGGTCTGATGTTACATATAGGCCAGACCGGGTAAGGACAGCAGATTTCCTTCCCTAAAAGGACATTAGTGAACCAGATGGGTTTTTATGACAATTTCATAGTAACCATTACTGATGCTAGCTTTTTATTCCAGATTTATTTAATAACTGAATTTAAATTCCCCAGCTGCCATGGTGGGATTTGAACTCTCCAGATCATTAGTCCAGGCCTCTGGATCACTAGGCCAGTAATATAACCGTTATGCTACCATTCCCGACTTGGCAACTATTTCCTTGAAGTCTCAGCCGTGGCTCAGTGGACAGCTCTCTCGCCTCTGAATCAGAAGGTTGCAGGCTCAAGTCCCGCTCCAGAAACCCAAGCACAACATCTCAGCTGACGCTCCAGTGTAGTACAGAGGGAATGTCGGAGGTGCCATCTTTTGGATGAGATATTAAACAGAGGCCCGCTCTGCCCTCTTGGGTGGACGTAAAAGATCTTGTGTCACTATTGAAAGAGAAGGGGACATCCCTTGGCCAATATTTGCCCCTCAAGTAGCATCACTAAAACAGATTAATTCATGGGACTTTGCGATACACAAATTGGCTATGATGTTTCCTACATTACCACAGTGACTGCACTTCGCTGTAAAGCGTTTTGAGACATCCGGAGGTCATGAAAGGCATAATTGCAGGACCTTGTCTTTTTTTGATTAAGTTGTGAAACACTTTGGGACATTCTACCTTGAAGGCATGCAAGTGGTTATTGCTTTGGGGTAAAAGATCAATCAGACACTGTGCAACGATGCTTGATTTCAATAGAGTGGGGATGTAGAGAAGAAGAAGAATGTATAGGACCGCATATTATATGGAGCAAGAGAGAAAAGATCATTGGAGCGCGGACTATAATAGTATCAATAAAATATAAGGGGTAATTTAGTATCGCTCAATTGCCAGCGTGGAGCCTCATGAGTGCCGAGAATGGGTCAAAGAAATGGGAATTTAATATTATAGCTCCATCTCGGTGGGGCCTTGAAAAATAACCTCCACTAGTGTCTAGGCTCGAAGCACCATCACTAAATACATAATAAAAAATTAAAATATTCTTGCTCTTTCTTGCGCTTGTGTAAGGTAGGCATTGTTCTTTTGTTAAAAGCTGTTCGCTTGATTTGATTGCCAAGATCCGATTCAGTCTAATTCAAGGTATTTTAACTGATTAGCAGAGCTACGACACAGACAGCTACAGATACTAGAGCACAATAAATCTAGGCCAACACTCCCAGTGTAGGACTGAGGGAGCACTGCACTGTCCGAGGTGCCACATTTTGGATGAGATGTTAAACCGAGGTCCTGTCTGCCCTCTCAGGTGGTTATAAAAGATCCAATGGCACTATTTTGAAGAGAAGGGGATCCCCGGTATCCTGGCCAATATTTATCCTCAAACAACATCACTAAAAACAGATGATTGGTCATTGCTATTTGAGAGAGTTTGCTGTGCACAAATTGGCTGCCACATTTCTTACATTACAACAGTAACTAATTTCAGAAGTACGTCATTGGCTGTAAAATGCTTTGAGAGGTCTTGAAGTCATGAAAGGCGCGATATAAATGCAAGTCTTTCTTTTTACAACAGCATAATTTATGTTTACAGGCACTGAACTAGCAAAGCAGAGGTTTGAGGTTCAAATCCTACCATTACGAGTTGTGAAAGTGAATTCAATAAATCTGGACATCTATGGGTTAGCACCAGGAATACCACATGACCATGAAAGCTGCAGTTCTGTTGTAAAAACCTAACGGCTCTTTAATATTGGAGCTTTCACCACTGAGATCAATAGATTTTTGTCAGCTAAGGGTATGAAGGGATATTGAGCTACGGCAGGTAAATTTTGTTGAGGTACAGATCGGGTATAATCTGATTGACTGGCGGAGCAGGCCTGAGGGCTGAATGGCCATCTCCTGTTCCTATCTCCCTCTGGGAAGGGGCGTTACCACCCTGACCTGGTCTGGCCTAGATGCAATTCACATGCCACAGTATTACATGGTTAACTCTTAATGCACCGAATGAGTCCCAGGGCCCCAACAACAATGAGACGACAGTCTAGCGAGCAGAATAGGCTTAAGGGGCCGTATGGCCTACTCCTGCTCCTATTTTTTCTGTTCTATCTCACTGGCTGGGGTAATATTCTTATGTTAATGAAAGGCATTGTCGTTGTCTACATGGGTAAGTGGAGCTGAGTCCACGGCCAGCTCAGCCATGATCTTGTTGAATGGCGGAGCAGGCTCGAGGGGCTAGATGGCCTACTCCTGTTCCTAATTCTTATGTTCTTATGTATGAGTTAAATGGGTTCCATCATTCTCTCCACTGATGGTTCCCCTTCCCCCACTCTCAAAACGGGGAATGACAGCCTAACTGGTTGACTGCTGGGTATCTTTTACCAAAGCAGCGGGTTTAAGTATTTAAACATTTGAAGTATTAATCCCTGTCCACAAGCATCACACTTGGTATGCTTGTGTAGCAGTTTGGAAATGAGTAGTTTGGAGAAGGGCATGGGAAGGAGAATTGTAACTTTGAAATGATGCTGGAATTGATCATCTAGAAATTTGTTTGCAATATTTTAAACCGATTACCGTCGCTTTTCAAATAGCAGGCAGAGGAGTACAGACAAAAGAACTCTGGCATTGTACCAGAGTCAATTAGATGCTGTGATGGGGTCAAGTAGATTTCTATGCAAGGATGAGGTAGATGGGCCAAATGGCATCCCTCATCTGTGCTCACCTTTGTTAAAGTGCAATGCCTCTTGTGTTCCTCGGGGCAGAGTGAGTTGAGAAACCTGGAAGATGTAGTTTAAACTGAGTGATGTCAGGAAGCAGTTCTGCATACAAAGAGTAATGGAATTCTGAAACTCTTCCTCTTCCCCCCGCCCCCCGGCCCAAAAAAAAAAATCTGAGTCTTTGTCAATTGAAAAATTCAAAACTGAGATTGATAGGTTAAGGAACCGAGGAGGGTAGATGAAGTTAACATACAGATCAGCCGTGATCAAATTGAATGGCAGAAGAGGCTCAAGGGGCTGGTTGGCCTACACCTGTTCCTATGTTATGAATCGGTGGACATTTTTAACGTGACATTGCTTCCTGATGATAATCTATTGCTTATTTACAATGGCAGTCCAGTGTCCAGTTTGAACTTGAGATTTAGTTGTCTGTCTGATCTAGGGATTTGGAGAATAGTTTTCAGAGCAAAGTTTCGATGGCCTCAGGCAAAGCATTTGGAAGTGTCAGAAGATGGATGGTGATTATTTATGAATGCAGTTATACTGCTATGCGCAACATAGGAATTGCTAGACGAAACAAAATCAAGGTCCATCTGGTGTGCCTTCTACCATCTTGGTTATCACAGGAGATAACAGTAACGGAATTGTGGACTAATCACTGTAAATTGGTTGTATCACTAAGTTGATTTCCTTTTTGCAGTGAAATTGAGGTGACAGTATGGGGCCGAAATTCGACATCCCGATAAGGCCTCTGGTCACGGGGTGGTGCTGAATGGCTCCCGACTTGCGGCGGACTGGCCGACGTTCGCGAAATAGATCTTGGGTTTTTGCTGCAGTCTGAAGAACCACCCTGCTCCTCCCACTTCCACCCCGCGCCGCCCGCCGCCCCGCTCCTGCAGATGCGTCCTTAACAACATCATCAGAGCATGCACCGCAGCAGTTGCACCCTGGAGGAAAATTCAGGTCAAAATGTCTTCCGGCCGCCTGTCAGTGCCCCCGATAGTTTTTTGGTTTGGTGCACAGTGCCGGCTCAAGAACGCCAGCATGTTGCCAGCATCTCCAGTTTTATGGCCGCGAATTTTTCGGACTTCTCAACTTTGTCACTTGCCCATTTCAGAGCGGCATTGAGTGCTGGTGGACTAGGGTCTTCAATCTGTGCAACACAGAGGCCTCATTGTGGAGGTTGTGGTTGCGGAGGCAATGGGCTCAGCGATGGCAGTGGATCGCATCCTGCACATTGTGCGCGGCAGGGAGGCACGCAGGAGAAGGCGGCACCGCCTCCAACGGCTCCAGACATGGCTTCCCAACATAGAGAAGGCCACGGAGATGGCGACAGACCTCAACCCAGAGACGAGGCCCAGGAAGGAACTGCCATCTGGAGGAGGGTCGGGTACACTGACCACACCGCACCCGATGGTGGGTGAAATCGAGAGAAGTCAGGATGCAAAGGAGGCAGATGCTTGCCAGCAGCAGGCTGCAGAGGGTGAGGAGAAGCAAGAGCATGAGGGAGAAGGCAATGTGCCAGCTGCCATAGGAAGACCCGACCATAGACGTTGGGGGAGAAGGCCCTATCATGCAAGGGTCTACAGGCAGCACTTTTCATTCATGGACCTTACAGATGATCAATGTCTCCGTAGACTTCGATTCTGGAAGGACATAGTCAGGGAGCTGTGCAATTTCCTGCAGCCAGACCTCCAGCCTCTAACAAGGTTGATGACAGCTCTGACGATCGCATCCAAGGTGACGATCGCACTCAATTTCTAAGCCACTGGATCTTTCCGAGCTGCTACAGCAGACATCCAACATTTCTCAGTTTGCCACGCATAGCTCCACCTGTCAAGTGACAGATGCTGTCTATAAGAGGAGGGACTACATTTCCTTCCCTTTCAGGGAGAAGCAGTTGGAGTGGCAGATCTGATTTGTGCGCATTGCGGGCTTCTCCAGGATTCAGGGCACCATAGACTGCACCCGCGTTGCATTGATGGCGCCACAGAACAATCCCGAGATGTTCAGAAACCGCAAGGGATTCCACTCCACTTCCAGCTGGTGTGCGGCCACCACCGCAAAATCATGACAGTGGATGCCCAGTATCCTGGCAGCAGCCACGATGCTTTCATCCTGTGCCAGACTTGTGTGCCTAGCGTGTTTGCAGGCCCAAACCAAGATTGCGGCTGGCTCCTTGGAGACAAGGGCTCCCAATCTCTGCACTTGGCTTCTGACTCTCCTTCGGCACCCCAGGACTGCTGCGCACCAAGCCTACAACGACTCTCATTCAGACACCAGGTACATTATTGAGCACTGCATCGGGATCCTTAAGCAGAGGTTCTGTTGCCTGGACTGCTCTGGTGGAGTGTTGTTGTACTCACCTGAGCAGGTCTCCCTATTCGTGGTCGTTTGCTGCATGCTTCACAACCTGGCAATCATGAGGGCACAACCATTGGAGGACGAGCCACCTATACCTCCTGAGGAGGCGCAGAAGCATGACGTGCAGCATGAGGAGGAGGAGGTCGGGGGAGGCGGAGGAACAGGATGTGGGTCGCCGGCCACCCAGGAGGTGGCTTCACCATCCAAACCCTGCCAGGGATGTCCTTAGCGGTCTCATTGCTGCTCATTTCCGCTGAGTTCATGCCCACTTCAACCTTCATTTTTGCATCTCCATGGCCAACCCAATGAACCCTTTCACACATCATGAAGTTGCATGTTCAGCCATGAATTCATTGAATGGTGATGCAGGCTCGAAGGGCCAAATGGCCTACTCCTGCACCAATTTTCTATGTTTCTATCTATCATTGCCCTAGTGAAATGAGAGACCTGCACAGATATAGGAGCAGAAAATAAAGATTTATTACACAAGCAATAAAGGTGCAAAAAACAGACGCAATCATTTCTCACCCTTGTGCATCTCCTTATAACCCCTCTTACGCACACCTATTCTCGAACTTCATCGCAGTGTCTCCCCTGTGGCTGCATCATGACTCTGGGAAGGCAGTTGTGTTTCCTGTGTCTAAACTACAGATGTCCTTCTCGGACGCCCTCGACCAGCTCTGACCCTGGAAGGGCCGGCTGCAGATTGGGCAGCGCTCTCCTCAGTGCGTTCAGTCGGCCTTGGCTGGGGTGAGTCCATGCTCGCCAGCAATGGCGGAGTGACAGGTCTGGGGTCAGGACTGCTTTGGTCCTGTGAGATCACATTATCATCCTGGTCCGAGGAGCCTGCACCACTCCCCGGGGGCAGCACACCAACATCGCCACCAACCTGGGGAGCACAGGTCGGTGGTGTGGCGCAACATCGGAAGGTTCCCCCATGGACCGTGGTGTCATCCAGCTGAGACTGCATGAGAGCAGACACAGTCTCGATGCCACCAGAGACGTCAGCAGTAAGATGCTCCGTGGCCTTTTGCCCAGAGTGCATATGAGCATTCTGCACTTCCAGGGCCATGGCCATCCTGTCTAGAGCAGCACTCAAGACTCTCGTTCACTTGCGCCTATGCTGTTGTGGCAGCTGCCACATCTCCAACAAGATGCGGCATCACAGCTGGATCCGCACGGTCACTCTGGAACTCCACCATCATCTGCACACTGGCAATGATGGGCTCCATGGTATGTGCAGAGCTGTCCACAATGCGGGAGGCAGACTCTTCCGCGCTCCTGGACCACTTCCGACAGCCGGTCCAGCACCCTTGCCATTGCTCCCAAAATTCGGGAATGCATGGCTTCCACCCGTCTTTCACCAGCCCCAACATCGATGGGCTTGTCTGTGTCCTCTTCAGCAGAACTCTGGTGCGGACTCACTGCCCCAGAGAGCTCACACCCAAGGTTGCCTTGGCCCTTGACCATGCTGCAGCCCCGGTGCATCACCCGGTGCATCACCCAGTGCAGACCCATCTGGTAAGTCTAACATTCCCGACTGCGTATTCCCAGTATTTGAGCTGGCGAGTGTAGGAAGCAGTAACGTGGTGCTGCCAGTAGTGTCCCCCTCTTCCTCATCGGATGTGGCGGCAATAGATGGAGTGGCCTCTAAGATGTCGTCGTGGCTATGGCTGCCAGTGCCCTCAAGGCACTGGTCCTGGCTTTGCCTCCCATTCTCATCAGCGGTCTCTCCCTGGCTTCGGCTCACATCAGGGCTCTCATCAAAATCATAAATGACACAAGGGCTCCCGTGTGGGTGAGGTAGAGCAATGCAGCATACAGGCTGCAACTTGCACACAATCATAAGCAAACGCGCGGTAGGCGCTGGCACTTTCAGGGAGAGACGGCATTAAAGGAAGGCCTTCACTTACCCATGCTGCCCACAGCGGGATCCACACGACCAGCAGCCACAGAAAAGGCAACATGAGGGCCCACTAGCCTCTGAACCCTTTCTTCCAGGTGAGTGAGCTGCTGGATCTCTGGCTCGCCACCACCAGTCCTCTGTTGCTCTAAACGGTTGTGAGAAACCTTCGCCTGCAAAGCAAATAAGGTTTGCTGAGTAGCAGTGGCATGAGGCGTCAGCGATGAGTGCACAAGTGTGGGTCCATTACATGCAGCTGTAACTCTGACATGAAAGGGAGCCTCCATTGCGAGAACGCAGATGGAAGGTGAGGAGCTGGGGGAACATGTACTCACTTTCATCAGTCAAATTATGTCGTTGAGCCTTTTGCGGCATTGAGATGCGGTGCGGTCATGACTGGAGATCCCCGAGACCTCCACAGCGATCTCCCTCCAGGCATGAATGAAGAAAGCGCGAATCGATCTCTGTGTCAGGGTATAGAACTTGCCTCCTTCCCTCCACAGCCTCGATGAGGGTCTCCAGTTCCACATCCGTAAATCTGCTGACCCTCCTTGCTCTTGCTGGATTCACCATGTCTTTGAATTAAACTGATTCCCTGCCCAGGGCCTAGTTGCAAACCCTTCCCTTTAAGAAGGCCGGGGAGCAGCTGGCTCATTCGCAGCAAATCGGCACCAGCTGAATTTTGTGGCCCAATCGGCCACTCCGCATCCACACCGCTGCAAACTGCCCATTCCCACCAATAACACCGCTCCGCTATTTTTCCAGCAAAAATGATGAATTTCGCTCCAATGGCCATTCATTGCAGCAGTAATGACCAGCAAAAAGCGGTCGGTGTGGAGGGGAATTTCTACCCCTGTAACTCCTGACTGCAACAGTGTGATATCCCTTGGGAATGGCTTCACGTTTCTTGAGTTTGATGTGGAATATAACTCCAGGATAGCGAGAACGGACTATGCTGGGAATGCTCAGTAATTTGGGTGGTACCTGTGGAGAGAACAGACAGGTTATTGGCCCCGAAATTCAGTGCGGCCAGAAAGCTGGCGGTGTTGAGAGCTTTTATTCCCTGATTACTGCCGCAAAGTTTGCGGCAGCCACTGGATGCAAAATTCAGCTTTTTGACCACAAAAGGTGTTCCCGTCCTTTTAGCCCTGCAAAGCTGAAATTTGCAGTCTTAATTGGGGGGTTATTCCCACGGGAAATTCACCTTTAGGATGATGTGGCAGCTGCCATTGCAGCACAGGCGCAAGGGATCGAACGTATCGCTGCTGCTTTGGAGAGGATGGCCGCGGTTCTGCAAGAGTTGATGGAGAATCTAAGTGCTGTCATATCTGGTGGCTTTCAGACTGTGGCTACTCCTATGCAGTCTCAGCTGGATGCCCCCCCCCCCGAGATCTCAGTGTTGCTTTTGTGGCTGGGATCGCCACTGGGGACCTTCTGGTGGGCGTCACAGCACCGACCTGAGCTCCCTCAGATTGGTGGTGGTGGTATTGTGCCACCCCCTCCCGGCGAGGTATTCAGGCTCCTCGGGCCAGGATATGGATGGTGCGCTCCCTCTGGCTCTCAGCATTCCCTGCCCCAGATCCATCACTCCGCCAGTGCCTCCACATATGGCCTCGCCTGAGCCAAGCCAGACTGAACCGTCCCAGGAGGGTGTTGACCAGTCTCCAGCCGGCCCTTCCAGGCCCAAAGCTGCTCGAGGGTGTCTGCAGCTTTCACACCAGGAAGACAGCAGCCTTCCCAGACCCGTGAGGCAGCCACAGGGGAGACACTGAAGCGAAGTCGCAGGTTAGGCATGCGTAAGAGGGGTTATAAGGAAATGTGCAAGGGTGGTAAATGATTTGTATATGTTTTTCTGCACTGTTTGTTGTTCTGGGAGTTATTTGTAGCTATATTGATTATGTGTTAAATCTTTACTTTTCACACCTATATCTGGGCTGCTGTACAATTGGAGGTGACCATCATGATCATCATCACAGGCAGTCCTTCGAAGTCAAGGATGACTTGCTTCCACTCTAAAAGTGAGTTCTCAGGTGACTGAAGAGTCCAATGCGGGACCTACAGTCTCTGTCACAGGTGGGGCAGAGAGTGGTTGAAGGAAGGGATGAGTGGGGAGTCTGGTTTGCCGCACACTCCTTCCGCTATCTGCGCTTGGTTTCTGGTTGCTCTCAGCGATGAGACTCGAGGTGCTCAGTATCCTTCCACTTAGGGCGATCTTGGCCCAGGGATCCCCAGGTGCCAGTGGGGATGTTGCACTTTAATCAAGGAGGCTTTGAGGGTGTCATTTGAAACGTTTCCTCTTCCCACCTGGGGCTCGCTTGCTCCGTCGAGGCTCCGAGAAGAGCGCTTGCTTTGGGAGTCTGGTATCGGGCATGCGGACGATGTGTCCCACCCAGCAGAGCTGATCGGGCATGGTCAGTGCTTCGATGCTGGGGATGTTGGCCTGCGCGAGAACACTGACGTTGGTGCGTCTATCCTCCCAATAGATTTGCAGGATCTTGCGGAGGCAGCATTGTTGGTAATTGTCCAGTGCTTTGAGCTGTCTGCTGTACATAGTCCACATCTCTGAGCCGTATAGGAGGGCGGGTATCACTACTGCCCTGTTCTGGTAGTTGGTAGCTTGCTGCCAGATTTGAGGTCCTGGTCTTCAAACACTCTCTTCCTCAGGCAACCGAAGGCTGCGCTGGCACACTGGAGGTGGTGTTGGACCTCTTGCTGACCCTTGCTGATTGTAGGCCCCCGAGGTATGAAAAATGGTCCATGTTGTCATGGATTTTTGATAACCGGGTGGGGGGGGGGGGGCAGGGGGCAGTACTGTGTTAGGGTCAGGTTGGTCGAGGACCTTTGTCTTACAGATGTTTAGTGTAAGGCCTATGTTTTCAATAAGCCTCGGTGAAGGTGTTGACGCTAGCTTGGAGTTTGGCCTCCGAGTGTGCGCAGACGCAAGCGTTGTCTACGTACTATAGTTCGATGACAGAGGGTGGGATGACCTTGGATTTAGCCTGGAGGCGGCAGATGTTGAACAGATTCCCATTTGTTACTGCTGGGAATGCTGAGCTAGGGCAACGTTTCCAGTCTGAGCCCCTGGATTGAGATTTCCGTTTTCTCTCTGTGAATCTCGAGATTTCAATTTCTCTCTCGTTTTTTTCCCACTTTTTTCTTTCTCTATTCCTAGTTCTCTCTCTCCCAATCAAATGTTTTTCTTTCTGTTTCCCTTTCCTCACTTCTATCTCTTTCTCCTTTGCTCCCCTCTCTCTCTCTCTCTCTCTCTCACACCCTCCCTCTGGCTCTCACCCACTCCCCTTGAGTGCGGATTCTGCGCTAAACTCCTCCGGCCCACTGACGACTCGTCGCTGAGCAATACGGAGCTGGCTCCGGGATCTCGCCCCGTCCGCAGCTCGCTGATCTCCTCCAGATGATCCCTGACTGGACTTCTCTGTGAGACCGACTCAGCTGCTGTCGTGGAGCTAAACGGGCTCCGAGGTCTCTGCCGTTCTGCGCCGGCCCGAAAAGCTGGCGGAGGTAGCGTCAGCTGAAGGGCCAGCTTCGTAACGGTGAAAATGGGTCCGTGGGGCGGAGTGGCAGCGGTGCGTACTTTTAGCGAGTCACTACTGCCGCAAGCCCCACACCGCCTCGAGAGTCGGCGGTGGCCCACACCGCCGCAAGACCTCCTGGGCCGAATCTATGTCGGGCGGCCAGTTGAGCCCAAAGCCATTCGATTTTGACAAATAGCCGCCGCAAACGGCAGTAACGGTCCTTCCCGGGACAGTGACTTTCGAGGCCATTGTTTCAGGAGTGAACCCTTTGTCACAAGAGGCTTGATGAATGGGCTTCACCTGTAAAAGTTTACTGCAGTGTCTTTACTGCTAATATTAAGTATAAAGAAAGAACTTGCATTTATATCGTACCTTTCCAGGAAGAGGACATCTATTGGACCTTCTGAATACTTCAAAAAACGGAACAAATGTCTGATTAACTGCAGCGCTGTCCTTTCAGACTCGCGAGTCAGATTCCCATCCAGGCAACACAAACAAGGTATTGCAGCTACCAATCTGATACAGCTACAGTGCAACTGCGACCAGAGATAATAATGATGTATAAAAATAACATTACTGCTGTCAGATTGTATAACCATTCTGAAGTGTCAACTCCCCCAACTTCTCAAGATGCACACATTATCACCTGTACTGTCAGGGCAATGATTGGGGAGAGGGGAGGGATGCGCTGTTCTATAATTGGCCTGAGTGGCCCAGGCCAAAAGGGGGATTGGGGGGCAGTAGTTAGCATTGCAGTTCCTGATGATGATCCACTGTATGTTAGTGGAAAAAGTACGTGCACAAGGATGTCTGATACAGATAGTTTTGGGCTTAGCCGCAATGCCCTCCGAGTGTAATAGCTGCCGATCGAGGTTTTGTTACGGACAACAACTGCTTGGTTGAGGTCCGTGAGGACTGTTGGCAGTTTGGAGGCATACCCCAAAGAATCAGTAGCTTTAGGGAAGGGGGGGGGGGAGGGGGGAGGAGGGGGGGAAGGGAAGGGAAGGGGGTGGGGGAGGGAAGGGGGAGGGAAGGGAAGGGAGGGAACGGGTGGGAAGGGGAGGGGGAGGGGAGCGACGAGGGACGAGGGGGAGATGAGCGACGAGGGAAGAGGTGGAAAGGAAGGGAAGGAGGGGTGACGGGAGGGAAGGGAAGGAAAGGAAGAGGGAAGGAAAGGAAGGGGAAGGGAAGGGAAGGAGAGGGGAAAGGGGAAGGGGAATTGGGGGGGAGGGGGGAGGAGAGAGAGAGGAGGGAAAGGGGAGGGGGATGTGGGGGGGAGGGAAAAGGAAGGGGGGAAGGAGCGGAGGGGAGGCTTGGCGGGGGCGGGGAGCGGGTGGTGGTGCAGATTGAGGCAGAGAAAAGTATACGTGGGCCCATTCCATTCAACCCAGCCACACACTCTTACCCTAGAAGCATAAAGGGTGTGCATCGGATCTTATGGACAATACAGTACAGGTAAATCCCACAGTCAACACTCGATAAAATGGCATGGTAAAATGGGGTACGGTGGTGTACTGATTGTTACTGGGCTAATCATCCACAGGATGTGAGTGCAAATCCTACCAAGACAGGTTTGAATTCAGTTTCTTAAAAGAAAAACTGGAAATAAAAAAGCTGGTATCAGTAAAAGTGACCATGAAGCTGGTTTACTGATGTCCCTGAGGGAGGATTATTGCCGTTCTGGTCAGGTCTGGCTTGTATGTGACTCCATGTCCGTACCGACATGCTTGATTCTGAACTGGTCGAGCAAGCCGCTCAGTTGCATCAAACCGTTGCCAGCAATTCAATAAGAAGGCCCAACACCATCTTCTCGGAACATCTCGGGATGTGCAATAAATGGTGGCCCAAAGCCTGAGAGACAATTTTTTAATAAAAGCCGATTTTTATTGGAATAAAACTAATTTTATTTATTTTAATAAGAACTGAGACTGTTGGACATGTGGGACTAATTATAAAATCAGCAATTTAATGAGCGGCACATACCATAGAGTATAAGGCAATGCTCAAGTGTATCTCAGCACCATCTGAACCCAAAAATTGGATTAGAGACTTGAAAAGCACTCCAGCAAGGCGGTTGCTTCTAAAGCGACTACGAACGTCCGGATACAACCCATCTTGTGCAGGGGACGGTGTAAGCGGGAGTCTTGGGGTCTGCTTTTGCGCCAACTGCAGGCATCTTTGGGCTTGATTTGCGATGCAGATCGCACAAAAAGGTGACGGTGTGGCGGCTACAGTTGAACGATTCTCAGTCAATGACCAGGAAAGTAGACAGTCGGCATTAATACCACGGATTCAGAATTCATGCCCAGTGTGTACAGATTAACGAGGGACGCGCCTGTGAACAGCGGCTTGTGGGATCACCCACTGCCTGTTCCTTCCCCAATTATCTGTATCTCATCCTGCTTGGCTGGTGGACAGTTTCCAAAAAATGTAGCCAAATAATTATATGTGTCGGTAGTGTGAAGGGGGCCCGCCTCTCTTTGCGTTTACGTTCCGTTTTATCTATTCCTTCAATTTCTCAGCGTGAAATCTCACATTTCAGATGTGGTCGTGTCGATTTCTGTTAAGCAGCTTGTAACCTCAGGTGTTTCCCCATTAAAACCACCAAGCAAATTACACTGGTATCCTGCCGAGCAGCGTACACAGGCTGTCTTCACTGAACTCCCAATAATTATTTGTCTGTGACACAGTTCCCGGGTTCCCAACATAAATTGGTTCAAATGGCTGGTAATTTGTTTCGTGCCTGAAAAGATCAATCCCTCTACAAGAAAGGAGTGCTTCAGTATAATTGGCAAGACCCCCAAAAAATCTGGCAATATCAAGTCATTAATTTGGGGAATGATTTAAAAGACAGCATGACAGAAGATCAGAGTGGCCTTGTGCTTACTCCGCCCAGCACCTGTCAGGGAAAGGGCCAACTGCATGCATTGCCCTTGCCCTCTGACATGCTGCAGAGATTAAAGTCCTGCTCGCTGTCCGGTATCTTGATTTTTGTTTTAAAGATGAGAGACAGCATCACAAATTGGACATCACACGGCGACACATGGTGACTGAAAACATTTACTGAGTGACAGCTGAGGAACAATTGTCCTCCCTGTCAGATTTGCACTTTCCTTCTGGTACTGCACTCTGTTTTTAATGTATATTTGATCAACACCGAGTGGAGAGAGATGAATAATGGATCGAACCTCGACGTGTTAAAATAACGACACCCTCAATATTCCCAATATTTCTCTGACCAGGTCGGTGAGACCAACACCTGATTGGCTCAAATATCTTCGGCAATGCAAGAACATTTGATGACTGAACAAGCTTCCTTTCCCTCAGCAACAACAATTAGTCTCTTGTTGACGCATTTTGAGAATTCCACCAGTGGAAGTGCACGTTGTCCTTAAAGCTACAGTCTACAATGAGTACCACTCCACTTTAGCAGCAGGCAGCTTTCCTCAAAGCAATTGCATTTTTTTCCTGTTAGAAATGGTTCGTCAAAGCCTCAATACTATTACATTACATATTATGCTTTGTTTTTTTTAAAAAAGGAAGACTTGCATTTATATAGCACCTTTCACATCCTCCCAGGGCATCCCAAAGCGCGTTGCAGCTAATGAGGTACTTTTGAAGTGTAGTCACTGTTGTAATGCAGGAACACAGTAGCCAATCTGCGCACAGCAAGCTCCCACAACCAGCAATGAGATAATGTCCAGATAATCTGTTTTTAGTGATGTTGGTTGAGGGATAAATAATGGCCAGGACACCGGGGAGGATATCTTTGTTCCTCTTCGAAACAGTGCCACGGGATATTTTTAGGTTCACCTGCGAGGGCAGACTGGTCTCAGTGTAACATCGCCTGGGTAAATCGACCAGTCACCGACTCAGTACTGCGCTCAAGGGTTGGCCGAGATTCTGTGCTCAAGTCTCTGGAGTGGGACTCAAACCCACAACCTTCTGACTCAGAGGCATAAGTGTTACCCACTGAGCCAGGGCAATGTATGGTGGAACTGTATATTCTCTGATTTTACATAGCAACATAGAAACATAGGAAAAAGGTGTGGGAGTAGGCCATTCGGCCCTGCGAGCCTGCTCCACCATTCAATAAGATCATGGCTGATCAGTCACCTCAGTATCCCTTTGCTCCTTTCTCTCCATACCCCTTGACCCCTTTAGCCGTAAGGGCCATATATAACTCCCTCTTGAATATATCCAATGAACTGGCATCAACAACTCTCTGCGGCAGGAAATTCCACAGGTTAGCAACTCTCTGATTGAAGAAGTTTCTCTTCATTTCAGTCCTAAATGGCCTACCTCTTATCCTAAGACGGTGTTCCCTGGTTCTGGACTTTCCCATCATCGGCAACATTCTCCCCGCATCTAACCTGTCCAGTCCCGTCAGAATTTATAGGTTTCTATGAGATCCCATCTCATCCTTCTAAACTCCAGTGTATAAAGGCCCAGTTGATCCAGTCTCTCCTCATATGTCAGTCCAGCCATCCCTGGAATCAGTCTGGTGAACCTTCACTGCACTCCCTCAATAGCAAGAACATCCTTCCTCAGATTAGGAGACCAAAACTGAACACAATATTCCAGGTGAGGCCTCACCAAGGCCCTGTACAACTGCAGTAAGACCTCCCTGCTCCTATACTCAAATCCCCTAGCTACGAAGGCCAACATACCATTTGCCTTCTTCACCGCCTGCTGTACCTGCATGCCAACTTTCAATGACTGATGAACCATGACACCCAGGTCTCGTTGCACCTCCCCCTTTCCTAATCTGCCGCCAATCAGATAATATTCTGTCTTCGTGTTTTTGCCCCCAATGTGGATAAACTCACATTTATCCACATTATACTGCCTCTGCCATCTAGTGGCCCACTCACCTAACCTGTCCAAGTCACCCTGCAGCCTTTTAGCTTCCCCCTCACAGCTCACACTGCCATCCAGTTTAGTGTCATCTGCAAACTTGGAAATATTACACTCAATTCCTTCATCTAAATCATTCATGTATATTGTAAAGAGCTGGGGTCCCAGCACTGAGCCCTGCGGCACTCCATTAGTCACTGCCTGCCATTCTGAAAAGGACCCGTTTATCCCGACTCTCTGCTTCCTGTCTGCCAACCAGTTCTCTATCCACGTCAGTACATTAGCCCCAATACCATGTGCTTTGATTTTGCACACCAATCGCTTGTGTGGGACCTTGTCAAAAGCCTTTTGAAACTCTAAATATACCACATCCACTGGTTCTCCCTTGTCCACTCTACAAGTTACATGCTCAAAAGATTGCGGAAGATTTGTCAAGCATGATTTCCTTTTCATAAATCCATGCTGACTTGGACCGATCCTGTCACTGCTTTCCAAATGCGCTGCTATTTCATCTTTAATAATTGATTCCAACATTTTCCCCACTACTGATGTCAGGCTAACCAATTTACAATTACCCATTTTCTCTCTCCCTCTTTCTTAAAAAGAGGTGTTATATTAGTTACCCTCCAGTCCATAGGAACTGATCCAGAGTTGATAGACTGTTGGAAAATGATCACCAATGCATTCACTATTTCTAGGGCCACTTCCTTAAGTTCTCTGGGATGTAGATTACCAGGCCCCGGGGATTAATCAGCCTTCAATCCCATCAATTTCCCTAACACAATTTCCCACTTTATAAGGATAACCTTCAATTCTTCCTTCTCACAAGACTCTTGGTCCCCTAGTATTTCCGGAAGGTTATTTGTGTCTTCCTTTGTGAAAACAGAACCTAAGTATTTGTTTAACTGGTCCGCCATTTCTTTGTTCCCCATTATAAATTCACCTGAATCTGACTGCAAGGGACCTACATTTGTCCTCATTAATCTTTTTCTCTTCACTTATCTATAGAAGCTTTTGTAGTCAGTTTTTATGTTCCCAGCAAGCTTCCTCTCATACTCTATTTTCCCCCTCCTAATTAAACCATTTGTCCTCCTCTGCTGTATTACAAAATTCTCCCAGTCCTCGGGTTTGCTGCTTTTTCTGGCCAATGTATATGCCTCTGCCTTGGATTTAACACTATCTTTAATTTCCCTTGTTAGCCATGGTTGAGCCACCTTCCCCATTTTATTTTTACTCCAGACAGGGATGTACAATTTTTGAAGTTCATCAATGTGATCTTTAAATGTTTGCCATTGCCTATCCACCATCAACCCTTTAAGTATCACTCGCCAGTCTATTCTAGCCAAGTCACGTCTCATCCCATCAAAGTTACCTTTCCCCAAGTTCAGGACCCGAGTCTCTGAATTAACTGTGTCACTCTCCATCTTAATAAAGAATTCTACCATATTATGGTCACTCTTCCCCAAGGGGCCTCGCATAACAAGATTGCTAATTAGTCCTTTCTCATTACATATCACCCAGTCTAGAATGGCCAGCCCTCTAGTTGGTTCCTCAACATATTGGTCTAGAAAACCATCCCTAATACACTCCAGGAAATCCTCCTCCACCGCATTGCTACCAGTTTGGTTAGCCCAGTCAATATGTAGAATGAAGTCGCCCATGATAACTGCTGTACCTTTATTGCACGCATCCCTAATTTCTTGTTTGATGCTGTCCACATCCTCATTACTACTGTTTGGTGGTCTGTACACAACTCCCACTAGCATTTTCTGCCCTTTGGTATTCTGTAGCTCCACCCATACCGATTCCACATCATCCAAGCTAATGTCCTTCCTTGCTATTGAATTAATTTCCTCTTTAACCAGCAACGCCACCCCACCTCCTTTTCCTTTCTGTCTATCCTTCCTAAATGTTGAATACCCCTGGATGTTGTGTTCCCAGCCTTGGTCACTCTGGAGCCATGTCTCCGTGATGCCAATTACATCATACCCGTTAACTGCTATCTGCGCAGTTAATTTGTCCACCTTATTCTGAATACTCCTCGCATTGAGGCACAGAGCCTTCAGGCTTGTCTTTTTAACACCCTTTGCCTCTTTAGGATTTTGCTGTAATGTGGCCCTTTTTGCTTTTTGCCTTGGGTTTCTCTGCCCTCCACTTTTACTTTTCTTCTTTCTATCTTTTGCTTCTGCTCCCATTCTACTTCCCTCTGTCTCCCTGCATAGGTTCACATCCTCCTGCCATATTAGTCTAACCCTTCCCCAACAGCACTAGCACCATGTGAGATCTAGTGGTGTTCATTGACCTCGTTAGTCAGCTTATAACATGAAGCTTAGTCTTTGAAACATAACCCTGGCGTGGGGTGAAGCGAAGAAGTCGGAAAATTGGGCTGATGGTGATGCATTCAGAGACTTGGGTTGACATCAAGATGAGAAGGACAAGAGGAAACTCTGCTCCATCTGACTGCTGCAAAGAATAGGCCACGCAATGAATTCTGGTGCGTAAAATTGTGCTTAATTGGACATGAGGCTACAGCATGGAAACTACTCCAAGTTTAGCCCATACACACGGGGGCTGAATTTGCGCCGCTACTTGTGCATACGAGGTGTGCACGCACCCATAGGGGCCCCGCGAGTTCCAGATTTAGGCATGAGCTGCGCATGCGCATAAACCCAGAACTTGCGATCTGTCAAGAATCCTCTTGACCGATTGTACAACTCTGACAGTAAAGGGCCTCCAGGGGCGGAGAGTTGGGTTATTTGCCCAGCTTCTGCCAGTGAATGCCTGTGAAATTCTTGCGACTGTAAAAGCAGGCGTAAGGCCAGTTTTTATCAGAGTAAGCACAGAAAAATAAATTTTTTTCAATAATTTAAAGATTTCCAAACCTGTGAAATAAGGTAAGTTTATTTTTAGACCCTTTAAAGTATGTAAATTTCTTTCTCAAAAAATAAAGTTTTTGTTTTAAACAATTAATTCAATTCTATTTCGATTAATTTTAAATATGTGTTTAAAAAATAGATATTTTATAGGTGTTTTAGCATTTTTTGGGGTATTCCCATTCATACTTCTGTTGATTCCGTATATACGGAACTCAGCACAAGTATGAATGGGAATGCCCCTACTTTGATTGGTTGGGCCGGCCCACATGATCCCAGGGACACTTGCGAGATGCTTACGTCCTTGGGATATGTGAGCTGCTACGCAGGCCTACAAGGAGAGGTCCAGGAGCACTAATCTTCGAACCATCAGGTAAGTTCGTAGATTTTTTTCAAATCGAAGGCGTCCGCCCGCGGGAATCCTCCGATCGCAATTTCTGCATCACTGCCTTCGGCGAGGTGCACAATGAGGTGCTGAGGCAGCTAATGCAGTCCAAGATGTTCTTTGAGGAGCCATGTGTTATGGTGCTTCGTTAGGTCAATATAACATTGTGTCTTACTGCCTGTGGGTTGAAATGCTGCTTTTTCCAGTGTTTCAGGCTCACAAAATGAGAAACATACACACTCCAGATGACATCCTTCAAATGCCCTGAGCAATAACGAGAATACACAGTAACCGAGTAGTAAGTTATCACAGTGCGCATGCTACCATAAATGTCCTATCTGCTTTCTCGTCCTTAATCATTCAAAGATGTTTTCCACATTGCAATCGCCTTGCATTGTAGAGGAGTTATTGGATTGATTGGTGAGGGCCTTCTTTCAGAAGCTTTTCAGCTTCTCTGGAAACATTTTGTTCTCATAAAACAGGAGGATCATCTCTTGTGGTTCAAGGCGCTGGAATGATCAACTGCAGCATGGAAAGAATAGAGAGGAGGAAAATATGACGATGGTTATTGGATATGAATGAGAAAGCTCCCATCAAATTCTGTCCTGAACCCACCAGTTAAATTAGCTTAAGTGTTCAGCAAGCTCAATAACACACGCACACAACTTTGGCTCTGTTCTGAATTTCCATCTCACTGCTGGCTCGATGAGAAGATTGTGCACCAACGTTTTGGGTAGGCTCCAATCTTGGGTTTGGATTAGCTCATCCCTTACCAAATGTGGTTGCTTTGATGGCTGTAGCTTGCTGTGTTTCAGGTTTGGGTGAGTGCCATTTCGTGGCCCACACCCCTTCTCCCCGGCCTCACTCTGGCCCATTTATGTTTCTCCATCAGGTGCCAGGAAGAAGCAGGGCTGACAAATTTGGTGGCACCTTATAGGATCCATGAAAAACTGGGTTTCTGCTGTTGCCAAGAAAGGTAAGCTAAGAACTTTATATTTCTATCTGCAGATAATGGTGGAAGAAATGCCTGCCTGCCAGTTTTTTCATTTAAATGTTAAAGCAGCCAATTGATATCAGCCCAATATTCCCCTCCTCTAGCCCTTACTGGCACCAGGCTCCCATTCCCTTACCCCTAAGTGTCAATGCACCATGGAAATAAGTACAACCAAGCATAGGATTACATAGCATTACATATGAAATACAGCTATTTGGCCCCACCAGTCCATGCTCCACCCGAACCTCCTCCCGTCTTTCCTCATCAAACTCTATCAGCCTAACTCTCCATTTCCTTCTCCCTCATATGCTTATCTAGCCTCCCTTAAATGCATCTTATACTATTTGCTTTAAACACTCCCTGTAGTAGCGAGATCCAAATTCTCACCACTCTCTGGGTAAAGAAGTCTCTTATGAGTTACTTGTTTGATTTCTTGGTGACTATCTTATATTGATGGCCACTTGTTTTGCTCTTTCCCATAAGTGGAAGTGCTCTCTCTGTGTTTAGTTTATTAAAACATTTCAGCCTTCACTTTTCAAGAGAGAAGAGACCCAGCGTGTTCACCCTTTCCTGATCGGTATAACTTCACATTTCTGGTATCATCCTGGTATCATCTTTTTTGCACCCTCTCCAGGGTCTCTCTAGCCTTTTTTATAATATGGTGACCAGAATTGTACACAGTACTCCAAGTGTGGTCCAGCCAAGTTCGATCCAAGTTTAGCATAACATCTCTACTTTTCAATTCTATCCCTCTACAAATAAATCTTAGTGCTTGTATTTTTATTTATGGCCTTATTGACCTGCGTCGCTACTTTTAGTGATTTGTGTATTTGTACTCTGAGATCCCTATGCTCTTCTACCCATTTAGATTCTTATTTTCCAAGTAATAGAAACATAGAAACATAAAAACATAGAAAATAGGTGCAGGAGTAGGCCATCCGGCCCTTCGAGCCTGCACCAGCATTCAATAAGATCATGGCTGATCATTTCTTCAGTACCCCGTTCCTGCTTTCTCTCCATACCCCTTGATCCCTTTAGCCGCAAGGCCATACCTAACTCCCTCTTGAATATATCCAATGAACTGGCATCAACAACTCTCTGCGGTAGGGAATTCCATAGGTTAACAACTCTCTGAGTGAAGAAGTTTCTCCTCATCTCAGTCCTAAATGGCTTACCCCTTATCCTAAGACTATGTCCCCTGGTCCTGGACTTCCCCAACATCGGGAACATTCTTCCTGCATCTAACCTGTCCAGTCCCGTCAGAATTTTATATGTTTCTATGAGATCCCCTCTCATCCTTCTAAACTCCAGTGTATAAAGGCCCAGTTGATCCAGTCTCTCCTCACATGTTAGTCCTGCCATCCCAGGAATCAGTCTGGTGAACCTTCGCTGCACTCCCTCAATAGCAAGAACGTCCTTCCTCAGATTAGGAGACCAAAACTGAACACAATATTTCAGCTGAGGCCTCACCAATGCCCTGTACAACTGCAGTAAGAC
This sequence comes from Pristiophorus japonicus, assembly GCF_044704955.1. Taxonomy (NCBI): domain Eukaryota; kingdom Metazoa; phylum Chordata; class Chondrichthyes; family Pristiophoridae; genus Pristiophorus; species Pristiophorus japonicus. Next base: position 14,229,993 of record NC_091984.1, on the reverse strand, counting down.
TTCCCTGCTCCGATACTCAAATCCCCTTGTTATGAAGGCCAACATACCATTTGCCTTCTTCACCGCCTGCTGTACCTGCATGCCAACCTTCAATGAATGATGAATCATGACACCTAGGTCTCGCTGCACATCCCCTTTTCCTAATCTGCCACCATTCAGATAATATTCTGCCTTCGTGTTTTTGCCACCAAAATGCATAACCTCACATTATACTGCATCTGCCATGTGTTTGCCCACTCGCCTAACCTGTCCAAGTCACCCTGCAGCCTCTTAGCGTCCTCACAGCTCACACCGCCAGCCAGTTTAGTGTCATCTGCAAACTTGGAGATATTACACTCAATTCCATCATCTAAATCATTAATATATATTGCAAAGAGCTGGGGTCCCAGCACTCAACCCTGCGGCACTCCACTAGTCACTGCCTGCCATTCTGAAAAGGACCCGTTAATCCCGACTCTCTGCTTCCTGTCTGCCAACCAGTTTTCCATTCACGTCAGTACATTACCCCCAATACCATGTGCTTTCATTTTGCTCAACAATCTCTTGTGTGGGACCTTGTCAAACGCTTTTGAAAGTCCAAGTACACTACATCCACTGGTTCTCCCCTGTCCACTCTACTAGTTACATCCTCAAAAAATTCCAGAAGATTTGTCAAGCATGATTTCCCCTTCATAAATCCATGCTGGCTTGGACCAATTCTATCACTGCTTTCCAAATGTGCTGCTATTTCATCCTTAATGATTGATTCCAACATTTTCCCCACTACTGATGTCAGGCTAACTGGTCTATAATTACCCTTTTTCTCTCTCCCTCCTTTTTTAAAAAGTGGCGTTACATTAGTAACCCTCCAGTCCATAGGAACTGATCCAGAGTCGATAGACTGTTGGAAAATTATCACCAATGCATCCACTATTTCTAGGGCCACTTCCTTAAGTACTCTGGGATGTAGACTATCAGGCCCTGGGGATTTATCGGCCTTCAATCCTGTCAATTTCCCGAACACAATTTCCCGCCTAATAAGGATATCCTTCAGTTCCTCCTTCTCACCAGACCTTCGGACCCCTAGTACATCAGGAAGGTTATTTGTGTCTTCATTTGTGAAGACAGAACCAAAGTACTTGTTCAATTGGTCTGCCATTTCTTTGTTCCCCATTACAAATTCTCCTGAATCCGACTGCAAGGGACCAACGTTTGTCTTCACTAATCTTTTTCTCTTGACATATCTATCGAAGCTTTTGCAGTCATTTTTTATGTTTCCGGCAAGCTTCCTCTCGTATTCTATTTTCCCTCTCTTAATTAAACCCTTTGTCCTCCTCTGCTGTATTCTAAATTTCTCCCAGTCCTCCGGCTTGCTACTTTTTCTGGCTAATTTGTATGCTTCTTCCTTGGATTTAACACTATCCTTAATTTCCCTTGTTAGCCACGGTTGAGCCACCTTCCCCGTTTTATTTTTACTCCAGACAGGGATCTACAATTGTTGAAGTTTGTCCATATGATCTTTAAAGGTTTGCCATTGCCTATCCATCATCAACCCTTTAAGTATCATTTGCCAGTCTAATCTAGCCAATTCGCACCTCATACCATCAAAGTTACCTTTCCTTAAGTTCAGGACCCTAGTTTCTGAATTAACTTTGTCACTCTCCATCTTAATAAAGAATTGTACCATATTATGGTCAGTCTTCCCCAAGGAGCCTCATACAACAAGATTGCTAATTAGTCCCTTCTCATTACACATCACCCAGTCTAGGATGGCCAGCTCTCTGGTTGGTTCCTCGACATATTGGTCTAGAAATCCATCCCTAATACACTCCAGGAAATCCCCCTCCACCGCATTGCTACCAGTTAGGTTAGCCCAATCAATATGTAGATTAAAGTCGCCCATGATTACTGCAGTACCTTTATTGCACACATCCCTTATTTCTTGTTTGATGCTGTCCGCAATCTCACGACTACTATTTGGTGGCCTGTACACAATTCCCACTCGCGTTTTCTGCCCTTTGGTATTCCGTAGCTCCACCCATACCAATTCCACAGCATCCAAGCTAATGTCCTTCCTACAATTGCATTAATTTCCTCTTTAACCAACAACGCCACACCGCCTCCTTTTCCTTTCTGTCTATCCTTCCTAAATGCTGAATACCCCTGGATGTTGAGTTCCCAGCCTTGGTCATCCTGGAGCCATGTCTCCATGATGCCAATCACATCATACCAGTTAAGTGCTATCTGCGCAGTTAATTCGTCCACCTTATTCCGAATACTCCTCGCATTGAGGCACAGAGCCTTCAGGCCTGTCTTTTTAACATACTTTGCCTCTTTAGAATTCTGCTGTAAAGTGGCTCTTTTTGTTTTTTGCCTTGGGTTTCTCTGTCCTCCACTTTTACTATTCCCCTTTCTATCTTTTGCTTCTGTCTCTATTTTATTCCCCTCTGTCTCGCTGCATAGGTTCCCATCCCCCTGCCATATTAGTTTAACTCTTCCAAAACAGCACAAGCAAACACTCCCCCTCGGACATTGGTTCTGGTCCTGCCCAGGTGCAGACCGTCCGGTTTGTACTGGTCCCACCTCCCCCAGAACTGGTTCCAATGTCCCATGAATTTGAATCCCTCCCCTCTGCACCACTGCTCAAGCCACGTATTCATCTGAGCTATCCTGTGATTCCTACTCTGACTAGCACGTGGCACTGGTAGCAATCCTGGGATTACTACTTTTGAGGTCCTACTTTTTAACTTAACTCCTAGCTTCCTAAATTCGTCTCATAGGACCTTGATTTTTACCTATATCGTTGGTACCTATATGCACCACAACAACTGGCTGTTCATCCTCCCTTTTCAGAATGTCCTGCACCCGCTCCGAGACATCCTTGACCTTTGCACCAGGGAGGCAACATACCATCCTGGAGTCTCGGTTGCAGCCGCAGAAACGCCTATCTATTCCCCTTACAATCGAATCCCCTATCACTATTGCTCTCCCACTCTTTTTCCTGCCCTCCTGTGCAGCAGAGCCCACCACGGTGCCATGAACCTGGCTGCTGCTGCTCTCCCCTGATGAGTCACCCCCCTCAACAATACCCAAATGTGATCTCCTTATTTTTCTTACCAAAACGTAACACCTCACATTTTTCTGTATTGAATTTCATTTGTCAATTAGTTACCCATTCTACAAGTTTATTAAAGTCTTCTTGTAATGTGTAGCAGTCCTCCTCAGTATTGACTATCTCCCCACCTCCTAAATTTTCTGTCATCGCAAATTTAGAAATTGTGTTTTTGATTCCAATATAAATTTGAACAACATTGGACCCAGTACTGATTCTTGTGGGACCCCACATTCCACCTTCTTCCAGCTACTTTAAGCCACCTAGCTATCCATTCTTTAATGTAGCAAAACATCCCAAGGCATGTCACAGGAACTTTATCAAACAAAATTTGAACCAAGTCATATAAGGAGATATGAGGACAGGTGACCAAAAGTTTGGTCGAAGAGGTAGATTTTAAGGAGTATTTAAAAGGAGGAAAATTTAGGGAGGGAATTACAGAGCTTAGGGCCTAGGGAGCTGAAGGCCCGGCGTCAATGGAGGGTTAAAGGAAATGCACAAGAGGCCCGAATTTGAGCAGTGCAGATATCTCGGTGGTGGGGGGGTGGGGGTTGTGTGGCTGGAAGAGGTTACAAGGATAGGGAGGGGTGAGGCCATGGAAGGATTTGAACACAATGATGAGAATTTCAAATATAAAGTGTTGCTGGACCTCATCTAAGAGGCCTTTGCATATGCACTGTAGAGCAGGGGTTGCCTGAGAGTGAGCAGGAACCTCTCTCTATAAGCATGCTGATCACAATTGTAGCATCCTTGCTGCCATCCTTGCTGAGGTCAACTGAATCGGCACAGATCGGGAAGTAAAACCTGGGCTCTTCGATCCGACATGGTTTCCCACTGCACTGGGTGGTGTTTGTCCGTAGTTGACCATTTGGGGTGGGGGGGTGGGAGGGGATCCACAAACAAAAGGTTTTATTGTGTCTGTAAGCACTCTAGTAATGACTCCACGAGGTAAGGTATTGTACTTGAACTGTGGTGACCTTAGTCCATTTATTACAGCTCCTGAGCGAGGGTACAACATGGTGAGTTCCCTTTTATACCTGGTTACCTGGTGTACAGGTGACCCCTAGGTCTCCACCAGTTGCACCCTCTGGTGGTACAGGCATAGTGTATACAGTGTGAAGATACATCCAGTGGTCTTATGTAACTGTACATTGAGTGTACAGGGTATATACTTATGTTATACATACACAACATCACTCCCCCCTAAGTCTTGTGCCACTGGCCTTTGCACTCTGTGCTCTGGCCCTAGACTTGAGTGCCCAAAGCCCTTGCACCTTGTCTATGCTTTGGCTTGGCTGTCTCCCTGCAGACCCCCAAGTCCTTATTGCCATGACATTGGGAAATGGTCAGCAGTGGACGGTTGGAGTTTGCAGTGGGGGTTGAGTAGGTTCTGGGTGTGATCCATGTGTGTCCATGGCTACATACATCCATCCCGCCCCCCCCCCATACAAAGACCATGTGTGTGGCTCAACACCTGCATGTGCATACATGGACAGAAGGAAAGAACAAAAAAAAAGAGAAATGGGATTAATTACATCACTGATTGGGTTTTGCAATAGTGGAACAAGTACACTTTACAGGTAAGGTACATACGTGGTATCACAGTCTTACCCCTGGGTTGTGTAGATGCAGGTGGGTGAGGACACTAGTTCCAGAGTAACTGGACTGTGTCCAGGTTGTCTGATGGCGGTGCTGCGCTCCCTGCCAGCTGGGTGGGCTCAGATCGCTCACCGAGTCTCAGGGCCTTTGCCGTTGCCCAATGGTGGGCAGAGCCACAGGAATGTGTGGCCTCCCTGTCCTCCTTTGAAGGCTGCAGTGTCTCCCTACTGCCCTTCAGTGGGAGCCTGGTCATCTCAGATCCCATTGGGAGGGCTGGAGGGTGCGAGCCTCTTGCTCCCAGTGCTGGCCCTGGTGGCCAGAGAGGTAGAGCCGATCTGGGGCAGGGTGCCAGTAGTGGTGCCTTTGCCATCTGCTGATCACTGGACCTGCAGTTGGTATGCTCCCTCTGTGTGTGTCCACACTCCCTGGGGCATCACATTGGTCCCGGAGGCGCAGGCTATAAGATTGGGTAGCCCGCTGGACCTGGGTGCTTCTGACAGGAGGTTGCTCTTGGTTTTGTCGGCGTAAATGTAGAACCCAGCATCGCACATCATTCCTTCATTTACGTCATAAGACATTGGCTCCGACCGCAATCACCCGACTCAAAACTGTTAGTTGCCTTTACATATTCGCATTTGTCAATGACATCTTTTCCATGTGTATTACCGGCATCACTGTACAAAGAATGGAACTGTCCCTTTAATTTCGATGGGTTGCCGGTCTCCTTTAAGAGGGCCTTGCAATCTTTATCCCAATCCGGTTCGCTGCTCGGCATCACATGTTGGTCCCTCAACACTGCCCCTTGTGGTCTGGCCGCCGCCATCTTTACTTCAGGCGCTTCACCTCGTGGTGCGGGCGCCATCTTCTTTCTCTCCACGAGTGATCCTTTTCTCCCCAAGTTCTGCCACGGAAACAGCGAAGTTATCTTCTGCACCGATTTTCTTCCTCTGGAGTCCTGCCACTGGAGCCTGGATGATGAGGTCGGGTCGTTTGGGCTGGATCATCTCGGCGTTGGGTTGAGCGGTCTGTGTCGTCTCCACGCAGTCGATTTGGATGGTTGGATATTCAGGTGTTGTGCTGGGTCCAAATTTGGGGCCGCCTAGGATGTCGATCGCCGGGCCTTGGAGGTTTTCCCAGCTCCAACAGGTTTGGATTTGTTTCATCCATCTTCTTCCTAGCAGCGTTGGCCCATCACCAGCAACGATCCACAAAGGTAACTGGAGCATCGCGCCATCATGGGACACCCGGACATCCACGCTGCCAATGACAGGGATGGTGTAGTTTGTGTAGGTGGGCAGCTTCACTTGGATCGGGATCATTTTAGGTCGTTAGATTCGATTGTCCCAGAGTTTCTCAAAGGCCGCCTGATTCATCAGTGACTGGCTTGCCCCTGCGTCCACTTCCATCGAGAGTGGAACACCCTTGATTTCAACTTCTATTTTCAACGGAGAGCTCTCGGTGGAGCAGGTAAACACTCTGTACTCCTCTTCGTGGGGCTGAGCTGCCTCATGGACTCTCTCTTCATCATCGCTGGAGTCCGGATGATCGGCCAACTCTTCAGCGACTCAGTGAGTAAAATTTATTTTGCACATTTGCGGTAGCTGGCCCTTCGTGTTACAGGCTTTGCAAGTGTAGTCTTTGTAGCGGCACTGGTGGGCCCTGTGATTTCCTCCACAGCGTCGGCATGGGGTTGGCCGGTTGGCCCCATGTGGCGGACTCAGGGTTACGGGACTCGGGGTTCTGCTTTCTCTACCCTGAGAGAGACCACTTGCAGCAGACTTGCCTCTAAAAGGCACCAGTCGGTTCACAGTACTTGCCGGGTTAGAGTCCTGGGGGTGAGTCATCCGCTTGGAATTGTAGGCCGAGGCCATGAGCACCTGGCTCACATTAATTGCCTTCTGCAGGGTGACCGTGGTGCCCGCCAACAGCAACCTGTGGAGAAGGCCCTCGTGGCCGATTCCAATAATGAAGATGTCCCTCAGGGCTTCGGTGAGGTGGTCACCAAAATCACACGGTGCAGCCAATCATCTGAGGTCTGCAGCATATTTTGCGATTTCTTGGCCTTCGGGCCGCCGGTGTGTGTAGAACCGGTGTCTCGCTGTGAGGATGCTCTCTTTAGGTTTGAGCTGTTACGAGCTCTGTATATGTTTTCGTTGTTGTCTTCTCTGGGGCTAGCAAGTCCGTGACTAGCCCATAGATAGTGGGCCCACAACTGCTGAGCAGGATAGCTCTGCACTTATCAGCCAGCAAGATCGGTGTATCTCCCGCCAGGTCGTTCGCAATAAAGAAGTGTTCGAGCCCTTTCACAAAGGCCTCCCAATCTCCCCCTTCGGCAAATTGTTGAAAGTTGCCAAGGTTAGCCATTTTTCGCGTGGAAATTCGTAATCTCGTCGCCAGTTGTTGTGTCTGTAGGCACTCTAGCAATGACTCCATGAGGCAAGGTATTGTACTTGAACTGTGGTGACCTTAGTCCATTTATTACAGCTCCTGAGTGAGGGTACAGTATGGTGAGCTCCCTTTTATACTTGGTCACCTGTAGTGTACAGGTGACCACCAGGTCTCAACCAGTTGCATCCTCTGGTGGTACAGGCATAGTGTATACAGTGTGAAGATATATCCAGTGATCTTATGTAACTGTACATTGAGTATACAGGATAAAACCTAATGTTATACATACACAACATGTTTTATAACCGTCACAAAGCCACCCCCCGCTAGAAGGGGGGATGGTGCCATCTATTCGACTTGCATACAAGGTTAGAACGACCGACAATGCAGGGAGAAGATAACTGCCCAAGAAAGCTGTCTCACAATGCCCCATGAAGCAAAGGAATGAAAGTTATGAGGTTAGGTAGAGAAGGATCAGAAATTGCAACACAGGCTGAGGCCACGTGGCTCCAAAGTCCTGCTCTTTGCTTATACACGCTAATATTTTTCTTTTATCTGCGTTCTCTTTAAATTCCTTCTTCGGGTGTGTGTATCGATGGCAAGATTGGCATTTATTGCCCATCCCGAGTTACCCTTGAGAAGGTGGTGGTGAGCCTTCTACATAGACTGCCGCAGTCCATGTGGCGAAGGTGCTCCCACTGTGCTGTTAGCATTTGCCTGATTCACTCCTTAAGTGACCTTAGCTATAGTAGATACGATCGGCCATGTATTCCATATCCCAATAACCATGAAACCATCTCCCTCAGTTTCCTTTCTTTTTTTTTGCCATCCTAACTTCATCAAGCGATGGAATTTTTTTTTCTACGCCTGTGCTGAAAAGAGTGCACTTTTCTCCCACATTATGAGGGGAAAATTGCATTAAGATTAAATGGTTCTGCGCAGAAAAGAGATATCCATTTTGTCGCCAATTAAATTGGAATTTAATTGGCACAGGATTTGATTGGTGGAAAAGAAAGTTTCACGGCCTGTTTTGTTAAAAAAACGCAGCTCATTAGACTCGCAGCTCCTAATTGCGTGCTTGTTTATCTCCCAGAAAGCTTTACTGTTGGAAAAGCGTAGATATTTCATTTTACTGCTCAGCAGCAGGAAACTAATTTGGCTCATTATCCAAAACCGGCACCTCAGATATTATAATGAAGCACAATATGAGATGATTATCCAAAATGAAAGAGGATTTTGGCTATCGGATTCAGTTAATCTGAAGGACTGCAATTGTACAGGAGCCTCATTGTTTCTCCAAATGAATCTCTCCTGTGTTTTGTTGCAATGCCTAATGATCCACTGAGGACCCCAAACTCCAGTCATAACCAAGCAGCGATGGTATTGAATCTCCGAGAATCCCAATGATTTTATTTTTATTATTTAGCTACCAGCCGGTCTCCAGAGAACAAATTAGGAGCTTGCTGTGAAAGGAAATGTTTAGGGATTGCTGAGAATTATTTAGCAGCATTGTTTTGTGGTGCAGAGCCATGTTTTTTTTTTAAATGAGAGAAAGAGAACATTACTCGGTAATTGAATTAACAGCTATCTCTTAAAATCACCGACTCTTCATTAATTTTGGTGCAACTGTACTGTGTTTTCACTATGCTGTATGCATGAGCTGTGGTGTTGGCCAGAATAACAATGTTAATAAAGTGAGCCAGTAACTATTGGGTCCTTTCTCTCGCTTTCTCTCTGTCTATCGCGCTATTTCATTTGCAGTGTTTCTCTCTGTCTTTTTCACTCTTACTCTCTATCTTTTTCTTCATCTTTATTTCTTTCTTTTTCTCTATCTCTTTTGCTCTATCATTCTCTATCTCTTATTCTGCCTCTCTAGGTCTTACTCTGCTTCTCTATCTCTCTCACATCATGTTACAGATCACTTTAGTACATTCCATCCCAGTGGACGCAAAAAATCTCATTGCATTTTTCCGAACAGGAGCAGGGGAGTTGTCCCTGGTGTCCTGGTCGATATTTATTCTCAACCAACTTCACTAAAACAGATGATCTGGTCATTGTCACGTTGTTGTTTGTGGGAGCTTGCTGTGTGCAAATTGGCTGCTATGTTTCCAACATGACAACGGTGACTACACTCCAAAAAGTACTTCATTGGCTGTAAAGTATTTTGTGACAAGCTGAAGCTACATAAATACAAGGAGAAAAATTGCTCCTTTTTATAGCTTCGTTGCTTACAGGGCGCAATGGATTTTTGCCCAGGGGAGGGCTGGCAGCTCGCAGGAAATTGCCCCGGAGGTTTTTTGGGGGGGGGGGGGGGCGCAGTCCCGGCAGCGCCGCACTCCGCGGTTAACGCCCGGCCACTGCACAACCCGCCATGACATCATCGCCATGCACGCCGACCCCTCATCACACCTTTCCGCCCCAGTGGGGAAATTGCCCCACAGGCCTCTTGGGTTCGGCCCGACAATAACGGCCCCAGTGTCGACCGGGCCTCCATTGTGCAGCCCGGCACTCCCTGTTGGGTGCCGGGCTGCTGGGCCGGTCGATCGCGTCCCTGTTGGCCCAGTGGCGGCCACCAAAGGGCCAGCAGAGTGCACAGCGGCCCTCCCCGTAAATGGAAGTGTCAGTGCCGCACTACCACCCTGGGAGTGCCCCTCAAAGGAAGCGGAGCGCTGGAGACAGCACTCCACTTCCTTTGAGGGGCATACGACCCAATTCCGCGTCGGGGGCGGGATTTCCGGGCCGCATCCCCGCCCCCAACCGGGGCCTGGGGCAATTTTTGCCCACGAAGTCTTCGGGGTCAAAGTTGCCCTGTTCTGCGCCCCCTTTTAGTTCCTCCGAGGGGTACGACCTGGGTGTGAAATTGTTTTCACTACAGGGGGGAGTTACTGGCTCCCTCAACATTGCGCGGGAGTTAGCGGACGCGGGACACGGTAGCGCCATGCCTCGCTATTAGCGCCCCGCCTCCAGCGATGACGTCATTGACGTGTCCGGTGACCCTTTGCGGCCCACGTCGAAAGTTGCCCAGCGCCACATGAGGCCGCCGCGCTCGATGCCCACGCCAGGCTCGCAGGTCACAAACCGGGCCGACCTCCGCTCCCGGGCAGAAGTTAAAGGGGCGTACACCATGTGCCGCCATTTTTTTCTCTTCTGCCGACTCACCGGTCGGCTCGTGCTCCAGCGATGTCGTGATCGTGCAGCCCAGCACTCTGTTTGGGTGCCATGCAGCGGCCATGGCACCTCGCAGCTTTAACGGACCCTGCCCGCGTAGAGCCCTGGACACCGCCCCAACAGGAAGTGGAGAGCGCGACATTGCACTCCATTTCCTGTGAGGGGCGGCAACCTGAATTTCGCAGCTGGGCCGGGACTTCACCCAACTTCGCCCCTTTCATTCTCTCCTTTCTCTCTTTCTCTTGCTCTCTCTCTCTCTCTCTCTCTCTCTCACACACATATCTTGAGTACATTCCACCTCTGGGTGTGTGCTGATTTTGTGGACAACAGTATTCTGTGCATAAAACCAAAATGCTTTGGATACTGGAAATCTGAAATAAAGATAGAAATACTGGAAATACTCAGCAGGTCAGGCAGCACCTGTGGAGAGTGAAACAGTTAGGTCAATGACCTTTCGTCAGAACTGGAAAAAGTTAGAGAAATAACGATCCAGAAATTCTGGCCTCCCGGGTCCATACACACTCAGCACAATGCGCATGCGCTGAAAACCGGCTTTTCCGATCTGTCAAGCTGGAACTTGACAGATCCTCTATATCTCCATAACCAGGACATTCACATGAACAAGATTGCGGTATTTACCCATATCTTGCCCAGTGGATGTGCTGAAAACTCTTGCGCCTGATAAAAGCAGGCGCATAGCCTACTTTTACAGGAGTAAGAGTTTTAAAATGCACAAAAACATAATTAAATTAAATTTAAAAAACACATTTTATTGTTAAAAACCCTCCCCAGTATGGCAAGTTTATTTTAAACCATAACTTTATAAACTTTTTTCAAAATCGGAAAAATACATATTTTTGATAATACATAATTAACTTTAATTTAAATTAATAAAAATATGTGTATTTTTTCTATTTTTTATTTGTGTTTTGGGTGTTTGGGGAGGGTTTCTCAATCATAATAATGGGAACTCCAACTTAAGGAGTTCCCATTATTATGAATGAGTATGTACTTTACCTGGATTGGCTGCCCAGAGACATGTGACTCCAGCTCCAGCTTACGGACGTCCTGACGTGCACGCACTCTGATGCACAGTGAGTGGAGGCCTCAGGACCGGGATCCCTTGTGGGCACAGCAGGAACAGGTAAGTACGCTTCTTTTTTAACGATTTTACCCGATCGCCCGCGGGAAGCAACCGACTGGGATTTCTAGGCCAACACGTTTTAACAAGGAGAGAGAGGGGGAAGAGAGGAAAGAGCAAAATGGAAGGCTGGATTTGACTAATCTCAGCTGGTCCTGGCCTCGCTGCTGGCTCCAGCCCGCTGTGTAGAATGATTTTCCCCTGATTGGGCTTGTTAAATCCACCCAGTGCCTTTCCAGCCAATTGAAGGAAGTGGGTCTGATGACGCCATTTGATGACGCGTCATCAGACGGTTTCTTTAAAGGGACAATGCGCAAATTTATTTTTTGACATTGTGCTGTCAGTGTTCCACAGCATTGAAGTGTGGCAAACACCGACAAGCACTGCGCAAAGGTGCACGGCTCTCATGACTCCCTCCATATGCTTGTGGAGGAAGTCACAGCATGCAGGGAGGTTCTCTTCCCTTCCAGTGGGCAGAAGGGACCTCCACAGGACACCAACGCAGCCTGGTTGCACATTGCATAGGAGGACACAGCAGGGATGTCGACAAGAGTACCAGGCTGCAGTGGCACAAACCTTTCAATAATCTCAGTACGCACAACGGGAGGTCGAGGCCCAGATAAAAGGCACAGAGTTCGGGAGGAGCAACACACAACGGGAGGTCGAGGCCCAGATAAAAGGCACGGAGTTCTGGAGGAGCCAGCTGGCGCAGGGTCAAAAGTAAAACAAAATGGAAATCAAAGTGCGACGTCACAGCCTAGCGGGTAAGTGATTGGCTGGTGGATTGGTGAGTAGTTTTCTTTTTCTTTTCTGTAGGAAACCTTTGGCATTGTTGTAAGTAGGATCTTTATTATCTAAGGAGAGCCAGTTAATTAAATCGGCTGTTTGCTGAGTAGCGGCTGGTGTGTTGTGCTCAGGTTTAGAGTTTATTTTTGTTGATTGTTGCGAGTGTAACTAGAGGGATGGCAGGGCAGCTCAGTCCCGTGGATTGTACATCCTGCGGCATGTGGGAAGTCCCCGACGCTTCGCGCAGCCTGCGCGACCATGTGTGTGGGAGGTGTCTCCAGCTTCACCAACTCGAGCTCTGCGTTTTGGAGCTTGAGCGGCAGCTGGGGTCACTGCGGTGCATCCGCAAGACTGAGAGCTACGGGGATATCACGTTTCGAGAGATGGTCACCCCTCAGCTTAAGAGTGTGCAGGCAGATAGGGTTTGGGTGACCCCTGGACAGAAGAGGAGGACTAGGCAGGTCGTGCAGGAGTCCCCTGAGTCCATCTTGCTCTCCAACCAGGATTCGGTTCTGAGTGCCGGTGGAGGCGATGGTGGCTCTGGGGAGTGCAGCCAGAGCCAAGTCCACGGCACCACGGGTGGCTCAGCTGCACAGCGGGGGAGGAAAAACAATGGAAGAGGTATAGTGGTAGGGGATTCGCTAGTCAGGGGAGCAGACATGACTCTAGGATGGTATGTTGCCTCCCTGGTGCCAGGGTCAAGGATGTCACTGTGCGGCTGCAGGGCATTCTGGGGGAGAGGGTGAATAGCCAGAGGTCGTGGTCCACATCGGTACCAATGACACAGGTAGGAAGAAGGATGAGGTCCTGCAGGCAGAGTTTAGGGAGCTAGGAGAGAGACTAAAAAGCAGGACCTCAAAGGTAGCAATATCCAAATTACTCCCAGTGCCACAAGCTAGTAAACACAGAAATAGGAGGATCGAGCCGATGAATATGTGGCTGGAGAGATGGTGCAGGCGGGAGGACTTTAGTTTCCCGAGGAATTGGGCCGCTTCTGGGGGAGGTGGGACCTGTACAAGCCGGACGGGTTGCACCTCAACAGAGCCGGGACCAATATCCTCATGGGGGCAGGCGGGGGTTGCTAGTGTTGTTGGGGAGGGTTTAAACTAGCTTGGCAGGGGGATGGGAACCTGAAAATAGATTCAGTAGGGAGGGCAGTAAAGCTGGAATTAGAAAGCAAAAATAAAGAAAGTGAGTTTGAAGGAGAGAGGAAACAAGCAGGAAAAAAAGGGTAAAAAAAAACTTAAAGGCACTTTGTCTTAATGCACGTAGCATTTGTAGCAAAATAGATGAGTTGACGACATAAATTGAGACAAATAGATATGATCTGATAGCTATTACAGAGACGTGGCTGCAAGGTGACCAGGACTGGGAATTAAATATTCAGGGGTACTTGACAATCTGGAAGAACAGACAGAAAGGAAAAGGAGGTGGGGTAGCTCTATTGATAAAGGATGGAATCACTGCAATAGTAAGAAACGATATTGGCTCAAATGATAAGGGTGTTGAAACAGTTTGGGTGGAGATCAGGAACATTAAAGGGAAAAAGTCATTGGTGGGCGTAGTCTATAGGCCCCCTAACAGTAGCAACTCTGTTGGTCGGAAACCAGGAAATAATGGGGGCTTGAAATAGGGGAACAGCAATAATCATGGGTGATTTTAATCTCCATATTGATTGGACAAATCAAATTGGTCAGGGTAGCCTTGAGGAGGAGTTCATAGAGTGCATAAGGGACGGGTTCCTTGAGCAGTATGTAACGGAACCAACCAGGGGGCAGGTTATCTTAGATCTGGTCCTGTGTAATGAGACAGGATTAATAAACAATCTCCTAGTAAAGGATCCCCTCGAAATAAGTGATCGTAGCATGATTGAATTTCAAGTTCAGATGGAGGGTGAGAAAGTTGGATCTCTAACCAGCATACTAAACTTAAATATAGGAGACTATGAAGGTATGAGGGCAGAGTTGGGTAAAGTGGACTGGGAAAACAGATAAAAGTGTAGGACGGTTGATGAATAGTGGTGCATATTTAAGGAGATGTTTCAGAACACTCAAGAAAAATATATTCCAGTGAGGAGGAAAGGGCGTAAGAGAAAAAATAGCCACTAAAAAAATAAAGGACGGTATCCAATTAAAAACAAGGGCATACAAGGTGGCCAAAACTAGTGGGAGGACAGAAGACTGGGAAGCTTTTAAAAGCCAGCAAAGAATGACGAAAAAAATAATTAAGAAAGTGAAGATAGACGATGAAAATAAACGAGCACAAAATATAAAAACAGATAGCAAGAGTTTCTATAGATATATAAAAAGGATAGAGTGGCTAAAGTAAATGTTGGTCCATTAGAGGACGAGACCGGGGAATTAGTAATGGGGAACATGGAAATGGCAGAAACTCTGAACAAATACTTTGTATCAATCTTTCCGGTAGAGGACACTAACAATATTCCAACAGTGGATAGTCAAGGGGCTATAAGGGGGGAGGAACTTAACACAATTACAATCACTAAGGAGGTGGTACTCAGTAAGGTAACGGGACTAAAGGCAGATAAATCCCCTGGACCTAATGGCTTGCATCCAAGGGTCGTAAGAGAAGTAGCGACAGAAATTGTGGATACAATGGTTGTAATTTACCAAAATTCCCTCGATTCTGGGGCGATCCCAGCAGGTTGAAAAACTGAAAATGTAAGGCAAAAAACAAAAAGGGCCACTGAATATAAAGGGGCTGCAGGAGGGGTCAAAACTAAAATTCATGGTTTAAAAACTAGTATTAAAACACTCTACCTAAATGCACGCAGCATTCGAAATAAAGTAAATGAGTTGACGGCACAAATCATTACAAATGGGTATGATTTGGTGGCCATTACAGAAACGTGGTTGCAGGGTGGCCAAGACTGGGAATTAAACGTACAGAGGTATCTGACGATTCGGAAAGATAGACAAGAAGGGAAAGGAGGTGGGGTAGCTCTGTTAATAAAGGATGATATCAGGGCAGTTGTGAGAGACGATATTGGCTCTAATGAACAAAATGTTGAATCATTGTGGGTGGAGATTAGAGATAGTAAGGGGAAAAAGTCACTGGTGGGCGTAGTTTATAGGCCCCCAAATAATAACTTCACGGTGGGCGGGCAATAATCAAGGGAATAATGGAGGCATGTGAAAAAGGAACGCAGTAATCCTGGGGGACTTTAACCTACATATCAATTGGTCAAATCAAATCGCACAGGGTAGCCTGGAGGAGGAATTGATAGAATGCATACGGGATTGTTTCTTAGAACAGTATGTTACAGAACCTACAAGGGAGCAAGCTATCGTAGATCTGGTCCTGTGTAATGAGACAAGAATAATAAATGATCTCCTAGTAAAGAATCCTCTCGGAATGAGTGATCACAGTAAGGTTGAATTTGTAATACAGATTGAGGGTGAGGAAGTAGTGTCTCAAACGAGCATACTATGCTTAAACAAAGGGGACTACAGTGGGATGAGGGCAGATTTGGCTAAAGTAGACTGGAAACACAGACTAAATGGTGGCACAATTGAGGAACAGTGGAGGACTTTTAAGGAGCTCTTTCATAGTGCTCAACAAAAATATATTCCAGTGAAAAAGAAGGGCGGTAAGAGAAGGGATAACCAGCCGTGGATAACCAAGGAAATCAAGGAGAGTATCAAATTAAAAACCAATGCGTATAAGGTGGCCAAGGTTAGTGGGAAACTAGAAGATTGGGAAAATTTTAAACAACAGCAAAGAATGACTGAGAAAGCAATAAAGAAAGGAAAGATAGATAACGAAGGTAAACTTGCGCAAAACATAAAAACAGATAGTAAAAGCTTTTACAGATATATAAAATGGAAAAGAGTGACTAAAGTAAATGTTGGTCCCTTAGAAGATGAGAAGGGGGATTTAATAATGGGAAATGGGAAAATGGCTGAGGCCTTAAACAATTATTTTGCTTCGGTCTTCACAGTGGAAGACACAAAAACCATGCCAAAAATTGCTGGTCAAAGGAATGTGGGAAGAGAGGACCTTGAGACAATCACTATCACTAGTGGGGTAGTGCTGGACAGGCTAATGGGACTCAAGGTAGACAAGTCCCCGGTCCTGATGAAATGCATCCCAGGGTATTAAACGAGATGGCGGAAGTTACAGCAGATGCATTCGTTATAATCTACCAAAATTCTCTGGACTCTGGGGAGGTACTAGCGGATTGGAAAGCAGCTAATGTAACGCCTCTGTTTAAAAAAGGGGGCAGACAAAAGGCAGGTATCTATAGGCCGGTTAGTTTAACATCTGTAGTGGGGAAAATGCTTGAAACTATTATTAAGGAAGAAATAGGAGGACATCTAGATAGGAATAGTGCAATCAAACAGACGCAACAGGGATTCATGAAGGGGAAATCATGTTTAACTAATTTACTGGAATTCTTTGAGGATATAACGAGCATGGTGGATAGAGGTGTACCGATGGATGTGGTGTATTTAGATTTCCAAAAGGCATTCGATAAGGTGCCATACAAAAGGTTACTACAGTCATTGAAGGTTGGCATGCAGGTACAGCAGGTGGTTAAGAAAGCAAATGGCATGTTGGCCTTCATAGCGAGGGGAATTGAGTACAGGGGCAGGGAGGTGTTGCTACAGTTGTACAGGGCCTTGGTGAGGCCACACCTGGAGTATTGTGTACAGTTTTGGGCTCCTAAGTTGAGGAAGGACATTCTTGCTATTGAGGGAGTGCAGCGAAGATTCACCAGACTGATTCCCGGGATGGTGGGACTGACCTATCAAGAAAGACTGGATCAACTGGGCTTGTATTCACTGGAGTTCAGAAGAATGAGAGGAGACCTCATAGAAACGTTTAAAATCCTGACGGGTTTAGACAGGTTAGATGCAGGAAGAATGTTCCCAATGTTGGGGAAGTCCAGAACCAGGGGTCACAGTCTAAGGATAAGGGGTAAGCCATTTAGGACCGAGATGAGGAGAAACTTCTTCACCCAGAGAGTGGTGAACCTGTGGAATTCTCTACCACAGAAAGTAGTTGAGGCCAATTCACTAAATATATTCAAAAGGGAGTTAGATGAAGTCCTTACTATTCGGGGGATCAAGGGGTATGGCGAGAAAGCAGGAAGGGGATACTGAAGTTTCATGTTCATCCATGAACTCATTGAACGGCGGTGCAGGCTAGAAGGGCTGAATGACCTGCTCCTGCACCTATTTTCTATGTTTCTATGTTTCTAAGATAAAGGTACGCGGAGTCAGAGGAAATGTATTAGCATGGATAGAGAATTGGCTGGCTAACAGAAAGCAGAGAGTCGGGACAAATGGGTCCTTTTCAGGTTGGAAATCAGTGGTTAGTGGTGTGCCACAGGGATCGGTGCTGGGACCACAACTGTTTACAATATACATCGATGACCTGGAAGAGTGGACAGAGTGTAGTGTAACAAAATTTGCAGATGACACAAAGATTAGTGGGAAAGCGGGTTGAGTAGAGGACACAGAGAGGCTGCAAAGAGATTTAGATAGGTTAAGCAAATGGGCTAAGGTTTGGCAGATGGAATACAATGTCGGAAAGTATGAGGTCATCCACCTTGGGAAAAAAAACAGTAAAAGGGAATATTATTTGAATGGGGAGAAATTACAACATGCTGCGGTGCAGAGGGACCTGGGGGTCCTTGTGCATGAATCCCAAAAAGTTAGTTTGCAGGTGCAGCAGGTAATCAGGAAGGTAA
Organism: Pristiophorus japonicus; assembly: GCF_044704955.1. Lineage (NCBI taxonomy): Eukaryota > Metazoa > Chordata > Chondrichthyes > Pristiophoridae > Pristiophorus > Pristiophorus japonicus. The sequence continues at coordinate 14,212,104 of NC_091984.1, read as the reverse complement.
ATGGAATGTTGGCCTTCATTGCGAGAGGGATGGAGTACAAAAGCAGGAAGGTCCTGCTGCAACTGTACAGGGTATTGGTGATGCTGCACCTTGAGTACTGCGTGCAGTTTTGGTCACCTTACTTAAGGAAGGATATACTAGCTTTGGAGCGGGTACAGAGACGATTCACTAGGCTGATTCCGGAGATGAGGGGGTTACCTTATGATGATAGATTGAGTAGACTGGGTCTTTACTCGTTGGAGTTCAGAAGGATGAGGGATGATCTTATAGAAACATTTAAAATAATGAAAGGGATAGACAAGATAGAGGCAGAGAGGTTGTTTCCACTGGTCGGGGAGACTAGAACTAGGGGGCACAGCCTCAAAATACGGGGCAGCCAATTTAAAACCGAGTTGAGAAGGAGTTTCTTCTCCCAGAGGGTTGTGAATCTGTGGAATTCTCTGCCCAAGGAAACATTTGAGGCTAGCTCATTGAATGTATTCAAGTCACAGATAGATAGATTTTTAACCAATAAGGGAATTAAGGGTTATGGGGAGCAGTCAGGTAGGTGGAGCTGAGTCCACGGCCAGATCAGCCATGATCTTGTTGAATGGCAGAGCAGGCTCGAGGGGCTAGATGGCCTACTCCTGTTCCTAATTCTTCTGTTCTTATGAAAATGTAATGCCCCTATTTAAAAAAGGAGGCAGACAAAAAGCAGGAAACTATAGATCAGTTAGCCTCATATTTGTGGTTGAGAAAATGTTGGAGTCCATTATTAAAGAAGCAATAGCAGGTCATTTGGATAAGCAAAATTCGGTCAGGCAGATTTATGAAGGGGAAGTCATGTATGACAAATTTTCTGGAGTTCTTTAAGGATGTAACGAACAGGGTGGATAAAGGGGAACCAGTGGATGTGGTGTACTTGGACTTCCAGAAGGCATTTGACAAGGTGCCACATAAAAGGTTACTGCACAAGATAAAAGTTCACGGGGTTGGGGGTAATATATTAGCATGGATCGAGGATTAGCTAACAAACAGAGAACAGAGAGTCGGGATAAATGGTTCATTCTCTGGTTGGCAACCAGTAACTAGTTTGGTGCTGCAGGGATCAGTGCTGGGACCCCAACTATTTGCAATCTATTTTAACGACTTGGAAGAAGGGACTGAGTGTAACATAGTCAAGTTTGCTGACGATACAAAGATGGGAGGAAAAGCAATGTGTGAGGAGGATACAAAAAACCTGCAAAAGGACATCGACAGGCTAAGTGAGTGGGCAAAAATTTGGCAGATGGAGTATAAGGTTGGAAAGTGTGAGGTCATGCACTTTGGCAGAAAAAATCAATGAGCAAGTTATTATTTAAATGGAGAAAGATTGCAAAGTGCCGCAGTACCATGGGACCTGGGGCTACTTGTGCATGAAACACAAAAGAATAATATGCAGATACAGCAAGTGATCAGGAAGGCCAATGATATATTGGCCTTTATTGCAAAGGGGATGGAGTATAAAAGCAGGGAAGTCTTGCTACAGCTATATAAGGTATTGGTGAGGTCGCACCTGGAATACTGCGTGCAGTTTTGGTTTCCATATTTACGAAAGGATATGCTTGCTTTGGAGGCAGTTCAGAGAAGGTTCACTAGGTTGATTCCGCGGTTGAGGCAGTTGACTTATGAGGAAAGGTTGAGTAGGTTGGGCCTCTGCTCATTGGAATTCAGAAGAATGAGAGGTGATCTTATCAAAATATATCAGATTATGAGGGGGCTTGACAAGGTGGATGCAGAGAGGATGTTTCCATTGATGGGGGACACTAGAACTAGAGGGCATGATCTTCGAATAAGGGACCGCCCATTTAAAACTGAGATGAGAAGGAATTTCTTCTCTCAGAGGATTGTAAATCTGTGGAATTTGCTGCCTCAGAGAGCTGTGGAAGCTGGAACATTGAATAAATTTAAGACAGAAATAGACAATTTCTTGAACGATAAGGGGATAAGGGGTTATGGGGAGCGGGCCAGGAAGTGGAGCTGAGTCCATGATCAGAAACATTACTGTAAAGCCACACTCAACCTCATCCTGATGTGCCACTCATCACATCCCCATCACTCTGCCTTCCCTACCCTTCTCATGCACCTCCTTACACACATCAACTTACTTTTCACCTCCTCCCATCCCTCTCTTTCGACATTATCATTTCCCCATCTCACTCGCCAGCCCTCACACTCACCCTCATCTTGGTCCAATCATACCAACTAACAACTCACAAAGGTAGGCACTTGGGTGTTGTAGCCAATGTTCATGTGAAGTTTCTGTTAATATACCGTCAAACATTGAAATCTTTATTTTCAACACTTTGTGTTCTTGGGCAGATTTGTGTATGCCTTTGGATGATCCTGAGTGAGTTGTAATAAATAGTGATACATAACGGTACCCCTGAAATGCTGATGAGTGTGAAAGGGATGGCTTGGGTATTGTCGGGATGCTTTAAGCTGCTGGTGTGAGGTGGTGCCAACCTGGGGCATCATGTGCAGCCGTATGAGTGCACAGCATGAAGTGAAGTAAATCTGGCCATGATGCAGCCATTCCTGGCATCTCGGGCAGCAATGTGCTTGGGTGCCAATACCCTGTGTCCTGTGCATCAGTTGATTGTGGAGAAGGTTGGTGTTGTTGGTGCTGCTGGTGGGATTGTGGTGGGATTCTGAGGACCAAAGTGAAATAGTATAAATGGCACCATGCTGATGGAATGGATGGCAGGTGAAGTAGAGATAACAGAAGCGGCCTGTCAATGGCGAGAGAGGTAATGAGGTCAGACTGGGTGGAGACTTGTGTAAAGACTTGCAGTATTCTAAATCTGTGGTAGAAATGCAGCTTAGAGAAGCGAATGTTTAAGGGATCATTTCTCAGCTGGGAGCTGTGATTTAACATTTGAAGCTGTCATCATCATCATAGGCAGTCCCTTGGAGTAGAGGATGACTTGCTTCCACACAAAAAATGTCCCCAGGTGAGTGAAGAGTCTGATGCGAGATCTATATAGGTGGGGCAAATGGTGGTTGAAGGAACGGGAGGGTAGGGTGCCTGGGTTGCCATGCGCTCCTTTCACTGTCGACACTTGGCTTCAGCTTGCTCTCAACGAAGAGACTCAAGGTGCTCAGCGCCTTCCCGGATGCTTTTCCTCCATTTTGGGCGGTCATGGGCCAGGGATTCCCAGGTGTCGGTGGGGATGTTGTACTTTTTCAAGGAAGCTTTGAGGATGTCTTGAAGCGTTTCCACTGCCCACCTGGGGCTTGCTTGCTATGTCGGAGCTGCGAGTAGAACGCTTGTTTTGGGAGTCTCGTGTCAGGCATGTGGATGATGTGGCCCATCCAGCAGAGCAGATCAAGCGTGGTCAATGCTTCGATGCTGAGGATGTCGGCCTGTGCGAGAACTCTGACTTTTGTGCGCCTATCCTACCAATGTATTTGCAGGATCTTGCGGAGGCAAAGTTGGTGGTAATTCTCCAGTGTTTTGAGGTGCCTGCTGTACATAGTCCACGTCTCTGAGCCATACAGGAGGACGAGCATCACTACTGCTCTGTAGACCATGAGCTTAGTGCTGAGTTTGAGGTCCTGGTCTTCAAACACTCTTCCTCAGGAAACTGAAGGCTGCACTGGTACACTGAAGGTGGGGTTAGACCTTGCCGTCGATGTCTTCCCTTGTTGACAGTAGGCTCCCGATGTATGGAAAATGATCCATGTTGCCCAAGGCCTCTTCATGGATTTTTATAACCGGTGGTGGCGGGGGGGCAGTGCTGTGTGGCAGGGACAGGGTTGGTAGAGGACCTTTGTCTTACAGATGTTTAGTATGAGGTCCATGCTCTCATACGCCTTGGCTTGGAGTTCGGCCTCCAAGTGTGCGCAGACGCAAGTGTCATCTGCGTACTGTCATTCAATGATGGAGGATGGGACGACATTGGATCTGGCCTGGAAGTGGTGGAGATTGAACATTCCCATTTGTCCTGTAATTTAGCTCCACTCCAGCGGGGAGCTTACTGAGGGTGAGATGGCGCATTGCAGCAAGAAAGATTGAGAAGAGCATTGGTGCGATGACACAGCCTTGCTTGACCCCAGTCTGAACGTGAATTGGTTCTGTGGTGGATCCATTGGTCAGGATCACGGTTTGCATATCATCGTGGAGCTGAAACAATGGCCAGTGACCTTCCGCCTCAGCTTCACAGACGAGGTTAGTGGTGTGCCACAGGGATCGGTGCTGGGACCACAACTGTTTACAATATACATAGATGACCTGGAAGAGGGGACAGAGTGTAGTGTAACAAAATTTGCAGATGACATAAAGATTAGTGGGAAAGCGGGTTGTGTAGAGGACACAGAGAGGCTGCAAAGAGATTTGGATAGGTTAAGCGAATGGGCTAAGGTTTGGCAGATGGAATACAATGTCGGAAAATGTGAAGTCACCCACCTTGGAGAAAAAAACAGTAAAAGGGAATATTATTTGAATGGGAAGAAATTACAACATGGTGAGGTGCAGAGGGAACTGGGGGTCCTTGTGCATGAATCCCAAAAAGTTAGTTTGCAAGTGCAGCAGATAATCAGGAAGGCAAATGGAATGTTGGCCTTCATTGCGAGAGGGATGGAGTACAAAAGCAGGGAGGTCCTGTTGCAACTGTATAGGGTATTGGTAAGGCCGCACCTGGAGTACTGCGTGCAGTTTTAGTCACCTTATTTAAGGAAGGACATACTGGCTTTGGAGGGGATACAGAGACAATTCACGAGGCTGATTCCGGAGATGAGGGGGTTACCTTATGATGATAGATTGAGTAGACTGGGTCTTTACTCGTTGGAGTTCAGAAGGATGAGGGGTGATCTTATAGAAACATTTAAAATAATGAAAGGGATAGACAAGATAGAGGCAGAGAGGTTGTTTCCACTGGTCGGGAGACTAGAACTAGGGGGCACAGCCTCAAAATACAGGGGAACTAATTTAAAACCGAGTTGAGAAGGAATTTCTTCTCCCAGAGGGTTGTGAATCTGTGGAATTCTCTGCCCAAGGAAGCAGTTGAGGCTAGCTCATTGAATGTATTCAAGTCACAGATAGATAGATTTTTAACCAATAAGGGAATTAAGGGTTACGGGGAGCGGGCGGGTAAGTGGAGCTGAGTCCACGGCCAGATCAGCCATGATCTTATTGAATGGCGGAGCAGGCTCGAGGGGCTAGATGGCCTACTCCTGTTCCTAATTCTTCTGTTCTTATGTTCTTACAAGGTTTAGGCACAGCGGGAAAGCGATGGGCGATCTGTCAAATTCAAAAAGTTGGGAAGAAAGCATTATGAAGTGGCTGTAAATGAGCCACCAATGATTTCAATTGCCTCCCTCGCCGCTGTATGTCGGTTCTGCTCAGCGCTGACAGACCCGACATTTGGGAAAGACGTGTGGTGGGTTGACAACAGGGTCCAAACCAGCTGTGTTAAAAAAAAAACCTTTCCCACCCTACCCACTACCGATTGTGGCCTCCGAGCCCCTGCAAAATTCCCTCCTTAATAACAAATGGGATCACAGTGCAAGGCAAAAGCGAGTGATCATGGGACAAGCAAGGAAATGAAGGATGGGTCTAGAGGAGGTATAAATTGGAATAGCAGAATCATTACCAGCAGCTTTTGTCTGAATAAATGGTGGCAGTGGTTTTGATCTGAAATTGTTGAACTCAAGTTGAGTCTGGAAGGCTGCAAAATGCCAGAAGCGTGTAAATGTGAAGTGTGAAAGGACTACGGAGATGTGCAGCAGGATGTGAGAGAGGTGGCAAGGCAGAGAGATCTATAAAGAAAGGCTTGCATTTATATAGCACCTTTCATAACCTCAGGACATTACAATGTGCTTTACAACCAATGAAATACTAATAATTGTAACAGTGTAGTCACTGTTGTAATATAAGAAACAGCCAATTTGTGCACAGCAAGCTCCCACAAACAGCAATGAGCAGATAATCTGTTTTAGTAATGTTAGTTGAGGGATAAATATTGGCCAGAGCACAAGGGAGATCTCCCCTGCTCTTCTTTGAAATAGTGTCATGGAATTTTACATCCACTTGAGAGGACAGACGGAGCCTGGGATTAACGACTCATCCGAAGGACGGCAATGCAGCACTCCCTCAGTAACTGCACTCCAAGCTTTTTGTGCTCAAGTCTCTGGAATGGGACCTGAACCCACACCCTCTGTCTCCATGGCAAGAGTGTTAACCACTGCGCTACGTCGACATCTAGAGAGGTTGTTGCAAAGTGACCACCAATAGTGAAGCAGCGAGCAAGGATCGACCCAATGTCAGAGGAATAGAAGGTGCATGCGGATATGTACGACAGGAAGTTGAGACCATTGAAGTAGACAGTGACAAGCTCAGGGCATGATTTGAAAGTGGAGATGAAGATCTTTCAGCCAATTTGCTGAAGCACGGAGGTAGCGGAATTCTGCAAAGGCTGCAGAGGTGGAGGAGGTGGAGGTGTGTGATTGTTTAGTCTAAAATATGGCCTGCGGTATTGTGACTGATTAGAAACAAATCTTTTCTCTGCACCATTGTGTGAAGTCCTGTCCCTGTAGTACAGACTCATACGAGGCACATGCTGAAGTCAAGGTCACTCAGGACCGGCACCTTTATTTCACAGCTCCTGAATGCTATACTTGCCTGAGACCTGCCTTTATATACCTGTGTGGGACAGGTATGCAGTGTCTCCTGCAAGTGCACCCCTGGTGGTAGGATATGCTTGTGGTTACAGGTCATATCTAGTTACAGTCATGTATAGCATGGTAAGATACAGTTATGTACAGTAGTGTGAGATACATGACATCGCCCTCCCCCAAGGTTTTATTGTCTTTATAGATTCAGTTGTCAGGTGGTCTACACTCTCGCATGGAGCATCTTAGTTGTGGTTCAGTTGTTTGCCTTGGTGCCTGTTTTTCTTTCGGTGTGATTGCTGGTATCTCGCCTGGGCTGTCTGTTTCGTTCAGTATGATTGTTGGTATCTCGCCTGGGCTGTCTGTTGAGACTGCCCTTTCCTCAGGTTGTTCCCTCTGTCTGTCCACCAGGTGTGGTGTGAGTTCCACATTGTAGTCTGCCTCTGGTTCTGCAGTGTTGTTGGTGAATCTACTTTTTACTTGGTCTACATGCCTCCGGCAGGTTTGGCCATTGTCCATTTGTACCACCAGTAGCCTGTTTCCTTCCTTGCTATTACTGTCCCTGCAAGCCATTTGGGACCCCTGCCATAGTTTAGCACAAACACTTTGTCCCCTATCTCATTCCACCTCCCCCTTGAATTTCGGTCATGGTACTCAGCTTCCTGCGCTTTGCCTCAACGATTTCATGCATGTCTCGGAGGATTAACGAGAGCCTTGTCTTCAAGGTCCGTTTCATCAATAGTTGCACGGGGGGAACTCCAGTCAGAGAATGCGGACAAGATCTGTATGCCAGCAACAGTCGCGACAGGCGACCCTGCAGCGTGGGACCTTGAATTTTAAGCATGCCTTGTTTAACGATTTGCACTGCTCATTCCGCCTGGCCATTGGAGGCCGGCTTGAACGGTGCTGTCTTAACGTGATTTATACCGTGGTCAACTATAAAATCTTGGAATTCTGCGCTGGTGAAGCACGGACCATTATCACTGATCAATATGTCAGGAATGCCGTGCGTTGCAAACATGGTTCCAAGGCTCTCCACAGTGGTGGAGGTGGTGCTCGACTTTAAAATGGTGCATTCGATCCACTTCGAAAAAGCATCGACAACTACGAGAAAAATCTCGCCCATGAATGTGCCTGCATAGTCTACGTGCACCCGCGACCACGGTTTGGTGGGCCAGGGGCTCACGGGGGCCTCCCTGGGGGCATTACTGAGTTGGGCACAAATGGTGCACCGTCGGACGCAGAGCTCCAAGTCCGCGTCAATGCCAGGCCACCAGACATGGGATTTGGCTATGGCCTTCATGAGAACTATCCCTGGGTGCTCACAGTGGAGCTCCCGGACAAACGCCTCTCTGCCTCGCAAAGGCATAACTACTCGGCTGCCCCACATCAGGCAGTCTGCCTGTAGTGATAGTTCATGCATGCGCCTATGGAAAGGTTTGATGTCCTCGGGGCAGGCATCGCGAGCCTCTGCCCAGTCACCGGTTAAGACACATCTTTTGACAAAGGATAACGTGGGGTCGATGGTCGTCCAGACTCTGATTTGGCGAGCCGTTATGGACGCACCTGTGGACTCAAAGGCATTGATTGCCATGACTATCTCACAGTCCTGTTCGTCAGACCCTTCCGTGGTCGCCAGTGGTAGCCTGCTAAGCGCGTCGGCACAGTTGTCTGTGCCTGGTCTGTGCCTTATTGTGTAATCGTAAGATGCCAGCATGTGTGCTCACCGTTGAATGCGCACCGAGGCGTTGGCATTTATTGCCTTGCTCTCGGATAGCAGGGACGTGAGGGGCTTGTGGTCAGTTTCTAACATGAACTTGGCCCCGAAAAGGTATTGGTGCATCTTTTTGACACCATCCTCCTTCTGCACCATACCGTACCTGCGCTCTGCCTGCGAAAGTGACCTGGAGGCATAGGCAATGGGTTGTAGTCTACCCTCACTATTGACATGCTGTAGAACGCACCCGACCCCATACTCTGACGCATCACATGTGAGAACTAGCTTTTTACCTGGATCAAAGAAAGCCAAAACACTGTTGGAACATAGAAGGTTGCATGCCTTATTGAAGGCGCGTTCCTGGGTGTCCCCCCAAAACCAATCGCACCCCTTTCTGAGGAGCACGAGGAGAGGCTCCAGCAGCGTGCTCAAGTTCCCAAAGTAAGTTACTAGCCCGTAAAAGGCGCGCAGTTCTGAGACATTCCGGGGCCTGGGTGCCAGACGAATTGCTTCGGTGTTGGATTCTGTTGGGTGGATTCCATCAGCGGCAATCCTTCTGCTCAAAACTTCAACCTCGGGCCCGAGAAACAGACACTTGAATTTCTTAACTCTTAGGCCTACCTGATCCAACCGCTTTAGTACTTCCTCCAAATTGCGGAGATGGGAGTCGGCGTCCCTGCCCGTGATGACTATGTCGTCTTGAAACACAACCGTCCCCGGGATGGACTTGAGCAGACTCTCCATGTTGCGCTGGAATATAGCAGCTGCCGACCTGATGCCGAATGGGCATCGATTGTACATGAAAAGACCTCGATGTGTGTTGATGGTGGTGAGTAGCTTTGATTCTTCGGTCAGTTCTTGTGCATATACGCAGATGTGAGATCTAGTTTCGAGAAAAGTTTTCCTCCAGCCAATGTGGCAAATAAGTCCTCCGCTCTGGGCAGCGGGTATTGGTCCTGTAGGGAGACTCTGTTTATGGTAGGTTTGTAATCCCCACAGATTGGTACGGATCCATCAGGCTTCATGACTGGGATGATGGGACTTGCCCAGTCGCTAAATTCCACGGGTGAGATAAAGCCTTCCCGCAGAAGCCTGTCCAGTTCATGTTCAATCTTTTCCCTCATCACATAAGGCACAGTTCTAGCCTTGTGATGGACGGGTCTAGCATCCTGTGTGATGTAGATTTTGACTTTAGCCTCTTTGAAGGTGCCCACACCTGGCTGAAAGAGATGTTCAAATCGACTTAGAACTGTTGAGCAGGAGGTCCGTTCCTCTGACGACATGGCGTGAACATCATCCCATTTCCAATTTAGTTTTGCCAGCCAGCTTCTCCCCAACAGTGCAGGGAGATCTCCGGGGACAATCCACAGGGGAAGTCGGTTCACCGTCCCTTTGTGTGTGACTGAGAGAATGGCGTTGCCAAGGACTGGGACGATTTCGTTCGTATAGGTCCTTAGTTTGGTGTCGACCCTTGTGAGTTTTGGTCTGTTGCTTTTGTGCGGCTACAGCTGTTCAAATTTTTGAACGCTTATGAGAGATTGACTCGCTCCCGTGTCCAGTTCCATGTTGACGGGTATCCCGTTGAGTAGGACCCTCATCATTATTGGAGGCGTCTTGTTGTAAGAACAGTGGCCATTGGTAGTGTTGACCCGCTGTACCTCGGTGTCCCGGGCACTGTCCCCACCGTCTTCTGGTCCGCTTTCCGACCATTCTGATTCGTATACCAGCCGAGCTGCTGTTTTTCTGCACATGCGGGCCAGATGCCCTGTATCGTTGCAGTTTCTGCAAACGGCATGCTGAAATCGACACCCATCTTGATGAGTGCCTTCCCCCACATCTCCAGCACAGACCGCTTCCATTGTTTCCGAAGGATGAGCTGCGTCTGGCTGATCTCTCTTGAGCTTCTCTCAGTTTGTACATGATTGCTCGCATTGTTGGTTGATGAGGTGTGAACGGCCGTTCATGTGGCCCTTGATGGCTTCTGGCACCACTGCCTGCTGTTGAGGGCCTGCTCTCCTGTCTTTGTCTGTGTGTGGGGGTAGCGGCTTGTTTCACTCTGTGAACCCCTTGTTCTGATGTTTCGTTAGTTGTCGTACCCACGGTGTAGATCAACCTCGTTTCTTCTTCTCCTGCCAAGAATGTCTGTGTGACCAGTGTTACTGCCTCTAGGGTCAAGTTCTTGGTCTCTATGAGCTTTCGGAATATGCCTGCGTGGCCTATTCCTTCAATAAAAAAGTCTCTCAGCACTTCTCTCCTCAGTTCATCGGAGAACTCACATAAGCTAGCCAGCCTCCGAAGTTCCGCCACAAAGTCGGGTATGCTATGGCCCACACAGCGTCAGTAGTTGTAGAACCTGTGTCTGGCCATGTGTAGGCTGCTCGCTGGCTTCAGGTGGTCTCTTACCAGTGTGCTCAACTCTTCAAATGACTTGCTTGCTGGTTTCTCGGGTGCCAGCAGGTCCTTCATTAAGGCGTATGTTTTCGAGCCACAGCTGGTCAAGAGATGGGCTCTTCTCTTGTCTGCCTTATCATCGCCTAACCAGTCTTTGGTTACAAAGCTTTGCTGGAGCCTTTCTATAAAGTCCTCCCAATTATCTCCAGCATTGTATTTTTCATCTGAGCCGTTGGTCGCCATTCTGTGGATTCTGTGATCCCGTAACTCGTCGCCACTGTAAAGTCCTGTCCCTGCAGTACAGACTCACACGAGGCACATGCTGAATTCAAGGTCACTGTGGACCTGCATCTTTATTTCACAGCTCTCGATTGCAACACTTGCCTGAGACCTGCCTTTATATACCTGTGTGGGACAGGTATGCAGTGTCTCCTGCAATTGCACCCCTGGTGGTAAGGTATGCTTGTGGTTACAGGTCAATCTAGTTACAGTCATGTATAGCATGGTAAGATACAGTTATATACAGTAGTGTGAGATACATGACATGTTGTAAAAAGGTACTATAAAGCTTGAGCGTGTGTCCTTGTTGTTGCTCGTCTTTTGCTACAAGTATCTGATCATTATAGACCTGTTTACGGCACTTTTTAAACAAAAGAGAAGTGAGTTGCAGTGTTTAACCGATTGCCACTTGCGGGTTCGATATCCCGAACCATTATCTTTCTCCACTTCTTCCTGAGACTTTCAAAGAACATTCTTGTATTGCTTCAGAAATGTCACTGAATAAACGGTGACATGACAACGCCATAATTGCATCAACAGAAGCTCATTCTGCGAAAGAGGACAATAGCGTGCTTAAGTACAACCTGAACTATCTGGTAAAAATGACATTCTAATAGAACTGAGGCTGCAACCAAGATAGTGCCAATCACTGTAAGCTCTTGCTGTTGATGACTGTAATTGGAGAGTCATGGTAAAATGCTGTAAGCCATATGCTTTTCACAAGGCAATTGAATGTCAGTAACCTTCCGGCAAAGCATTACAATGAACCACACCTGGGTCTCAATCTGTTGCATAAATAAATCTGACTTTTAATTCCAGATACCTGAGTAGCTTAAATGCATTGTTGAAGTGTCTGCAGATCTTCAATCAGAGAAGTACTTTCTACCTAACACTTAAGAATGTGTATTTTTGATGTGTCAATTCCCTACCCTCCTCCTCTTGGGGCACTGACTCATGCTGGGTTATACAAAAAAAATCTTGTGCAGCGCCTTTCACACCGTCAGCACATCCCAAAGGCGCTTTACAGGCAATGAAGTGCTTTTTGGAGTGTAGTCACTTTTGTAATGTAGGGAAACGGGCAGCCAATTTGCACACAGCAAGCTCCCACAAACAGTTTTGTGATAATCTGTTTTTGTACTGTTGACCAGGACACCGGGAAAACTCCCCTGCTCGAATTCGTGCCATGGGTTCATTTGCATCCACCCGAGAGAGCAGATGAATGTCTCATCCAAAAGACAACACCTCCAACAATACAGCACTTACTCTAGCAGCACCTACTGGGAGTGTCAGCCTAGATTTTGTGTTCATGTCTCTGGAGTGGCTCTTAAAATCACAACCTTCTGACTCGGAGGCAAGAGTGCTACCAATTGAGCCACACGTCCGACATCTTCATTATAGTCCTCATGGATACTAAGCTGCCTTGCCAACTCATGTGTGAACAGGGGAGTTCTCCCCAGTGTCCTGATCAATATTTATCTGTCAACCTTAAAAAAAACTGATTATCTGACAATTTATCTCATTTCTTTTTGAGGGAGCTTGCTGTGCACAAATTGGCTGCCACATTTCCCACATTACAACAATGACTACAGTTTGAAAGTACTTCATTGACTGTAAAATGCTTTCTGAGGCACTCTGAGGTGTGAAAGATATAATAGCAGTGTCACTCTTTCTTTTTGTTAACTCTTTGGGGGACAGCGGAAATGTTACGAGGACACCCTCAAAGCCTCCCTGGTAAAGTGTGACATCATCACTGACACCTGGGAGACCCTGGCCGAAGACCGCCCGAGGTGGAGAAAGTGCATCCGGGAGGGCGTTGAGCTCTTCGAGTCTCAACGCAAAGAGCGTGAAGAGGTCGAGTGCAGGCAGCGGAAGGAGCGCGCGGCAAACCAGCCCCACCCACCCCTTCCCCCGACGAATGCCTGTCCCACCTGTGACAGGGTCTGTGGCTCTCGTATCGGACTGTTCAGCCACCAAAGAACTCACTTTGGGAGTGGAAGCAAGTCTTCCTTGATTCCGAGGGACTGCCTATGATGATGATCATGACAGTAGCTTAATGGTAATGTTACTAGACCAGTAATCCAGAGGCCTGGACTAATGATCTGGAGACGTGAGTTCAAATCCCACCATGGCAACTGAGGAATTTAAATGTGATTTTTTTTAAAAAGCTAGTATATCATCAGTAATGGTGACCATGAAACTAGCAGATTGTCGTTAAAAACCCATCTGGTTCACTAATGTCATATATGAAAGGAAATCTGCCATTCTTACCTGGTCTGGCCGATATCTGACTCCAGACCCTCAGCAATGCCCTAGCAAGCCAGTCAAGAAGACAGCTCACCACCACCTACTCGAGGACAATTAGGGATGGGCAATAAATGCTGGCCTTGCCAGTGATGCCCAAATCCCAGGAACTAATAATAAAAAGGAATCCACACTTCAGTTCCACTTCTACCCAGAAATATACAGTCTATCATCCATCATAAAAGTTCCTAGGGCCAGACTTTTCATTTTCTACCGTTACCGCCCGTATCTCGGCGATATTCAGCTGGTATGAACTTCTCGAGTATGAACCGCCCGAATACCGCCGAGATCCAAAGCCGCTAGTTTTGGCTTTTTTCCCCCAGCGGTAGCAGTAGTGGGCAGTAGTGAGCGGTATACTTTCCTCGTGCAAGGCCGGTGTCCTTGGCAATGGCCTTACTGCACATGTGCCTTTTTTTTCCTTTTTCCCACGATTCGGGGGTCAGGGTTCAGCCACGCATGCGCAGTTGAGGAAGGGAGGGGGAGAGAGAGAGCGGGAGAGGAAAAGCTGTCCAGCAGCCTGTTTTGATAGCTTATCTTTGCAGTTCTTGTGTGCTACATCTTTGATTGCATATTATAATAAAATAGCATACTATAATATACACATTATACTATTATAAATAAATAATAATATTATTAATAAAAATATTATAAATATTATAAAATGGAAGATCAGTTGATGTTGGATGCAAAGGTAGAAGGAAGTAAGAGGGCGAAGAGGTTCACTGCGGACGCCAAAGCTGCCTTGGTCCACGAAGTGGAGGCACGGTGGGACCAGTTGAACCGGAATGGTTGTGGCAAACCCAACCCGGCCGTATATCAGCGAATATGGGCAGAGATTGCCGAGGCGGTGTCCTCGGTTGAACAGGTCCGTCAGGGGCCATAAGCGCTGGAACGACCTTGTTTCTGCCGCGAGAGTAAGTATTAACTTTAATAACTTTAATAACTTTAATCATGCACTGACTCTTTACTTAAAATGTAAAACTGCCATAATGTGATTTTGTGATTTGGTTAATCTTGGTAAACTTGGTGTTACACATTATTACTAGCATTAATGGAACAGTGTTGAAAGGCATTGGGGGTGGGTATCATCATCATCATAGGCAGTCCCTCGGAATCGAGGAGGACTTGCTTCCACTCCCAAAGTGAGTTCTTTTGTGGCTGCACAGTCCGATACGAGAGCCACAGACCCTGTTACAGGTGGGACAGACATTCGTCGGGGGAAGGGGTCGGTGGGGTTGGTTTGCCGCGCGCTCCTTCCGCTGCCTGCGCCTGGTCTCTTAATGCTCCTTGCGTCAAGCCTCAAAGAGCTCAACGCCCTCCCGGATGGACTTTCTCCACCTCGGGCGGTCTGCGGTCAGGGTCTCCCAGGTGTCAGTGGTGATGTCGCACTTAGGCTTTGAGGGGGTCCTTATAACGTTTCCGCTGACCTCCTTTGGCTCGTTTACCATGAAGATCCTCCGCATAAAGCATTTGCTTATGGAGTCTCGTATCTGGCATGTGTACTATGTGGCCTGCCCAGCGAAGCTGATCGAGTGTGGTCAGTGCTTCAAGATTGGGGATGTTAGCCTGGTTGAGGACACTGATGTTGGTGCGCCTGTCCTCCCAGGAGATTTGCAGGATCTTGCGGAGACATCGTTGGTGATATATCTCCAGCGACTTGAGGTGCCTTCTGTATATCGTCCATGCCTCAGACCCATACCGGAGGGCGGGTATTACTACAGCCCTGTAAATCATGAGTTTGGTGGTAGATTTGAGGGCCTGGTCTTCAAACACTCTTTTCCGCAGGCGGCCGAAGGCTGCGCTGGTGCATTGAAGGCGATGCTGAATCTCCGCATCAATGTCATGTTTATACCATGCTATTGTCATCTTTTCAGAAAAAAATCGCTTTCAACAGAGGTGTACTTCGGCGCACCGGAGGAGGCCCTGCAGAGCTCGAAGAGCTCACGGACCTGGAAGGCCCACAGGGGTACATGATCGCTCAGTCACCTGTGAGGGTGCAGATCTGGTGTTGGCACCACGTAAGTAACACGTAATCCCCAGGCGGTGCGAGTTCCACCCTCTGGGTAAAGAAGTTTCTGCTCAATTCCATAATGGATTTATTCGTGACTATCTTATATTTTAGAAGGCTTTCGACAAGGTCCCACACAAGAGATTAATGTGCAAAGTTAAAGCACATGGGATTGGGGGTAGTGTACTGACGTGGATTGAAAACTGGTTGGCAGACAGGAAGCAAAGAGTAGGAGTAAATGGGGACTTTTCAGAATGGCAGGCAGTGACTAGTGGGGTACCGCAAGGTTCTGTGCTGGGGCCCCAGCTGTTTACATTGTACATTAATGATTTAGACGAGGGGATTAAATGTAGTATCACCAAATTTGCGGATGATACTAAGTTGGGTGGCAGTGTGAGCTGTGAGGAGGATGCTATGAGGCTGCAGAGTGACTTGGATAGGTTAGGTGAGTGGGCAAATGCATGGCAGATGAAGTATAATGTGGATAAATGTGAGGTTATCCACTTTGGTGGTAAAAACAGAGAGACAGACTATTATCTGAATGGTGACAGATTAGGAAAAGGGGAGGTGCAACGAGACCTGGGTGTCTTGGTACCTCAGTCATTGAAGGTTGGCATGCAGGTACAGCAGGCGGTTAAGAAAGCAAATGGCATGTTGGCCTTCATAGCAAGGGGATTTGAGTACAGGGGCAGGGAGGTGTTGCTACAGTTGTACAGGGCCTTGGTGAGGCCACACCTGGAGTATTGTGTACAGTTTTGGTCTCCTAACTTGAGGAAGGACATTCTTACTATTGAGGGAGTGCAGCAAAGGTTCACCAGACTGATTCCCGGGATGGCGTGACTGACATATCGAGAAAGACTGGATCAACTGGGCTTGTATTCACTGGAGTTCAGAAGAATGAGAGGGGATCTCATAGAAACATTTAAAATTCTGACGGGTTTAGACAGGTTAGATGCAGGAAGAATGTTCCCAATGTTGGGGAAGTCCAGAACCAGGGGACACAGTCTAAGGATAAGGGGTAAGCCATTTAGGACCGAGATGAGGAGAAACTTCTTCACCCAGAGAGTGGTGAACCTGTGGAATTCTCTACCACAGAAAGTTGTTGAGGCCAATTCACTAAATATATTCAAAAAGGAGTTAGATGTAGTCCTTACTACTAGGGGGATCAAGGGGTATGGCGAGAAAGCAGGAATGGTGTACTGAAGTTGCATGTTCATCCATGAACTCATTGAATGGCGGTGCAGGCTCGAAGGGCCCAATGGCCTACTCCTGCACCTAGTTTCTATTTATAGCAGCTATTTCTGGTCTCCCCCACAAGTGAATGCATCTTCTCAACGTCTACCCTATCAAACCCTTTCATAATCTTAAAGACCTCTATCAGGTCACCCCACACCCTTCTCCTTTCTAGCTGCTTGCTGGTGAACAGCGATCACTGGTGGGCAAGGACGTGATACCAAACGGGTGTCAATTCGGCAAGGTATCGAAAGCACCTCACAAGACCATAAATAATGGCAAGCCTTTGGAACTGAAGATGAAAAGGACATTAAAAAAAATAAATGGAAGGATTGGCAGTCTTCCTGGAACCTGGCTCAGATTGCTGGCTGCAGCCTAGCCTGTAGGGATAGACATGATGTGGATGATGAGCTGGATTAATTACCACAAATCAAATGTCTTGCTGCAGGGAATAGGCGGCTACGAAAGAAACATGTAGGTGGCAAAAGTAAGCCGTGCATACATAGCTACGGAGGGAATAAGAAGACCCAACTCAAGGATTGGGTTTCACATCCTCCTGGAACCCAAGCACTTTGGTGTGATTGCTTATCCTTGACAGTGCAACCCGTGCTGAACTTTAATGACTGGACCTGCTAGGGGGCGGTTTAAGAGACTGAAATCTGATTGTAAGGAGAACTCTGCTGAGCACCCTTCTGCACTTTATATTAGGGCTCTCATTATTTATTTCAGTTCCGCACTTGGTGGCCGACTGAGAGTCTGGATCATGAAATCAAATTGACTGCTGCTTAGTGCTGTCAAGGCAGTCATCAATTCCAGCAACATCAGTGTACATGTGTGCAGAAGGAATACTTTCATTCATATAACACCTTACGCCATCTCTCGGAAACATCAAGTGCTTCAGATTCAGCGCATTACCTTGAAGTGTAGTGGCTATTAATGGAAACAAACATTTTGCACACAGAAAAATCCCACACAAGCACAATCAGATTGATGAACTGAGGACTGTGGACCAGGTGAGCATCCTCCTTCAAATCAGGCCCTGAGATTTTTAACATCCATCTCACCAAACAGATAGTTCTTTGATTCTGACATCCCATCCGAAGTCCTCATTCCATATCAGTCTAGATCATGCGCTAGCACCATGAGTGGGACTTGAAGCCACGACTTTCTGAGTCCGAGGAGATAGTGCTGCCCACCAAGCCCAACTATCGTTGGCGGATTGCGTGCTACCAGCTGTTATCGTTTCACCTAAGAAACACATCAGGTGTCAGACATGTGGCTCAGTTGGTAGCGTTTTGCCTCAGAATCAGATGGTTGTGGGTTCAAAGACTTGTACACAAAATCTAGTCTGACACTCCAGTGCAGTGCTGAGGGAGTGCTGCACTGTCGGAGCTGCTGAGGCTGAAATTCAGGGTCTCAGAGAGACCCGTTACTGTCCGTTTGTGGTGGCCATTTGGCGGAATCCCGTGGCTGCCGCTTTGGGGTCAACTGGTCGACTCGACCCAAATTCAGGTCAGGGATTTTTCAGTCTGGACCCGATACCACCCGATGCTGATGACTGTGCTTTCCCTGACCTTAAAAATGCACCGACCTAATTTCAGGTCGAAAACTTGTTGCCCCGCAGTCCAGTGCCCCCGACGGCTTGCTCTGTCGGTGCAACTTCTCCGCACTGAGTGTGGCCCGGCAGCGCGGCAGGCCTTCAAATGGAGGGCCCACTGCCATGGCTGCGATGTATTCATTTTTGCTGGCCAACTTCCCGATCGGCCAGCCAGCTAGTGCCCTGGGTTCGGCCGATCTCCCAACACGCATCCTGGCACTCCCTCTTGGCTGCCAGGCTGCTGACGCGGCCTAAACCCTCCCTGTTGGGTAGCCTTCGATAAAAAAAAATGACAGAAGCTCTCCCCGTTAATGGAGGGGAGAGCGCGTGGTGACGCACATGCGCTGTGACATCATCACTACTCCACCGCTGATTGACAGCGCCAGAGTCCTGATCCCGACTGAAATTCAGCTCCTTCCTGTCTATATCCCGTCTCCGTTGGGATTTTGAAAAGCCCTGAAAATCGCTCATTTGACCCATCGTGGATGCCTGCGGTAAGTACATAAAAAAAAAATCATAGGTGCACCAGTTTTCTTGCACTACTGAATTTCAGCCCCGTTGTATTTCGAATGAGATGTTAAACCAAGGATCCGTCTGCTCTCCCTGGTGAACGCAAATGATCCCACGGCACTATTTTAAAGAAGAGCAGTGGAGTTCTTCCCGGTGTCATGGCCAACATTGATCCCTCAACCCACATCACTAAAAACAGATTATCTGGTCATTATTTCATTGCTGCAAATTGGCTGCCGCATTTCCTACATTACTACAGTAACTACACCATTGGCTGCAAAGCACTTTGGAATGTCTTGGGGTTGTGAAAGAAATGTAAGTCATTCTTTTGTTCTTTACATTGCAATTCAACACTAATAGGGAGACATCAAAATGTTCTTCCTTTTTTTGCTGTGGATCAGAATTTGAATTCCAATTGACCTGGAGTGGTTTCCAATCTAGTTGGAACTGCTCCAGCCATCTCTCTGACAGGTCCCATGTGGCCCTGTTCCACTTGCTTCTTGCCAGTGGGGAAACTCGCTCCATAGTTTGATACATTTCTGGTTTGGGGCCAACTGCACTTGTTACACGTGCCAGAGCCTGCAGCATGGAATTTTGGAAGCATCTCCAACAGCAACATTGTGAACCCAAGAGGTTTGGTGCTCTTCACCGTCACTAACCTAAATCCATTTGCTGAATTTGCCAGCTGAGAACTGCAAATAACAATTCCCAAAGCTTCTTATCCTTCGATTTTCCTCCCCGTTTCTCCTTCATGAAGGTGGTATCTCGTGTTGTGGTGCGGTTCCGTTGGCGTTGATTTCCCCCTGGGATCTCAGCCTGATGCTCATCCTTCTTCTGTGTGCTTGGATAATAAGGATCTAACATCCATGGGATAAACATCCAGATATAACCATTGGGATGTTGGAACCTCCAACATTGACTCGTTGGGGTCTTGCCATGGTTTGGGAGGGCGGAAAAATGTACCAGAGAGCATCCACTCCTACTGGAGTGGGTGTCTAGCTCCACCCCCCGCCCCCTCCCCCAAAAAAATGTCTATTCCAATGACCCGACGGTCATCTTTTTATAAAAATAAATTTTTAGCAGTTTTCTTTAGGGCTCTTGTAACCTTTCATCAGCACCTCCGTTCACCTGGCACATTGTCCACCCAACAGGACCCAGACCAAGGAAACTCCTGGCTTGGGAGTGCCCTCTCCACTGCCCCCTGACCACACCTTGCTCTGGGTGACTATGTTTAGGGTGGATAGAGGATTCCTCTTCAAACGAACCCCACATGGAAACATGCAGTGCAAAGGCCAGAATCGACATATCCAGGTCTCAGCTTCATTCTCAGGCCTTCCCCCGCACTTCTGCCTCATTTACAGCAGGGGGCAGGGGTGGGGAGTGCACATGAAAGTGCATGGAAACTCAAAAACTGAGTATCAGTAGGCTCTGTGAGTGCAGGAGACCACGTCAATCTCGATCCTGTCGAGCAGGGGCCCTGAATCTCCAGCAAGAGCGGAACCCTGGCACATATCTTCTCCCTCTTTGCAGGACTGTGGGGAAAGGGCAGGGGAGTGGGACTAGCTGAGGTGCTCTTGCAGTGAGCCAGCACACCGTCCTTCCGTGCTGTAACCATTTTGTGATTCTAGGATTCATTTTTTTCCCCTCTCCCTCATATTGAGGACATTAAGACCAATTCTATTGCCATCAATGCTGCCACTTGCTATGACCAGCTAACTCAGCATAGAGCAGGAATCAAATCGCTGACTTTCCAAGCTGTAATGGCTGAATATACTCAATGCACTTGGAGAGCCCATGGGGAAGACTTTTAACCAGCTGCCCTGGTATAAAACTGGCGTTGCGGAATGGCAACCCATTATAAGAACCATCTGATTTTCATCTGCATTGATTCCAAGGAAATGAAACTGAGATGAACTCTGTAATGGGCAGTTCCACAGGTTCCACAGAATCCACAGGTTGACACTCGGGTGACACGTAGATAATCTACCCATTGTATATATCCTCAAACATTATGTATTACACTGTACATGGAAGAGTTTCAACAAGTGGTTTAATTTAAATAATGCACTTGATAACCCCCATTTGCAAAATGATAGCACATTTATGTAACATTCTCTTTGATCATCGAGGCAGTTGCATAATTGAGGATTCAATTTATGTATATTTTTTAGGATAAAATAAATATTCTAGCTCTTAATCCTTTAGCTAATTTTTCTTCCAAATTCATATTTTGACCTTTCCACAGATCCTCCACTGTTGAAGGATTGTTCTGTTGAGTGGCATTCTGACAGCTCTGCGTGTTGGACTGGCTCAGTGCCATGTCACTGCAAGTTACCAGTGTGGAGTTCTCACTCTTAGTTCCACTCTCACGGGTTGCATGGGAGGGGAGCGGGGGGGGGAGGTGAGGAGAAAAAGGAGGGTGGGAGACAAGTCCGATACTGGAATTTTACTGCAACATCAATGATAGCAACATCAGCACAGGACTAAACTTTTAGATAAAGAAAGGTGTTTTGGAAAGCCCAAGTTAATGCACCTCACCTCTGCGTACAAAAGCTTTACAAATAGCCTGCATTCCTGCTGTTGGTTCATATCTGGCCCATAACTGACACAGTCCAAGAAAAAGGTTATGCTGGTTCATAAGCCCTGCTTTATATTGAATCCAGGAGGCCCAGTCTCTGGGAAAGGATCAGGCTTTCCCATCCGGGCGGTGCTCAAAACTTGTCAGCACTCAATGGTAACTCACACGCTGTCCACCTATGTGAGAACCTAACCCTTTCCCAGAAATGGGGCCTCCAAGATTCAATTTAAGGCAGGGACTATGAACATGACCAGCAGTGGCCAAGTAAAAGCCTTTCCTGGCGCACCTGTGAGTTTTTAAACTGGTACCGCTGGAACTCTTGGTGCAGTGAGTAGGTCCATTTTCAGGACTTTGAATTTTTTTTCAAAGTCCTACAGGAAATGGATCATAATGGGGGCAGGCCTTAGACTCAAGGCCAGGCTGACTGGCTGAAAATGGGTCAGTTGGGCCGCCCGCTGCTGTCAATCAACAGCGCATGTGTGTCACCACGCTCTCTCCCCTCCGTTAAAGGGGAGAGATTCTACCATTTTTTAACTTTGGCCGCTGGCTCAGTAGCCTGGCACCTAAGAGCAGGTGCCTGGCTGCCCGTTGGCGGCCTGGCTGAACCTGGGGCCAGTATTTCGTCGGCCGGCAAAGATTTTTGCATTGTGGCCGCCGCAGTGGGCCCTCCCCTTTAAGGACTGCCGCACTGCCGGACTATACTCAGTCTTCAGAGGGTTCACCAGCAGAAAAACCTGATGGGGGAACTATGCCGCGGGACATCGACGGATCGAGCTGGAAATGGATAGATAAGTATTTATTTTATTTTAATTTGGCGGTGCATCTACTTGGGCAGGATGGGGTCCAGGCCGAAAAATCCCGACCTGAATTTTGATCGGGTCGGCCTGTTGGCCGCAAGAGGGCATAAACGGACCCGTTGAGACCCTGAATTTCGGCCCCTTTGTGTGATATGGCTTCATGTCTGAACGAAGACGTACTTGTGGGGCCTTTGAATATGGTTCTTGTTGCATAAAATATAAATGTCCTATTTTCCATCTAAATGGTTAGAATTGTGTGATGCAGAAGAAGGCAATTTAGCTCATCATGCCTATGCAGGAAGAATTCAGGTTCCACCGAGATAGATTAGTTGCACGTAAAAGCAATACGATACAAATGAGATAGCTTCTAGCTGATTTAGAAAATGTATGCGTGCATTTTAAGGAGCTACTCTTTTGCAAGAGAACAATAGCAGAAGATGAAGAGTATGGTGAATACATGTGGTGGAGTGAGTAGTGAATGCTCTAGTGAAGAGTGTAGGAAATCGACTTGAATAATGGTGTGTTCTCCAATGAAGAGTGAAATGAGTACTCTGATGAAGAATTAAGTGATTGAACTGGTGAAGACTATAGTGAATGGGCTGGTGAAGAGTATAGTGAATGGGCTGGTGAAGAATATAGTAATTAGACTGGTGAAGACTATATTGAATGGGCTGGTGAAGACTATAGTGAATAGGCTGGTGAAGAGTATAGTGACTGGGCTGGTGAAGACTAAAGTAATTAGACTGGTGAAGACTATAGTGAATGGGCTGTTGAAGACTATTGTGATTGGGCTGTTGAAGACTATAGTGAATGGAGTGGTGAAGACTATAGTGAATGCTCAGTTGGAATGAAAGGTCATCGACCTGAAACGGTAACTTTGTTTCTGTCTCACCTGCTGAGTATTTCCAGCATTTTCTAGTCTTTATTTCAGAATGAAAGGATAATGCCTCACTAACATTGGGAACGTAGAGTAAGGGCTATAATTTGAAAGCTCTACAAAGAAGTTTCCCATGATTCACCTGGGAGTGTTTCATCCTATCACCGCATGGGTAGTTCTCTCATGACTCCAGCTGTAGATGTGATTTTTGTTTTTGTTAAAACTCCACGTATCAATTAGTAATTTAAGTTGTTGCTCCGCAATAATATCAGGGACAGCTGAACAAAATCAGCTGCCCTGCATATGAATTCCAGACATGAAAGTATTTTTTATCTTTAATCATAAAATAATACAGCACAGAAGGAGGCCATTCGGCCCATCAAGTCTGCACTGGTTCTTTCGAAGAGCAATCCAGTTAGTCCCACTCTCCCACTCTTTTCCCCTGTATCCCTGTAATTTTTTTTCTCCTTCAAGTATTTATCCATTCCCTTTAGAAGGCTACTATTGAATCTGTATCCACCACCCTATCAGGCAGTGCATTTTAAATCCTAACCACTCGTTGCGTAAAAATGTTTTTCTCTTGCCAGTTGAAATGCTGGGTTACTTACCCACCTGAATCATACAAGTTTCCAATTGTAAGTGAGACCTCTGGATGGGCAACCAGGCTGATCGCTCCTAAGCCAGTGGGGCCCTAACTCACATATGCTGGGCAGGGTCCAATAATGTCATCAGGCCTGAACAGCGATTTTAAATTCAGCCTGAAGTTGTGATGGCTTTCCTGCCAGGATCAGGAAGCTTCATAGAATCATAGAAATTTACAGCACAGAAGGAGGCCATTTCGGCCCATCGTGTCCACACCGGCCAACAAAGAGCTATCCAGCCTAATCCCAGTTTCCAGCTCTTGGTCCGTAGCCTTGTAGGTTACAGCACTTCAGGTGCACATCCAAACACTTTTTAAATGTGGTGAGGGTTTCTGTCTCACCACCCTTTCAGCAGTGAGGTCCAGACTCTCACCACCCTCTGGGTGAAAAAAATTCCCCTCAAATCCCTTCTAAACTTCTTACCAATTACTTTAAATCTATGCCTCCTGGCTGTTGACCCCTCTACTAAGAGAAATAGGTCCTTCCTATCCATTCTATCTCGGCCTCTAATAATTTTATACACCTCAGTAAGGTCTCCCCTCAGCCTCCTCTGTTCCAAAGAAAACAAACCTAGCCTATACAATCTTTCCTCATAGCTAAAATTCTCCAGTCCAGGAAACATCCTCGTTTAACTCCTCTATGTCCTCTCTAGTGCAATCACATCTTTCCTGCAGTGTGGTGCACGCAGTAAACTAGCTGTGGCCGAACTAGTGTTTTATACAGTTCAAGCATAACCTCCCTGCTCTGCTAATAAAGGCAAATATTCCGTATGCCTTCTTAACCACCTTATCTACCTGGCCTGCTACCTTCAGGGATCGGTGGCCCTGCACTTTAAGGTCTCTTTGTTCCTCTACTATTCCCTTGCCTTGTAAGCCTTCCCCAAATGCATTACCTCACAGTTCTCCAGATTGAATTCCATTTATCACTGTTCTGCCCACCGAACCAGTTCATTGATATCTTCCTGCAGTCTACAGTCAGCTTCACTCATTTTTTTTTCCCTTTTAATTCCCTTTGTCCAAGTCCTGCTCACCCATCACCCCTGTGCTCGTTGACCTTCATCTGACTCCGGGTCTGTCGACGTCTTGATATTAAAATTCTCATCCTTGTTTTCAAATTCCCCCATGGCCTCGCCCCGCCCTATCTCTGTAATCTCTTACAGTTCCACGACCCTCCAAGATCTCTGTGCTCCCTGATTCTGACCTCTTGCACATCCCCAATTTCAATCGCTCAACCTTTGGTGGCTGTGCCTTCAGCTGTCAAGACACTAATCTCCTGAATTCCCGCCCTAAACCTCTCCGCCTTTCTACCTCTCTCTTTCGTCCTTTAAGACGCTCCTCAAAACCAGCCTCTTTTTGCCAAGCTTTTGCTCAACTGCCCAAATTTCTCCTTATGTGGCTCAGAGTCAAATTCTGTTTCATAGCGCTCCCGTGAAGCGCTTTAGCACATTTTACTACATTAAAGGCGCTGTATAAATAGAGGTTGTCATTGTTTTTGTTGTTGTGGGGCCCCAAGGAGCAGGAGTGTTCCTCTGGGCCCTACAAGGAACGTTTGGACCTTCCCTGCACTGCACTCCCACCGCAACCCACCCCTTCTCTACCACGAGATCCCCAGAACTTTCTTCCCCCGCAGGTGGGCATCCAAGGGCCGCCCAATTTTGAAAGGCTGGCAGCTGCTTTCCGGCAGGAATTGGACTGGCGGCATCATGTTAATGAGGCCTGTCGGGTATAATCACCGCAGCCTCATACTGCCGCGGGCGGGCGGGCGGGCGGGAAGCTAACCGAAACCCAGTGGTTTACTGGCAGTTCAAATGAGATGGAATAAGTGTTGTTTGAGGGCTTGCTGGAGAAACCCATGTCAAGAACACCCGATCCCGTGTCCAGTGCCAGCGTTGCAGAATGAAAGAAAAAAGAAAAGGAAGAATTTACTCTTCTATAGCACCTTTAACGATGTCAGGACGCCCCAAAGCACTTCACAGCCAATGAAGTACTTCTGAAGTGTAGCCACTATTGTAATGAGAGCAAAGTGAATAATTACAGGCCGCTTGAGTAGTCAAGCAGTGGATATGCAAGTTAGTTAGATGCGGACATGCAGCACACTCTCATGCGTTTACTCTACAAATGACTCCGTTAACTTGACGGGCCATTCATAAACCCACATGTTCCACGACGCTGACTGTTTGCTAGTGGTTGGCTGGTGAAGAACACGAGCGACCATTGAGCCATTTGTTAGCTGTGGCAGTTCACTACCTTTTGTTTTATAATCCCCAGTACCTCAGCCTATGGCTGTAGTCAATGGAGTTGGAACCGCGTGGCTGCTGTCTGCTTAAATCAACTCGGCTGAAATGTGTTAAACACGCAAATGCCAGTAGGTAGCAAAGAGAAAGATGCAGGCTCCTTACAACAGTTAATCCCAACTGAGCTTTTTTTTAAGAGGAAGCCTTTCATCAGCTTCAGCTGCACCATTGGAATCCTGGAAGCTGAAGTTAATCAGATTGTCTTTAGTTTATCAAATTTGCTAGTCTGTGGAACCTGGGGAGTTTATCCATCGGGACACTGTAGACAGTGCAAGCCATTTCAACATGATCGAGTGAATCCCTAATTACACTGATGGGAGAGCCTGCAAGTAGAGTAACAGGTCAAAGGCAAAGCCCCAAACTGGCCTTCAGCATATGGTTGGGTGAAAAGAATTAACATTGTTTGCAAACTTCATCCAATTGGAGGCTGCAGTGGAACGAATGCCTTGAATCTGCAACCAACACGCCAAATGGGAAAAAGATCAGTTTGCTGCATGGGAATAATTAAGTCATGGAAGTGAAAGAGGGGAAACACAAAAATCAGAGAGACTCTTAATGTTGTTTTGGAATCGCTAGTAACTGCATATTAATTCCCCCAGCTAAACTGGGGTCATGACCGCAATCTGGTCAGGGACTGTCCTAATTGTCTTCGTTATTCATTACTGCTGTTTCTATGGCAGGTTACTTCAAGCATAGCTTTTGAAAGACGAGACTCCATTCTGAATGAAGACAGCTGAGTCGACATTCTGGGAAAGTTCATTCTTGCAAGCTCAAATAATGCAGTAATGGAGGTAAGTGACAAAGTACATGTTGCGGATTTGTTAATTTTGCATGGAAAGCTGTAAGTAAGTTTTATAGATTTTGTTTTCGAGCTTTGTGAAAATTTGAGTGTTGTTATATCAAATGTCTTGGTATTATGAATGTAAATAATTGTAAATACTGTATGCACTCACATAAGACAACCAATACTTCTACCCATAAAACCTGGGGAGGGAGAAGGAAATCTGACGTGCACTGAATGAAGAGCAGGACCATGGCAGGACTGGGTGAGTGCAGCTTTCAGACAAATATTCAGCACAATGACTTGTGCATAGACCAACCCTGCAACCCGTTTTAACCTCTAAACTGTGATCTAAGTCACTAGGGGTAACATTTCCATGGTGGCTCTCCCAGTCTCTCGCTGTAACTTCAACAGGAACCCAGAGAAATGACATCAGCCACCATTTACACCACTTCTCCAGGGTTTCCACGAATATTCTGCTGAACTTACAGTGGGTTGTCAGGAGGACATTACAGAAGATCCATCCCAGAGTCAGCAATATACAGTCGGTCTGTTGCGTTCTGACCGAGGGCACGTCCTAAATCCAGTCTCCCACCTGAGATTCTGCAGCCATTTACTAGAGAAGGGTAGCTGAGGTGATTTTCTGTTACCTTCCTTACGATTTTTATCTTCAGAGCCCGTTCTCATTGGTGGGCTGAAACCAAGACTAAAGAGTCCCACTTACCCTTACAACTGGGATGGGGGGAGGTATACGGGTTTGGCACCCACACTCATCGGAGCCAAGCCCTCTTGTTGGACCTCAATTCAGTATTCATATCTCAATCACTTCAATCTCTGCTTCTTGGCGCTGTCTGGTGTGTGGCCCGAAGCCAACCTTTCTGGCTCCAAGGCAGAAACAATCTATTGTGCCGATCTACAAACTGATAAACTATGCCAGTGAAATAACTATAAAATGTCAAAATTATGCTTCAAAGTCTCAATCTTAAATGAATTATATCTCTACATATGATTCTAGTTATTGACTTTAAGTAGATGCATAAGTGCATAATAGCAGGAGTTTCATACTTGGGCATGGCCATACTTGCAGATGATTGCTGCAGAGTGCAGGTTTCATTTCTAAAACAAAATCAGTTACTCCACTTACTTGCAGTGTGCAGGAGTGCAAGCTTGAAGTATTGTCATCTGACTGACTGTGATCAAGGAGATTCATAAGGTTGGTAGACATTGACCTTGTCTGGGCAGGGTTGGAATAGCGCTTAGTCTGAAATTTATTGGACTCAAAATAATTGAACCATGAGTTAACCTTTGAAAAGGTTTCAAAAATAAATACATCGTAATGGAAAGAATGTGTCAGGCTCCTCATACAAAACTGGATCAAAGTCCCAACTTGATCTGAAGATCTCACCAGTCATTTTATCTATTTTAATATAAGGTATCAAACTGAGAGCAAACCAGTGTATAGTAGATAGGCTCCTCAGTTAATCCTGTTGGATACCGAAAGCTCTTTGCAGGAAGCACTTTTTCCACAGAAAGGGTAATGTAAAACTGGAACTCTCTTCCCCCAAAAGTCTGTGGCTGCTGGGACTATTGACTGGAGATCGATAGAATTCTGATAGGTAAGGGTATCAAGGGATACAGAGTCAAGGCGGCTAAAGGAAGTTGAGGTACAGATCAGTGCATGATCTAACAGAATGGCAGAATAGGCTCGAGGAGCTGAATGGCCTACTCCTGTTCCTATGTTCCAAATACAGGTATGCATATATAATCTGCCAATGATTTTGCTCTATTTTCAAGTGTTGTGTATTCCAAATAAAAGATTTTGGAAGTGGACAAAAGCACAGCCCATATCTTTAAAGAGCTATGTGAAGTTGCAAAAAAAAATTTTCCCAGGCAATGATTCCCTGGGAACTGCCCTCAGTTATTCCAGACTATTCCAGTAGAATCCAATGTGGCGGTAACCATGGAGCCCACCACGCACTCAACGGCAATGTTTTGATCGATATCCTATTGATGAATGAATTGAATCTTTGACTCTTGCCAGTTCTAATATTTCCAAATGGGCCAATGTACCTGTGCAGGAGATGTAGTCTTGGATACGGATGATAGCACTCCAGTTGATGGTATAACCTGAGTCGCCATGTGTTCCACAGTGCGGTAATATGATGTCCTTTCACTTTTGGAACCTGCACATTGATCAAAATCTTCTCATCCATTCACTCTCTTTCCCCCGCCCCACCCCAACCCTCTCGCTTTTCTTTTTGCAAGTGTTCTGTTTGGTGTAATATCTTTATGGATATGGGTCCAGAGCACACACCTGTCAATCTCTTTCAGGGGTCATTAGGATTGCTGATGTAGAGCATATAAAAAAATAGGAGGGGGTACCATTTTAACCCGGCCAGTGGGAGCGGGGCAAGCTTGCAGTTAAAATAGCTGTGCAAAGTCTTACTGTCCCATTCCTGCTCAGTTCCTGCCTGCCACCATCTTAACAGGGCCCTTTCTTCTCTTTAGGTGGCTGATGCAATCACCTGACTCAGGTGGGAGACCCTAAATATATGCTAATCGGGGTCCTATGACATCCATAGGACCCGATGGCATTTTAACAGCCTACTGAGTGGGGCATCCACATCGGGGCCCAGAAGGAAAGTTGTGGCCGCTGCTGCCCAGGCTCTTACCCCACTACCCCACCTTGCTGCCAGCTGTGATATTGACCTACCCAAAGCCGCACAGCTGAACCTTTCTTCCTGCCGGTTTCAGGCGTGTAGTTGGATGGTGGGATGAGGCAAGGCCATTAATATCGACCAAGGACTCCCACTAAGGCTCCTAAGCAGTAAGTCCATTGTAAGTTCAAAGTCCACCCCTCAGTGTACCAGTTGGAATGGCAGGAGATGGTTCTTCTGAGGGTAAGGACTATTGTTGGGATGTGGGGGTATTGGGGTATATGTGCACAAATTGTTGAAGGTGGCAGGGCAGATTGAGAAAACCGTTAAAAAATGCTTATAGGATCCTGAGCTTCATAAATAGAGGCATAGAGTACAAAAGCAAGGAAGTTATGTTGAACTTTTATAAAACACTGGTTCAGCCTCAACTGGAGTATTGTGTCCCAGTCTGGGCACTGCACTTTAGAAAGGATGTGAAGGCCTTAGAGAGGGTGCAGAAAAGATTTACAAGAATGGTTCCAGGAATGAGGGACTTCAGTTACGTAGATAGACTGGAGAAGCGGAGGTTGTTCTCCTTAGAGCAGAGAAGGTTGAGAGGAGATTTGTTAGAGGTGTTCAAAATCATGAGTCGAGACAGTTTAGATCGAAAGAAACTTCCCATTGGTAAAAGGGTCGAGAACCAGACGACACAGATGGCAGAAGAACCAAAGGCGACATGAGGAAAAACCTTTTTACGTAGCGAGTGGTTAGGATCTGGAATGCACTGCCTGAAAGGGTGGTGGAGGCAGACTCAATCGTGGCTTTCAAATTGGATAAGTAGCTGAAGGTTTTAAAAAATTGCAGGGGAAAGGGCGGGGGAGTGGGACTAGCGTAAGTGCTCTCGCAGAGAGATGGCACGGGCTCAACAGGCTGAATGGCCTCCTTCGATGCTGTAAGCATTCTATGATTCTATGGTAGAGAGAGTTTTATACTTACTTAGCAGCATAACCACTGGATTATTCAGCTCCCATTTGCCACTATCAGCGATTCAGTGCTGGAAAATTAACGCTGATTTAAACCTCACCCTTTTATGGACTTTATAAAAGGCAGCACTTCCAGACTCGACTTTTTTGATTGCACTTTTTTTCTTCATTTATGGCACAATAGGATAATTTTTTGCAAGGCCATGCACCAGCCATAAGTCCTCACATACAGCCAACACATATTAGATTATTGCAAGGAAAGGGATCAGCCAGGTAATCATAGGCCAGTTAGCCTCATTTTAGTAGTAGTCAAATTACTGGAGACCAATGTAAGGGATAGCACTTAGATGGGTATAAGCTTATCGCAGACAATCAACATGGATCTGTAAAGAGCAGGTCATGCTTGTTTAATTTAATTGAATTCTTCAAGCAAATTGACAAGCATATGGGCAAAGAGAATGCAAAGGATGTAATCTTTGAAAAAGTCTTGATAAACTCACATAAGAGACTCGGGGAGATTAAGGTCCATAGTGTTAAGGTTCAGTGAGAGCACGGATACAGATAACGGAAGGATAGGACGCAGAGAGAGTGGGAATAAATAGAAGTCTCTTAGATTGACAACATGTAGCTAGTGACCTGCATTGGAACTACTAACCAAAGTGTTGTGAGTCTCCGTGTACCCAAAATATTTTTGACCCCTGACCCCTCCCGCACCACCCTCTCCGCCCCACCCCACACCACACATTCGACCTTCGAAATGGGCATACCCAATAATGAAAGAGGAGCAGCAGAGGCAAGAGGTTCCAAGAGTGAGGCGCTGGGGCAGAGGTTTGCTCGCCCGTTAACCCCTGTCGGTGGTGCTGTGTCTGCGCTGGCATAATGTAGTTTTTTAATGTTCCGGCGTAGGCAAATGAGTTCCGCAGGAAATCTGTACACAAGTTCCGACGGTGCAGAACCGTAGAATAAAATCATAGAAATTTACAGCATGGAAGGAGGCCATTTCGGCCCATCGTGTCTGCACCGGCCGACCAAGAGCTATCCAACCTAATCCCACTTTCCAGCTCTTTGTTCGTAGCCCTGTAGGTTACATAGAAACATAGAAACATAGAAAATAGGTGCAGGAGTAGGCCATTCGGCCCTTCGAGCCTGCACCGCCATTCAATGAGTTCATGGCTGAACATGCAACTTCAGTACCCCATTCCTGCTTTCTCGCCATACCCCTTGATCCCCCTAGTAGTAAGGACTACATCTAACTCCTTTTTGAATATATTTAGTGAATTGGCCTCAACTACTTTCTGTGGTAGAGAATTCCACAGGTTCACCACTCTCTGGGTGAAGAAGTTTCTCCTCATCTCGGTCCTAAATGGCTTACCCCTTATCCTTAGACTGTGACCCCTGGTTCTGGACTTCCCCAACATTGGGAACATTCTTCCTGCATCTAACCTGTCTAACCCCGTCAGAATTTTAAACGTTTCTATGAGGTCCCCTCTCATTCTTCTGAACTCCAGTGAATACAAGCCCAGTTGATCCAGTCTTTCTTGATTCCAATAATTTGCCCACCACCGAGGTTAAACTAACTGGCCTGTAATTGCTCGGTTTATCCCATCCTCGCTTTTTAAACAATGGTACGTTAGCAGTCCCCTGGCACCACTCCTGTAGCCAAGGAGGATTGGAAAATGATGGTCCTTAAGGGAAGAAAGTTAGACACAGACCCGGGCCAGCTCCCAACAGTGTAGAATAACCAAATGAACAATTTAGACTGGGAAATAGAAAAGAAAACCAGCGGCACTTTAAGTTCACATCCAAGTATTTTTTAAATGTGATGAGGGTTTCTGCCTCTACCACCCTTTCAGGCAGTGAGTTCCAGACCACCACTATCCTCTGGGTGAAGGAATTTTCCCTCAACTCCCCTCTAAACCTTCCCCCAATTACTTTAAATCTATAGCCACTGGTTGTTGAGCCCTCTGCCAAGGGAAACAGGTCCTTCCTAGCCACTCTATTCAGGCCCCTCATAATTTTATGCACCTCAATAAGGTCTCCCCTTAGCCTCCTCTGTTCCAAAGAGAACAGACCCAGCATCTCCAATCTTTCCTCATAGCCAAAATTCTCCAGTCCAGGCAACATTCTTGTAAATCTCCTCTGCATCCGTTCTAGTGCAATCACACCTTTCCTGTAATGTGGTGACCAGAACTGCACACTGTACTCCAGCCGCGGTCTAACCAGTGTTTTATATATTTCAAGCATAACCTCCTTGCTCTTGTATTCCATGCCGCGACTAATAAAGGCAAGTATTCCATATGCCTTTTTAAACATCTTACCTACTTGGCCTGCTACCTTCAGGGATCTGTGAACCTGCACTCCAAGGTCCCTTTGTTCCTCTACACTTTTCAGTGTCGTACCATTTAATGTCAATTCCATTGTCTTGTTAGACCTCCCCAAATGCATTACCTCAAACTTCTCCAGATTTAATTCCATTTGCCACCTGTTTTCTGCCCACCTGACCAGTATATTGACATCTCCCTGCAGTCCGCAGCTTCATTATCAACCACAAAGCCTATTTTAGTGTCATCTGCAAACTTCTTAATCATACCTCCAACATTCAAGTCCAAGTCATTGATATATACCACAAAAAGCAAGGGACTTAGTACTGAGCCTAGCGAAACCGCATGGATACCGCTTTCCAGTCACAAAAACACCCATCAACCGTTAGCCTTTGCTTCCTGCCTCTGAGTCAATTTTGGAACCAACTTGCCACTTTGCCCTGGATCCCATGGGCTTTTACTTTCATGACCAGTCTGCCACGTGAGACCTTATCAAAAGCTTTGCTAAAATCCATATACACTACATCATGCGCACTGCCCTCATCGACCCCCCTGGTTAACCTTCTCGAAAAATTCAATCAAGTTAGTTAGACACGACCTTCCCTTGACAAATCCATGCTGACTGTCCTTGATTAATTCATGTCTTTCCAAATGAAGATTTATCCTGTCCCTCAGGATTTGTTCCAATAATTTTCCCACCACCGAGGTTAGGCTGACTGGCCTGTAATTACTTGGTCTATCCCTTTCTCCCTTTTTTAACAAAGGTACAACATTCGCAGTCCTCCAGTCCTCTGGCACCGCACCTGTAGCCAGAGAGGATTGGAAAATGATGGTCAGAGCCTCTGCTATTTCCTCCTTTGCTTCGCTAAACAGCCTGGGATATATTTCATCCGGGCCTGGTGATTTATCCACTTTAAAAACTGCTAAGCCCCTTAATACTTCTTCTCTCACCATGTTTATCTCATCTAATATTTCACACTCCTCCTCCCTCATTGCAAAGTCAGCATCGCCCCTCTCATTTGTGAAAATGGATGTAAAGTATTCATTAAGAATCCTACCCACGTCATCTGCCTCAACACACAGATTTCCTTTATGGTCTCTAATAGGTCCCACTCTTTCTCTAGTTATCCTCTAGCTCTTAATGTATTTATAAAACATCTTTGGGTTTTCCTTGATTTTACTTGCCAACATTCTTTCATTGCTTTCCTGATATATTTTTTAATTACACCCCTGCACTTCTTATACTCCTCCAGAGCTTCTGCAGTGTTGACTCCCCCGTATTGGCCATAAGCTTCCCTTTTTTTTATCTTATCCTGTCAGTCCCTTGACATCCAGGGGGCTCTAGATTTGTTAGCCCCACCCTTTTTTAAGGGAACATACTTGCTCTGTACCCTCAGGATCTCCTCCTTGAATGCCTCCCACTGCTCTGACACTGATTTACCATCCAGTAGCCGTTTCCAGTCCACTTTGGCGAAATCCCATCTCAGCTCAACAAAATTGGCTTTACCTCAATTGAGAACATTTATTCCTGGTCCCCGTTTGTCCGTTTCCATAACTACCCTAAATCTTACTGAATTATGATCACTAGCATCAAAATGCTCTCCCATTGATACCCCTTTCACCTGCTCCTCTTCATTCCCCAAAACCAAGTCCAAACCGCCCTCTGCCTTGTTCAGCTTGTTACATATTGGTTGAAGAAGTTCTCCTGAATGCATTTTAGGAATTCCGCACTCCCTGTACCATTCACACTACTTTTTTCCCAGTTAATATTAGGGTAGTTGAAATCCCCCACTATTACAGCTCTATAGTTTTTTCACTTTGCAGCAATTTACCCATATTTGTTCTTCTACCTCCCTCTGATTGCTTGAGGGTCTACAGTATACTTCCAGTGGTGCGATCGCCCCTTTTTTTTCTTTAATACTACTCATATGGCCTTGTTTGCTGACCCCTCGAACATATCATCCCTTCTCACAGCTGTAATTGTTTCTTTAATCAATAATGCGACCGCAACCCCCCCTCCTTTTTTACCCCCCTCTTGATCCCGTCTGAAAACCCTGTAACGAGGAATGTTGAGCTGCCATACCTGCCCTTCTTTCAAGCCATGTCTCAGTAATAGCACAATATATTCCAGAGGGTCAATCTGTGCTCTCTGATGCCAGCATAAATTTCGGTGTGAGTGCGATTCATGAAATTCCGAGCAGTAGTTGTGATGAGAGACTTAAAAAGCAAGGGCTGGAGGAGAGAAGGTTAAGGGGCAATTTTAATGGAAGTCTTCAAAAATGTTGAGAGGGTAAATAATGAATCATTATTTTCATTGGTGAACTGCTATCAAACCTTTAGAAAAAGCATCAAGAGGGTGGTTAAAATAAATGTTTTCATGTGAAGTGTTTAAAATATGGAATGCGTTGCTACAAGTGGCTATTGAAGCCAAGTTAATTACAACACTTGAGAGGGAATTTGATGAATGTTTAAAGAAGAAAAAATATTAAAGAATGCAGGGAAAGAGCAGGTGAAGGGGCATGCAGTAAATGGCTCCAATGTGAAGTTAGAATTGGTATGGACCACCTTTGTGCTAAAATTTCTATGATCAGGTGCAGCTAAATGCAGAGCAAGCCTCCCTCTATGCAACTCCGAAAAATATGCCTCAAGCCCGAACTCAGCTGAGACTTCACGACAAGGATTTTTACACTTCCTACGCCAGATATCCTTAAGCAATGAGTGAGCTTGTGAACCGGTGCATTAGTCCTTCCCGTCAGTCTGTGCTCGGATTCCAACCCAGGCTCTCAAGGGTGACCAGTGTCTCAGCCAACTGCACTACCCAGGGGAGACCAGGGAAACTGAGGCTGTCCACTTGATCTTCTGTGTTCTGATCACGATAGCTGACGTAGCATTCAAAATTGATGTGATTTTAATAAGGTAAATGGAGAAACTATTTCCACTGGTCCAGTGAGTCAGTAACTAGAAGGCAGAAATTTAAGATCGTCTCCAAAGGGAAAGGTGAGGATTTTTTTTTATATCAGGGTTGGAAGGATATGGAATGCCCTGCTAGAAGCAGCAGTGGAAGCAAAATCTACAGCTGCTTTTAAATGGGAAGTGGATAAATATTTGGGGAAAAAAAGGGATTGGAAGAAGGGCAGGGAAATGGGACCAAATAGATAGCTCTTTCAAAGACCTGGCATAGGAGCAATGGGCCAAATGGTCTCCTGCGATGTACAATTATATAAATGCTATTCAATTTGTTTCCATTATCTGTGTAGAGTGATTAGCACATGTTTAGTTCATTTTTGTCTGCTTCACATTAGCTCCTTTGGTACAGAAGCTATACTGCTGGCAAGTGCTCCTGACGTTGCTCCCATTGCAGTACATTAGGAGAAAGGAGGTATCTGCCAACAGCATGGTTGGGATCTGTGAGTTAAAGAGATAGGATTGAGTAGATTGCAATCACTCGCTGGTTAGACTCAGCGCATGAGCTAGATAGAGAATACGCAAAGATAATAGTCGTTTGTGCGAGGTACCAGACCCCAGCACCATTATTCGGTGTGGGCGGGGGGAGGTGCCGGGTTCCATATGGCTGCCCCACCCACCCCACTTCCCCACCACCCAATAACTCCTCCCTACCAGTTATCAAACAAGCTGAGCATAGAGAGCAGTAGTCACACAACATCCGCAGTTTAAGAAACCAGCCAGCACTCTCCATTGGACAACCGGACAATGTATTGCCCAGTGAAACCGTACGCCGGCAAGATTAAGTGCCTTCAGGAGACATGGAGAGAAAATTAGGGGGATGGGGAAGTCAAGAATGGTGACATCATGGAGACATCTGCAACCCATAATCAACTAGGCCTCCCAGCTGACGTTCAAGGTTTAGTGACAGGAGGAAGCACTGGGATGCATGAAGTGAAGGAGCATTTGAAAAGAAAAAGGAGACAAATGTTATTGTACCTTTGGGACATTAGACCTAATTTTCAAAGCTGCCGTAACTTGTGGAATGCAGTAGCTGTCAAATTGGTCTTGCTGAGTTTTGTTTTACCCTGGGGCTGCAGTGAAGGATTGATCGGGGTCTGCCAGCACTTCACAGTTGGGGAGCAGATACCAGCAACCTATTTGTATTTTCACTCATTTGTCGGCTCCTGCAATAATCAGACTTGCAACAAGCAATTATGTTTTGATAATTTGATGCTGCTTTTAAGGATGCTGCCTGTATTTTGCGGGGGTGGGGGGGATTGGTGGTGGGTGGGATGTAGAACACACCAATTAATTGTTGTCCACATTGTAACAGATGCTGCTGACGCAATCACTAGGCCAAGTTGGGTGCAGAGGTTTATGCTCCCAATTCTTCCAGTGCGCTCTGTAGCTAAGGTGCTGATCCATCGCAAACCCCCTCCCCCAACCCCTCCCCCCCCCACTTCCCCATCACGGTGCGTATGACGTGAATGAGGCACTTTTCTTGCATTTGGATCATTGTTTAATTTGACCTGATTTCCCCATAGGCTACGAACATTGCAGCAAATGCTTTCTGCTTCAACAATGCTCCTAACTCTAAGGGTGAGTGGCGGGGGCAGGGGTGTGACAATTTTCCGAGTTCATGTTGCTGAAAAGGAGCCTCGAGTGAGCAAGTTAAAATGGTAGGCAGCGCGTCCCTGATTGACATTTCCAGTGGAGGAAGCTCCCACCAGCAATGCAGACTCGAGCCTTCGTTCATGGCCAATCTTGGGTCTTGGCCTATGTTACAGGATTAACTGAGACAACAAAAATTTGCATTTATGTCACATAGTAAAACACTCCAAAATGCTCCACAGGAGCGTTATCAAAGAAAATTTGACATGAAGCCAGATGAGATATTAGGGCAGTGATCAATAGCTTGGTCAAAGAGGTAGGTTTTAAGGAGTGTCTTAAAGGAGGAGAGAGAGGTCGAGAAGCGGAGAGGTTTAGGGAGGGTATTCCAGGGCTTGGGGCCCAGATGGCTGAAGACACGACCGCCAATAGTGGAGCGATAAAAATCAGGGATTTACAAGAGGCCAGAATTGGAGAAGCGCAGAGATCTCGAGGGGGTTGTAGGGTTAGAGGAGGTTACAGAGATGGGGAGAGGGAGAGGTTATGGAACGATTTGAAAACAGGGATGAGAATTTCAAAAATGAGGCATTGCCAGACCAGGAGCCAATGTAGGTCAGCGAGCACAGGGGTGATGGGTGAATGGGACTTGATGCCATTTAGGACACAGGCAGCAGAGAATTGGATGAAACTCAAGTTTCAAATCCAGCTTGTGCCTCGTTCGCCTTTCGAGACAATGTTTGGTCCTGTTATTGGGTTTCCCGCACATTGTCTGTTCCCTCTGTTTTCTTCTCTCGCCACTTCTCCTTTGTCGCCTTCCATTATCTTATCCGAATTTCCATCATTGCCATGGATTGGTGGTGAATGGCTGCAGGCTATTTGGCTGTGGAGGTTGTGGCGACTGCTGTTCTCCAGGCTCCATTCCGCGCTCTCTCATTGGCTGATAATTAATACAGGGCGGTTAAGGGGAGAAAATGGAGGCTTGGGGCTGCCATTTAAATTCTCCCTTCCTCCTCTCCTATTAGCCGCCAATTATCTTCGCTCTCCTCACCTCCATCCTTTCCTCCTCATGAAAGCACTGCTCCCTGCTGGGGCCAGGGTACCGTGCACCCTCTGGCACATCTCGCAAGTGGTCACTATTTACATGTGAGCTTACATGGTGGCTATCAACGTCCTGACTTGTTCTACCCACTCAATCTAGCTCTACTCACTCTTCAGATTTTCCTTATTGAAATAGCTTATCTCATTCCTCTTAATTTTTGTAAATGACTTGGCTTCAAAGCATTTCATGTCCCAATTACCCTTTTCATCAAAAAAAATCCTTCTCGCCCCACCTCTTCATTTTCATTCTCCTGCTAAAGTTAAGCCCCTTTATTGTTAAATGGATGTCGCCTTTGCACTCCAGTGTGCATAAGATTATTAAAATATAGCATTAAAATGTTTGGCTATTATCACAACAGGGCTAGGAATTCTGCTTGGCACTAATTGAACTTCCTGAAAAATAGATTTCCATAATTCATTTGATACTTAATCTACTTACTATTCATAATAAAAAATGGTATTGACAAACCAGGCCCAAATAAGTAATCGTAAAATGGTCCAGCCAGACAATTCCACCGAGAACTGGAAATAGAGGTAATGTAATGAAAGTCATTCATTTCTCTTTGAATAGAGATCATATAGAAAATGAGGAGCAATGATTTATCAAAAATAAATCTTAATGATCTTGGCTCGCGTCAAGTCACAGAATTATGTCGTCTGTGAGTAGTGATTATATCAGTCCCCGTACGTCCTGCTGGCCGTTGCTGCTGCCTGCTTTTATCCTCCTGCACTCCGTGCTGCCCAGCCACTGCTTCTGGCCTTCCTCTCTCGCTTCGCTGTCGCCTGTCCCTCTGACGCTCTCTCTCTCTCTCTCTCTCCCTGAATCGGGACTCCAGAATGGTGTGAGCCGAGCCCGGGCTCCAGTGCACCGCAAACCCCCGCCCCTGTCCGTCCGCTTGTACTATCCCACCCGATAAACCACCGTTGAAGGGGATCTCCTTTTGAGGTTAATTGTGTTTCATTTTGCTCAATCAGGTGCTAATATAAGTAGAAAGCTGGCATAAGAACATACGAAATAATAGCAGGAGTAGACCATTCAGCCCCTCTAGCAGCCTGCTCCGCCATTCAATAAGATCCTGGCTGGTCTTCGACCTCAACTCCACATTCTCGCCCCTATCCCCATATCCCTTGATTCCCGTAGTGCCCAAAAATCTATCGATCTCATTCTTGAATATATTCAATGACTGAGCATTTTTTTTTAAATTAATTCATGGGATGTGGATGTCACTGGCAAGGCCAGCATTTATTGCCCACCCCTAGTTGCCCTTGAGAGGCTTGCTAGACCATTTCGCAGGGCAGTTAAGATTCAACCACATTGCTGTGGGTCTGGAGTCACATATAGGCCAGATCGGGTAAGGACGGCAGATTTCCTTCCTGAAAGGACATTAGTGAACCAGATGGGTTTCTACAACAATCCAGTAGTTTCATGGTCACTATTACTGAAACTAGCTTTTTATTCCAGTTTTATTTAATTAACTGAATTTAAATTCCCCAGCTGCCGTGGTGGGATTTGAACTCACGTCACTGGATTATTAGTCCAGGCCTCTGGATTACTAGTCCAGTAACATTACCACTATGCATCCACAGCCTTCTGTCCTAAATGGCCAAACCCTGAATCTGAGACGATGACCCCTTGTTCTAGACTGGCACCTTGACTTAGAGTTTCCGTGCCAAAGCATTGAAAAATCCACTTCAGAGTTTATGATTATGGAGTACACATTCTCTGTACACACTAATGATCCGGCCACATGAGTTCAAATCCCACCATGTCAGCTGGGGAATTTAAGTTCAATTAAATAAATCTGGAATGAAAAGCTAGTACAGGCAACTCTCGATTATCCGCACATGAACGGGAAACTATTGTAACCGGGATTTAAAATTTCGGCCTGGGAAGATACGGGCCGTTGACATCGGAGTCCTTTTGGCCTGGGAAGGCATCGGGTTTTAACTTTATAATGTCAGTCGCTCTAACGGAGAAATTGTTTACGCGGCATAGCCCAATCTCCGAGGGACCCGGATAATCGAGAGTTGCCTGTGTAATAAAATGGTCACCTTTAGGGAAGATCTTCCGTCCTTACCTGGTCCAATCTATGTATGACTCCAGACCCACAGTAATGTGGTTGATTTTTAACTATCGTTTGAAATGGCCTAACAAGCCACTCAGTTGTATTCAAGAAGGTTACTCACCGTTATCTTCACTAGGGCAATTAGGGATGGGCAATAAATGCTGGCCTAGTTAGCGACGTCCACATCCCGTGAAAGAATAAATTAAAAAATTCTCTCGCTGGAGGAATACTCACCCCACTTGCCAAGCCCCAGAGAACTTGAAGCACAGCTCAGAAAGAGCCAAGGCTTCAGACTGCCCAGTGCATTCAGAGGTACTTGTTGGAGTATTACCAGTGGGAATCTGCAGTCCATCAACACAAGGTACTAGTAAGCTTTCAGCTGCTTGTCTGACCAAGGTCATCCAGCCAGTTTTGGCATTGAATTGCTGGGCTATCTGGAGCTCAGTGAGAAGACTCCCAGTGACCAGTTCATTCTTTCCGAGCCCTATCAATGAGCCAGGCTGGCTTGCCAAACATGGGGGGAGTGAGAATAGGGACGCACATTAGACACTAAATGGTAAGATTTTAGATGGAGAGACCTTAGAATCATAGAATAATAGACCCCGTCGAACCCTGCAAATTCATTGGCAGGATAGGCGCACCAACATTAGCGATCTCTCTCAGGCCAACATCCCCAGCATCGAGGTATTGACCACGCTCGATTGTCTCCGGTGGGTGGGCCACATTGTCCGCATGCCCGACGCTAGACTCCCGAAACAAGCGCTCTATTCCAAGCTACGTCACGGCAGGCGAGTTCCTGGAGGGCAGAGAAAATGCTTCAAGGTCACCCTCAAAGCCTACTTGAAAAAATGTAACATCCCCACCGACTCTTGGGAATCCCTGGCCCAACACCGCTCAAAGTGGAAGAGAAGCTTTCGAGAAGGCACCAAACACTTTGAGTCTCTTCGCCGGGAGTACAAGCAGCGGAAGAGGCGCACGACAAACCAAGCACCCCACCCACCCATCCCTCCAACCACCATCTTCCCCACTTGTGACAGAGACTGTAGATCCCGCATTGGTCTCATCAGTCACCTGAGAACTCATGTTAGTGTGCAAGCAAGTCACCCTCGACTCCGGGGGATTGCCGAAGAAGAAGAATAGACGGTTACAGCACGGAAGAAAGCCATTCATCCTGTTGAGCCCGTGCTGGCTCTCTGCAAGAACACCTCAGCTAGTCCCACTCCCCCGCCCTTTCCTCATAGCCCTGCAAAAAGTGTTCTTTCAGGTACTTATCCAACTCCCTTTTGAAAACAGTGACTGAATCTGCCTCCACCATCCTTTCAGGCAGTGCATCCCAGATCCTAACCACTCGCTGTGTAAAAATGTAAAAAATATTTTGTCTTATGTCACCTTTGGTTTCTTTTGCTAATCACCTTAAATTTGTGTCCTCTGGTTCTCAAACCTTCCACCAATGGGAACAGTTTCTCTCAATCTACTCTGTCCAGACCCCTCATGATTTTGAACACCTCTATCAAATCTCCTCTCAATCTTCTCTGCTCCAAGGAGAACAACCCCAGCTTGTCCAGTCTATCCACGTAACTGAAGTCCCTCCTCCTTGGATTCATTCTCGTAAATGTTTTTTTGCAACCTCTCCAAGGCCTTCACATCCTTCCTAAAGTGCGGTGCCCAGAATTGGACACAATATTCCAGATGGGGCTGA
Organism: Pristiophorus japonicus; assembly: GCF_044704955.1. Lineage (NCBI taxonomy): Eukaryota > Metazoa > Chordata > Chondrichthyes > Pristiophoridae > Pristiophorus > Pristiophorus japonicus. The sequence continues at coordinate 14,170,114 of NC_091984.1, read as the reverse complement.
ACCAGTTTTATGCAGGTTCATCATAATTTTTACTTTAAACTTTAGAGTACAGGATCCCGTAAACTTTTTAACCGCTTTCTCAACCTGCCCTGCCTCCTTCAATGATTTGTCTACATATACTCCTAGGTCTCTCTATTCATGTACCCCCTTTATGATTGTAACTTTTAGGTTATTTTGCCTCTCCTTGTTCTTCCTACCAAAATGTATCACTTCGCACTTTTCTGCGTTAAATTTCATCTGCCACGTGTCCACCCATTCCACCAGCCTGTATATGCCCTCTTGAAGTCTATCACTATCCTCCTCACTGTTCACTATACTTCCAAGTTTTGTATCATCTGCACATTTTGAAATTGTGCCCTGTACACACACATCCAAGTCATTAATATATATTAAGAAAAGCAGTGAGCCTAGAACCGACCCCTAGGGAACACCACTGTGTACCTTCCTCCAGTCCGAAAAACAACCGTTCACCACTATTCTCTGTTTCCAGTCACTTGACCAATTTCTGCCACTGCCCTTTTACTCCACAGGCTTGTCGTGCAGATTCATGCATCATTTAAGGTGACAGCACAAGTGAATAAGCTGATGTTTTTTTAAAGCGTAGGAAATCGTTGGTTTCAGGCAAAGAATACAAAAGCAAGGAAGAAATGTGGAAGGAAGGAAACAAAAACTTGCATTTATATAGTGCCTTTTACAACCTCAGGACATCCCAAAGCACTTTACAGCCAATGAAATACTTTTGAAGTGTAAAGCCTGTTGTAATGTAGGAAACACGACATGTGCACAGCAAGCTCCCACAAACAGCAATGTGATAATGACCAGATAATCTGTTTTTGTGACGTTGATTGAGGGATAAATATAGACCAAGACACTGGGGAGAACTCCCCTGCTCTTCTTCAAAGTAGCTCCATAGGATCTTTTACGTCCAGCTGAGAGGACTGAAGGAATCTCGGTTTACCGTCTCATCCAAGAGATGGGACCTCCGACCATGCAGCACTCCCTCAGTGGAGTGTCAGCCTAGATTTTTGTGCTCAAGTCCCTTGAATGGGTCTTGAACCACTCACAGGTTACCAGCTCTGCCATGGCTGATACATGTACCAGATCTTTCTTGGGCCACAGTGGAAATGTGTGGAGTTTGGGCACCCCATTATAGGAAGAATATAAAAGCAATGGAAAAGGTCCAGTGTGATTTCACTCGGATGTTACCAGCATTGCCATTGTGAAGAGTGATGTGGAGCTACTGGAGGTCTTTAAGGTAATGAAGGCTTACGATGGGATAAATAGTGAAGTTAAAAGAACCAGAGGCGACATGAGGAAAAATATATTTACGCAACGGGTGGTTAGGATCTCGAATGCACTGCCTGATCGGGTGGTGGATAAAGATTCAATAGTAGCCTTCAAAAGGGAATTGGATAAATATTTGAAGAAGAAAAATTGCATGGATATGGGGAAAGAGCGGGGGATTGGGTCTAACTGGATTACTCCTTGAAAGAGACGGCGCAGACAGGCAGTGTAAACCAAACTCGAACCACGCGTTGTGTAAATATGTTGTTCCTCATGTCATCTCTGGTTCTTTTGTCAATCACCTTAAATCTGTGCCCTCTGGTTATTGACCCTTCTGCCATTGGAAATGGTTTATCTTTGTTTTCCCTTTCTAAATGTTTCATGATTATAAAAACTTCCTTAGCCTTCTCTGCTCCAAGGAGAAACACCTTACTCAGGTCATCCAATGAAGTTGCAATGCAAATCTTTTGTAAGGAAGGCTCTGGTTATATGCTGGAGATGTTAGCTGGTTAGCACATTTTCCTTCGTAGTGTATCTATATCAGAAAGAAGATTCTACCCAATAAAGGTTAATGTGGGTTCATTTGAGGACCTCCATTAAATGTACAACTGAATATCCTTCCCATTATCACTCACATGATGTTTGGCTGCTGTCAGGTGGTTGGCGAACATGATACTGAGGAGACATCTGACCCTCTGTGGTTGGGAAAATGTTGGAGTCCATTATTAAAGAAACAGTAGCAGAACATTTGGAAAAGCAAAATTCGGTCAGGCAGATTCAGCATGGATTTATGTTTGACAAATTTGCTGGAGTTCTTCGAGGATGTAACGAACAGGGTGGATAAAGGGGGACCAGTGGATGTGGTGTATTTGGACTTCCAGAAGGCATTTGACAAGGTGCCACATGAAAGGTTACTGCGCAAGATAAAAGTTCCCGGTGGTTGGGGGTAATATATTAGCATGGATAGAGGATTGGCTAACTAACAGAAAACAGAGAGTCAGGATAAATGGTTCATTCTCTGGTTGGCAACCAGTATCTAGTGGGGTGCCACAGGGATCAGTCCTGGGACCCCAACTATTTACAATCTATATTAACGACTTAGATGAAGGGGCTGAATGTAACATAGCCAAGTTTGCTGACGATACAAAGATGGGAGGAAAAGCAATGTGTGAGGAGGATACAAAAAATCTGCAAAAGGACATAGACAAGCTAAATGAGTGGGCAAAAATTTGACAGATGCAGTATAATATTGGAAAGTGTGAGGTCATGCACTTTGGCAGAAAAAATCAAAGAGCAAGTTATTATTTAAATGGAGAAAGACTGCAAAGTGCTACAGTACAGTGGGACCTGGGGGTACTTGTGCATGAAATACAAAAGGATAGTATGCAGGTACAGCAAGTGATCAGGAAGGCCAATGGTATCTTGGCCTTTATTGCAAAGGGGATGGAGTATAAAAGCAGTGAAGTCTTGCTACAGCTATACAAAGTATTGGTGAGGCCACACCTGGAATACTGCGTGCAGTTTTGATTTCCATATTTACGAAAGAATATACTTGCTGTGGAAGTAGTTCAGAGAAGGTTCACTAGGTTGATTCCGGGGATGAGGGGGTTGACTTATGAGGAAAGGTTGAGTAGGTTGGGCTTCGACTCATTGGAATTCAGAAGAATGAGAGGTGATCGTATCGAAACGTATAAGATTATGAGGGGGCTTGACAAGGTGGATGCAGAGAGGACGTTTGCACTGATGGGGGAGACTAGAACTAGGGGGCATAATCTTAGAATAAGGGGCCGCCCATTTAAAACAGAGATGAGGAGAAATTTCTTCTCAGAGTGTTGTAAATCTGTGGAATTCGCTGCCTCGGAGAACTGTAGAAGCTGAATAAATTTAAGTCAGAAATAGACAGTTTCTTAAACAATAAGGGAGTAAGGGGTTATGGGAAGTGGGCAGGGAAGTGGAGCTGAGTCCATGATCAGATCAGCCATGATCTTATTGAATGGCGGAGCAGGCTCGAGGCGCCGTATGGCTACTCCTGCTCCTATTTCTTATGTTCTTATGTTCTTATCCCTCCACTTATTCATATTGCTAGTAAATACTGGGCTGACTTGAGTGCTGCTAATGACATTGTCACAGATGGGCTGTGGATTTCCACGGAGAGCAGACAGGAGTTGGAGAAATCAAGTTGAACTGTTTGTCTTGTGAAACATTCTTGCTTGACAATATCACCCTTTTAGAAAACTCGAGAACAAAGACTTTAGTCAAATGGAACAATCTCCATCATGGTACTAATTATCAAAAGAATTCCGTTTGATGGGTTGAAACATCATTTCCCCTTCCATGCTGTTTGTCTTTGGAGTCAGCTTTAATTTTGCCACATTTTGTTATCCGATTGTATTCCATATGTTGTTCAAAACAAAGTATCTCAAAAATGACATTGATTGTATTGGACACCGTTTGTTCTGATGCATGAAAGCACATTGTCCAAATTAAAGCTTCAAGATGCCCCAATAAGGGTATCTTTTGGCAAGACTTCCCCCCCCCCTCCCCCAAACACACCACCTCCAATCCCGCCAAAAATAAGGGAAAGTTTGCTGCGTATTATTGTAAAATCATGATATTCTCACGAATTAATGAGCAGTAGAAGCCTCCAACCTCTCCATTCCAGATTTCTATTGGAAAAGTCTGCATTCAACAGTCAAAGGACCTCCCAATGGGCAACGTTAACACACAAGTATTGAGAAACGGGCTAAGTTGTTCCATTCATTAACTTTGGAATTAATTTGCTTCATTCTGTTATCATGATGTGCTTGAATGTAAAGTTATTCAACAGTCTTGTAAAAGTATATACCAATCTGCCCTTCCCTCGGGAAACACAAGCTACCATTCAAATGTGTCAAGCTCACCAGAGAATAAGGACTATGGTCTTTGCCCTCCTCTACAGATGTTCTTATATTGATAACCTGTCATGGTGCATGACTTTTGTTGTCACATCAGGTTAGCAATGTGAAGGAGATGAACTCTGTCCCTTAGACAACAGCTGGGACCCAATTCTTGATCCCAAAAACATCATCAATGGCAATACAAAATACGAGGTCTTCCCGGTAGCCCTCCAATGGGTCGATTAATTGTCAGCTTTTTTTGGTTGGTTGCACTCATGCCTCCTTGGTCAACGAGTTGTGCGTATTAGCTGCACTCTGGGAGTTGAAGCCATAATCTAGTTCAAACTCCAGTACAGTGCTGAGGAAGCACTGCATTAAGAAGTGCTAATTTTTGTTTGAGATGTTAAACTGAGGCCCTGACTGCCTCTTCAGATGGATGCTAAGAATCCCACACCACGTTCTCCCAGTGTTTTGGCCAACTTTCCTCCCTCAGTCGATCCCGCCAAAACAAATGAACAGGTCATTCATTCGTTTTGCTATTTGGAGGCTCTTGCAGTGTGCAAAATTGCTGCCACACTTGTCGACACAACAGTACTGTCAGCCATAGTTCAGGCTGCCATATTTTTGGATGAGACGTTAAACCGAGACTTCGTCTGCCCTCTTGGGTGGATATAAAAGATCTCATGGCACCATTTGAAGAAGAGCAGGGGAGTTCTCCCTGGTGTCCTGGTCAACATCTATCCCTCAATCAACATCGCTGAAAACAAATTATCCGGCCAATAGCACATTACTGTGTTTGGGACCCAGTTGTGCTCAGATTGGCTGCCGCGTTTCTTACATCACAAGAAGTGATTACACTTCAAAAATACTTCATTGGCTGTAAAGCACTTTGGGATGTCCTAAGGTTGTGAAAGGCGTTATATAAATGCAAGTCTTTCTTCTTTCTTTCACTGCATTTTGAGATGTTTCTGGGATGGAATAAATCGCTTGTGTAAGTGCAAGCTTGTCTCTTTTTGTTTAATTGGCACACACTACACCTTGGTAAAGCAAACGCAGGAAAACTGCACTCATAGGCCAAGGGCTTCGACTTGAATACTGCTCACCAGACCCTAACCCCCAGTAGAAAAGTGCTTTAAGTGTACAGGTGCCGATTATCTTTAAAAGCTTGCTGGAAGAATCTACTCCTGGAGACATTCCAAAAATCCCGCCAAACCCGACGGACAGGCACTCAAGCCGGTAATGAGTAAGTTGGTCAGAGATAGATAGATCAGAGATTGAGAAAAGTTGCCCCACCAGCACCTTCACAAGGGCAAATAGGGATGGGCAATAAATGCCAGCCTTGCCAGCGACACCCACAATTCCCAAACTATTTTTTTAAAAGTTGCTACAAGTTGTCTCACATGTAATGCAACTGTGATTCTGGGAAAAAGATTACAATTGCATATAAAATTGTAATCGACCAAACTGTGTGGCTAGGGTTTTTCTGGGAATTATGTAAAGGTTAGGAGATTACTGATGTATTCAAGAGGGTCCAAGTGCACATTTTATTCTAATCCCAGCCTCACAAATTGTGCTCGTGTAGTGAATTTTTTTAAATCCCCTGCATTATCATCACTTCTTAGCAATGTATGTCTCCTGATCCTGTGTGACCCCGAGCCTGGCATACTCTGGTTCAACCCCGGGCTAGCCCAGCCCCGTGACCTTGACCTGCCGCCTCATACATCACCATCAGAGGGAACCAGCAATGTTTATCTTTCGTGCAACTGTTAATTATTTCTGACAGAGTGCAGGCACTCGAACTCGCTCAGTTTCGCTGTGATGCGCGCCAAGCTGCCACATTTTCTCTCTCTCGACTCTTTTTCTTTTCAAACAAACAGTGAATGAATTGCAAAAAAAATAAGAGGCCGAGAACAAATGGTTGAAGTCCTACCATCAAATTAGCTCCACTGAGAAGAAAGGCTGGCCTTCATCCACCTCTCTCGTCTGATGTGGGATCTTATCTCGCATTCTGAGCTAAATATTCTGATCATGAAGCTGAGCTCAGTAAATTACTGAAGTGCACCCTGCAGAGCTCAACTGTAGTTGCAATTATTTTACAAGACCGTTCTACATGATTAAATGAACAGATTAATTAATCAAAAATTTGTCAACTATTACTTCAAATTATATCACCCAAGTGAGTGAGGTGACCCACATGATTTCCATATCTTATCGAGCCAACCTGCCTTTTTACATTTGGAATAAGATGAGAATGTTTTTAATCCCCTGATTATTGCCCGTGGCCATTAAGAGCTGCAACCTTGTTTAAATCCCTGATGATCATCATATGAGTTCTCCCCTTCCCTCTCGTGTTCTGAGGGTGCCTGCTCCCCGCCTAGGGTACAGTTACACAAGCGCAAGTTGACCTCCACCAACCTCACCGCACGGCCCGCTCTGCATGCTCCAAGAGCATACAGGCCTGCATGTCCTGCATTTTAATGCAGGGGCAACACTTGCACGAAAGCTGAGGTCCACACGCTTGCCTGTACTGAATTTCAGTCCCATTGTATGCTTTCTGTCCAAACTAATCACCTTTCCCTGCTTTCTCTCTGTACCCTTATGTATTCTTTTAAAAAAAAATTATCCAGTACTGTGTTTTGAATGCTCTAATTAATGTAGCGTCAGTCGCCACTTACAGAACATCACAGCAGCAAAGCGGACCATTCGGCCCATCGACAACAACAATTTGTATTAATATAGCGCCTTTAACATAGCGAAACGCCCTCAGGCGCTTCACAGGAGTATTATGAGATACAAATTTGACACCAAACCGCATAAGTAGAAATGTCAAAGAGGTATGTCTTGAAGGAGGAAAGAGAGGTAAGGAGGCAGAGAGGTTTAGGCAGAGAGTTCCAGAGCTTGGGACCGAGGTAACAGAAGGCACGGCCACCAATGGTTCAGCGATTATAACCAGGGATGCTCAAGAGGGCAGAATTCATGGAGCGCAGACATCTCGGAGGGTTGTGAGGCTGGAGGAGGTTACAGAGATAAGGGTGGGTGAGGCCATGGAGGGATTTGAAAATAAGGATGAGAATTTTGAAATCGAGGCGTTTCTTAACCGGGAGTCAATATAGGTCAGTGAGCACAGGGACTTGGTGCGAGTTAGGGCACGGGCAGCTGAGTTTTGGATCATCTGTAATATATGTAGGGTAGAATGTGGGAGGCCAGCCAAGAGTGCATTGGAACAGTCAAGTCCAGAGGTAACAAAGGTTTGGATGAGGGTTTCAGCAGCAGATGAGCTGAGGCAAGGGCGGAGACGAGCGATGTTAAGGAGGTGGAAATAGGCGGCCTTAGTTGTGCTGCGGATATGTGGTCGAAAGTTCATTTCAGGGTCAAAAATGACACCAAGGTTGTGAACAAGCTGGTTCAGTTTCAAACAGGTGTTGGGGAAAGGGATGGAGTCAATGGCTAGGGAACGGAGTTTATGGCGGGGACTGAAAACAATGGCTTCAATCTTCCCAATATTCAATTGGAGAGAATTTCTGCTCATCCAGAACTGGATGTCAGACAAGCAGTCTGACAATTTAGAGACCGTCGAGTGTGGTCGAGAGAAGTGGTGGTGAAGTAGAGCTGGGTGCCATCAGCGTACATGTGGAAACTGACGCCGTGTTTTTGGATGATGTCGCCAAGGGGCAGCATATAGATGATAAATAGGAGGGGGCCAAGGATAGATCTTTGGGGTACACCAGAGGTAATGATTCGGGGGCAGGAAGAGAAGCCACTGCAGGTGATTCTTTGGCTACGATTAGATAGATAAGATTGGAACCAGGCAAGTGCAGTCCCACCCAACTGGACAACGGTGAAGAGGCGCCGGAGAAGGATAGAGTGGTCAATGATGTCAAAGGCTGCAAACAAGTCAAGAAGGATGAGGAGGGATAAGTTTGCCTTTGTCACAGTCACAAAAGGATATCATTTGTGACTTTGATTAGAGCCGTTTCGGTGCTGTGGCAGAGGCGCAAACCGGATTGGAGGGATTCAAACATGGAACTGCGGGAAAGATGGGCACGGATTTGGGAGGCGTTAACATGTTCAAGGACTTTGGAGAGGAAAGGGCGGTTGGACTTGGGGCGGTAGTTTGCAAGGACGGAGAGTGATCGAGGGTTGGTTTTTTTGTAAGAGAGAGGTGGCGACGGCAGATTTGAGGGAGGGGAGACGGTACCTGAGAAGAGAGAACTGTTAACAATGGCAGCTAACATGGGAACCAGAAAAGGAAGTTGGGTGGTCAGTAGTTTGGTGGGAATAGGGTCAAGGGAGCAGGAGGGGAAATCGGTGAGAAACTGGAGAAAGATGTGAGGCTAGGGCTAGGGCAGGGAGCATTCTTCGAGGAAGTTTGGCTCAGTGGGCTAGGGGAAGAAAGGGAAGATACAGAAGCGGCTGAACGGACAGTCTCAATCATCGAGACAAAGAAATCCATGAGCTCCTCACACTTATTGTGGAGGTGAGAGTGGAGACTGGGGAGAGGGGTTTAAAAAGGCGGTTAGCAGTGGAGAATAGAAGCTGTGGTTTATCTTTACATTCCAGAATGATTCTGGAATAGTGAGCGATTTTGATAGAGGAGAGCAGGACCCGATAGTGTTTTATGTGGTCCAGCCAGATCTGGCAGTGAATCAGTTGTCCACAATATCTGTTCAAGTCTGCATCCCTTGGACTTAAGGTAGTGAAGATCAGGGCTGTATCAGGGGGAACAGCCAGGGTGAGAGAGAGTAATTGTTTTGACAAGGTTGAAATCACCGAGGATGAGAAGTCGTTTGGTGCAGAGGCTGAGGGAGGAAAGTAGTGAAGAAATATCGGTAATAATATTTTAATGGTACTTGGGTGGGTGGTAGAGAAGGAGAATTTTAAATGAGAGGTGAGAGGGGCGGAATAAGGTGAGATGTTCAAAGGAGGAGATGGTGCCGGAGGAGTAGGGGCACAGACCAAGGTGTGATTTGCTGATGAGAGCTACACCGCCACCATGGAGGTCTGAGTGGGGCAAGTGGTGGCAGGTATAGCCGGGCGGGGATGCTTTGTTTAAGGGTAAGGTGTCATCACACCTCAGCCAGGTTTCCGTCAGGGCCATAATGTCGATGCCAACATCCACGATAAGCTCAGGGATGGGAAGGACCTTGTTCGCAAGCGAATGAACGTTCTGGAGGGAGATGCGGAGAGGGTCGGTGATGGCTGGCCCACTCCCTGCATCAACAGGGTCAGCGCAGGGGCAGGGTGGGCGGGGAGGAGTGAGTTGGACATGGAAGAGATTAGCCCCTAGCGGGCACGCTGGGTGGGAAGGTGGGCGAGAGAGTAGGATGGGACAGTTGGTGTTGCTGCTCGTGAGGAGGCAGCGATGAGTGTCCCGATGGGCCCTTAGTAGGATGCCAAGAGAGGCACAGAGGGACGCTGAAGGTTTATCTAGGAGGGAGTCAAGCCTAGGAGGCGGTAGGTGAGTAAGAAGGTCGAAGAGTAATGGAGGATTGAGTTAGGGATTTGGGAGGGCAGAGTAACCAAGAGAGGAGAGATTAAAGGAGAATAGTCAGGGAGGGATAAATAGAAAAGGAAGGAGGGGAAAGGTTGGGGGTTCAGGACTTGTACACAAAAAATCTAGGCTGACACTCCCAGTACAGTGCTGAGGGAGCGCTGCACTGTCGGAAGTGCCGTTTTTTGGATGAGACATTAAGCCTGTCTGTTCTCTCAAGTGGTCGTAAAAGATCCCACGGCACTGTTTCAAAGAAGAGCAAGGGAGTTATCCCTTGTGTCCTTGCCAATATTTAGTCCTTAATTAACACAAGAAGAAAACAGATTATGGTAATTATCACATTGCTGTTTGTGGGAGCTTGCTTGACACAGATTGGTTGCCGCGTTTCCTACATTACAACAGTGACGATACTCCAAACTGTACTTCATTGGCTGTAAAGAGCTTTGAGACGTGAAAGGCACTATATAAATCCAAGTCTTTCTTTCTTTCTAGTTTTTCATGCAACTATCCAGTTCCCTTTTAAAATAATTTGTGGACTTTGCTGCAACAGTGGTGTGTGACAGAGAATCCCACATTCCAATAAATTTAAGTCTGAAGAAATGTCTTCTAACCTCTCCCCGCCATGTATTTAAAACTCTCCTTAAATCATGGGGGCGATTTTCATCTCCCGCTGCATTGTTTCTCGCCTAAAAAAAAACGGGCAACCAGCAGAGGAAAATTGGGTGGACACCTTGGACAGCTCTTCGCTACCCAAGGCCCATTGGATTCAATTTTCAGGCACGAAAGTTAAACGTACATCCAGCACACCTGTCCGTAACACAAGGGAGGCGGTTAATGGTTGTAGCACCCCGACTACCATTTTTATGTACAAATGGGTGGAACATTCACCGTGCACGCTCGGCCCAGCTGTTCCAGATGTGGAGCGATCTAATCAACGGTCCTTATTAGGACTGCTGGAGGCCACTCCAAAAACAGCCTGGGAAATATTTTTGGGGTGGGAGGAGTTTTGTCGTTCCTGGGGAAGGAGGAGGCCTCAGAATAGGGAATTTGGAAGAAACTTCTTTACCCAAAGTGCGGAACTCACTACCACACTCAGTGGTTGAAGCGAATAGTATCGATGCATTTAAGGGGAGGCTGGACAAGCGTATGAGGGAGAAGGGAATGGAGGGTTATGCTGATAGATTTAGATAAGGAAAGAGGGGAGGAGGCTCGAGTGGAGCATAAATGCCGGCATGGACTGGTTGGGCCGAATGGCCTGTTTCTGTGCCGTATATCCTACGTAATCCTGTGCAATAATAGAGTGGCCTGTTCTTAACCCCTCATCCACCTCTCCCCTTCCCCTTCCCCCACACCACCGTTCTTCCCCATCCATCTCCTGGCCAGCTTCAATTTCTTCTGTTGACTACCAACCCCAATCCTATCCTCCCTATCCTCACCAAGCACCCATACATTTCAATTCCAGCAGTTGTCAACCAGGGACCACACCTGAGCCTGTTCTAGTCTTTTAGGTAAGGCCACACTAAGCCATCAGTTGCGGAGTGGGGAGCACTGGTGTCTTTGTTTTGGGCACCTTGTGGAGGGTACTCCCAATCTTCTGCCATAACTTGGGTGGAAATTGCACAAAATCCCCAGAGAAGTGGCAACCACCACTTTTTTCCCGGGGTTTCCATGGATCCCCTGTTGACGTTCCATTGGATGATCAGGGGAATCCCACCGAACGTCAACTCCCTTGTGTTTCACTGGGTGTGTTGATGAGATTTCTTGGCAGAACTTCAATCCTGTCCAAATCTGTGTGTAATTATAGTGTGAGGAAGTTCAACATCTTGATCCTTTCCATAGTGCCTGGTTAGAACGTCTCTTGTTCATTGGACCATCTAATGCACAGCCAGATTGTGTGAATCTGAGATCATTTAGAGAATCATTGTGCAGTGTCCTTCAGGAGCTTGCACATAGAGTGTTGGCAGGCTATTCTGTGGAATTTTCTGCCTTGGAGAGCTGTGGAAGCTGGGACATTGAATAAATTTAAGACAGAAATAGACAATTTCTTGAGCGATAAGGGGTTATGGGGAGCGGGCGGGGAAGTGGAGCTGAGTCCATGAAGATCAGCCATGATCTTATTGAATGGCAGAGCAGGCTCAAGGGGCCATATGTTCATATTTCATATGTTCTTGTGTTCTTATTCGATTACAGAGGGAATGACAGAACAGTCCAATGTTTGTCTTTGGCTGATATCTACATGTCCGTTTCCAGACGGCTGTACCGGACAGCACTCCACAGTAGAGAACCTAGCCATTCTTCTCTTCTTCACCGAGCCAATTTTATTCTTTCTGCCCAGTGAGATTAAGGTTAACAGTTGCGGCTCACAGCCATGCTGTATGAGATCAGCTCATTGATGACAGTTCATAGGTCAAAGCCAGAACCTTCACTGTGCCATCAGGGGCGTGCGTCTCTTCCCTCGTTTCCTTGCCTTGCTTCTCTCTTTCTTGCCACTCCACACGTGCCGCTTACCTCCGATAATTGGATCCTGTCCACATTCTCCCCTTACTGGAGGTATTGGACAGGATTTTAACTTGGAGGCATATAGGGAGTTGTGGTCGGGAAACCTGGGAGTATGGGATTCCCTCAGGTCCTGCCGAATTAGCATTTTATTTTCCCACTGTTTCCCACCCACAACCAGCCAGATTGAGGGGGCAGGGAGTGGGGGCGGGCTTCGGAGGCCTAGCCCGGGACATCGGACCCCGCGTGGGGTAGGTCATGGGGAGATCGGATGTCTGATCGCCTCGAGGCTGGCGAGGCAGGAACGCTGGATCCAGCAGGTAAGTGGAAAGGTACTGACCTCCTGGATCCAGACCTTGCCTTCCTTTATCTCCCAGGTTCCCCGAGGCCCAGGAAACCTCTCCGCCCAGAGTTAAATTAAAAATGGAGATTCAATATGAGGCACGCAGCCTCATTATAATAGTTAAATTGCCAGCCCACCTCCTGCGGAGAAACGGGAGCAGGAGTAGGCCCCTCGAGTCTGCACCTCCATTCAGTAAGATCATGGCTGATCTTCTACCTCAACTCCACCATCCCACATGACCCCCATATCCATTGGTTTCATTAGTATCCAAAAATCTATCTATCTCTGTCTTGAATAGACTCAATGACTCAGCATCCACAGCCCTCTGAGGTAAAGAATTCCAAAGATTCACCACCCTCTGAGTGAAGAAGATTCTCATCATCTCAGTCCTAAATGGCTGACCCCTTATTCTGAGACTGTGACCCCTGGTTCTAGACTTCCCAGCCAGGGGAAACATCCTCCCAGCATCTACCCTGTCAAGCCCCTGAAGAATTTTATGCGTTTCAATGAGATAAGGGAGTCAAGGGTTATGGGGAGCGGGCAGGGAAGTGGAGTTGAGGCCAGGATCAGATCAGCAATGATCTTATTGAATGGCGGAGCAGGATTGAGGGGCCAAATGGCCTACTCCTGCTCCTATTTCTTATGTTCTTATATTCTTATGTAGATCACCTCTCATTCTTCTAAACCCTAGGGAACATAGGCCTAGTCTACACAATCACTTCTCATTGGACAATCCCCCCATCCCAGGAATCAGTCATTCACACACAGGAAGCCCAGATGCTGCTAGTGCTCACCATATGTTTAGTAGCTGGGTTAAAAATGTCTGTGAGCCATCGGAATCGATACTGAAATGCTACTGCTGCTACCTTTGCACCAATAGCTTTTAAAAAGGAACGATGAACGTTTATGGAACGGTTGCACAGGTCGTGGGAGGCTTCACTTATCCAGATTGACATGTGTAGAAATAGAGTTTGTCCACGGAGTAGAATCCAAATGATGAATAGTGTTTCTATCTTGTTCCTGCCTTGCGCATTGTATGGAAATTCTTCCAGTATGGTTTGACTCACTGCCTTCAAGTCTTCTAGAGATGCTGAGGGAACTCAGTAAAATCCAGTTCAAGTCTTTGCTTACTCTCATTGAAACCCAGTAATAAGCTGAGAAAGATCTAAGGCATTGGACTGGGATATCCTGCAAGAAATCCACACATCACTGGAAGGCAGAATCCTAGTTTTTCTATCATAAATATATCAATGATGGGGCTCATTTGGTGAAGGCATTGTGTAGCTCAGCCATATAGACTGGGAGGCCTCATATTCTGTTCCCCGACGCTTAGCTCAGTAGCTTCCTTGCCTTTTGAGTTAGGAGGTGGTGGGTCCAAGCTTCACTCCAGGACTTGAGCACAGTATCTAGGCTGACACTTCTTACTGAAAGAGTATTGCATTGTTATAGGTGCCATTTTTCTGAAGCGGTGCTCAACCACGGTTGTGTGCGCTTGTTCAGATGGTTGTAAAAGATCACATGAACAGGGAGTTCCTCAACTAATACCACCAAAGATAGACTAGCTGTTATTGATCTTTCAAATCTAGTGGTGCACAAGTTGACTGCTATATTGGCTACATTTCAAAAGTAATGCATAGGGTATCCTAAGGGAATGATCAAGTGCGATATAAATGCAAGTTCATTTTCTTATTTTTGTTGTTTTCTTTTTTCTCTTGAATCGAGGCTAACAATAGGAATGCTGTAATTGGTCTCCATGGGAACTGGAGGGGGAGAAATTAGCCAGGGTTCTCAGTCGTGATCCTGATTTAGTGTCTGCTCACTCACAACTGGAAAATGCACATGTGGAGGCAGTGATGAGGTAGTCAGCACTCTCTTTCTAGTCTCTCGCATGATGAATAGCCACTTGGGCAAGGTATCGGAGGGGGTCCAGCTCCCTTGTAACCATTCCCCAGCAAGGACTCTTCACCTTCAGAAGAGGGAAGGGAAATATTCTGGTGCGACCAAAAAAATTGTAATGTCAAGCTGACTTATGAAGATGTTAGTCCATCTTAAGTGATGCACTGCAACTTTCCAGCTTGCAAGGTGACTTTTTTCCATTGATCTAGTACATTTTTCCTGAATAAAATAACAACAGCGAACCTCTGTGCCTGACAAGGAGAAGGAAGGTGGAAATAGAGTTAGAACAAAGAAGAAAAGCAAAAAAAACATGTTCAAAGAAAGTTGCTTTTTGAGGAGATGGATGGGGCAAAGCAGATCTGGGCGAGAATTGCAGAAGGCAGATGCATAGCAAGTGGAGAAAATGGCCTTCAATGTTGGAATGGAGGGAACAGGGAATGCACATGACTGGAGAAGATTATTTGAACACTGTGGAGTGAGGCCATGGATGACTTTGAAGATGAGGAGCTGAAAAGTAAATTTGCTGGGCCCAGGGAGCGGGTGTGACTTGCAAAGGTCAGAGCAGATAGGACCATTGTCTCCCATGCTAGTTCATTCCATATGAAAGGCAGACGTGTTGTAAGGAAAGTTTATTTACCAGCTGCACTACATCCCTGGTGATCTATGGTGGCACTCTGCTCTTCTGCCCTGTAACTCTGCCCCATTAATCAAATAGTAATGACCCGTAATCACATAACAAATGCCTCTGAATGTATTAATGGCCAATTCATTAAAGCTGAGATTGCGTGGATCTGCCATCCCACTTAAATAACGTACAGTTATGGATTTGATCTTGCTAATGTGTCTGTCAGCTCCCCAATAAAATATGCTTTGTTGGAAAAGAAGTAAAATTGTACCGTGCATATCTGACGATCATTCTCCCTCTTTTCCTCCCCCACCCCCTGCCATCGCCCGATATACAAAGAATATATACACAGGACCAGCTACTTGTGGGGAGAACGCACAGGGCAGATTGGGTGTAAAGGATTCGACATGAAGACAAATTGGGTGGAGGGAGGGAGAATAATTCTCCTCCACCCCCTCGCCTCACCTCATGCCTCCTCCCCACAAAAACCGAATCTACCCGAGATTCTCCCAGTAAATTTGATTGGAGGGAAAATTGAACAGCCTCAGCTGCACGCATACAGTCCTCTGCACCCGGGAAATCTGCATCCGGGAAATCTGCCCCCCTGGATCCATGTGATTTCTTCAGGCGACATTTTATTTCTGTTGTTGGAAAATCCACTGGTCCAAATTGACGGATTCTATGTAGACTTTAAAAACCGAAAATGCTGGAAAATGCTCAGCAGGTCAGGCAGCATCTGTGGAGAGAGAAGCAGAGTTAACGTTTCAGGTCAATGACCTTTCATTGAAATTGGAAGATGTGATGGGAAAAAGAACTAGATTGCACCATGAGGACATTTTTTTAACGCAGCAAGTTGTCATGGTCTGGAACACAATGTCTGAAAGAGGGAGGGGATGGAAACAGATTCGATAGCAACTTTCAAAAGGGAATTCGACATATACTTGAAGGAAAAACAATATACAGCTATGGGGAAAGAACAGGGGAGTGGGACAAATTGGATTGCTCTTTCAAAGAGCCTCTTTCTGTGCTGATTCATTCCAAGATTCTATGTTAAGAGATACCGCCTGTTCTGCGCCACTGCTCGAGACTAATTTCTAGGTCTAAATGTTTTTAAGCAACTACAGAGCCAGGGAAGAGGGGAGAGAGGAAAGAATAAAAGGGAAGGCCTGGAAGACAGATGTGATTAAATGACAAAGGGATGATGGAGCGGAGCAAAACCGGGGAAGCTGCAACACAGGATGCTAAACGGCAGAAGCAGCATGCTATAGACAAGGCTGCGCGATCCCACAACCAACAGATCAGATCAAAGCTCTGCAGTCCTGCCACATCCAGTCGTAAATGGTGGTGGACCATTCAACAATTAACGGGTAGAGGAAGCTCCATGAATATCCCTATCATCAATGATGACTGAGCCCAGTGTGTGAGTGCAAAAGAAAAGGCTGAGGTGTTTACAATCATCTTCAGCCAGAAGTGCCGAGTGGATGATCCATATTGGTCTCCTCATGAAAGTCCCCACCATCACAGAAGCCAGTCTTCAGCTAATTCGATTTACTCCATGTGATATCAAGAAGTGGCTGAACGCACTGGATACAGCAAAGGCTATGGGACCCAACAACATCCCGGCTGTTGTGCTGAAGAGTTGTGCTCCAGAACGAGCCGCGCCTCTAACCAAGCTGTTCCAGTATAGCTACAACACTGGAATCTACACGACAATGTGGAAAACTGCCCAAGTATGTCCTGTCCACAAAGGGCAAGACAAATCCAATCCTGCCGATTACCGCCCATCAGTCAACTCTCAATCATCAGCAAAGTGATGGAAGGTGTCGTCAACAGTGCACTTACTCACCAATAACCTGCTCACTGATGCCCAGTTTGGGTTCTGCCAGGACCACTCAGCTCCAGACCTCATTACAGTCTTGGTCCAAACATGGACAAAAGAGTTGAATTCCAGAGGTGAGGTGAGAGAGACTGCCCTTGACATTGAGGTAGAATTTGACCGACTGTGGCATCAAGGAGTCCTGATAAAACTGAAGTCACTGGAATCAGAGGGAAAACTCTCCACTGGCTGGAGTCATGCCTAGCACAAAGGAAGATGGTTGTGGTGGTTGGACGTCAATCATCCCAGGCCCAGGACATTGCTGCAGGAGTACCTCAGGGCAGTGTCCTAGGCCCAGTTGTCTTCAGCTGCTTCATCAATGACCTTCCTTCCATCATAAGGTCAGAAGTGGGGTGTTCACTGATGACTGCACAGTGTTCAGTTCCATTCGCAACTCCTCAGATAATGGAGCAGTCCATGCCCGCATACAGCAAGACCTGGACAACATTCAGGCTTGGGCTGATAAGTGGCAAGTAATATTCGCATCACACAAGTGCCAGGCAAAGACTATCTCCAACAAGTGAGAGTCTAACCACCGCCCCCTAAACACTCAATGGCATTACCATCACCGAATCCCCTACCATCAACATCCTGGGGGTCACCATTGACCAGAAATTTAACTGGACCAGCCACATAAATACTGTGGCAACAAGAACAGGTCAGAGGCTGGGTATTCTGCGGAGAGTGTCTCACCTCCTGACTCCCCAAAGCCTTTCCACCATCTACAAGGCACAAGTCAGGAGTGTGATGGAATACTCTCCACTTGCCTGGATGAGTGCAGCTCCAACAACACTCAAGAAGCTCAACACCATCCAGGACAAAGCAGCCCGCTTAATTGGCACCCCCATCCAACACCTTAAACATTCACTCCCTCCACCACTGGTGTACCGTGGCTGCAGTGTGTACCATCTACAAGATGCACTGCAGCAACTCGCCAAGGCTTCTTCGGCAGCACCTCCCAAACCCACGATCTCTACCACCTATAAGGACAAGGGCAGCAAGTACATGGGAACACCACCTCTCCAGGTTTCCCTCCAAATCGCACACCATCCTGACTTGGAAGCATATCGTCGTTCCTTTATCCTGGAATTCCCTCCCTAACAGCACTATGGGAGTACCATTGCCACACGGACTACACCGGTTCACGAAGGTGGTTTACCACCATCCTCTCAAGGGTAGTTTGAGATGGGCAATAAATTCTGGCTTTGTCAGTGACGCCCACATCCCATGAATGATTTTTTTTAAAGGAGATGTAATGGAGCAGGTAAAGAAGCAAAAGCTGGGCCTAGAGGAGGTCCAGAAGCAAATGGTTACAGCAGAATAGGGAGAGGGGGAGGGAAGCAAAGAAAATCTGGCAAGGATGAGACGTGTTCCATGGTCCAGGCCATGTGTACCAATAGGGGCCCTCCCCCACCCCTGGCTCTACACTTGCTTAAAAGCTGTTCTTCTCTAACATCTTCCAGTTCTGAT
The DNA here is from genome assembly GCF_044704955.1 of Pristiophorus japonicus. Classification (NCBI taxonomy): domain Eukaryota; kingdom Metazoa; phylum Chordata; class Chondrichthyes; family Pristiophoridae; genus Pristiophorus; species Pristiophorus japonicus. The sequence goes on along the minus strand of NC_091984.1, from coordinate 14,151,757 downwards.
GCAAGTTCATCGACCAGAAACATTAATTCTGTTTCTCTCGTCAAGTTGCTGTCTGAACTGCATTTTCTGTTTTTATTTCAGATTTCTAGTATTTTGCTTTTGTTTTAGAATATGTGGCAAAAGCAGGAGATTTGTTCTGAAATTGAGTGTGTGTAGCCATGAATTCAGATAATCATAGACAAGAAGGAACTTGCATTACAATTCACCTTTCACATCCTCGGGACATCTCAAAGTCCTTCAGAATCAATGAATCACTTGAAGTATACTGACTATTATTTTGTAGTTAAGTGCAGCAGTTATTTTGCCCATAGCAAGGACTTTGCAAACAGCAATGAGATAAATGGCCAATTAATCTGTTTTTGGCAGTGTTCGACGTCTCTGCTTTTCCAATGATGCCATTATTTGAGCCTAAGCTAAGTTATCGCCTCAAATCCGGGCTGATGGTTATCCTTTCATCCCCCCACCAAAAAAAACAAACTGGATATGCGAATGCAGTTTCCCCAGAGCTTTGGAATCCCACAGATGGAACTTGACTTATTCACTCACTATAAAGCAGTGGCCTTGATTCGCCAACATGAGATTTCTTTGCATCGTGAATCAATTGAAATTTTTATTTTGTGGGGTAGCTGGTATTTAATGTAAACCAGGTGGTGTTCTTTTGTCAGTATTGTGGCATGCAAAGCAGTGTCCAGCAATTCACTGATGTAGTCCTTCGAACATCATTGAGGGTGTGCTGTCCAAGTTTAGACGATGATGGATGAGGCATGCGCGAGTGCACAGTAGCGGTGATCCAATTCTAATTTCCCGTGCTTTGGAGGAGCAGCAGTGGCTGATTAATTTTTTAAAAGACATTTATATAGCGCCTTTCACGACGTCTCAAAGCATCATCATCATCATAGGTAGTCCCTCGGAATCGAGGAAGACTTGCTTCCACTCCTGAAGTGAGTTCTTTGGTGGCTGAACAGTCCCATATGAGAGCCACAGACTCTATCACAGGTGGGACAGATAGTCATCAAGGGAAAGGGTGGGTGGGACTGGTTTGCCGCACGCTCTTTCCGCTGCCTGCGCTTGATTTCTGCATGCTCTCGGCGATGAGACTCGAGGTGCTCAGCGCCCTCTCGGATGCACTTCCTCCACTTAGGGCTTTGGCCAGGGTCTCCCAGGTGTCAGTGGGGATGTTGCACTTTATCAGGGAGGCTTTGAGGGTGTCCTTGTAACGTTTCCGCTGCCCACCTTTGGCTCGTTTGCCGTGAAGGAGCTCCGAGTAGAGCACTTGCTTTGGGAGTCTTGTGTCTGGCATGTGAACTATGTGGTTTGCCCAGCGAAGCTGATCAAGAGCACTTTCAGCCAAATGTACAGAAGTACTTTTTGAAGTGTAGCTACTGTTGCAATGTAAGAAATGTGGCAGCCAATTTACACACAGCAAGGTCCCACAAGCAGCAATGAGATAATGGCCAAATCATCTGTTTTTTACTGATGTTGGTTGAGGGTCAAACACGCCAGGACACTGGGGAGAACTCCCATGCACTTTTCTGAATAGTGCCATGGGATCTTTTGCATCCATCTGAGAGGTCCGAAAGACGGCACTTCTGACAGTGCACGCTCCCTCAGTACTGGAGTGTCTGCCTAGGTTTTGTGAGAGGTAAACCCACAATCTTCTGACTCAGAGGCGAGTGTGCTACCAACTCAGCCACAGCTGACGCCTCCCTGGACAGCAGCAAATTTGAAACAGCGGCACCAAGGAGATGTGGGCTGAGAATTCCAGCAAAAGCACCCATCCAGAATGGAATCCTCTCTGGAGCAAAGCACGAGCCCCACTGAAGGACATTTTGATTATTATTTAAGTGCATGCGGGTATTGTGCGGTAGCTAAAAAGGTCTATGCATTCCAGCCAATTTCCCCACTGAATGTTCCTGAGCTGGAGCCTTGCCAGCCCAACAGTAAACAGCAGGATGCCATTGAAATGCTGCCCATGACTTTTCTATTCCTCATCCTCGCCTACTGGTTATTGGATAGAATATAGAGCAGAGCGCAACCACAATTTCCTAATGTATCCCACACTGAGCAAGGCTCCATGCCAGGAACAGGCAGTCAGAAATTGGTCGTAACGCATCATCTTCATCACAGTGAGGATTCAAAAAGGAACTGCCTCCTACATACTGTCTCATTATTTTGACTCCCATTGTGAATGTTGCTGCAGAACAAGCAACATGTTAAAAGACCCCGAAACGGATTTGTCAGAGGTACCAGAAGGGACAGGATCTGGCAGGATACCGTCATATGCATATACTGGTGGCCTCCTGTTGCACAGCTCTCCGATTTTAGAAGATGAGGTGAGCATTTGGCTCACTTTCTACTTGTGACATCACGTGGATACTGTTGCCATAGAAACAGCCCCGAGTCATCAATACACTCTTGTCAAATCCAATTGACTCTCTCATGAGTTGATGCAATGATGCAGCAGCCCCTGAAATTCGGATGCTGATCCTGATTATGTAGTTTTACTCACCCTGAGCATGGCTCAGGGAATCTGGCACGGAGGGTGGCGCACCCCTTTTTGTGAGGGGAAGGGGGTCATTGTGAGCATCACAAATTGGGCGTTCAGACCTCCAACCCCGATTCTCCAATCGAAGCTCCAAGTGAGTAAAGACATGAAAGATCGGAATTACTGATGAACAGCAGGCCAGAATTTCGAGGGAATGAAATGCATTTAATTCTACAGAGGGCAAAGCAGATGACTCAATTCTGCTTAAAATTTATCGGTGATAACTTCAACATGGCCTTGACTTCAAAGGTGATTCATTTGGACATGAAGCACTTTGCGATGTTTGAGAGACTCCATTAAGGTCCATGTGGAGCATAAACCCGAGCGTAGACCGGTTACGTCGAATGGCCTGTTTCAGTGCTGTAAATTATATGTATAGCAATGGAAAGCAATCTCATTTTTCTTTTTCAACCCTTACTTAGCAATCTGATACTCCCTCTTTCATGGCTAGAATCATAGAATCATACAGCACAGAAGGAGGCCATTTGGCCCATCATGTCTGTGCAAGCTTTGTGACCGAGCTTCACAATTAATCCCCCCCCGCCCCCCTGCTCTGTCCAAGTATACATCCAATTCCATTTTTGAAGTTAACTGGAGTCACATATAAGCCGGACTGGGTAAGGACAGCAGATTTCCTTCCCTAAAGAACATTTTTTTTATTCCTTCTTGGGATGTGAGCATCGCTGGCAAGGCCAGCATTTATTGCCCATCCTTAATTTCCCTTGAGAATATTGTGTGGAGCTGCCTTCTTGAACTGCTGCAGTCTGTGCGGTGAAGGTACACCCATAGTGCTGTTAGGGAGAGAGTTCCAGGATTTTGACCCACGACATGAAGGAACGGTGATATATTTCCAGGTCAGGATGGTGTGTGACTTGGAGGGAAACTTGCAGGTGACGGTGTTCCTATGCACCGACTGCCCTTGTCCTTCGAGGGTGGGTGTTTACAAAAAATCCAACAACTTCATGGTCCACTTTACTGCTAAGTTTTTTTAAACTGAATTCAAATTCTCAAACTGCCATGGTGGGATTTGAACTTACATTCTCTGGATTGTTTGTCCAGGTTGTATTAGCAGGCGGCTCCGACATTGACTATCATCATCGTACCAATCTATTATATCAGCGTATGCTCTTGTAAATAGCAGACAGAAAATTTGAACGGACAGCGATATGTAAACTTGTGTACTTCACGAAAAATCTTTTTAATAAAGTATAATTTTTCACAGCATGCTATAAAGGGGGTCTCTTTATAGAAGCCCCTTGCATGATGGATTGTTTATATTTAATGTGACGCCTCATCTATTTTATGTTTTTAGAACATCTTGTCAGTAACCATCTGGTTACCTCTTTATCTCTCTCCACATTTTTTGGTCGTGTTACAACCTGTCATTCAAACAGATGGAACAACGAATAAAATACTACAGATGCTGGAAATTGGAATTAGAAATAGAAGATGCTGGAAACACCCAGCAGGTCAGGCCGCATCTGCGGAGAGAAGGAACGAATGAAAGACCTGCCTTTATAGAGCGCCTTTTCCAACCTCAGGACGTCCCAAAGCACTTTGCAACCAATTAAGTACTTTTTAAAAGTGCAGGCACTGTTGCATTGTAGGAAATGCGGCAGCCAATTTGCACACAGCAAGATCCCACAAACAGGAAATGTAATGATCACCGGAGAATCTGTTTGTAGGTATTGGTTGAGGGATTTAAACATTGGTCAGGACATTGGGCAGAACTTTCCTGCTCTTCGGCAAAACAATAGTGCCGGTTGACCTTTGACATCCATCTGAGACGGTAGACGAGGCCTCGGTTTAACAGCACACACAAAAGGCACGTTAATGTTTCAGATTTGTTTGGCTCTTTGATAAAAGAAAAGAAAGATTTACATTTATATAGCGCCTTTCACAACCACCAGACATCTCAAAGCACTTTACAGCCAATGATGTACTTTTTGGAATGTAGTCACTGTTGTAATGTGGGGGAAATGGCAGCCAATTTGCACGCAGCAAGCTCCCACAAATAGCAATGTGATAATGACCAGATATACTGTATTTTTTTTATGTTGATTGAGTGATAAATATTGACCAGGACATCGGGGTTAACTCCCCTGCTCTTCTTCAAAATAGTGTCGTCGGATTTTTTACATCCACCTGGGAGAGCAGATGGGGTCTTGGTTTAACGTCTCATCCGAAAGACGGCACCTCCAACAGCACTGCTCTCTCTCAGCACTGCACTGGGAATGTCAGCCTAGATATATGTGCTCAAGTCCCTGGAGAAGGACTTGAACCCACAACCTTCTGACTCAGAGGCAAGTGTGCTGCCCACTGAACCACAGCTGATACTTTGATTCAAACAGATCCCTAGTGTTACACGACTGTGTCTGTTAACGTTACACCCGAACCATTAAATGTTCGATTAAGGAAGCCAAAAAGTCTAAAAGCAGAAATGGGCCGAGATCTGGGTCAGCGAATAGCAGAAGAATGATGGAAGAAAAATGTAGCTACAAATTCTTGCAATCACCATTTTAGGCAAAATGCATGAGGGTCAACTCACACTCTTGTACAGATCTTACCACCCCCCACTCAAGGCTCATCGACTGCATTGTGCCCTGGAGGAAGGCTGTTGGAGCGGATGAAGCTGGAGTAGTACGGGAAGGTTGGGTAGTTTGGGTCGCATTTCTAATTCGAAATTGGCCGTGTTTTACTATTTCTGCACGGGAGTCTGGGTCCCACCTTAAATATTCAGTAATGCTGGCTGCTACCTCAAGCTGCAGAGAATAAGCATTATGGTTTGGTTTGCAAAAGGCCACTTTGAATACACTGTGGACGGCAGGGTGCGGGGGGAGGTGGGGGTGTGGATGGGCAGCGGTGTCGAGTTTCCACAAGGGTTCTCCCGATCATTCAGCTGAAGATCAGAGGAAAAATAAAACACAACGCCATTTTCAGAGGTATCCGACGCTATTCTGCTCAAGTTACAGCCGAGTATTAGGAGAATCCCTACAGAAACATTACCTGGCAGCTATCTGCTCAGGTGCCGTTCCGTTAAATTTTTCAGCTTCACGCCTCAGTTGGGTGCGGGCGGGTCGAGATGTCGACTGTAAAATGCAACTGTGCTTGTGTGGGTGAACACTTGAGTTGCTAACCACAATGTAGCTATGAGACAGACCTGTCTTTAAATGCCCCATGTGCTGGAGGATTTTGACTGGTAGGTCAGAAGCCAACTTCCTCCAATCCAACAGTGTTTCTGAAGCTGGGCCAAAGACTTGTGTGGCAAGCTTTCATCTAAGATGTAAGGGACCATGTTTCGAGTGTTGGTCTTATGTGGATGAAATGTTATCCGAGCAGAAACATCTTTGTTGTTGCTAATATCCTAAGCAGTGTAGTCAACTTTATAATGGTTGTAAATCTACTGCTTGCATTTAATACTGTTCATGGAACTGTTTACTGTTAAATAAGCAGTTTACATCAGAAGGCAATGTCAGATAGTGTTTATTCTACTTCTGCCTTTTCAAAGTAAAGGAAATCAAATGGCAACGCACTGTGTAGCTGGAATACGGTGACCCGGTCAGCCCCTGAGCTCGCTACATTTCCCTGGGTAATTGGCAAGTAAAAACACAGCTCAGTTCATAAGGGAGCATGGGCTTGCCTAAATTTCGAGTGTAAAAACACCAATATGTAATCGAGACACTTGTATACAGCCTTGAATTCAACCATTTTGGAAAGCAATCTCGGTACCACAAAGACTAGATTTGGAACCACTCCTTGTCTTCTACGCCTGTCCCTGAGCGTGCGAGGTCCATTTGAGATGTGCAGACTGAGACAGCTCCCACTGTTAGCGGCTAGAAGGTGCATCCCGCTTCATGATGGAGAAACCCTCCCCTTCCAACCACAAACTTGGGGATTAAGCAAATGTGGGGCATTTACCAGTAGAGCATGTGATGGACAGCCTCCACCTAAAACTGGGCACCCCCCGTCCTGGAGACCAATGTAACAAGTGCCCTCTCTCTCAAACACCACAACATACCACTGGAGTTGGACGGACAGGTTGATGCCAGATGAACAATAGTGGCATCCGCTCTTGTGTACCCGTGTCCAATGTGGAGTTCTTCCATTCCCATGTGCCCACCCTGACCCCGAATGTGTTGAAGTATTATATCAATTGTTATGTCGACCTGTTTGAACTAATCCTGACAATTGTCAGTTCGGAATAAGTGAAGGTTTTGCTGAGAAATCCAAACCATTACAGAATAGACACAAAATGAACTGATTTATTTTTTCTTCATGAACCACTGAAAAAAAACGAAGGGGCTGATGTATTCATTTGTATAACCAGTTTTTTGATTAGTATTCAAGTGCTTTGGTAATCAATGGTCATCCCAGAATAGCACTGAGCCATTGGGGACTACTGCTCGGATTATGCTCAAGCAGCTGACCTCAGCGGGTGGGGGGTGACAACAATTGGTGTTCGCAACTGGCCCCCGTGCCGATGGAATTGATTGGGGGAGTGATCATCTATCATTCCCATACCTGAGCGCATCCGTAACATTCCCTGGGACTACTCCTGCTTGGGCATCTGCATTGCATTGGCTGTGATGCCCCTATCTCGTCAAACAGCCTGTTGGCGATACTCCATCCAGCCTTATACGTGAATAATACCCGCTTGGGTGTCAGAGACCAATTGGTATGTGTGGAGCCATACCCCAATAAGTCAATGGCTTCAGGACAGCAGGAAGGGTAAAACATTGGAAGACACCAATCTATAGTTTGCTTCAACTCTTCGCTTTGAATTTGGACCATATCCCTTTCCTTTTTATGATTTAAAAACTTCCATGTTTTCCTCGGCTCAATAAGAGCATTCTCATTTCTGAATCCGAGTTCAAGATCCACTCCAGGATCTGAGTACATCCCCTGAAGTGCCACACTGTGGAAGTGCTGCGCTGTTGTGGATGTTATCTTTTGGATGAGCTGTTAAACCAAGGCTCTGTCTGTCTGCCTGTTCAGACATAAAAGCTTCCATGACTTCACTCGAGGAAGAGCAGGGCATTCTCCTGGTGTCCTGGTCAACATTTATCTCTTATCCAACTGCACCAAAGTTAGATGGTCTGGTCATTTATCTTATTGCTGTTTGTGGGATCATGCTAGGGGCGAACTTGGGTACTGTGTTTGCCGACATAACACTGACTACATTTTACTTCATTGATGGTGAAATGCTTTGGGACAGCCTGGAGACATGGAAAGCACTACATAAATGTAAGTTCTTTCCTGCGAGCGAGGACAGCTATATAAATGAGAGTTGTAAATTCTCAGACGTTAAATCTCAAAGTTTAACCGAAGAGCTGACTGGCCCATAAATTAGAAGATGGAAGATGTCAGCGATGTAATTGTATGACACCCTCGACACTATTTCATCAACCTCTTTGGACGTCCTGAGGTCATGAAAGGCGCTATATAAATGCAAGGTTTTTTTGACGGGCAAGGATCTCCGCAGTAGAAATTCGACTTGACGACAGACGAAAACGGGCGGTATCACATCTGTCGGCAGTACATGCCCAGCCTGATATTCCATTTTACTGAAGTCAATGGAACTATTGGACAGGACGTGTAACGGGCAGCAGGGGCGATTCCGGCGATTTCACGTCCCCACTCAAGTCGCATTTTATGCTCTGAGTGTGTGGCCGGGTATTATTCAGCCCTGTGGTGCGAAACTGATATTTTATTTAGGGATAGAAAGTGGACTTTAATACTGCCAGACAATGTTCCCTTTAAGCTGTGCAGCTGTGTGGCTGTGCAGCGCTCCAGGGATCCCACGCAGCCAGCTTGCGGCAAAAACTACGCACGTGCTGCAAAAACTGTGCCCGTGCGGCAAATACCGTGCATGTTGCGGCAAAAACCATGCACGTGCGGCAAAAACCGTGCATGTTGCGGCATTGTGAATGGGCTAGGGATGCGCACCGCAAAAAAAATGACAGGGAACATTGCCGCCGGACTATTAAAATCCTTATAATTTGGGGGGAGATGTCCTCTCCTGGCATGTACACAAACTGAGGAGCAGCCCCATATCAGGCAGCACTCTTAAGAAACAGAAGCGCCTATTATCCGTTGTGTTGCCTGAAAAATGGTGCCATCAGCTTAAAAACAACATTGTGCCTGTTAATGGCAATTTATTTGTCTCTGATCCCATTGATAACATCACAGTAAGCCTGCAGCTCCACTAATAAGGGGAATTAAATATGGAGCTTTGCTGGCTGCTTAAATTGCGATGGTGTTGCACATAACCGTGCTAATGCTATTTAGCCACTGCAACATGTTAATAAAGTTGTGGCCTAGATATGTTAAGAGTGCTTTACAAGATTGTGCCACACTTTTGGGTTCAGCTGGTTCTATGTCGTAAGTGTGAGATCGAACAGTTAATGAACTACATCTGAATCCAGTCTGGTTTTACAACTTTGGAAAGCTTCAGGTGTGATTTTACCTAATATATATATACATAACAGTTATTTGTGAGGCTGCACTCCCAGCACAGGGCCTCAACAGCCATGAGAACTGGCCATAAAACAGGGCCAGCATCTCACAGCGGTTAGCAGTGGGTTGAACTCTCGTCTCTGAGTCAGAAGGTTGTGGGTTCAAGACCCGCTCCAGAGACTTGAGCACAAAATCTAGGCTGGCATTCCATTGCAGTGCTGTGGGAGTGCTGCACTGTCAGAGGTGCCGCCTGTGGGATGAGATGTTAAACCAAGGCCACGGCTGTCCTCTCATGTGCACATAAATGATCCCACGGCACTATTTCGAAGAAGACTAGGGGAGTTATCCCCGCTGTCCTGGCCAAAAATCAACTCCTTTTAATCAACTCTTACACACCTCAATTAGTCTTGTACTCACCTGACACCCATACCCGTGCACTTCCAGCACAGGTAACAGTCAAGCTTGGGAATACTGGCTGATTTTCTCTCCTCCTCCCCCCCCTCCGCCGCCCCGAGCCTCGGCACTGAGACTGACTAGTATCCCTGCTGCTGTCCCACCCGACATCAGCTAATTCAACACAGACCAGGGATTGAAACCTGGGTCCGTTCTGGTCAGTGTGGCTGAACAACTTTTGGCTCATTCCACTGAGCCACCAGGGAGCTGATCAAAGCCAGGGGGACAGATGCAGCTTATCTACAGGTTGCCGACTGCTCTGGTCTGCACCAGACAGTTTGCCTTTGCAGTGAGCTGTGTGGCATTTTCTTAAAAATTGAAAATCCAAAGTCTATCGTGTGACCTGAGATATGGCCTTTAGTTACAGAAGCAGTTCAGTGATATTTCCTTACAACATCGCTAAGAAGCACACACACACACACACACACACACACACACACACACACACAAGATGGCCCTCAACAGAAAACTGTCATCATGTGACTTTGCCACATGACCCTTTTATTGTAATTACATCAATAGTTGCATTACTACTAGGGGGATCAAGGGGTATGGCGAGAAAGCAGGAATGGGGTACTGAAGTTGAATGTTCAGCCATGAACTCATTGAATGGCGGTGCAGGCTAGAAGGGCCGAATGGCCTACTCCTGCACCTATTTTCTATGTTTCTATGTTTCTATCAGTAGTCCACTGGGGGGAGTTCTATTACATTCTCCCTTTTCATTTTACTGATTATTCTCCCTTTCCTCTCCTGAAGGTGCTGTTTTTGCATTATGTCCATGGGCACCAGTTGGCATTCTTGATAACCAAACTTGGTCCAGTTCTTGCACACCATCCATCAATAAATACATTTCCAGCACTTGGCTAACATTCATTTGGAGTAGATAATCTCTCGCTCTCGCTCTCTCTTTCACTTTTTCTTTCTCTCTCACTTTCTCTTTCTTTCATGCTTTCCCTTTTTCTCTTTACCTCGCTCTATTGCTTTCTCTCTCTCTATCTCTTTCTCACTCCTTCATTATTGAGGTCTAGTGTAAGATCTCTAATGTTATCCTGGCTGCCTCAGCACAGACTGGGAATTGAAGCCCAGATGTTCTAGTCACGGTGGCTCGTTTACATTGGCTCGTTTTACCAACTGATGTATCCGGAGAGCTGATTAAGTACTTTTTAACAAATTTTAATCAGTTGCAAATGAAATGGATATGAAGTCCTGATCCCACATCTTGCTCTGGTTCAGTCTGGCCTATATCTAGTTTGGGGCTTGGCAAAAGGTGGCTTTCTCATACCCATGACCAAAAGTAACATGAACATTTCATATGTAATGTTACATCGAGATGTGTCATTTGGAGCAAAATTAGTTCAAAGAGATGTTTATTTTGGATGTCGTTTCATTACATTTGTCTCATCAGAGTGATTTATAATGCTGTACATAGAACAGGCAAACCAGCACCATCAAAGAGTAAAACAGTGATCGAGTCCCTTGTTTTGTTGTGCCTGAATAAATACTTTGGATTTATCTGTGTTCCAGTATGGAGCAACTGTTCTGGTAACTTTTAGTTATCCAGTGCAGAGCTGAGGGAGTGCTGCACTGTTGGAGGTGCAGGCTTTTGAATGAGATGTTAAACCGAGGCCCCGTCTCCTCTCTCAGGTGGACGTAAAAGATCCCATGCCACTATTTTGAAGAAGAGCAGGGGAGTTATCCCCGGTATCCTGGCCAATATTTATCCCTCAATCAACAAAACAAAAACAGATGATCTGGTCATTATCACATTGCTGTTTTTGGGAGCTTGCTGCGCACAAATTGGCAGCCGCATTTCCCACATTCCTGTTGTGTATCTGTAAAGCATACACTCCCATGTTCCGTCACCAGGGAGCTCATCCCCTGAAGTCCCAAGGGATCCCAGCATCCCTTGGGAGCACTGTATATAAGCCAGCCCCTAAGGCCTGTCCCTCACTCTGGAGTGTCTTATTAAAGACTGAGGTCACTGTTACTTTAAACTCCCTGTGGGCAGCCTCATCTGTGTTAGGAACACAATAACTAGCGACGAAAATACGAATCCAACGCAAAGATGCAGCAAACTGTGGGCATCCTGGAGAAGTTCTTGGAGGGTGAGGACTGGGAAGCCTATGTCGAATGGCTAGACCAGTACTTTGTAGCCAACGAGCTGGAAGGAGAAGGAAGCGCTGCAAAAAGGAGAGCGGTCCTCCTCACAGTCTGCGGGGCACCAACCTACAACCTCATGAAGAATCTTCTGGCTCCGGTGAAACCCACAGATAAGTCGTATGAGGAGCTGTGTAAACTGGTTCGGGAGCATCTTAACCCGAGGGAGAGTGTGCTGATGGCGAGGTATCGGTTCTACACGTGCCAGCGATCTGAAGGTCAGGAAGTGGCGAGCTATGTCGCCGAGCTGAGGCGACTTGCAGGACAATGTGAGTTTGATGGCTACCTGGAGCAAATGCTCAGAGAATTTTTTGTACTGGGCATTGACCACGAGACCATCCTACGAAAACTTTTGCCTGTAGAGACATCGACCCTCAGTAAAGCCATTGTGATAGCACAGGCGTTTATGTCCACTAGTGATAACACCAAACAAATCTCTCAGCACACAAGTGCTAGCAATGTTCATAAATTAACTGGAACTATGTTTCGAGCAGAAATGTACAGGGCAGAAACCACAAGTCTGCAACTGCCAGCAGGCATCAGGTGACCCAGATGACTCAGAGTCCCTAACAAAGGATGAATGCAAGGCAATTCACACCTTGTTGGCATTGTGGAGGCTTCCATTCAGCCTATTCATGCCGCTTCAAAGGGTATGTTTGGAAGAGTAGTGGAACAATGGGGCACCTCCAACGAGCTGGCAAACGAGCTGCAAGCTCTGCAAAACCTGCTAACCACCACGTGGCAGAGGAAGATTGGTCCATAGTGGATCAAAGCAATTTCAAGCCTCAGAGAGAGGAGGCAGATGCTGAAGTACACGGGTTGCGCACATTTTCGACAAAATGTCCACCTATAATGCTAAATGTAAAATTGAATGGCTTACCTGTGGCCATGGAGCTGGACACTGGTGCTGGCCAATCCATCATGAGTAAAAAGATGTTTGAGAGACTGTGGTGCAACAAGGCATTCAGATCAGCCCACACGAAACTGAGAACGTACACCAAAGAGTTTATCACTGTCCTGGGCAGCACCATGGTCAAGGTCACCTACGAGGGCACAATGCATGAACAGCCACTCTGGATTGTCCTGGGCGATTGCCCCACACTGCTTGGAAGGAGCTAGCTGGGCAAAATCCGCTGGAACTGGGTTGACATCCGAGCGCTATCACATGTCGATGAGGCCTCATGTACCCTGGTTCTTAACAAATTTCCTTCCCTTTTTGAGCCAGGCATTGGAAACTTTTTCGGGGCGAAGGTGCAGATCCACTTGGTCCCAGAGGCATGACCCATTCACCACAAGGCCCGAGCAGTACCTCACATGATGAGGGAGAGAGTGGAAACCGAGCTGAACAGGCTGCAATGCGAGGGCATCATCTCCCCAGTGGAATTCAGCGAGTGGGCCAGCCCGATTGTTCCAGTACTCAAAAGTGATGGCACGGTCAGGATTTGCGGCGATTATAAAGTAACTATTAATCATTTCTCGCTACAGGACCAATACCCGCTACCTAAGGCAGACGACCTATTTGCGACGCTGGCAGGAGGCAAGACGTTCACCAAGCTCGACCTGACTTCGGCCTACATGACGCATGAGCTGGAGGAGTCTTCGAAGGGCCTCACCTGCATCAACACGCGCAAGGGACTGTTCATCTACAAAGATGCCCGTTTGGAATTCGATCGGCTGCAGCGATCTTCCAGAGAAACATGGAGAGCCTACTTAAGTCGGTACCACACACGGTGGTCTTTCAGGACGACATATTGGTCACGGGTCAGGACACCGCCGAGCACCTACAAAACCTGGAGGAGGTCCTCCAGCAACTGGATCGTGTAGGGCTGCGGCTGAAGAGGTCGAAATGCGTCTTCATGGCAACAAAAGTGGAGTTTTTGGGGAGAAAGTTCGCGACGGACGGCATTCGGCCCACAGACGCCAAGACAGAGGCTATCAGGAACGCGCCCAGGCCACAGAATGTCATGGAGCTGCGGTCGTTCCTGGGACTCCTCAACTATTTTGGTAACTTCCTATAGGGGTTAAGCACCCTTTTAGAGCCCCTGCATTTGTTATTGCACAAAGGTGAGAACCGGGTATGGGGGAAAAACCAAGTAATTGCTTTTGAGAAAGCCAGAAACATTTTATGCTCCAACAAGCTGCTTGTATTGTATAACCCGTGTAAAAGACTTGTACTAGCATGTGACGCATCGTCGTACGGAGTCGGGTGTGTATTACAACAAGCTAATGTTGCGGGGAAGTTGCAACCTGTTGCCTATGCATCCAGGAGCTTGTCGAAGGCCGAGAGGGCCTACAGCATGATTGAGAAAGAGGCATTAGCGTGTGTGTTCGGGGTAAAGAAAATGCATCAGTACCTGTTTGGCCTCAAATCTGAGCTAGAAACCGATTACAAGCCCCTCACATCCCTGTTCGCTGAAAACAAGGGAATAAATACTAATGCCTCAGCCCGCATACAAAGGTGGGCACTTGCGCTATCAGTGTATAACTATACCATCCGCCACAGGCCAGGCACCGAAAACTGTGCGGATGCTCTCAGTCGGCTACCATTGCCCACCACTGGGGTGGAAATGGCATAGTCTGCAAACTTGTTGATGGTGGCGCAGCCCACAGACTTGTTAATGATCATGGAAGCGTTTGAAAATGATAAATCACCTGTCATGGCCTGCCAGATTAGGACTTGGACAGCCAAGATCCTCTGCTGTCCCTAGTAAAAAACTGTGTACTGCATGGGAGCTGGGCCAGCATCCCTGTTGAAATGCAAGAGCCAATCAAGCCGTTCCAGTGGCGAAAGGTTGAGCTGTCCATTCAGGCAGACTGCCTGTTGTGGGGTAACCACATAGTGCTACCCAAAAAGGGCAGGGAGATGTTCATCTCGGATCTCCACAGCACACACCCAGGTATAGTAATGATGAAAGCGATAGCCAGATCCCATGTGTGGTGGCCAGGTATCGACTCTGACTTAGAGTCCTGTGTACGGCAATGCAGCGTGTGTGCTTAGTTGAGCAACGCGCCCAGGGAGGCACCACTAAGTTTGTGGTCCTGGCCCTCCAGACCATGGTCGAGGATCCATGTCGAGTATGCGGGCCCGTTTCTCGGTAAAATGTTCCTGGTGGTGGTGGATGCTTTTTCAAAATGGATTGAATGTGAAATAATGTCGAGAAGCACCACCACTGCCACCAATGAAAGCCTGAGGGCCATGTTTGCCACCCACGGCCTGCCTGACATACTGGTCAGTGACAACGGGCCATGTTTCACCAGTGCCAAATTTAAAGAATTCTTGACCCACAATGGGATCAAACATGTCACCTCGGCACCGTTTAAACCAGCCTCCAATGGGCAGGCAGAGCAGGCAGTACAAATCATCAAACAGAGCCTTTAATGAGTCACAGAAGGCTCACTCCAAACCCGCCTGTCCCGAGTACTGCTCAGCTACCGCACGAGACCCCATTCGCTCACAGGGGTGCCCCCAGCTGAGCTACTCATGAAAAGGACACTTAAAACCAGACTCTCGCTGGTTCACCCCAACCTGCATGATGAGGCAGAGAGCAGGCAGCAGCAACAAAATGTAAATGATGGTCGCGCCACTGTGTCACGGGAAATTGATCTGAATGACCCTGTGTATGTGCTAAACTATGGACATAGTCCCAAGTGGATCGCCGGCACAGTGATAGCTAAAGAATGGAGTAGGGTGTTTGTAGTCAAACTAGACAATGGACAAATTTGCAGAAAGCACCTGGACCAAACGAGGCTGCGGTTCACAGACTGCCCTGAACAACCCACAGCAGACACCACCTTTTTTGAGCCCACAACACACACCCAAAGGATCAACGACACCACGCCGGACCAGGAAATCAAACCCATCACACCCAACAGCCCAGCAAGGCCAGGCTCACCTAGCAGCCCTGCAGGGCCAACAACACGCCAGCCCAGAGAGGGCACAGCCAACACACCAGAACAGTAATTTGTGCCGAGGCAGTCCACAAGGGAAAGAAAGGCTCCCAACCGCCTCACCTTATAAATAGTTTTCACTTTGACTTTGGAGGGGAGTGATGTTGTGTAACTGTAAAGCATGCACTCCCATGTTTTGCCACCAGGGAGCTCATCCCCTGAAGTCCCAAGGGATCCCAGCATCCCTTGGGAGCACTGTATATAAGCCGGCCCTAAGGCCTGTTCCTCACTCTGGAGTGTCTTATTAAAGACTGAGGTCACTGTTACTTTAACCTCCCTGTGTGCAGCCTCATCTGTGTCAGGAACACAATAATTACAACAGTAACGACACTTCAAAAGTTACTTCATTGACTGTAAAGTGCTTTGAGACATCCGGTGGTCGTGAAAGGTGTTATATAAATGCAAGTCTTTCCTTTCTTTCTTTTCCTTGCTGTTGGCTTCCGTTTTAAGACTTTTGAAAAGCAGAGGATTGAAAGGGGAATCTGGTGTGTGAGATCTCGCCGTTCATCATTACAGCCGTCTTAGCATTAATGACGGGGTACAAGGATGCTTCTTATCTGATAAGGCATCACTCTTGCCTTTGGCCTCCACTGTCTCTTCAATGCACCATTTTTTTGTGACTCTCTCTCCTCTCTTCTTACTACTATGGTCAGTTGTCCTACTACGGACTTTCTGTAGTGTACGAAATGATACAATGAACTCCGTACTGTGAGCCAGTGACCAGGTGTAACCTGGTCAGTCTTTAATGGCTTCCAGAAGTGAAGATACAAAGGTGAAGTTCAAGTTATATCATCATCATCATAGGCAGTCCCTCGAAACAAGGATGACTTGCTTCCACGCCAAAAAAGGATAAGTTCACAGGTGTTTCAATGAAGGACCTAATATTCCAGGTCCCGAACTACATCGCCTCTTCTGACCCCAAACTCACGCCTCTCAATGCACTTATCCTGCAAAACACAATGATCCATCCCTAATATTTTGCAAATGTTCTGCATACTTTGCAACATAGCCACACATAGCCACACAGAGAGGCCTGCATTTGGAGGAGGCAGAGCAACAGCAGCAAACCTCATCAGATAATGAAGACCAAGGAGAAGGTGAGCAATGTCTATGTCTTTATATCCCGGGCCCGGCACGAGTGTACCTATGAGCCTAGCCCTCCGACGGTAGTGCCCCCTGGTGGTGGGCAGACCTTATGTACATACATTACACTTTCCTCTCTTATTCCGTCTCAGCTCCAAATAATGCATTCTTCATCCTCACTGTTGGACTCTACAACAGCAACAACATCAAATTGCATTTATATAGTGCCTTTAACATAGTTAAACATCCCAAGGTGCCTCACAGGAGGATTATCAGCCAAAACTTGATACCGAGCCCCATAAGGGGATGTTAGGACAGCTTGGTCAAAGAGGCAAGTTTTAAAGAGCGTCAAAAGGAGAAAACAGAAATAGAGAGATGCAGAGGTTTAGGGAGAGAATTCCAGAGCTTGGGGCCCAGGCAGCTGAAAGCATGGCCGCCAATGATGGAGCGATTAAAATCGGGGATCAGCAAAAGGCCAGAATTGGAGGGGCGCAGAGGTCTTGGAGGGTTGTAGAGCTGGAGGAGGTTGCAGAGATAGGGAGCAGCGAGGCCATGGAGGGATTTGAACACAAGGGTGAGAATTGTTAAATTGAGGAGTTGCCAGATCGGACCACAAACCAGTGCAGATCAGAGAGCACAGGGTTGATGGGTGAACGGGACTTGGTACAAGGTAGGCAGCGGTGTTTGGATGAGCTCAAGTTTATGGAGGGTAGAAGATAGGAGGCCGGCCAGGGGAGCGTTGGAACAGTCAAACCTAGAGGTAACAATGGCATGGATGAGCCAAGATTCATCACACTATCTCCTACTCTAATTCATTCTTTCCAGTATTGAAACTCCTAACCTCCCTCAGCCATTCCTTTCCTCCGACAATCTTCAGCTTTTAAAACAGAAGCTTCGTGCCACCTGATTCCCTGTGACTAGACTCAGCTTGTCTTCTCTTTCACTCTTCTTGACCGTGGTGGCTCCTGCAATGAGGGTCTTCCATCAACCCATCATTTTCACAATAAAAATCTGGTGGGGCAGGCTGACTACACAGTCTGGGCTGAGGCTCCAGGGGCCGCCTCACTTGCAGTTTTTGGACAGAGTTGCTTCAATTTATTTGTTGAACTTTATATGATGTCAGTTTTCTGGTGATACGGTCTAGTCATTTCCACCATTTGACACTCTTCTAATCTGAAATCTGCACTGTGATTCTGGGAGGAACTCCTCGGCCACAGGGAGAAGACGGTTGACGAGTCTACAGGGCTGTAGTAATACCCGCCCTCCTGTATGGATCAGAGGCATGGACGATGTACAGAAGGCACCTCAAGTCGCTGGAAAAATATCACCAATGATGTCTCAGCAAGATCCTACAAATCCCCTGGGAGGACAGGCGCACCAACATCAGTGTCCTCATCCAGGCTAACATCCCCAGCATTGAAGCACTGACCACACTCGGTCAGCTTCGCTGGGCAGACCACATAGTTCGCATGCCAGATACGAGACTCCCGAAGCAAATGCTCTATGCGGAGCTCCTTCATGGCAAATGAGCCAAAGGTGGGCAGCGGAACCATTACAAGGACACCCTCAAAGCCTCCCTGGTAAAGTGCGACATCACCACTGACACCTGGGAGACCCTGGCTGAAGACCGCCTTAGGTGGAGAAAGTGCATCCGGGAGGGCTCTTCGAGTCTCAACGCAAAGAGCGTGAAGAGGTCAAGCGCAGGCAACGGGAAGGAGTGCGCGGCAAACCAGCCCCACCCACCCCTTCCCTCAACGAATGTCTGTCCCACTTGTGACAGGGTCTGTGGCTCTCGTAATGGACTGTTCAGCCACCAAAGAACTCACTTCAGGAGTGGATGCAAGCCTTCCTCCGAGGGACTGCCTATGATGATGATGAATCTGAAACTAGGGCAACATTAGTTGGTGGGTTGGGATGGTCCACTCATTCTTATATAGATTTTGTATCAACCTGCTTTGTTATGTATTTTTCAACATACAACTATGCCCTGTCTTTGCTTTCATGTAGTTGTGTTTCTTTCTGTCTCTGTCTCCTGTTTCTCTCTGTGTCTCTGTCTCTGTTTCAGTTGCTCTCTCTTTCTCTCTGTTTGTGTCTGTCTCTTTCTCTGTATTTCTGTCTGTCTGTCTCTCTCTGTCTGTATCTCTGTGTCTGTGTCTCTCTGGCTCTCTCTCTGTCTCTATATTGCTGTCTGTCTGTCTCTTTCTCACAGAAAGAGTGCAGAAAATGCAGTCAGAGACACAGCGTTAACAGATATTAGGAGAGCCATCAGTGGCGCAACCATAGATAGAGTATTGGAGGCGGAGCCCAGGATCATTCTGGAATTTAGGGAGGACAGGGAAACAAAGGACATAAGCCGAGCACACAAAAAATGGGGGGATGCACATGTCTACCTTCCCTCCTCCCCCAGTATTGTGCAGATGAAAGCATACTGAGGGAGAAGGCGACAGTGAAAGTCAGAGACAAAGAATTAAAGAATGGGCAGTAGGCAGTTGCAGGATGAGATGGAGTTTTCATTTTTTTTTCTCCGTGGGCAACACCACAGGAGATTAATTAGTCACGTCAGATTTACAAATATTTCCAAATCCAGGAGAGTTGGCTTTTTTTTTGCTTAGAAGGGTCGGTAACCAGAGGACACAGATTTAAGATAATTGGCAAAAAAGCCAGGGGGAGATGAGGAGACATTTTTTTATACAGCGATTTATTGTGATCTGGAATGCACTGCCTGGAAGGCTGGAAGAAGCAGATTCAACAGTAACTTTTCAGAGGGAATTGTATATATACTTAAAACAGAAACATTTGCAGGGCTACGGGGAAAGAGCAGGAGGAGTGGGACTAATTGAATAGCTCTTTTTCAAAGAGTGGGCACAGGCACGATGGGTCGAATGGCCTCCTTAAGAACAGAAGAAATAGGAGCAGGAGTAGGCCACCTGGCCCCTCAAGCCTGCTCCGCCATTTAATAAGACCATGGCTGATCTGTGCTGTACGATTCTATGATTCTGTTTCCCTCTCCCCACCCCTGCACAAACCCTCTACCTTGTACTCGTCTCCAGAAGGTATAGAATCCTGCTGGGATAGAGTTCCACAATCACCATTAACTTTCTCCCCTGACTCGCCATTCTTTAGGTGTGAGTGGAGATGGTGAATGGTGTCAGGCCATTCAGCTGCGGAGCATGTCATAGTCGAGCCTGTACCGGTATTCACCCAGCTTGGTTGGTTGGAGATTGGGAGTGTGAGCCCTGGTTGAAGTTCTTCCTCCCTCGCCCAGGCCGGTCAGTTGTATTGCCTCTGTAGTTATCAGCACAGAGTGGGAAACCATCCTGTGACCGTCTTATCTGAATGACATAGTAGCACACGGACTTCGCCATCAACTTCGTAGGAATCAACAAAAAAAACACCCTTTCGAATGCAGACCGTGGCCTTGATTTTAATAGGGGTTGTGGATGTGCCGGGCTAGGAAGGATTGCCCCCCCCCCCCCCACCACCCCCCCCCCACCAGGGGAATCTCAGCGACAGACTTGGGCTGTTTTAACTCCCGGGCCTCATTTTAAATAATCCAAAGGACAGTCTCCCTCCCGAAACAGGCAGGACTGATGTCGGGGCCGGCAGCTGGGAGCGGGGAAATCGGGCCGGGAGCCTCAGCACGCAAAGGAACGATCCTCGGCGTGACCTCATGGCCAATGCCAGCGCCGAGAGCGAGAGGCAAGAAAGGGCTGGGGAGGCCCAAGGATTCGTTGTGGGGCGGGGAGGGACAGGGCGGGGGGGGGGGGGAGAAAGGGACGGAGCACTCCTGCTCCTTCTGGACTACGAGAATTTCACAGCCAAGTCATTCGTTTTTAACTCACCTTGGCCTCTTCTGGCCATTTTGTACCTTGCTCCCAGATTCTCTGCTGGGTTTGACACCGGGGCGGGCCTTTCGCTTTGGTCATCGTGAAAATAATGCCTTTTACATTCGGCTTGCCGCCTGCTTGCAGCAGGAGCCTCGGCCGACTTCGGGGTCAGTGGAGATACGTTATCGCCGGGCGGGAACAGTGCGGCTTCGGGCCGGTGAGTGGACTCGGCCTGATCTTAAACCCCCCTCCCCACCGCACAGCGGTCGAGGGGTTAGGACCGAGGCCTGCCTTCCCGGAACCGCTGTGCTCCAACGGGCAATGAATGGGGAAGGGCGGTCGAAGGATCCGCATTCTCCGTTTTGCCCCTTGCAGTCCAGCGACAAGCTGTTAAACACAGTGTGTGTGTGTCAACGTCGTTGATCAGAAAGCTCCAAGCGTTATTGACTCGAGGAGGCTTTGGTGCGGGCCTGTCCGCAGGTCCGACTTGTTCACCTAGCGAGGCCTTGCTGTGTGATAACCCCTCTTACTTTTTTTTTTTTGCTGAGGTACAAGCAGCCTGTTTGTGTACGGCCTCTTGCATAGCATTTAACCGAAGAACTTTCTCAAAAGAAAACAGATTCTTTGGGGCGAGCAGTCACCCAGTCTGAATCAGTCAACTCCATTTTCTTCCCACAGCACCATACAGTTGACTGCCAGGGTCTTTGCGTGAGGAGAATGCAGTCAGGAGGCGGGGATGGGGGGATGAGTTGCACTAGAGAGGAGGACGTTCTGTGCCATTAGATCTAATGCTGAATAAGTTAACACAGGGCTTGTGGGGAGACAAGGCTATTTGCTTCTGGTAGCCGCCGAGAAGCCTTTCTAAATAAAGGAGGCACCATTATAAGACCATCAGACTAATTTGTGATGCTACAGGAGAGCCCCAGTAATTGAGACACAAAGTAGGAATGGAAAGAGAGTGAAACGAGCACAGGAATTTGGACTTAATGTAAACTTAATGAGAAGAATATGAATGGAAATCTGAATATGATTAAAGCTGACTGTAAATGGAACTAGAAACAAAATAGCAGTCAATAGTTATATGATTTACAACAAGCAATAAGACCACATTTCTGTATAAAATCGGAGACATAAATAACAGTAATAGCATAGATTTATTTCCACAGATTTCCTTTGATTGGTTTCAACTGCAATTTCCCAAGCCTGCGTACTGTATTGTTGCATACATGAAGTCACAGGGGATTCCACAGCAGGTTAGAAGAATGAGAGGTGATCTTATTGAAACATATATGATTCTGAGCGGGCTCGATAAGTTAGATGCTCAGAGGATGTTTCCCCTCATGGGGGAATCTCGAACTAGGGGGCATAGTTTCAGAATAAGGGGTCACCCATTTAAGATGGAGATGAGGAAGAATTTCTTCCCTCAGAGGATCATGAACCTTTGGAATTCTCTACCCCAGGGAGGTGTGGAGGCTGGGTCATTGAATATATTCAAGGCAGAGATAGACAGATTTTTGAATTACTGGGGAGTCAAGGGTTATGGGAAGTGGGCAGGAGAGTGGAGTTGAGGCCAAGATCAGATCAGGCATGATCTTATTAAATGCAAAGCAGGCTCGAGGGACCAAATGATCTACTCCTGCTCCTATTTCTAACGTTCTCATATTCCCTGTTGGTGAAAACAGTTCAGCTAGAAACTACTTCAGTCTCAAGTACTGCTGTGGATTTATTTTTCTTGACAATTTGTAGATATTAAGGGCCCGAAATCGATGGCCTTACCGCCCACTGCCGCCGACAATCCTCTTGAAGTTGCGCCCAATGCCACTTTCCATTTGGTGTGGAGGGGGCGGGAGGGGTGAACCGCCGGGAACCGCCCGCTGATGTCAGTGGACGGCCAAGTGGCGCAACTAACCTCCCGCCCGCCGAGATGCCATATTGGTGCAGGCGGGAGTCGGCACCAGAACGGGGAAGGACCGCTGGCTGGAGGCTGTTCTATCCCCGACGGTAAGTATGAAGAGCTGATAAAAAAAAAGATTAGTAAACATTTTAAAAATTGTTTCTTTACAGCGACTTACCTGAATGGGGTCCCCTGAAGGTGCTCCGATGGTTTTTTTTTTTGTGATGATTTTCCTTTTCAGCTCTTCGACCCTCCGTGGGCCCGACTCCATCCTCAGTGGCACTTAGGCGGCAAGCGCCTTTGCCGCCGAGATTGGGAGCTCCCACCCACTGCCGCCCATATTGGCGGCGTAAATCCCTCTTTTGCCGCCCGCCGCCCTTTCAAGGACCTTTTTGACGAAAAGCCCCACTCAAAGTATCGTCAGGTACCTCGGCGGCCATCGGCGGTCCTTTGGGCGGCACTTGGACGGGCAGGGGCCTTCACCAATTTTGGCCCCTTTGTCATTCAATGGTGCCAGCTCTCAAGTAAATGTGGGTTCTGTAAGCTGCTTTTTTCCATACCCACTTTTCCATAATTGGAGAATGAACTGTGCTCGGGTCGACTGAATACTTTGAGAAGGAATTCTAAATACATAAAACATCTTTCACTCGGTGCATCTGTCATGCTCCAGATGTCTCATTTCATTCAGCTTTCACTCGGTAGTCTTTTATACTGCCTTCTTTTTTACAAAAAAAATGTATGTGTGAAAAGGTAAAGACAGTGAGTCATTTTCTGCTGGTTGTTGCGACCTTGCAATAATCTTTTCTTCCTCCAAAGAGAGAAGCCAAGCCAGTTGGCAATCTGGAGAAATGCCCAACCCTTTAGTTCAATGAGACTAACAGCAATTCGCACTGGTATAGATATATAGGTTTGGGATTGTTCTCCATAGAGCAGAGCAGGTGAAGGGGAGATTTGATGGAGCTGTTCAAAATTATGAGGGGTTATGATAAAGTATATAAGGAGACACTGTTTCCAGTGGCAGGAGAGTTGGTAACCAGAGAACACAGACTGAAGATAATTGGCAAAGGAACCAGAGGCGAGATGAGGAGAATTCTTTTTCCGCAGCAGGTTATTATGATCGGGAATGCACTGCCTGAAAGAGCGGTGGAAGCAGATTCAGTAGTGACTTTCAAAAGAGAATTGGATAAATACTTGAAGGGAAAACAATTGCAGGGCTGTGGGTAAAGGGCAAGGGAGTGGGATTAATTGAATAGCACTTTCAAAGAGCTGGCATAGGCACGATGGGCTGAATGGCCTCCTTCGGTGGTGTATGATACTATGGTAGAGCCTTTAATGTAAAAAAAACACCTTAAGATACCTCACGGAGCTATGAGGAAAGCAGATGCCAAACAAAAGGAGAGAAGTGTAAGGAAGGCCAAATGCTTTGTTGATGTTGGGAAAGTCCAGAACCAGCGGACACAGTCTAAGGATAAGGGGTAAGCCATATAGGACCAAGATGAGGAGAAACTTTTTCACCCAGAGAGTTGTGAACCTGTGGAATTCTCTGCCACAGAAAGTTGTGGAGTCCAGTTCATTGGATATATTTAAAAGGGAGTTAGATGTGACCATTACGGCTAAAGGGATCAAGGGGTATGGAGAGGAGGCAGGGGTGGGGTACTGAGGTTACATGATAAGCCATAATCATATTGAATGGCGGTGCAGGCTCGAATGGGCCGAATGGCCTGCTCCTGAACCTATTTTATATGTTTCTATGTTTCTATGTTTTCACCAGTCGATTTTCAGGATAGTCTTAAGGGAGAGCGACATGGAGGTGATCGCGAGGGGATTTCAGACCGTGAGGCTTCGGTGGCTGAAAGACATAGGAACAGAAGGTTTGGCGGGGTGGGATGGAGGCTTTAGGGATGGAGGAGGCTACAGAGAGGGGCAATGTCTTGTAAGGATTCAACATAGGTTTGCTGAAAAATTCCTGCATGGGAAGGTATCGGAGGCACCAACCCTCTGCTTCCGAACTCATGGAAAAAGTAATATTTTGCAGGCAGTGGTGGCAGTCGGAACAGAGGACTGTGAGACGCAGCCTTGGCCTGGAGCTGGATTTCATTACCATTCCTGTGTAAAGCAGCCAGCAACAAGAGCTGTCCTTATATTTCCACAATCTGACAGCATTCCCACAAATGCAGGGCCCAATTCACTGCACTCATGTACACATATGTGCTGCTACCTGAATATAACACTATTGATAAATACAAAGAGAGAGCATTTCATCAATATGCAGCAGGTCTGTGGTCACAGGAACAGAATCATGCACGTGTTTCAAATCCTTTATTGGATTAAAATACTTCATTGGCTGTAAAGTGCTTTGAGGAAGCGTCCGGCAGTTGTGAAAGGCGCTATTTAAATGCAAGTCTTTCCTTTTCTTTTGAAATAATAAAAAGATTCAGTTGGGTTGATCGAGAAACTCTGGTGGGGGTGTGGGTGGGTGGCGAGGGCTGGGAATCCAACCCAAGAGAGAATAATCTGAAAATTAGACCTGGGCCATTTAGCAGGGAACTCATGAAGCACCTCTTCACACAAAGGGTGGTAGAAATCTGGAACTCTCTCCCCCAAAGGGCTGTGGATGCTGGGGGACAATTGGAACGTTCAAGACTGAGATCGATAGATTTTTGTTAACTAAGGGTGTCAAGGTATATGGAGGAAAGAGGGGAAAATGGATTTGAGGTACAGATCAGCCATGATCTAATTGAATGGTGAGACGGGCTCAAGAGGTTAACTGGACTCCTCCTGTTATTATGTTCCTGAGCGGCTCCCATGATTTCTTCATCCTGCAGCAGTCAATGGAGCCAGAAGGCCAGTTTGAAGGCCAAGAAGACTTCAGAGACGGCATTTAGGGAAGCGTGGGCAAGCCCTGTAGCCATGGCTCAGACAGGTAGAAACAGGCGTACGCCATTCTGCTATTCAGTGAGATCGTGGCAGATCTGTATCCGAACTCCTCCACCCACCTTGACCCCATAATCCCCTAATATGTTTGGCAAGCAAAAATCTAACGTTCTCGGGAACCAGCACATTACCTGAGGACATGAGCTCGGGAGAGGTACAATGAGGCTCACACATCCACCAGAGACCGAGTGACTACACCTCCTCCACTTTCAAACAGCAGTTCCGTTGCTTAGGCTGTTCTGCACTGCAGCCCAATCAAGGCCTGTAACTGTACGGTTACCTGCTGTTTCCTCCGCAATTTTGTCCCATAAAAGGCCCTAACGACAAAGCCAGGAGAAGTGCGGCAGCAAGCAGAGGAAGTCAGTCACTCGGAGGAAGAATTGCCTGCTTAACGAGCTGCTCCAGTCAGTAGAAAGGATCTAATTGTCCAAACCTCTCATTAATAGCCTCTTCCCACCAATGCGCAGCAGTGCACACAACATGTGCCCAGTACCCAAGCCAAATAAAGCTTTTCCCCCCATTGGAGCCAGCTGTGCGTTAACACGATGAATGTAAAGTAATTTCTTCCCATCAATTTGAATCGGCCTTATACCAAAAGACTTGTCAAAGACACATTCTAATCTCAGGCAATGAAACTTTTATTAACCCTCCAGTGTATCGTGTTACTGTGTTTGGTGTCTTTCGTCCTGATGCTTCCGTTTAGTCGGTGTATATGGTGCATGACTTCTACTTTTCCAACTTATGCTCCTTCTAAATGTACCCCCAGTGGGAGGAGGAAATGAGGGGGATGATTGCTGTCTGTCAGTGCTCTCTTCTGGGCTTGGAAGAGGCCCTATTTACCCCTCCCCGCTCCTGCTGGCTCCAACGATGGCCTTGCAAGTCAAAATATTATTGCCATGAAGGAAATGGCAGCTTAGGTACAATTAGCCAATCAGCTGTCATCATTTGAGTGTGAGTGGCAAGTTCAGATGTGGCGTTGCCCTGAAAGACATCTCCATAGTCCATACCAACCCCTGACCTTCCCCTGCTGCTGTCTCTCGCCCAGCCTCTGCATTCACCTTCCACCACCCTGTCTATTGCCCTTATGCCCATAAGCTTGATGGCCGCCTGCTTGTAAGAAGCCACGGATCGGAGCTTGAAATAAGGAAGAACATGCATTTATATAGCTCCTTTCACATCCTCAGGACATCCGAAAGTGCTTCACAGCCAATAAAGTAGTTTCTAAATGTAGTTACTGTTGTAATGTGGAAGCCAATTTGCACACAGTAAGGTCCACAAACACAATGAGATAAATGATCAGATAATTTGCTTTAATGATGTTGGTTGTGAGAGATGTGTTTGTCCAGACACCGGGAGAGCTAGTGGAGCCATGGTATCTTTTACATCCACCTGAGAGGGCAGACAGACCTTAACGTCTCATCTGAAAGATGGCACCTCCAACAGTGCAGCACTCCCTCAGTATTACACTGAAGTGTCAGCCTATATTATGTGCTCAAGTGTCTGAAGTGAGAGCTTGAACCCGTGATCTTAATGCCTCAAGAGGTGAAGCTGGTACCATTGAGCCAAAGCCGACACTTTTGGTTTTTCCCGTCCCTCCTGTCCACATTTATGTTAAGCTACACCTGGAGGAAAGTTGGTTATAAGAGAAGATGCACGCTACCAAATTGCACAAGATGAGTGCCTGTATGTGAATATATAACTGACACAGCACATGATCCTAGAATCATACAACATAGAAGGAGGCCACTCAGCCCAGCATGCTTGTGTCGGTTCCTTGAAAGAGCTATCCGATTAGTCCCCTGCTCTTTCCCCATAGCCCAGCATAATTTTCCTTTTCAAGTATTTATCCAATTTTCTTTTGAAAGTTATTATTGAATCTGCTTCCACCACCCTTTCAGGCAGTGCATTTCAGATCGTAACAACTCGCTGTGTAAATTATTTTTCCTCATGTCACCTCTGGTTCTTTTGCCAATTACCTTAAATCTGTGTCCTCTGGTTATCGGCTCTTCTGCCACTGGAAACAGTTTCTCCTTATTGACTATATCCAAACCTCATCGCCGAGAACATGCAAAAATCAAGCGCAGACAGCGGAAAGAGCGTGCGGCAAATCTGTCCCACCCTCCCTTACCCTCAACGGCCATCTGTCCCACCTGTGACAGGATTTGTGGCTCTCATATTGGACTGTTCAGCCACCTAAGGCCTCATTCTAAGAGTGGAAGCAAGTCTTCCTCGATTCCGAGGGACTGCCGATGATGATGATATCCAAACCCTTCAAGTCTTGAACACCTCTATCAAGTGTGCTCTAAGAAGAACAACCCCAGTTTCTCTAGTCTGTCTACATAACTGAAGTCTTTCATCCTTGGTGCCTTTCTAGTAAATCTCCTCTGCACCCTCTCTAAGGGCTTGACATCCTTCATAAAGTGTGGTGTCCAGAATACTCCAGCTGCAGCCTGAGCAGAGTTTTATAGAGGTTTAGCACGATCCTTGATATGTGACCCATTTATTGGTCAAGACGGGCGGCATTGTGAAGGCCAAAATAGCACAGAGAAATAGCAGAATATGAGCACGCCTGTGCATTTACAAAGAATGAAAAGTTGGCAACATGCCCTGTATTTCCCTCTCTGATGCTGTGCCAAGTTACAGTGAGGCGCAATGAAGATCAATAAGACATCCAATTGGAATGTTGTCAAACATCGGCATAGTTAACTTGCTTAAGCCAAGAGATTGCCTTCCCACCTGCTCCCAAGTTCAGCCACACAGACAGTAATGATATACGCTTGTCCCCTCCAGCCACACTGATCAGGCTGTACGGTTTATTTGGTGGCAGTCCTTCGCTGCAGAAGCTCTGTCAGCAGGATCTCCAAAGATTGTTCGCTGAATGGGCTTTCGGCACAAAAATGAAGCCAATTCCAGTCTATGATAGGATGAAAGACAAGAGTAATTAAATGACAAAAGGGATAATGGTTGTTGTGTATGTAAATAAACATACTAACTGAGACAGGAGAAATGTAACTTAACTGTGTCCTTTATAGCAACTCCCAAAATGGCGTCCCAAAACCAGCATGAACCAGTATGTTTATAGCAACTGTGAATACCTCCTGCAGGTGCCTAATGTCCGTCCAGTGAGAGTTTGTGCAACAAACAAACAGAATACGAACACAATATATTTGCCCCCTTCTGAAAACACAGTCTATGAACAGACAAAGTCCTTGGGAAAGCCAGGCCGTGTTCTGATACACTGAGACCAGCGTGGAGCTTGCGGTGTTTGATCGAGCTTTTCAGTTGGGAAACAGAATGGTGCCTCTGTTCCATCCCGCAGGTCTTTTGGCATGTGAGTTGGGATCAGTCTATGAGCGTTCCATCGAGTTCAATCATTGGGCTTGTAGGTGTGAGGGCTGAACTGTCGCCCGAAGTGAAGACGCGAGCTTATGACTCCGGTTTGGGCGCTGAACTCTGACCCAATCTCCGTTCTTCAGTTGAGGCTTTTGAGCGCGTCGTTTTGTGTCAGTGTACAACTTCGCTTTTCGTTGGCATTCCAAAATCTGGGATGCGGGTGTGGTTATCTTCGCACTAGGTTTGCCTGGAGGTTTGACAATGTCCAGTGGCCAGTGAAGATTCCACCCAATCATGAGCTCAGCGGGTGTCTTCCCCGTTAGCGAGTGCTTTGTCGAACGGTATGTGCGGAGAATGGTTGGAACCGCTCCATCGAATGTTTGGCCTGCTGCGAAGTTGGCTTTCAAACCCTCTTTGATAACAGGGTTAAATCGCTCAACACCACCATTGCTTTGAGGGATTGTACCGAGCAGTAAGGCGATGCTCGATAGCATGATGAATGAGGAAATCCACAAACTGGTCGGACACAAACTGTGATCCATTGTCAGGGATTATGACCTCTGGGAACTTGTAGCGATTTCTGGCCATTTGTCATAAGAACAGAAGCACATAAGAAATAGGAACAGGAGTAGGCCACACGGCCCCTCGAGCCTGCTCCGCCATTCAATAAGATCATGGCTGATCTGATCATGGACTCAGCTCCACTTCCCCACCCGCTCCCCATAACCCCTTATCCCCTTATCATTTAAGAAACTGTCTATTTCTGGCTTAAATTTATTCAATGTCCCAGCTTCCACAACTCTCTGAGGCAGCGAATTCCATAGATTTACAACTCTCAGAGAAGTAATTTCTCCTCATCTCTGTTTTGAATGGGCGGCCTCTTATTCTAAGATCGTGCCCCCTAGTTCTAATCTCCCCCATCAGTGGAAAGATTCTCTCTGCATCCACCTTGGCAAGCTCCCTCATAATCTTTTACGTTTCGATAAGATCACCTCTCCTTCTTCTGAATTCCAATGAGTAGAGGCCCAACCTCCTCAACCTTTCCTCATAAGTCAACCCCCTCATCCCCGGAATCAACCTAGTGAACCTTCTCTGAACTGCCTCCAAAGCAAGTATATCCTTTCGTAAATATGGAAACCAAAACTGCATGCAGTATTCCAGGTGTGGCCTCACCAATACCTTATATGCAGGTCATGTACGACAACAAGGAAACGCTGGTGCTGTGGAGCTGCTTCAACTGGTCCGAAGATATCCAACTGAAGTTGTTGCATTGGTCTTTGTGGCCATGGATGGGCTTCATTGGCGCCGGTCGGATGTTTGTGGCTTTTTCGCTCAGACTGCACGCTGCGCAGTGTGAGACAAAATCCTCGATGTAAGTGTCAATCCCAGGCTACCATATTGAATCGCGATACCTCTGCTTCAATCGGACAATTCCAGGGTTTCCATCGTGTGCCAATGAGGAAACGCACTATTGAAGTGACTTGGGAATTATTGCTCTATCACCATGAGCTGGGCAGTCATCGTTCCAAATGGAAAATTCATCGCAAGGACCGTGGAAGGTTTTCAGCTCTTCCGGAATTTGCTTAGGCCACTCAGTCTGGAGGAAATGCCCCACGTGCTCGAGCGTATCATCATGCTGTGATTCAGTTTTGAGTTCATCGCAGGAGTCAAGGTTTCTTATGGACTAAAATAGAAACATAGAAAATAGGTGCAGGAGTAGGCCATTCGACCCTTTGAGCCTGCACCACCATTCAATAAGATCATGGCTGATCATTCACCTCAGTACCCCTTTCCTGCTTTCTCTCCATACCCCTTGATCCCTTTAGCCGTAAGGGCCATATCTAACTCCCTCTTGAATATATCCAATGAACTGGCATCAACAACTCTCTGCGGCACAGGTTAACAACTCTCTGAGCGAAGAAGCTTCTCCTCAATCTCAGTCCTAAATGGCTTACCCCTTATCCTTAGACTGTGTCCCCTGATTCTGGACTTCCCCAACATCGGAAACATTCTACCCGCATCTAACCTGTCCCGTCCCGTCAGAATATTGTATGTTTCTATGAGATCCCCTCTCATTCTTCTAAACTCCAATGTATAAAGGCCCAATTGATCCAGTCTCTCCTCATATGTCAGTCCTGCCATCCCGGGAATCAGTCTGGTAAACCTTCGCTGCACTCCCTCAATAGCAAGAACGTCCTTCCTCAGATTAGGAGACCAAAACTGAACACAATATTTCAGCTGAGGCCTCACCAATGCCCTGTACAACTGCAGTAAGACCTCCCTGCTCCTATACTCAAATCCCCTAGCTATGAAGGCCAACATACCATTTGCCTTCTTCACCGCCTGCTGTACCTGTATGCCAACTTTCAATGACTGATGAACCATGACACCCAGGTCTCGTTGCACCTCCCCTTTTCCTAATCTGCCGCCATTCAGATAATATTCTGTCTTCGCATTTTTGCCCCAAAGTGGATAACCTCACATTTATCCACATTATACTGCATCTGCCATGTATTTGCCCACTCACCTAACCTGTCCAAGTCAACCTGCAGCCTCCTAGCGTCCCCCTCACAGCTCACACCGCCACCCAGCTTAGTGTCATCTGCAAACTTGCAGATATTACACTCAATTCCTTCATCCAAATCATTGATGTATATTGTAAAGAGCTGGATCCCAGCACTGAGCCGTGCGGCACTCCACTAGTCACTGCCTGCCATTCTGAAAAGGACCCATTTATCCCGACTCGCTGCTTCCTGTCTGCCAACGAGTTCCCTATCCACGTCAGTATATTACCCCCAATACCATGTTCTTTGATTATGCACACCAATGTCTTGTCTGGGACCTTGTCAAAAGCCTTTTGAAAGTCCAAATACACAACATCCACTGGTTCTCCCTTGTCCACTCTACTAGTTACATCCTCAAATGATTCCAGAAGATTTGTCAAGCATGATTTCCCCTTCATAAATCCATACTGACTTGGACCAATCCTCTCACTGCTTTCCAAATGCGCTGCTATTTCATCCTTAATAATTGATTCCAACATTTTCCCAACTACTGATGTCAGGCTAACCGACCTATAATTACCCGCTTTCTCTCTCCCTCCCTTTTTAAAAAGTAATGTTACATTAGCTACCCTTCAGTCCATAGGGACTGATCCAGAGTCGATAGACTGTTGGAAAATGATCACAAATGCATCCACTATTTCTAGGGCCACTTCCTTAAGTCCTCTGAGATGCAGACTATCAGGCGCTGGGGATTTATCGGCCTTCAATCTCATCAATTTTCCTAACACAATTTCTCGCCTAATAAGGATATCCTTCAGTTTCTCCTTCTCACTAGACCCTCGATCCCCTAGTACTTCCGGAAGGTTATTTGTGTCTTCCTTCGTGAAGACAGAACCAAAGTATTTGTTCAATTGGTCTGCCATTTCTTTGTTCCCCATTATAATTTCACCTGAATCACACTGCAAGGGACCTACGTTTGTATTCACTAACCTTTTTCTTTTCACATATCTATAGAAGCTTTTGAAGTCAGTTTTTATGTTCCCGACAAGCTTCTTCTCGTACTATATTTTCCCCTTCTTAATTAAATCCTTTGTCCTCCTCTGCTGAATTCTAAATTTCTCCCAGTCCTCAGGTTCTTTTGCTTTTTCTGGCCAATTTATATGCCTCTTCCTTGGATTTAACACTATCCTTAATTTCCCTTGTTAGCCACGGTTAAGCCACCTTCCCCGTTTTATTTTTACTCCAGACAGGGATGTACAATTGCTAAAGTTCATCCATGTGATCTTTAAATGTTTGCCATTGCCTATCCACCGTCAACCCTTTAAGTATCATTTGCCAGTCTATTCTAGCCAATTCATGCCTCAAACCATCAAAGTTACCTTTCCTTAAGTTCAGGGCCCTATTTTCTGAATTAACTGTGTCACTCTCCATCTTAATAAAAAATTCTACCATGTTATGGTCACTCTTTCCTAAGGGGCCTCGCACAACAAGATTGCTAATTAGTCCTATCTCATTACACATCACCCAGTCTAGGATGGCCAGCTCTCTAGTTGGTTCCTCAACATATTAGCCTAGGAAACCATCCTTAATACACTCCAGGAAATCTTCCTCCACCGCATTGCTAACAGTTTGGTTAGCCCAATCAACATGTAGATTAAAGCCACCCATGATAACTGTTGTACCTTTATGGCATGCATCACTAATTTCTTGTTTGATGCTGTCCCCAACCTTACTACTACTGTTTGGTGGTCTGTACACAACTCCCACGAGCGTTTTCTGCCCCTTGGTATTCCGTAGCTCCACCCATCCGATTCCACATCATCCAAGCTAATGTCCGTTCTTACTATTGCATTAATTTCCTCTTTAACCAGCAATGCCACCCCGTTTCCTTTTCCTTTCTAAATGTTGAATACCCCTGGATGTTGAGTTCCCAGCCTTGGTCATCCTGGAGTCATGTCTCCGTGATGCCAATTACATTATACCCGTTAACTGTTATCTGCGCAATTAATTTGTCCAACTTATTCCGAATACTCCTCGCATTGAGGCACAGAGCTTTCGGGCTTGTCTTTCAAACACACTTTGCCCTTTTAGAATTTTGGTGTAATGTGGCCCTTTTTGCTTTTTGCCTTAGGTTTCTCTGCCCTCCATTTTTAATTTTCTTCTTTCTATCTTTTGCTTCTGCCCCTATTCTACTTCCCTCTGTCACCCTGCATAGGTTCCCATTCCCCTGCCATATTAATTTAGCTCCTCACCGACAGCACTAGCAAACATTCCCCCTCGGACATTGGTTCCGGTCCTGCCCAGGTGCAGACCGTCTGGTTTGTACTGGTCCCACCTCCCCCAGAACCGGTCCCAATGTCCCAGGAATTTGAATCCCTCCCTGCTGCACCACTGCTCAAGTCACGTATTCATCTGAGCTATCCTGTGATTCCTACTCTGACTAGCACGTGGCACCGGTAGCAATCCCGAGATTACTACTTTTGAGGTCCTACGTTTTAATTTAGCTCCTAGCTCCTTAAATTCATCTCGTAGGACCTCATCCCTTTTTTTAACTATATCGTTGGTACCAATGTGCACCACGACAACTGGCTGTTCACCCTCCCTTTTCAGAATGTCCTGCACCCGCTCCGAGACATTCTTGACCCTTGCACCAGGGAGGCAACATACCATCCTGGAGTCTCGGTTGCGGCCGCAGAAACGCCTATCTATTCCCCTTACAATTGAATCCCCTATCACTATGGCTCTCCCACTCTTTTTCCTGCCCTCCTGTGCAGCAGAGCCAGCCACGTTGCCATGAACTTGGCTGCTGCTGTCCTCCCCTGATGAGTCATCCCTCTCAACAGTACTCAAAACAGTATATCTGTTTTGCAGGGGGATGACCGCAGGGGACCTCTGCACTACCTTCCTTGCACTGCTCTTCCTGCTGGTCTTCCATTCCCTATCTGGCTGTGGACCCTTCAAATGTGAGGTTATCCACTTTGGTGGCAAAAACACGGAGGCAGAATATTATCTGAATGGCAGATTAGGAAAAGGGAAGGTGCAGCGAGACCTGGGTGTCATGGTACATCAGTCATTGAAAATTGGCATGCAGGTTCAGTAGGCAGTGAAGAAGGCAAATGGTATGTTGGCCTTCATAGCTGGGGGATTTGAGCATCGGAGCAGAGAGGTCTTACCGCAGTTGTAGAGGGCCTTAGTGAGGCCTCACCTGGAATATTGCGTTCAGTTTTGGTCTCCTAATCTGAGGAGGGACATTCTTGCTATTGAGGGAGTGCAGCGAAGGTTCACCAGACTGATTCCCGGGATGGCTGGACTGACATATGAGGAGAGACCGGATCGACTGGGCCTGTATTCACTGGAGTTTCGAAGGATGAGAGGGGATCTCATAGAAACATATAAAATTCTGACGGGACTGGACAGATTAGATGCAGGAAGAATGTTCCTGATGTTGAGGAAGTCCAGAACCAGGGGACATAGCCTAAGGATAAGAGGTAAGCCATTTAGGACTGAGATGAGCAGAAACTTCTTCACTCAGAGAGTTGTTAACCTGTGGAATTCCCTACCGCAGAGAGTTGTTGATGCCAGTTCATTGGATATATTCAAGGGGGAGTTAGATGTGGCCCTTACGGCTAAGGGAATCAAGGGGCATGGATAGAAAGCAGGAAAGGGTTACTGAGGTGAATGATCAGCTATGATCTTATTGAATGGTGGTGCAGGCTCAAAGGGCCGAATGGCCTACTCCTGCACCTATTTTCTATGTTTCTATGTAACTTAACTGTGTCCTTTATAGCAACTCCCAAAGTGGTGTCCCAAAATCAGCATGAACCAACATGTTTGCATCAACTGTGAATAGCTCCCGCGGGGTCCTCATGCCGGTCCAGTGAGATTACGTGCAACAAACAGAGTATGAACACAACAATGTTGTAAGACAAAAGGGGTGTGGTACTGGGACCAGTGAAGTAACTAAAGATGCATCTAGAGCAGCTGTAAATGGCAACAGAAAATCTATTGCCAGCAGCTGCTGCCCAAAAAAATCAGAGCGGTGATTATGATCTGAAATTGTTAAACTCGATGTTGAGTCCAGAAAGTTGTAAAGTGCCGAATCAAAAGATGAGGTGCTGTTCCTCGAGCTTCCATTGAGCTTCATTAAAATGGTGTCGGAGGCCAAGGACAGAGTGGTCATAGTGGGGCGGAGAATTAAAATGGCGAGCGACTGGAAGTTCAGGGTCACGCTTGCGGACTGAGTGGAGTTGTTCTGCAAAGCGATCACTCATCCTGCTTTTGGTCTCACATTATTGGGTGAGATCAACCTCTGGGGCATGGTGCTTGATTTGCCAGGATGCAATTATAGACACATTACTCGTGTCAGAAAGATGCGGCAGGGTCAGTGATCTTGATCTTACATTTCAAAGATTAGTGGGAAAGCGGGTTGTGTAGAGGACTCAGAGAGGCTGCAAAGAGATTTAGATAGGTTAAGCGAATGGGCTAAGGTTTGGCAGATGGAATACAATGTCGGAAAGTGTGAGGTCATCCACCTTGGGAAAAAAAACAGTAAAAGGGAATATTATTTGAATGGGGAGAAATTACAACATGCTGCGGTGCAGAGGGACCTGGGGGTCCTTGTGCATGAAACTCTTTTTGGAGTTTATCTGAAAAATATAAGACATTAATCGGTGCCACCCGACCTGGATGACACACCAGACATTTACAAGGCCCCTTTTTTTTTCTTTTCTTTTTTTTGTGTTTTTTTTTGTTTTTTCTTTTTAGTGTTTTTTTGGGGGGCTCTAAAATCACATTTTTCCAAGTGCCCCCTATAAAAGGGGAGGGGGACACTAAAAGCACCGGCAATTAAAACAAATTAAACTTTAAAACGTAAAATCAAATTAAAATTTGGTTGCCGGGCGTGATGATGCACTCCAGTCCCTCCGGTGCCCACCTCTCGCGGAAGGCCGCGAGCGTACCGGTGGACACCGCGTGCTCCATCTCCAAGGACACCCTGGACTGGATGTAAGAGTGGAAGAGAGGCAGGCAGTCAGGTTGAACGACCCCCTCGACCGCCCGCTGCCTGGACCGGCTGATGGCACCCTTGGCCGTGCCCAGGAGCAGTCCTACGAGGAGGCCCTCGGACCTACCCGCTCCCCTCTGCACAGGGTGCCCAAAGATCAGGAGAGTGGGACTGAAGTGCAGCCAGAATTTCAGGAGCAGCCCCTTCAGAAAATGAAACAGCGGCTGCAACCTCGTGCACTCAATAAAAACATGGAACACGGACTCCTCCAGACCGCAGAAATTGCAGGCGGCCTGGGAGTCCGTGAACCGGCTTAAAAATTTGTTGCACGGCACTGCTCCATGCACCACCCTCCAGGCCAAGTCCCTGATGAATAGTGGGAGGACTCCCGCATAGAGTGCCCTCCATCGGGGACCCCCGCCTCCTCCGGACGGCAAGATGGTACGCCATGGCGTGTCCGAACGGCCGGCGAGGATGGCAAAGTTGAGAGTGTGCAGGAGCAGCCCGTACAGGAAACCCCTCCGCGCGGAACTGAAAGGCACGAAGGGGATTTCCCCGAGGCGGCTCAAGTTGTGAGGCACCGGCCCCGAGGGAGGTTCGGGGTTTGGCGCCAATGAGGAATTCCGTCCGGACGGGGGTCAGTTCGGATGGGATCTCCCCACGTGCCTGAGCCTCCTCGATGCACCTGACAGAGTCAGGGCCCAAAGCTGTTTTTAGCAACTCGATGGCTTCGGCCGCATGGCGGACGTTGGCTGAATTTAGGCACCCGCCA
Source organism: Pristiophorus japonicus (assembly GCF_044704955.1). Lineage (NCBI taxonomy): Eukaryota > Metazoa > Chordata > Chondrichthyes > Pristiophoridae > Pristiophorus > Pristiophorus japonicus. The sequence continues at coordinate 14,114,849 of NC_091984.1, read as the reverse complement.
GCGTGCCTGGCGCCATCCAGCCCGCTCCTCCGCCATCGAGCAGGTCCCTGACCCTGGTCACCTCACCAGCCACAGCCCTCTCTTCCGACCGCCACATAAAACTCCTGGCACTCACGCATTCTCCGCAGGTCAGCGGGATCCTCTACCGCGAGGAGCACGTCATCGGCGTAAGCCGAGAGGACGACCTCCACGCCCGGCCCTTGCAGAGCCAGTCCCGTCAAACTCGTCCGCAGGAGGCGCAGGAAAGGCTCCACGCAAACGGCGTATAACTGGCCGGACATGGGGCATCCCTGGCGCACCCCTCTCCTAAAGCGAAGGGGCGCCGTCAAGGACCCGTTAACCTTAATCAGACACTCCGCGGCGGCGTACAAAAGTCGGATCCGGGCGACGAAATGCGTCCCGAACCCGAAAGCGCGCATGGTTCCGAGCAGATAGTCGTGATCTCCTTGTGCATGAAACTCTTTTGAGTTTACCTGAAAAAAAACATAAACATTAAACCGTGCCACCCGCCCTGGATGACACAGCAGACATTTTCAAGGCCCCTATTTTTTTCCTTTATTTGTGTTTTTTTTTGTTTTTCTTTTTTTTTTGGGGGCGCTAAAATCACATTTTTCCAAGTGCCCCCTATAAAAGGGGAGGGGGACACTAAAAGCACTGGCAATTAAAACAAATTAAACTTTAAAACGTAAAATCAAATTAAAATTTGGTTGCCGGGCGTGATGATGCACTCCAGTCCCTCCGGTGCCCACCTCTCGCGGAAGGCCGCGAGCGTACCGGTGGACACCGTGTGCTCCATCTCCAAGGACACCCTGGACCAGATGTAAGAGCGGAAGAGAGGCAGGCAGTCAGGTTGAACAACCCCCTCGACCGCCCGCTGCCTGGACCGGCTGATGGCACCCTTGGCCGTGCCCAGGAGCAGTCCTACGAGGAGGCCTTCGGACCTACCCGCTCCCCTCTGCACAGGGTGCCCAAAGATCATGAGAGTGGGACTGAAGTGCAGCCAGAATTTCAGGAGCAGCCCCTTCAAATAATAAAACAGGGGCTGCAATCTTGTGCATTCCATAAAAACATGGAACACGGACTCCTCCAGACCGCAGAAATTGCAGGCGGCCTGGGAGTCCGTGAACCGGCTTAAAAATTTGTTGCACGGCACTGCTCCGAGCACCACCCTCCAGGCCAAGTTCCCGATCAATAGTGGGAGGACCCCTGCGTAGAGTGCCCTCCATCGGGGACCCCCGCCTCCTCCGGACGGCAAGATGGTACGCCATGGCGTGTCCGGACGGCAGGCGAGGATGGCAAAGTTGAGAGTGTGCAGGAGCAGCCCATACAAGAAACCCCTCCGCGCAGAACTGAAAGGCACGGAGGGGATTTCCCCGAGGCGGCTCAAGTTGTGAGGCGCCGGCCCCCGAGGGAGGTTCCAGGGTTTGGCGCCGATGAGGAATTCCGTCCGGACAGGGGTCAGTTCGGACGGGATCTCCCCACGTGCTTGAGCCTCCTCGATGCACCTAACGGAGTCAGGGCCCAGAGCTGTTTTTAGCGACTCGATGGCATCGGCCGCGTGGCGGACGTTGGCAGAATTTAGGCGCCGCGCCAGCGTGTCTGGCGCCATCCAACCCGCTCCTCCGCCATCGAGCAGGTCCCTGACACTGGTCACCTCACCAGCCACAGCCCTCTCTTCCGACCGCCACATAAAACCTCGGTCGTGGAGGTACGGATTCCCGAGCAGCGGTTCCTGCAGGACAGCCGCCATTCCAGCCGGCGGAGAGCTGCGCTTGCTGGAGACTTTGTTCCAGACCCTGATGAGTTCCCTGTAAAAGACAGGCAGCTCCCGGAGGGTGGTCCTGACACCCCCCAAGTTCACAAACAGGAGCTGCGTGTCGTAGTTGAGGTCGCGCTGCTGGCGGAAGAAATACGTCGCCAGAGCGCACCACCTAGGAGGGGGCTCGACGTAAAGGTATCTCTGCAGGGTCTGAAGACGGAAAGTCGCGAGCTGGGTGCTGACGCACACCAACGACTGACCGCCCTCCTCAAGCGGGAGACTCAAGACCGCAGCAGAGACTCAGTGCTTCCTGTTGTTCCAGAAGAAGTCCACCAGCTTCTTCTGTATCTTGGCGACAAACGCAGGGGGAGGGGTCAAAGTGACCAGCCGGTACCACAACATTGCGGCCACCAGCTGGTTTATGACTAGCGCTCGACCCCTGTAGGACAGCACTCGGAGCAGTCCTGTCCAGCGAGCGGCGACCTTGGCCTCCAGCTCCTGCCAGTTCGCCGGCCAGGCTCCCTCGTCGGGGCTAAGGTAGACTCCCAGATAGAGGAGATGGGTCGTGCTCCAGGCAAAAGGCCTGAGCTCCTCCACAGGGAGTCCGCCCGCCACTGACCCACCAGGAGTCCGGAACATTTCTCCCAGTTGATCCTGGCGGAGGACGCGGCCGAGTAAATCTCCTGGCACTCACGCATCCTCCGCAGGTCAGCGGGATCCTCTACTGCGAGGAGCACGTCATCGGCGTAAGCCGAGAGGACGACCTCCACGCCCGGCCCTTGCAGAGCCAGTCCCGTCAACCTCGTCCGCAAGAGGCGCAGGAAAGGCTCCACGCAAACGGCGTATAACTGGCCGGACATGGGGCATCCCTGGCGCACCCCTCTCCTAAAGCGAAGGGGCGCCGTCAAGGACCCGTTAACCTTAATCAGACACTCCGCGGCGGCGTACAAAAGTCAGATCCGGGCGAAGAAATGCGTCCTGAACCCGAAAACGCGCAGAGTTCCGAGCAGATAGTCGTGATCCACCCTGTCGAACGCCTTCTCTTGGTCGAGGGATAGGAAGGCGACCGACAGACCAGCCTCCTGGGAACAATGGATGAGGTCCCGGACCAGATGGATGTTATCGTGGATTGTCCGGCCCGGGACCGTGTAGGACTGGTCGGGGTGGATCATGTGGTCCAGCATGGCACCAAGGCGAGCAGACATCGCCCTGGCGAAGATTTTGTAGTCCGTGCTGAGGAGGGAGACCGGGCGCCAGTTCTTAAGGAGGCGGAGATCGCCCTTCTTAGGCAGCAGGACGATGACTGCCCTGCGCCAAGAGAGGGGCATCTCCCCGGTCGCCAGACTTTCCCCCAGGACCCGCGCGTAGTCGCTCCCCAGGACGTCCCAGAACGCCCTGTGGAACTCCACGGTCAGCCCGTCCAGCCCCGGGGATTTTCCCCTCGAGAGCCGGGCGAGGGCACCGGTCAGCTCCGCCAGGCTTAGCGGAGCTTCCAGATTTTCGGCGCCCTCCGGGCTGACCTTCGGCAGGTCCTCCCACAAAACTCTACGCGCTTCCTCGCTGGACGGATCCGGAGAGAACAGAGCCCCGTAATATTCACGGGCCCTGTTGTTGACGCCCTCCGGATCCGAGACGAGAGAGCCGTCGTCGGCCAGCAGCGTCAAGAGCTGCTTACGGACACTCTGCCTTTTTTCCAGCGAGTAAAAGAAGGGGGAGCCGCGGTCCAGATCCCGCAGGAACCGGATCCGCGACCTCACGAACGCGCCTCGGGACCCGACGAGCTGCAGGTCCTTCAGCGCAGCCTTCTTCGCTTCATACACCGTCCGCAGGGCCGGGTCCTGGACGACTTGACCGAGACGGGCTTCCAGGTCGAGCACCTCTTTTTCTAGGCGCCCGACTCTGGCCGCCCGCCTCTTGGTCGACCCCCTCGCGTACTCTTGACAGAAGACGCGGACGTGAGCCTTGCCCACGTCCCACCATAGCCTCAAGGAGGGGAAGCCCCCCTGCTTCCTTCTCCAGTCGGACCAGAATCGACGGAATGAGTCCTGGAACCGCACGTCCTCCAGCAGCCGGTTGTTAAAGTGCCAGTACGCGGACCCCGTCCTCGCGCGGAGCGAAGCGAGCTCCGCCCACACCAGGTGGTGGTCCGAACACGGCACCGGCCGCACGGAGGCCGCCGGGACGCAGGAAACGTACGCCCGAGACACGTAAAGGCGGTCGACTCTAGACCATCCAACTCCAGGCCTCAAAAAGTAAAGGCGCTGGAGTCGGGGTGGAGATTTCGCCAGACGTCCACCAAGTCGAAGGACCCGACCAGGTCCCTCAACTTCTCCATCGCCGTCATGCACTGCGGGGCACCGGAGCGGTCCCTCGCCGGTGACTGGGTTGGGCCGAGTGCGGTAAACAAATTGTCTGGCGCACCGAGCGGACCCGCCTCTAGATGTTTCTCCTTGTTCCGCGCCTTCTTTCCGTTCGGACGCTCTCCCTCCCCCCCGCCGGAGGCCCTGAAAACAAAGGCCTCCGACGATGCCCGCGCACCTATGGCTCCCGGCACGCGGACGCAACTAGGGGGAGGGGTGGCGGCGGCGCCAGCCTTGGCCGCCTTCGGTGGTTTGGCGGCCTTGGAGGCGGGGCAGTTCTTGCGAATGTGCCCCACCTCTCTGCAGGCATGGCACCGCACGCCGTCCGACGTCCAGAAGACGCGGTAGGCAGTCCCCTCGTGCACCACATTAAAGTGCCCTTCCGTCATGTCCTCCCGCGCCAGCCGGACAAAGAGCTGGCGGCGGAAGGAGAACACGTGGCGCAGGCTGTGCTCCCTGAGGCCGAGCGGTATGGGGTTGATCCCCGACCTTACCTCCCCCAGTTGGTGTAGGTGAGGGAGGAGGAGCTCAGCGGAAACAAAGGGCGGGACGTTTGACACGATGACCCTCTGCGCGGTGGCCTCGAGAGGGTCCACCGGCAGGAACGTCCCGCCCACCGTGAGCCCCTTTTCAAGGGCCAGGGACACCGCCCGCTCCGACCCCAGGAAGAAAACAGCCTTCCCAGACATCTTGGAGGCTGCGACAATGGCCGAGGGGCCGACTACCCCAGCCATCGCCCGCACGCACTCCTCAATGCTCATTGTGGGGTGAGTGTAGCACTTGACCCCGTGTTTCCTGGTTATAAGTTAAAAAGGTGGCAGGGCAGCGGGTGGCACAGGAGGTGCCGTGGAAGCGGTTGCCACCTGCGCATATGTCCTCGCTGGCCCTGCCACCGGCGTGGATGGGGTCGCCATCACGGGGTCCCTTTAAGGGCTACACCCACCCCAAAGTCACAGGCCTTAATGGTCTTTATTGGCCTCGTATAGTTACTGAGCAGAGGAGCCCTTAACGAGGCACCTCTCCCCTAGGTGGCAATTGGGGAGGGGCCTTGCTCCCTCTGCTCAGTTGTCTCAATTGTTTTTTAAAAAAATTAGGAGAAAGGGGCCTCAGAGAGAGAGGGGAGAAACAGAGTAACAGAGAAAGAGAGAGGGGGGTGGGAAGGGGGGGGGAACTGCGAGGGCAGGTCTCCCCTCGCAGCTGTGGGTGGGTGCAATCCCCAGATGGCAAAACACACACAAGCACAGTCTTTGGGTTGGTCTTCAGGTAGGGGGAGAAGATGTCTTCACCTGGGGCAGCTAGAGCCACCAGCCACACACTCCTAACGATATTCAATTGGTGATTTAAAGAAACTTCAGCCTGGTAGCTCCAGCTATCCCAGGCTAGGCAATTGGGGGGGGGGGGTCAAATGTGTGTGGGGCCTAGTTGTAAGCAAGGCCCCCACACACACTTTCCACACACACACACCCCCCGCGATGTTCCGGCCCTCGGTGGTCTTCTTTCCTCCCCCCACCGATTCAACAAAGTCTTTTTGGGACTGCACCAACACCCACCTGTAGAAATGTAGAGTCTCCCTCCTTCCACACTGGATGTTGTTGGTCTTTTCCCCCTCTCTCCAACTCTTTGCAAAAATGGTAAAGATGTAAAAAAAAGTTTTCTGCTTTTTCCTCCTCTCCCTCTGGGTGAAAGTTAGTGGTGAAGCCCCTTCCTTCCTTCTCTTCCTGGGCTGTCCTCAGGGCTCTCCAGGCCTTCCAAACCAGGAGCTAAGGTTGGTAGCTGCTCCTCTCTCAGCAGCTCAGCTCCAACTGTGCAGGACGCGCCTCCACTGCTCCACAATTGGTCCTTGTGCATGAATCCCAAAAAGTTAATTTGCAGGTGCAGCAGGTAATCAGGAAGGCAAATGGAATGTTAGCCTTCATTGCGAGAGGGATGGAGTACAAAAGCAGGGAGGTCTTGCTGCAACTGTATAGGGTATTGGTGAGGCCGCACCTGGAGTACTGCGTGCAGTTTTGGTCACCTTACTGAAGGAAGGATATACTGGCTTTGGAGGGGGTACAGAGATGATTCACGAGGCTGATTCCGGAGATGAGGGAGTTACCTTATGATGATAGATTGAGTAGACTGAGTCTTTACTCATTGGAGTTCAGAAGGATGAGGGTTGATCTTATAGAAACATTTAAAATAATGAAAGGGATAGACAAGATAGAGGCGGAGAGGTTGTTTCCACTGGTCAGAGAGACTAGAACTAGGGGGCACAGCCTCAAAATACGGGGGAGACAATTTAAAACCGAGTTGAGAAGGAATTTCTTCTCCCAGAGGGTTGTGAATCTGTGGAATTCTCTGCCCAAGGAAGCAGTTGAGGCTAGCTCATTGAATGTATTCAAGTCACAGATAGATTGATTTTTAACCAATAAAGGAATTAAGGGTTACGGGGAGAGGGCGGGTAAGTGGAGCTGAGTCCACGGCCAGATCAGCCATGATCTTGTTAAATGGGGGAGCAGGCTCGAGGGGCTAGATGGCCTACTCCTGTTCCTAATTCTTATGTTCTTATGTGTCTATATCGCAGCTCATTGTGACCTCAAAGCACTGCACAGTGTTGTTTTGCACTATATAATGGTGCAGTAACTATCATATAGACTATTTTTGCAGCAGCAATGTCAACTAGTCCAAAGGTAAATGACTTCTGCTTTTGGAGGTTTGAGGGCGCAATGTTGGCCAGGTCACTGAAAGAACGGTCTGTTCTTCTTTAATTAGGCCTGCAAGTATCACATTTGTCTGAATCTTTAAAAAAGAAAAACAGGATAACATTTAACATCTCATCTGAAGGACAGATAGTTGCCTTTCAGAACTGAAATATCAGTAGCAAAGTGACAGAGTATTGAATAAGACATATGAAATGTCATGTAGGTTCACTCTTTATTAGTTTATGTGTTGGCAATCATCAAACACTGCAGAAGAGTGCTTTATGAATTTTGGCAATTTTCGATATTGGTTATTGTTTTGGCACTAGTTTTGATTTAGCATCGCTTTCTGAGTTGCTATTGATATAAGCTGGAGCATGCAAGTGCAAATGATTGAATGTTCCCTGTCACAAAATCTATTCCCCAGCCACCGACTACGTCCCTCTCCCTGGTCACTATCTGAGGCTGAACCAGACCATTCGCAACCTTGGTGTCCTTTTTGATCTGAGCTGAGCTTCCTAACCCATATCCTCTCCATCACGAAGACTGCTTACTTCCATCTCCATAACATCGTCCGCCTCTGCCCTGCCTCCCTTCATCTGCTGCTGAAACCCTCATCCATGCCATTGTTACCTCTAGCCTAGACCATTCCAATGCTCTCCTCCCAGCTTGCAACTTCCGTAAACTTGAGCTCATCCCAAACTCTGCTGCACGCATCCTAACTCGTACCAAGTCCCGTTCATTCATCACCCTCTGTGCTCGCTGACCTACATTGGCTTCCAGTCCGGCAATGCCTTGTTTTTAAATCTCTCTATGGCCTCGTTCCTACCTATCTCTGTAACCTCCTCCGGCCCGACAGTACTCTGAGATATCTGCGCTTCTCCAATTCTGGCCTCGTGCGAATCCCATCACTCCACCATTGGTGGCCATGCCTTCAGCTGCCTAGGCTGTAAGCCCTGGAATTCCCTTTGTAAATCGCTCAACCTCTCTCTCTCCTCTCTCTCTTCTCCTTTAAGATGCTCCTTAAAACCTACCTCTTTGACCAAGCATTTGGCCACCTGTCCTAATATCTCCTTACATAGCTCGATGTAAAATTTTGTCTGATTACGCTCCTGTGAAATGACTTCAGATGTTTTACTTTGTCAAAGGCGCTATATAAATGCAAGTTGCTGTTGTTAATAGATATTACTGAGAGATTGGGTTCAATTTTCCGCAGTGATTTGCACCATTTTTTTGACGCGCGTCAGTTTTTATGGCCTAAATTTTAAAATCCTAGTTTCCCCAAAGATTAGTTATGATTTTTTTAGGTTTGTTTTTTTTGCGTCATAGGGGCGTAACCTGATGTCTGCGCCAGTTTTTCACAATTATGCAAGTTTGACCAACTTACAATTCTCCGAGGACGGCGTATGTGACCACTCCCAAAAATCCTTCTGGGCACTTCAAAAAAAACAGCGCACATCAAAAAATCAGTGCAGAAAGACGCCATTGTTTTTCGGCAAAGTTTTGGAAGGAGTCAAGAACACATAAATATGCATCATCAAGCTTAAAATTTTTCCAGCTGAAAATGCAGAAAATTGAAGTTTCATGTAATTTTTTAAGTTTGGATTTTTCTTAAAGTGCCACACCACCAGCGGACATCTCCAAACCGGGCTCGAGGGTCAGAGTGTTGCCCAGCAGAATCGGACACAGGGGCTCGGGGCTTGGTTTGAAGAGAAGCCTGGGGAGTGTGGGGAGGTGTGGAAGCCGAACTGAAGGGATGAGAACCCTTACACTATGCCACTATGCAGCAAGCAGCATCAAATGAAGCCCGGGTGGGGCGGAGGGGGTCGGGGGATGTTTCCCGGTCTAAGCAAGCCTATTGCGCATGCTCAGACCTGGGTATGGTCCATACTAGGGCCTCGACCTTGGGGAGAGAGACGACAAAGAAGCTTGTCCTGCTGCTGTATTGAGCTTCTTGCAAGGGTACAATTTAATCATGGGTTAATACTGACAATGCCATATCTTGTGCAAGCCTTCTGCATGATGGTGCTGCGGAGGAGACAATTGATTTGACATCATCGCATGAGGAACCTCAAAACACGTAGGATGATGGGCAGGAGGTCTTACCCACGTCGGGTATATCGAGACAGGTGTTCATACCTGTAACTGAGCGATGCAGACTGTGTGAGAAGGTTGTGTTTCCACAAATAAGTTGTAACTGAGATCTGTGAGTTAGTGAAAGCAGATCTGCAACCTAGAAGCATCAGGAGGACTGCTTTGTCAGTTGAAGTGAAGGTTACAGCTGCACTTTCATTCTATGCATCTGGATCATTCTTGGCCACAACTGAGGATGTGTGTGCCATTTCTCAACCTGCAACACATGTCTTCATTCGGCAGGTGACTGCTGCACTATATGCCTGGAGCAATGACTACACAAAGTTCCCCATGACCATCCAGGCAATGCATGAAAGGGCTGTGGGCTTCTCCAGGATTTCTGGCTTCCCAAAGGTACAGGGCTGCATTGATTGTACCCACATCACCTTGAGAGCACCTTTGGAGGATTCCAAGTACAGGAACAGAAAAGGCTTCCACTCCGTTAATTTGCAACTCGTGTGTGACGATATGTCAATTGATGCAAGATACACTGGGAGCACCCATGATGAGCTCATCCAATGCGAGAGCGCTATATCTGCCATGTTTCAGCAGCAGCCAGAAGGGCAGAATTGGCTCCAGGGAGACAAAGGGTACGGCCTCGCCACCTGGCTCATGATACCCCTCCGTGTAACCCGGATGGAACCTGACCAGGAATGCAACATGTCGCACATTGCGATGCGCAGCATAATAGAGAGGATCATTGGCATCTTGAAACAACGGTTCCGATGCCTGGACCATTCTGGAGGCTGATTGCAATACTCCCCTGGTAGATTGTCAGTCAGTTCACTGTTGTGTGCTGCATGCTGCATAACTTAGCCATCATGAGGCAGCAGCAGCTGGTAGTAGAAGACCTACCTGAGGTGAGAGTGGCTGATGATGATGAAGAAGATACAGATGATGAGGAGGAGGACGAGGACGAGGTTAGAGCACATGGGATTGGGGGTAGTGTACTGACATGGATTGAGAACTGGTTGTCAGACAGGAAGCAAAGAGTAGGAGTAAATGGGGACTTTTCAGAATGGCAGGCAGTGACTAGTGGGGTACCGCAAGGTTCTGTGCTGGGGCCCCAGCTGTTTACACTGTACATTAATGATTTAGATGAGGGGATTAAATGTAGTATCTCCAAATTTGCGGATGACACTAAGTTGGGTGGCAGTGTGAGCTGCGAGGAGGATGCTGTGAGGCTGCAGAGCGACTTGGATAGGTTAGGTGAGTGGGCAAATGCATGGCAGATGAAGTATAATGTGGATAAATGTGAGGTTATCCACTTTGGTGGTAAAAACAGAGAGACAGACTATTATCTGAATGGTGACAGATTAGGAAAAGGGGAGGTGCAAAGAGACCTGGGTGTCATGGTACATCAGTCATTGAAGGTTGGCATGCAGGTGCAGCAGGCGGTTAAGAAAGCAAATGGCATGTTGGCCTTCATAGCAAGGGGATTTGAGTACAGGGGCAGGGAGGTGTTGCTACAGTTGTACAGGGCATTGGTGAGGCCACACCTGGAGTATTGTGTACAGTTTTGGTCTCCTAACCTGAGGAAGGACATTCTTGCTATTGAGGGAGTGCAGCGAAGGTTCACCAGACTGATTCCCGGGATGGCGGGACTGACCTATCAAGAAAGACTGGATCAACTGGGCTTGTATTCACTGGAGTTCAGAAGAATGAGAGGGGACCTCATAGAAACATATAAAATTCTGACAGGGTTAGACAGGTTAGATGCAGGAAGAATGTTCCCAATGTTGGGGAAGTCCAGAACCAGAGGTCACAGTCTAAGGATAAGGGGTAAGCCATTTAGGACCGAGATGCGGAGGAACTTCTTCACCCAGAGAGTGGTGAACCTGTGGAATTCTCTACCACAGAAAGTTGTTGAGGCCAATTCACTAAATATATTCAAAAAGGAGTTAGATGAGGTCCTTACTACTAGGGGGATCAAGGAGCATGGCGAGAAAGCAGGAATGGGGTACTGAAGTTGAATGTTCAGCCATGAACTCATTGAATGGCGGTGCAGGCTAGAAGGGCCGAATGGCCTACTCCTGCACCTATTTTCTATGTTTCTATGTTTCTAAGCCATGCAACTACCTGAACCTGGAGCACGACGGCGGAGGAGGGCCGGCCGTTGTGCCCCTTTAATGATTGCTCGATCCTTGCACCAGCAGCTTATCCGTAAACACTTTGCTGTCTGAAGGCTCATCGACAACTATTCCACCTGGACCATGTTTACTGTTTGGACCTGTTCTCTAATGTTGTGTTGTGTTAATGGAACAAATAATGGAAATGATTCTTGTTTACTTCAAAAAGTAGTGTTAATAATGGAACAAATAATGGGAATGATTCAGTTATAATTAAAAATATATTTTATTCAAAAATTTAACAAACATTTGTTTGTACTTAACTTAATTTTAATAAAAATATTCTTGTATTAAACCTAAAAGTTTTCAGTTAAAATCACTTACAAACTCTAAGATCACTTAACAACTTTTAAGATCACTTACAAACTTTTAAACTTGTAAATTTACGTAACTTAAAAAAACTTGTACTTTAAGAACAGTTACAACAGTAACAACAATAATAATAAGACGAACAACAACAGCGAAGAAAGATTGTCGAGCTCTCCTTCCCCTCCTCATCCTGGGTATGGTTCATTGCATCCCACTGGGACCCGCAGCTTCGGACGGGGGTCCTCTGGGTGTGCCTCGCTGCACCCCACTGGAATCCCCAGCCTCGGACTGTGGGAACACTCGTACCACTCAGGAAAGGGGCTGGCACCTCAATGGGCGGCACCTGCACCTCCTCCAAAGTGAGTACAACAGTGGAGGCTTCATCCATCACCCCTCCCTCACCCTCACCCCCATGCTCTTGGTCTGGAATGTGGGATTGGAAGATGTTCTCTTCAGGCTCGTCTGCGTCTGAATCTTCTGCATCGTCAGGGTTGGCCTCAAGTTCTGCAAATATACCAGAACAGACAAATGGTTAGCTGCAGGGGAGGGGGCAGGGTGGGTGGCATGAGTAGGCTCACACAGCGCAGGCCAGGCAGCAGGCTGATTTGAAGAACCATGATGAATGATAGCACATTGCATCAACCGAAGCGTAGATGACGGAGACAACCCCATGAGCCGAAGCATGGCTAGCCCGTGCAGTACTTAACATTTAGCAAAGCCAGATTGTGGAATTTGCAGGACTTACCCTCTCCCTCGAGTGTGGGCCCAGCTTGTGCAGTGGTGGTTGCTTTTTTCCAGGCAACACCCATCAAAGCAGCGATCTTCTCTTCCAAGGGTGTCAGTGGGTGCAGATTTGCCGTGCCTCCTATTCGAGTTCATATCCGTTTGTTGTGTGTCCTTCCTCTGCAAAGATGAATACCTAACTGTTTAGGGAGGATGTCTTTCTGCTGGGTGGGACATATGCAGCTGGTCACATTTACAATTGCAATTCCATTGAATAAATGAAAATATTACTTACAGTAACTCCTTGAACAAGCTTCTGCCACTTCTTTTTGCACTGGCCTCCAGACCTCGGGGTGGTCATCATTGCACAGTAATCTGCAAGTTGGTTCCAGCGTTTCTTCACTTCTTTTGGTGAAACTTTTATGTGACCTCTGCTGGTGTCCAGCTCGTGCCATCTGGCCTCAATTACAGTAACTAGTGCCTCCACTTCATCCTGTGAGAAATTCTTGGTCCTTGAGCTGCGTTGCATCTTGCATTGCAGTTCCGATTTTTCCAATGAGAATTCAAATTCTCACACACAACTGGCTCTTTAAAAATGGCCGACTGTAGACCGGGAGCTGTACTGGGCATGCGCGCCCATAGCAATCACGTCAAAAATTTCCTTTTTTTTCCGCACATGCTCAGAAGGGGGGGGGGGGCATCGTTTTTTTCAGCGTAGACATTAGGCTCCACCCCCCGAAGACAGGCTGCGCAGCGCCAATTTCAAAAAATAAGAACATAAGAAATAGGAGCAGGAGTGGGCCATATGGCCCCTCGAGCCTGCTCCGCCACTTATTACGATCATGGCTGAATGGGGAAACTTGTTTACTTATTTTTTTTTGGAGCAGCTGGGACAAGAAAAAATGGGTGTAACTCTGGCAATATGCCAAAAAACGGCATTGGGGAAAATTGAGTCCATGATGTTGAGTTCCAATAATCTTTTTTTTTCCTGCTGGCCTTTATCTGTCCTCCTGAGAGTGCTATTGAATGATACCTGTGCTTGTGCAGTTGTCTGGCAAGAGCTGTGATGCCCAGCAGAGTTAAATAGCCTGCCACTACTCCATTGTCGAGGCTCACGTGAAAAATTGGGCGAGGTACTGGAAGGATGCTCTTGCCTGTGGAACTGTACTCCAGTTTAAGGAAGAAATTTGGAAGAAAGTTGAGATCCAACATTACAAGGACTGCTTCAAAGAAGAATACAGTAGTGGAATGGTTATGGTTCATTTCCGAGTATAATAAATTTGGTAATTTGTGGACTTGGCACCAGTGAGAATTATCATATTAACTGCCAGATTATTGAAAGAATCCATTGGTTCGTGAATGCTCTTCAGGGAAGGGAACCTACAATCTCTACGTGGCCTGGCCTGCATTTAATTCCAGTCCCACACTATGCGCTTGATTCTTTATGCTCTCTGAAGTGTAAAACTAAACACAGCTCACCACTGCCTTCGCAAGGCAAGTCGGGATGGGTAAAGAATGCAACCTTGACAATCCTGAGAACAAATAAATAAATGATAAAAGTGAGATGGAAATTGAAAGGAAGGTCATATGAGTATTAACTAATGTTCCTGCACGAGCTTTAGCTCCATCTTGGTTCTCTCTCTCTTAGAGGTGGTAATGGAGCTTATGGAGGGGGCCAATTTTGGACCCTATATCTTTATCTGAGCCTGGCCACCATAAATAACTGTGTGCAAAACTCTTGGTCGGGCACATTCCCAGGTGCTGGTCATGAAGATCTCTTAATAATTTGGACCTGAATTTATTTGGGATAACTGCACTTGTACCCCACATGATACAATCTTTATCCACTGACAATTCATTCCTATGAACGAAGTATGGATGAATATCTTCCTCTGATACCTGGTTTGGCCATCCATTTGCTATGTAATCATACACCTTTGACATAACTGGGTCATGTTTAGTTGCTCTACTAATCGCTTCAGCTGTGACTAGCAGTTCATCAATGTATGAAAAATAGAACACTTCTTACCTATTGGGTGTAACTTGTGATGGGGATGGCAACCTAGACAGAGCATCAGCATGACCATCTGGCTTAGGTACAACAACAATGGGTGTAGCCCAATTACTCAGAACTACCTTAGAGTTAATGTTCTCAGTCTCTAGTCTTTTGAGTTCTTGCTCAACTTTCTCCTTGAGTGCATATGGTCTGGGACATGGCTTGCAGTAAACTGGTCTAGCGTCCTTCTGCACTCTGATATTCGCCTTGAAGTCTTGGATCGAACTGTCTGTTTCACGGAACATCTTTGGATACTGCTTGATGAAATCATCTTTCAATGCAAATTTTGTTTCTGCACAAAAGATCTTGTTCCAATCCAGCTTAAGTGATCCCAACCAATTTCTACCTATCAAGGCAGGCTTGTCCCCTGCCACTACTATGAGAGGCAAGCGCTGAAACTGCTCTTTGTAATACACCAGTACAGTGATACATCCTACAACAGGAATTTGCTTTCCTAAGTAGCCTCGCAGCTCTATCTTCAATTTCTCCAGTGGAAAATCATGCAACTTGACGAGATATAGCGATTCCGGTACTATGCTCACAGATGCACCAGTGTTGATTTCCATAGGTATCCTGGTTCCTGCAACGTTTACTTGGATGACGATACTTTGCAAATCGCTGTTAGATACCCTTGTGCTCCTGATGAAGTGTATCTCCAGATCCTTCTCATCCTGTTGCTTCTCTTGACTGCTATGTAGCGTCTGGTGATTTCTACTTCTAGCATTGACCATCGGTTTACTCTTCAATCAGATTATCCTATGCTCATCACCAATGTGATATATTCTCTAAAAACATCACTAACACACACATTACCCACAAGATGCCTCTTACTGGAACCTGTCATCACGTGACCTTGTCACATGACCCTTTTTTATTATACATCAGGAGTTGCATTTCCCACTCGGGGGAGCTGCATTACAGGTGTCAAATGTTTTAGCTCATAATACTCCTGTGAATGGCCTTGTGACGTTTCACTACAGTAAAGGCGCTATATAAATAAAAGTTGTTGTTGTTGTTGTTGGTGCAACTCTTGAATCACATGTAGGCCAGAATAGATTGGGTTCTCTAAACTGAAAGACATCAATGAACCAGTTTGTGATTCTACAACAAGCCAGCAGCTTTCATGCTTATTTTTGATTCCACTATTGTTCGTCCACAAATTTTTACGAATTTAATTTCACAACTGGCCACGGTGGGATTTGAACTCCAAACTTCTGGGTTGTCAGTCTAGTGTGCTAACCGCGGAAAGAAACAGTTGTTGCATTGCGAATGAGCTGTTGTAAACTACTCCCCTAGCTACTGTCACGTTTCATTCAGTGAGTGCGGCGGTTCCCAATGGCACTCACTATCCCCCCCCACCCCTCTCCGCTGACCCTCAGAATATGTAATTGTGCAACCGCGACTCTTGCCAATGCCAATGTCTTGCTCGTGGACCCGATTTCAAGTGCTGCCGACTGGTGGTGTTGCACTGACACTTTCCCGTGATGTCGCAGAATGAAAAGATGCTCTTCAGGAGCAACTCTCTAACAAAGCCTTACATTTCTATATTGCCTTTTAATGACCTCACCAGGTCCCAAAGCGCTTTACAGCCAATGAAGCACTTTAGCAGTGTAGTCGCTGTTGTAAAGTAGAACACGGGGCAGCCAATTTGCACACAGCAAGGTCCCACAAGCTGGAGTGCTATCAACTGAGACACGGCTGTCAATGTAGTATGGAAGAGTGAAAACCTATATGGTTGAGGTAACCCTGCAGTATAATGGGGATCAGTGTCCCTTTAAGCCGCGCGCTGCACAGTGCCCCAGAAATCTCGCACAGAGCTCCAGGGATCCCACACAGTTGGCTTGCTGGCTTTTCAATGCAAAAACCACGGATGTGTGGTGATTTGCAGTATCTGCGCAGCACCAAAAATAATTACAAGCAACATTGATGGGGAAGTGACCTAATTCTTCCCATCTCCTGTCTTCCCATCCTGGAAGACAGGAATCATCTCTAACGAGAAGGTTGATTTTTTAAAAATAAATGTTTCAAGTGTGTTGACGGCAGCAAGTGGATTCAGCGTGGGCAGAGAATTAAATACCACTTCTGTACTTATAGTGCAGTCACACGGTAATTAATTATAGTAATTTGCATTCCTTCGTGGGGACGATTTATTCTGAAGCAATTTGTTTGTTTCTCACACAAAATATGTACGCTTAAAATCGCTTGATCTGTTAAATACCTATTGTATTACTGTGTGCTGAACAAAATAGGATAATTACCAGTGAAACACAGGGAAATCTAATGAGGATAAAAAATAACGGATAAACCTTTATAAATCACGGATTAGGTCCCAGCAGGGCACCATGCTACACGTCAAAGGCTTCCGAGAGGGCGCAGAGGAGACTTCCGAGAATGGTACCAGGGATGAGGGACTTCAGTTATGTGGAGAAACTAAAGAAGTTAGGATCGTTCTCCTTAGAACAGAGAACTTTAAGGGGAGATTTAATAGAGATGCTCAAAATTAGAGTAGATAAGGAGAAACTGTTTCCACTGGCAGGAGGGTCGGTAACCAGAGGACACAGATTGAAGATAATCGGCAAAACAACAAGAGGGGAGATGAGGAGAATTTTTTTTCCACAGCGAGTTGTTGTGATCTGGAATGCACGGCCTGAAAGAGTAGCGGAAGCAGATTGAATAGTAACTATCAAAAGGGAATTGGATATATACTTGAAGGGAGAAAGTTTGCAGGGCTGTGGGGAAAGAGCAGGGAAGTGGGACTAATTGGTTAGCTCTTTCAAAAAGCCGGCACAGACACCATGTGCCGAACAGACATCATTGTATGAGTCTATGTGTTAAGTATGAAAGAATTCCACAAGACTGAGTACTGTGAGCTAAAACTGATGTGACCTTAGTCTCTTTAATACAACTCCAGAGTGCCTAAGCAGCATGGCAGACAACCTTTTATACTCCCTTGCACGAGGTGTGCAGGTGACCATTGGGCCTCCAACAATTGCGCCCACTGGTGGCAAGTCTTACACAGTTACAATGTTTACATACATAACACTCTGAATTTTTGCTTTATATAGCAGGTCCTTAAGCAAACGAAGAGAAAAGGATGGGTTAACATTTCAGGTATAAATTCTGTAGAGATTCCAGATCATAACAATTCAGTGAATAATTCCACCAGTGGAAACAGTTTCTTCCCATCTACTTTATCAAAACCCTCATCTGCCTTCAAATCAAACATATCGCGAAAGAGTTAGGGAGACACAGTGCTGAACGAAGTGTAAAATGCTATTGTTCTCCTTAGAGCAGAGAAGCTGAAGGGGAGATTTAATAGATGTGTTTACATTGCTGAGGGGTTTTAATAGAGTAGAGAGGGAGAAACAGTTTTCACTGGCAGAAGAGGCAGTGACCAGATGACACAGATTTAAGATAATTGGTAAAAGAAGCAGTGGGAGAGATGAGGAGACATTTTTTTACGCAATGGGTTGTTACGTTCTGGAATGCATGGCCTGAAAGCGTGGTGCACGCAGATTAAGAAAAGGGCACTAGAAAAATATTTGCAAAGGAGAACTGAGCAAGAGGGGTGGGACTAATTGGATAGCTCTTTCAAAAAGCTGCCGTAGGCACGATAGGCCTCTTCTGTGGTGTATAATTCTATACAGGCCGAGCTTGATGATACCAGCCAGTCCCGTAAAACCAGTAGTACCTCACCAGCTGAAGAATCAGTTTCTCTGGGACCTTTGTTCCCCTGAACTGCACCCAGTGCTGGTGCAGAAAGTCATGGAGCAAAGCCCTCTGGCATCCATTTGCATGTGATTTACACTGTGGTGGCCTCTTCTGGTGTAGGCACCAGAGACAATTTTGACTGCAGTGCTACTCGGGAGTGGAATGGGAGCAATGGTTCTTTTTAAAAAAAAATTTCCGTGATGTGGGCATCGCTGGAATGGCCAGAATTTATTGCCCGTCCCTAATTGCCCTTGAGAAGGTTAGTGCCAATGCTCCCTGTGAGCTGCGCTTTGTTCAGCGTGGCCTATTTCTTTCAGTGCGTGATCCCTTTAAATTTCCACACTTGCGCAGTATTTACAGTGGAGAAGCCGGTGAGCGGCCCAAGCGGAATCTTACCCTTACTGCACGGCCGCATGGCTGCACTGAGTAATGGGAACATCGCTAAATATCCAGGATTCCTTTGCATTGCACCTTCGTGTCCTGGTCAATATTTATCTCTCAAGCGCCATCATTAAAAAACAGATGATCTGGTCATTATCACACTGCTGTTTGAGGGAGCTTGCTGTGCACAAATTGGCTGCTACATTTCCTACATTACAACAGTGACGACATTTCAAAATCACTTCATTAGCTGTCAAATCATTTGGGAAGTTCTGAGGTCATGAAGGCGCTATAGAAATGCAATTTTGTTCTCTATTTATTTCACAGGTGCTAATGGGGAGCAGGGAAGAGGAAAATCAGCCTTTATACAGCTTAACTCATCATCCCATTCACATGCACTAATCTGAAGTGGTTGATACTAACCGATCCCGGTGTTCTGATTTGGGATTTATCCGTCATTGAGGCAACTGCCCTTCCCAAACCTGCGGGCCCACAACATTCAATCAGGGCATGTTACCAAGTGAGAAATCTAAATGCAAATTAGGCTTGGATTGCCTGGGCCTCGAGCACAGAGTGCCAGGACAACGAGGCTACGTGTGGCCCAGGAGAGCCGCAGGGTGGGCAAAGCTGCTTCTTAAATGAGATGTTGTCCTGGCTCCAACCACCCCTCATAACCAGTTCCATCTTCCAATGTAGTGAGTACGACCTACACGCGCCGCTTGGAAACCGTAGCTGTGTCCGGGTGCGGCGAGCCTCTGGGTTCTGGGGTGGAACAGGCATTCCAGAGGAGTCACCACGACAGTCATCAACTGCATCATGTGCCTGGAGGTGGAAGTTAACTGCTGGAACATAAAGAGGTGTTGTCCGAACTGGTTGGACCTGGACCAATCCATATTTTTGATTCTCAGTCTGTCGGCAGGTTGGATCTTGATCGGTTTTGTGACGCTGTTTTTCGAATCACGGAGGTTGCAGAGGTTGATTAAAGGGCCGAATTTTACAGACACACACACATGGGCCGTGGCCCTCAGAATCAGTTCCAACCTTTGAGTCGACGTACGAATAAGTTACGCTGTGGTCCCGTTGTGTAAATCCCAATTTACCGTTATTAAAATCGCATAGGAGTGTCAGGCTTGTTTGCAACTAGACTCAATTCGCAGGTCAGTTGTGGGGCACTAGTAACAGTTAATACGTTGATGTACATTGGAAAGAGAACGCACCCCTGTATCTGCTACTGCCCGGTAATAGGCTTCAAATTGTCTTATCCTCGACTGACTTGTGAGCCTCAAGCTCCACAATAAATGAAGTGATAGACTCAAAAGAAAAAAGACTTGGATTTGTATACCGCCTTTCAGGACCACCAGATGTCTCAAAGCACTTTGCAGGTAATGAAGTACTTTTGAAGTGTAGTCACTGTTGTAATGTAGGAAACATGGCAGCCAATTTGTGCACAGCAAGCTCCCACAAACAGCAATGTGATAATGACCAGATAATCTGTTTTTGTGATGTTGATTGAGGATTAAATATTGGCCAGGACACCAGGGATAACTCCCCTGCTCTTCTTCAAAATAGTGCCATGGGATCTTTCACATCCACCTGAGACTTGGTTCAACATCTCATCCGAAAGACAGCACCTCCAACAGTGCAGTATCACGCTCGATTTATGTGCTCAATTTCCTGGAGTGGACCTCCAACAACCTTCATGACTGAGAAGTGGGTGTGCTACCCACTGAGCCATAGCTGACACTGTAGAGAAATGCTTCTTTAGTCTGCCCTAATTTTGATCCTCCTAATCCTGGGCTGATGCCCTTTTCTTTTGCTGCCTTAGTATATCTTTTGCTGGTTTACTTGCATTAAAACAACAACTTGCATTTATACTGTTACGTATGCAATAAAGGTACAAACTGAGTACTGTTTAACTGAACAAAGTATACCCTGGCTCTGCTTTATTATGGCCCAAAGTGCCTGACTCACAAAATGACTGGCCTTTTATACCAGCGCAGCACCATGTGCGTGCTGCTCAGTGGCCTCCAACAATGACACCATCTGGTGGTTACAAACAGCATGTACATACATGACAATATCCTCCTCGAAGATCTTATCACAGTCTTTCACAGGTTGAGACAGTCCGGTGCTTTACACTCCTGGGTTGACCGTCTCAGTTCGATTCCGGCCTTGGGTGAATGTTCGGAGTCTGATGTGGCTGGTGGCTGGCTGACTGACTTGTTGGGGTGGCAGTGGCCATGTCAGGAATTGCAAGTCCATTTTTATTGAACAAGTCCATGATGGAAATTCCGGGTTCACTGATGACCCTTGAGTCCACTGGAGGCTGCTGGTAGGTTGGTTGGTTGTCAATGGTTTCTTCGTCCGACTGCTCTGGCTCATCTACGTGCCTCAACTTTGTTTGATCCATGTGTTTCCTGCAAGTTTGCCCATTCTTGAGCTTAATAACAAATACTCTGTTGCCCTCCTTGGCTATGGCCGTACCAGCAATCCATTTTGGACCCTGACCATAATTCAACACATATACAGGATCATTAACAGAAATCTCGCGTGACACAGTTGCGCGATCATGTTACCCTTGTTGACTCTGTCTTCTGTATTCAATATGATTACTTAAATCCAGGTTGACAAGAGATAACTTGGTCTTAAGACCTCTTTTCATCATGAGTTCAGCAGACGAAACCCCTCTGAGTGTGTGGGGTCTTGTCCTGTAACTCAGCAGTATGCAAGACAAGCGGGTCTGCAGTGACCCTTGGGTTACTCTCCTCATGCTTTGCTTGATAATTTGTACTGCACATTCTGCTTGCCCGTTGGATGCAGGCTTGAATGGTGCTGAACTTATATGTTTTATGCCGTTAAGTTTTACAAACTCCTGAAACTCCTGACTGGTGAAGCACGACCCGTTGTCGCTCACCACTATGTCAGGCAGATCATGTGTCGCGAACATGACATTGAGATTCTCTATGGTTGCCGTGGACTTACTAGATGACATGATTATGCATTCTATCCACTTCGAATAATTATCCACCACCAGTAAAAACATCTTGACAGGAAGTGACCTGCAAAATCTACATGAATCCTGGACCAAGGGTTGGATGGCCATGACCACAGACTCAATGGCGATTCCGCTGGTGCTTTGCTGAGCTGCATGCAGGTGTTGCTCTGAGGCACAGATGCTTCCAGCTCAGAATCAATTCCTGGCCACCATACGTGGGACCTGGCGATGGCCTTCAAAATCACTGTTGTGTATGGAGAAAGAGTCAGACTGAACACTGTGAGCTCAAAGTAAAGTGTGACCTTAGTCTTTTATTGCAGGTCTCCAGAGTGCCTCTCCAGTCTGTGAAGCCTTCTTAAATACCTGTGCTCCCAAGGGATTATGGGATCCCTTGGGACTCTAGGTAATGAGCCCTCTGGTGGCTGTACAGAGTAAATACAAGTCCACATATATAACAATATTCCCCAAAATCAATAGTGTAACTATTTATAATGTGAGTCGATCTGGGGCCCTTCTTGCCCTGGTTGATCATCTCGGTGTGAAAGCTGGTGTTGTTGAATCATTTGTGGGCACTCACTGGGCTGCTGTGCAGCTAGCTTTGCCGGGCTGCCTGGTGTGCTGGGACCTGCTGAGCTGCTGTGGATGATGGGTTCTGCTTCATGGTCAACCGTGGTGACGGTTGCCACTGGTGTGAGTGTTGGTGGATCAAAAAAGGTAAGGTCCAAGGTGGGTTGCTCAGGGTAGTCCGTGAATCTGAGTTTGATTTGGTCCAAGTGTTTCCGGTGAGTGAGTCCATTTGAAAGTTTGACCCGAAACACCCTGCTCCCCTCTTTGGCCATGACAGTGCCGGGAAGCCTGACATCGGTAGTGGGTAAAATGATGGAATCAATTATTAAGGATATCATAGCAGTGCATTTGGAAAGAGGTAATATGATAGGTCCAAGTCAGCATGGATTTGTGAAAGGGAAATCATGCTTAACAAATCTTCTGGAATTTTTTGAGGATATTTCCAGTAGAGTGGACAAGGGAGAACCAGTTGATGTGGTATATTTGGACTTTCAGAAGGCTTTCGACAAGGTCCCACACAAGAGATTAATGTGCAAAGTTAAAGCACATGGGATTGGGGGTAGTGTGCTGACATGGATTGAGAACTGGTTGTCAGACAGGAAGCAAAGAGTAGGAGTAAATGGGTACTTTTCAGAATGGCAGGCAGTGACTAGTGGGGTACCGCAAGGTTCTGTGCTGGGGCCCCAGCTGTTTACACTGTACATTAATGATTTAGACGAGGGGATTAAATGTAGTATCTCCAAATTTGCGGATGACACTAAGTTGGGTGGCAGTGTGAGCTGCGAGGAGGATGCTATGAGGCTGCAGAGCGACTTGGATAGGTTAGGTGAGTGGGCAAATGCATGGCAGATGAAGTATAATGTGGATAAATGTGAGGTTATCCACTTTGGTGGTAAAAACAGAGAGACAGACTAGGAAAAGGGGAGGTGCAAAGAGACCTGGGTGTCATGGTACATCAGCCATTGAAGGTTGGCATGCAGGTACAGCAGGCGGTTAAGAAAGCAAATGGCATGTTGGCCTTCATAGCGAGGGGATTTGAGTACAGGGGCAGGGAGGTGTTGCTACAATTGTACAGGGCCTTGGTGAGGCCACACCTGGAGTATTGTGTACAGTTTTGGTCTCCTAACCTGAGGAAGGACATTCTTACTATTGAGGGAGTGCAGCGAAGGTTCACCAGACTGATTCCCGGGATGGCGGGACTGACCTATCAAGAAAGACTGGATCAACTGGGCTTGTATTCACTGGAGTTCAGAAGAATGAGAGGGGACCTCATAGAAACGTTTAAAATTCTGACGGGTTTGGACAGGTTAGATGCAGGAAGAATGTTCCCAATGTTGGGGAAGTCCAGAACCAGGGGACACAGTCTAAGGATAAGGGGAAAGCCATTTAGGACTGAGATGAGGAGGAATTTCTTCACCCAGAGAGTGGTGAACCTGTGGAATTCTCTACCAGAGAAAGTTGTTGAGGCCAATTCACTAAATATATTCAAAAAGGAGTTAGATGGAGTCCTTACTACTAGGGGAATCAAGGGGTATGGTGAGAAAGCAGGAATGGGGTACTGAAGTTGCATGTTCAGCCATGAACTCATTGAATGGCGGTGCAGGCTAGAAGGGCCGAATGGCCTACTCCTGCACCTATTTTCTATGTTTCTATGTTTCTAGGACTCTAAGTCCGCATCGATACTGGGCCACCACACGTGGGATCTGGCTATCGCTTTCATCATTACGATGCCTGGGTGGGTACTGTGGAGGTCATTGATGAAGGTGTCTCTGTCCTTCTTGGGGACCACTACTCGATTGCCCCACAGAAGGCAGTCTGCCTGTATCGATATTTCACCTTTGCGCCGCTGGAAAGGCTTTACCTCTTCATGCATTTCCACTGGGACACTGGACCAGCTCCCATGAAGCACACAGCTTTTGACTAGAGATAATAAGGGGTCCTGGCTTGTCAAGTTTTGATCTGCCGGGCAGTGACGGGTGATTGCTCACTCTCAAATGCTTCCATAATGGCTAGACCTGCAGGCTGCGTCATTTCCACCCCCGTGGTGGGCATTGGCAGCCTACTGAGAGCATCGGCGCAGTTTTCTGTGCCTGGCCTGTGGCGGATGGCATAGATGTATGTGGACAACGTGAGCGCCCATCTCTGGATACGGGCTGATGTATTTATCCCTTTACTCTCGGAAAACAGGGATATAAGTGGCTTATGGTCAATTTCCATTTCGAATTTTAGCCCAAACAGGTATTCTTGCATTTTCTTTACCCCATAGACACACACTAATGCTTCTTTTTTAATCATGCTGTAGGCTCTCTTGGCCTTAGACAGACTCTTGGATGCATAAGAAACTGGTTGCAGTTTCCGAAAATCATTAGCTTGTTGCAATACACACCCGACGCCATATGATGACGCATCACATGCTAGTACCAAACGCTTACATGGATCATACAACACAAGCAATTTGTTTGAGCATAACAATTTTCTCGCTTTTACAAAGGCATTTTCTTGGCTTTTGCCCCAAATCCATTCGCCCCCTTTTCGTAGTAAGACATGTATTGGTTCTAGCAGTGTGCTGAGACCTGGTAAGAAGTTACCAAAGTAGTTCAAGAGTCCCAGAAATGAACGCAGCTCTGTCACGTTCTGTGGCCTCGGTGCGTTCTCGATTGCCTCCGTCTTCGCGTTGGTGGACCTGATGCCATCCGCCGCAAACCCCCTTCCCAGGAACTCCACTTCAGGCACTAGGAAAACCCTGAGCCCCACACGGTTGAGTCGACTAAGAGCCTCCTCCAGGTTCTGCGGGTGCTCGACTGTGTTCCGACCTGTGACCAAGATGTCAGCCTGGAAGACCACGGTATGCGGGACCAACTTCAGTAAACTTTCTGTTTTTCTGGAATATCACTGCCGCTGATCGGATTCCAAACAGGCATCTGTGATAAACAAAAAGACCCTTGGGCGTGTTGCTGCAGGTGAGGAGCTTCGATGATTCCTCCAGTTCCTGCATCATGTCGGCTAGAAGTCAGATCTAGCTTCGTGAGCATCTTTCCTCCCGCCAGCATTGCAAAGAGGTCGTTGGCTTTTGGTCATGGGTAATTGGTCTTCCAGGGAGAAATGATTTATAGTTACTTTGTAATCGCCACAGATTCTGACGGTGCCATCTCCCTTGAGGGCTGGGACAATAGGACTGGCCCACTCACTGAACTCGATCGGTGAAATGATGCCCTCTCTTTGCAGCCGGTCTAGCTCGATCTCTACCCTTTCTCTCATCATGTATGGTACTGCTCTCGCCTTGTGATGGATGGGTCACGCCCCCAGTATTAGGTGGATCTGCTTTTTTGCTCCTTGGAATTTCCCGATGCCTGGTTCAAACAGCGAAGGAAATTTGTTTAAGACCTGGACACACGAAGTGTCATTTCGCAGGCGATAGTTCCAGCGTATCTTTCCCAGCCAGCTCCTGCCGAGCAGCGTGGGACCATCGCCCGGTACCACCCAGAGTGGTAGCTTGTGCACCGCTCCATCGTAGGAGATCTTTACGGTAGCACTGTCGATTACAGGAATCAGTTCTTTAGGGTAAGTTCTTAGTCTCATGGAGTTAAGACTGGCCTTGAGGCCTTGTTGCACCACAACCTTTCGAAAGTCTTTTTGCTCATGATAGACTAGTCCGCGCTCGTATCCAGCTCCATTGATATCGGGAGTCCATTTAGTTCAACATTCAGCATTATCGGGGGACAATTCATGGTGAATGTGTGCACCCCATGTACCTCTGCCTCCTCTATCTGAGGCTCTGTTTCGTCGTGATCCTCCATGGACCTGTCCTCTTCTGCAACGTCATGGTTTGTAGATTTAACAGGCTTTGCAGCTCGCGTGCACACTCGTTGGAGGTGTCCCATTGTTCCACAGCCTTTGCAAACGTATCCTTTGAATCGGCATGAATGGAAACGATGATCACACCCGCAGTGCCAACAAGGTGTTAATGGCCTTGCATTCATCACCCTTGATGGTGGACTCTGAGTCATCTGCGGACATGTAGCTGCAGATATGTGTGACCTGTCCTGTACGTTACGATTCAAAAACAACATCACTTTGTTCACAGTACTTGTAGCTGCACTTGTGTGCTGAGAGATTTGCTTAGTATTGTCACTGGTGGCAATGAACGCCTGGGCTATCGCTTTGGCCTGACACAAGGTTGGGGTCTCTACAGTCAAAAGCTTGCGAAGTATGGTTTCGTGGCCAATGCCAAGTACGAAAAAGTCTCTGAGCATGTGCTCCAAATGTCCTTCAAATTCGCAATGTCCTGCAAGGCGTTTCAGCTCGGCGACATAATTCGCCACTTCATGGCCTTTAGACCTTTTGTAGGTGTAGAACCGGTATCTCGCCATCAGAACGCTTTCCTAAGGGTTCAAATGCTCTCAGACCAGTGTGCACAAATCGTCGTACGATTTCTCCGTGCATTTCGTTGGAGTGAGCAGATTCTTCATGAGGCCATATGTTGGTTCCCCACAGACGGTGAGGAGGATCGCCCTTCGTTTGGCAGCACCATCCAGCTCGTTGGCCACGAAGCATTGGTCGAGTCGCTACACAAAAGTTTCCCAATCATCTCCCTCCGAAAATTTCCCCAGGATGCCCACTGTTCTCTGCATCTTTGGGTTCGCTATCTGTATCTCATCGCCAGTTGTTGTGTATGGAGAAAGAGTCAGACTGAACACTGTGAGCTCAAAGTAAATTGTGACCTTAGTCTTTTATTTCAGGTCTCCAGAGTGACTCTCCAACCTGGGAAGCCTTCTTAAATACCTGTGCTCTCAAGGGATTATGGGATCCCTTGGGACTCCGGGGAATGAGCCCTCTGGTGGCTGTACAGAATAAATAAAAGTCCACACATATAACAATTACGATACCAGGATGTGTGCTGTGTAACTCATGTACAAACTTCTCTCTCCCTTTCTTAGGCATTACAACACGATTGCCCCACAATATGCAACCTGCTTGAAGAGACAGTTCGTCCTTACAACGAATGTATGGTTTGGCCTCCTCACACATTTGCTTAGGTATGGCAGACCAATCCCCTTTGAGGATGCAACCCTTTACCACTGATAATATCGGGTCCTGCCTTGTCCAGGTCTTAACTTGTGAGCCGTGACAGGGGTACCTTCATTCTCAAAAGAATCCATGATTAACATTGAATCTACCTTTTGTGGCGTTTCAACCTCCGGTGTGGGCAACGGCAACCGGCTCAAAGTATCGGCAAAATTTTCTGTGCCAGGCCTATGGTGAATGACATAATCATAGGCAGATAATGTCAGCACCCACCTTTGGATGCGGGATGAAACATTGGTACTGATACCTTTGCTCTCGGAAAACAACAAAATGAGCGGCTTGTGATCAGTCTCTAATTCTAACCTCAGACCGAACAGGTATTGATGCATCTTTTTAATACCGTACACACAAGCTAAAGCTTCTTTTTCTACCATACTATAGGCTCTTCCTGCTTTAGACAAACTTTTGGATGCATACGCGACAGATTGAAGTTTCTCCGACTCATTGGCTTGTTGTAACACGCAACCAATTCCATATGACGATGCGTCACAGACCAAAACTAAACGTTTACATGGGTCATAATGTACCAGCAGCTTGTTCAAGCAAAGCAGATTGGTGGCTTTCTCGAAAGCTCTATCTTGCAATGCGCCCCACATCCAGTTGTTGTCTTTTCTCAAGAGCATGTGCAGTGGTTCAAGTAAGATACTCAATTTAGGTAGTGTTGTGTATCTGTAAAGCATGCACACCCCGGTTCCGCCACCAGGGAATGCATCCCCTGACGTCCCAAGGGATCCCAGCATCCCTTGGGAGCACTGTATATAAGCCGGCCCCGAAGGCCTGTTCCTCACTCTGGACTGTCTCAATAAAGACTGAGGTCACTGTTACTTTAACCTCCCTGTCTGCAGTCTCATCTGTGTTAGCAATACAATAACTGACGACGAATATATGAATCCAACACAAAGATGCAGCAAACGGTGGGCATCCTGGAAAAGTTCTCAGAGGGTGAGGACTGGGAAGCCTATGTCCAATGGCTAGACCAGTACTTTGTAGCCAATGAGCTGGATGGAGAAGGAAGCGCTGCAAAAAGTAGAGCGGTCCTCCTCACGGTCTGCGGGACACCAACATGCAGCCTCATGAAGAATCTTCTGGCTCCAGTGAAACCCACAGATAAGTCGTATGAGGAGCTGTGTACACTGGTTCGAGAGCATCTTAACCTGAGGGAGAGCGTGCTGATGGTGAGGTATCGGTTCTACACGTGCCAGCGACCTGAAGGTCAGGAAGTGGCGAGCTACGTCGCCGAGCTAAGGCGTCTTGCAGGACAATGTGAGTTTGATGGCTACCTGGAGCAAATGCTCAGAGAATTTTTTGTACTGGGCATTGGCCACGAGACCATCCTACGAAAACGCTTGACTGTAGAAACACCGACCCTCAGTAAGGCCATTGCGATAGCACAGGCGTTTATGTCCACCAGTGATAACACCAAACAAATCTCTCAGCACACAAGTGCTAGCAATGTTCATAAATTAACTGGAACTGTGTTTGCGAGCAGAAATATACAGGGCAGAACCCACAAGTCTGCAACTACCAGCAGGCCTCAGGTGACTCAGATGATTTATAGTCCGCAACAAAGGATGAATGCAAGGCAATTCACTCCTTGTTGGCTTTGTGGAGGCTACCATTCAGCCTATTCATGCCGCTTCAAAGGGTATGCTTGCAAGAGCTGTGGAACAATGGGGCACCTCCAACGAGCTTGCAGACAAGCTGCAAGCTCTGCAAAACCTGCTAACCACCACGTGGCAGAGGAAGATCGGTCCATGGTGGATCAAAGCAATTTCGAGCCTCAGAGAGAGAAGGCAGATGCTGAAGTACACAGGGTGCACACATTTTCAATGAAATGCCCACCTATAATGCTAAATGTAAATTTGAATGGCCATGGAACTGGACACTGGCGCTAGCCAATCCATCATGAGTAAAAAGATGTTTTAGAGACTGTGGTGCAACAAAACACTCAGACCAGCCCTGAGCCCCATCCACACGAAACTGAGAACGTACACCAAAGAGCTCATCACTCTCCTGGGCAGCACCATGGTCAAGGTCACCTACGAGGGCACAGTGCACGAACTGCCTCTCTGGATTGTCCCAGGCGATGGCCCCACACTGCTTGGAAGGAGCTGGCTGGGCAAAATCCGCTGGAACTGGGATGACATCCGAGCGCTATCACATGTCGATGAGGCCTCATGCACCCAGGTACTTAACAAATTTCCTTCCCTTTTTGAGCCAGGCATTGGAAACATTTCCGGGGCGAAGGTACGGATCCACTTGGTTCCAGAGGCACGACCCATTCACCACAAGGCGCAAGCGGTACCTCACATGATGAGGGAGAGAGTGGAAATCGAGCTGGACAGGCTGCAACGCGAGGGCATCATCTCCCCAGTGGAATTCAGCGAGTGGGCCAGCCCGATTGTTCCAGTACTCAAAAGTGATGGCACGGTCAGGATTTGCGGCGATTATAAAGTAACTATTAATCGTTTCTCGCTTCAGGACCAATACCCGCTACCTAAGGCAGACGACCTATTTGCGAGGCTGGCAGGAGGCAAGACCAAGCTTGATGTGACTTCGGCCTACATGACGCAGGAGCTGGAGGAGTCTTCAAAGGGCCTCACCTGCATCAACATGCACAAGGGACTGTTCATCTACAACAGATGCCCGTTTGGAATTCGGTCGTCTGCAGCGATCTTCAGAGAAACATGGAGAGCCTACTCAAGTCGGTACCACGCATGATGGTTTTTCAGGACGACATATTGGTCATGGGTCGGGACATCTACAAAACCTGGAGGAGGTCCTCCAGCGACTGGATCAAGTAGGGCCGGGGCTGAAGAGGTCGAAATGCGTCTTCATGGCAACAGAAGTGGAAAAAGATCGCGGTGGACGGCATTCGGCCCACAG
Source organism: Pristiophorus japonicus (assembly GCF_044704955.1). Lineage (NCBI taxonomy): Eukaryota > Metazoa > Chordata > Chondrichthyes > Pristiophoridae > Pristiophorus > Pristiophorus japonicus. The sequence goes on along the minus strand of NC_091984.1, from coordinate 14,085,077 downwards.
ACGCCAAGCCAGAAGCTATCAGGAACACACCCAGGCCACAGAACGTCAGGGAGCTGCAGTCATTCCTGGGACTCCTCAACTAATTTGGTAACTTCCTACCGGGGTTAAGCACCCTCTTTTAGTCCCTACATGGGTTATTGCGTAAAGGTGAGAACTGGGTATGGGGAAAAAAACAAGTCATTGCTTTTGAGAAAGCCAGAAATATTTTATGCTCCAACAAGCTGCTTCTGTTGTATAACCCGTGTAAAAGACTTGTGCTAGCATGTGACGCGTCGTCGTATGGAGTCGGGTGTGTATTACAAAAAGCTAACGTTGCGGGGAAGTTGCAATCTGTCGCCTATGCCGCCAGGAGCTTGTCTAAGGCCGAGAGGGCCTACAGCATGATTGAGAAAGAGGCATTAGCGTGTGTGTTCGGGGTAAAGAAACTCCATCGGTACCTGTTTGGCCTCAAATTTGAGCTGGAAACCGATCACAAGCCTCTCACATTCCTGTTCGCTGAAAACAAGGGAATAAATTCTAATGCCTCAGCCCGCATACAAAGGTGGGCACTCAGCGTATAATTATACCATCCGCCATAGACAAGGCATCGAGAACTGTGCAGATGCTCTCAGTCGGCTACCATTGCCATCACGGGGGTGGAAATGGCGCAGCCTGCGAACTTGTTGATGGTGGCGCAGCCCACAGACTTGTTGATGATCATGGAAGCATTTGAAAATGATAAATCACCTGTCACGGCCTGCCAGATTAGGACTTGGACCAGCCAAGATTCTCTGCTGTCCCTAGTAAAAAACTGTATACTGCATGGGAGCTGGGCCAGCATCCCCATTGAAATGAAAGAGCTCATCAAGCCGTTCCAGTGGCGAAAGGACGAGCTGTCCATTCAAACAGACTGCCTGCTGTAGGGTAACCGCGTAGTGCTACCCAAAAAGGACAGGGAGACGTTCATCCCGGATCTCCACAGCACACACCTGGGTATAGTAATGATGAAAGCAATAGCCAGATCCCACGTGTGGTGGCCCAGTATTGACTCTGACTTAGAGTCCTGTGTACGGCAATGCAGCGTGTGTGCTCAGTTGAGCAACGTGCCCAAAGAGGCACCACTAAGTTTGTGGTCCTGGCCCTCCAGACCATAGTCAAGGATCCATGTCGACTATGCAGGCCCGTTTCTCGGTAAAATGTTCCTGGTGGTGGTGGATGCTTTTTCAAAATGGATTGAATGTGAAATAATGTCGGGAAGCACCACCACCGCCACCATTGAAAGCCTGAGGGCCATGTTTGCCACCCATGGCCTGCCTGACATACTGGTCAGTGACAATGGGCCATGTTTCACCAGTGCCGAATTTAAAGAATTCATGACCCACAATGGGATCAAACATGTCACCTCGGCCCCGTTTAAACCAGCCTCCAATGGGCAGGCAGAGCAGGCAGTACAAACAATCAAACAGAGCCTTAAACGAGTCACAGAAGACTCACTCCAAACCCGCCTGTCCCGAGTACTGCTTAGCTACCGCACGAGACCCCACTTGCTCACAAGGGTGTCCCCGGCTGAGCTACTCATGAAAAGGACACTTAAAACCAGACTCTCGCTGGTTCACCCCAACCTGCATGATCAGGTAGAGAGCAGGCGGCAGCAACAAAATGTAAACGATGGTCGCGCCACTGTGTCACGGGAAATTGATCTGAATGACCCTGTGTATGTGCTAAATTATGGACATGGTCCCAAGTGGATCGCGGGCACGGTGATAGCTAAAGAAGGGAGTAGGGTGTTTGTAGTCAAACTAGACAATGGACAAATTTGCAGAAAGCACCTGGACCAAATGAGGCTGCGGTTCACAGACTGCCCTGAACAACCCACAGCAGACACCACCTTTTTCGAGCCCACAACACACACCCAAAGGATCAACGACACCACCCCGGACCAGGAAATCGAACCCATCACGCCCAACAGCCCAGCATGGCCAGGCTCACCCAGCAGCCCTGCAGGGCCAACAACGAGGGCACAGCCAACACACCAGAACAGACATTTGTACCGAGGCAGTCCACCAGGGAAAGAAAGGCTCCCGACCGCCTCATCTTTTAAATAGTTCTCACTTTGACTTTGGTGGGGAGTGATGTTGTGTATCTGTAAAGCATGTACTCCCATGTTCCGCCACCAGGGAGCGCATCCCCTGAAGTCCAAAGGGATCATAGCATCCCTTGGGAGCACTGTATATAAGTCGGCCCATAAGGCCTGTTCCTCACTCTGGAGTCTCTTAATAAAGACTGAGGTCACTGTTACTTTAACCTCCCTGTGTGCAGTCTCATCTGTGTTCGGAACACAATAGGTAGGAAGTTACCAAAGTAGTTGAGTAGACCCAGGAACAAAAGCAGTTCTGTCACGTTCTGCTGCTTGGGTGCATTCTTGATGGCTTTGGTTTACACATCAGTCGGTCTGATGTCCTGTTTAACTGAACAAGGTATACCCTTGGCTCTGCTTTATTACGGCCCAAAGTGCCTGACTCACACAATGGCTGGCCTTGTATACCAGAGCAGCACCATGTGTGTGCTGCTCAGTGGCCTCCAACAATGACGCCATCTGGTGGCTACAAACAGCGTGTACACACATGACATGTACAGCATCCTTAACATTGTAAAATGTCCCCAGGCACTTCGCAGGAGCATTATCAGACAAACTGTGACACCGAGCCACCTAAGCCAATGACCAAAGTGTCTTAAAGAAGGAAAGAGAGGCTGAGAGGCGGAGAAGCTCAGGGAGAGAATTCCAGAGCTGAGAGGCTCGGCAGCTGAAAGCACGGCCAACAATGATGGAGCAAAGAAAATCACAGGAGTCCAGAATTGGAGGAGCGCAGATATCTCTCGAGAAGGTTTCAGACATAGGGACAGGCGATGTCACGGTGGGCTTTGAAAAGAAAGAGGAGAATTTTAAAATCGATGCTTTGCTTAACCGGGAGCCAATATAGGTCAGCGAGCACAGGGGTGATGGGTGAGTGGGCCTCAGTGTGAGTTAGGACACGGGCAGCAGGGTTTTGAGTGAGCTCAAGTTTTCGGAAGCTACCAAGTGACAGGCCATCCAGGAGAGCTATCCCTTTAAATCAAATTCCCTTTGAGGCATCACTTCAAACTCAATACAACACGGTGGAGTTCATGTTGCTCTCATAGCTGTCACAAGACTGTCCCTTATTGAACACTCATGTCAGCCACTGGGGACTGGAAAAAAATAATACCGAGTTGTACGTAACAACTGCAGCACTGTATCAAGTATTATTTGGCAACCGCACAGAATTCAAGTTGAGGGATCAGTAATTCTGCATAAAACATTGGTGCGCGCACACTTCAAACGTTGCATTTAAAATTTAGTCACCCCACTTCCAAAATAATATAATAGAAACATTCACGAACCAGCAAGGGAGAGAGAGAGCAACAAAAGGAAATGGCTAGCTTTGATCACTGCACTTTGCAAGCAGGCAAAGTGGGAAAAATTATTCAATCCAGCAAAAAGAGCGAGAGATCGAATTAGTATTTATAATGCATTTTCTGATGACCAAACATTCAAGACACTTAGGGAGTAGTGATGGACACTGAGACGGAAGTGGGAGAGAAGGTGGAGCAGGTGGCCGTAATGCAAAAAGAGGTGAGCTTCAAAAAGACTTTCGTAGGAGGAGAGAGAGATAGCAAGACAGAGTGGTGTAGGGAGAGTGTTCTAGCGTGCAGGCATATTGTAGCTGAATATCCTGCCACTGATGATAGACTGCAGGAAGTTAAAGATACACGGTAGGCTAAAATTAGCAGAGCAGAGAATGTTTTCAGATCATCTCATCATCACCATCATAGGCAGTCCCTGAAAATCGAGGAAGACTTGCTTCCACTCGAAAAGTGAGTTCTCAGGTGATTGTACAGTCCAATACGGGAATTACAGTCTCTGTCACAGGTGGGATAGACAGTGGTTGAAGGAAAGGGTGGGTGGGGAAGCCTGGTTTGCCGCACGCTCCTTTCGCTGTCTGCGCTTGATTTCTGCGTGCTCTCGGCGACGAGACTCAAGGTGTTCAACGCCTTCCCAGATGCTCTTCCTCCACTTTGGGCAGTCTTTGGCCAGGGACTCCCTGGTGCCGGTGGGGTTGTTGCGCTTTATCAAGGGGGCTTTGAGGGTGTCCTTGAAACGTTTCCTCTGCCCACCTGGGGCACGCTTGCCGTGTAGGAGTTCCAAGTAGAGAGCTTTCTTATTGAGTCTCATGTTGGGTATGCGGACGATGTGGCCTGCCCAACAGAGCTGGCCAAGTGTGGTCAGTGCTTCGATGCTGGGGATGTTGGTCTGAGCAAGAACCCTGACGTTGGTGCGTCTGTCCTCCCAATGGATTTGCAGGATCTTGTGGAGGCAGCGCTGGTGGTACATCTCCAGTGCTTTGAGGTGTTTGCTGCATATGGTCCATGTCTCTGAGCCATATAAGAGGGCGGGCATCACTACTACCCTATACACTATAATCGTGGTGCCAGATTTGATGTCCTGGTCTTCAAACACTCTCTTCCGCAGGCGACCGAAGGCTGCACTAGCACACTGGAGGCGGTGTTGGACCACTCATTGGGCACTCAAAGACCAACATAAGAAAGTCCGACACAGCCAGTGCCTCAGTGCCAACCTGGCGACCCTCGATGACCCCCAGACGCAGTGCCCACAGCGCCTGGTCTGCCCTCAAGGCCACCATAACCAGCGCCTGTGAAGAGACGCTCGGTCACTCAACCAAGAAACACCAAGACTGGTTTGACGAAAACGACCAGGAGATCCAGGTGCTAATAAACCACAAGCGCAAGGCATTTCTGAACTTCAAGCTGCAACCCAATTCGGGAGCAGCAAAGCAGCTCCACAGGCGGCTGAAGGCTGAGATCCAACAAAACACCCGTGACCTAAAGAATAGATGGTGGGTGGAGAAAGCACAGGAGATCCATCAGCTGGCCGACAGCAATGGCGTGCGAGGATGCTTCACTGCAGTTAAGTCCACCTATGGCCCAAGCAAGCAAGGCGTCACCCCACTACTGACCAAGAACAGGGAGGCACTCATTTAGAACACCGAGGCAGTCAGGGCCCATTGGAAGGAGCATTTTGAAGATTTCCTCAATCGAGACTCTTCCTTCGACACGAGTGTCCTCGACTCCATCTCGCTGCATGCTACCCGCCACCATCTCAGATCTTCTAACCGGAACCCCTCAGTTCTTAAAAATTGAAGCCCCTTTTCCAACCTTCCTTTTTCCTCCAAATTTCTTGAACGTGAAGTCGCCTCCCAGATTCCTGTTCATCTCTTCCACAACGACCTCCAATCAGGTTTCTGTCCCCTGTCTCTTGCTGAAGCAGACTTTATAATCTCATCCATGGCCATTTCTCTTCGAGGAATACATAAGAACATAAGAACATAAGAATTAGGAACAGGAGTAGGCCATCTAGCCACTCGACCCTGCTCCGCCATTCAACAAGATCATGGCTGATCTGGCCATGGATTCAGCTCCACTTACCCGCCCGCTCCCCGTAACCCTTAATTCCCTTATTGGTTAAAAATACCCACCTTGAAGAAGTTTTGCTCTCCTCTCTGACGGGATTTCTATTTGTCTCTTTTACCTTGTTCATCATCATTGCTTTCTGCTTCTCATGTTTGAGCAGGTACCTGTCCTATTACCATCTCCTTTTGATTTGTTCAATCATATGTTTTGTCATTTACTCACTCCTGCCTTCCACCCTATCACAGACCTTCGCTTTTGTTCTTTCCCCCTCTCCCCCCTTTCCCCCCTTTCCCTGCCCCTGCACGCGCTTAAAATCTGTTGTTGTGTATGTAGGCACCACGATGCTGGGAATGACGTGAGTAGCAGGTTTAGTGAGTTGGTCTTACCGCAGGTGAACGGTCCACAGCCAGATAGGGAATGGAAGACCAGCAGGAAGAGCAGTGCAAGGAAGGTAGTGCAGGAGTCCCCTGCGGTCATCCCCCTGCAAAACAGATACACCGCTTTGAGTACTGTTGAGGGGGATGACTCATCAGGGGAGGGCAGCAGCAGCCAAGTTATTGGCACCGTGGCTGGCTCTGTTGCACAGGAGGGCAGGAAAAAGAGTGGGAGAGCAATAGTGATAGGGGATTCAATTGTAAGGGGAATACATAGGCGTTTCTGCGGCCGCAACCGAGACTCCAGGATAGTATGTTGCCTCCCTGGTGCAAGGCTTAAGGATGTCTCAGAGCGGGTGCAGGACATTCTGAAAAGGGAGGGAGAACAGCTAGTTGTCGTAGTGCACATTGGTACCAACGACATAGTTAAAAAAAGGGATGAGGTCCTACGAGACGAATTTAAGGAGCTAGGAGCTAAATTAAAAAGTAGGACCTCAAAAGTAGTAATCTCGGGATTGCTACCAGTGCCACGTGCTAGTCAGAGTAGGAATCGCAGGATAGCGCAGATGAATACGTGACTTGAGCAGTGGTGCAGCAGGGAGGGATTCAAAATCCTGGGGCATTGGAACCGGTTCTGGGGGAGGTGGGACCAGTACAAACCGGATGGTCTGCACCTGGGCAGGACCGGAACCAATGTCCGAGGGGGAGTGTTTGCTAGTGCTGTTGGGGAGGAGTTAAACTAATATGGCAGGGGGATGGGAACCAATGCAGGGAGACAGAGGAAAACAAAATGGAGACAGAAGCAAAAGACAGAAAGGAGATGAGTAAAAGTGGAGGGCAGAGAAACCCAAGGCAAAAAACAAAAAGGGCCAATGTCCAGCAAAATTCTAAATGGTCAAAGTGTAATAAAAAGGCAAGCCTGAAAGCTCGGTGCCTCAATGCGAGGAGTATTCGAAACCCAGGAGAGGGCTCTGAGCTAGTTAGAGTGGGTGAGAGCGCAGATGAACAGGACCCCAAGAAAGAATGCAAAAGGCAGGAGGCAACAGAGCAGAGTAGCACTGGTGTAAGTGTAAACCACAAGGTAGGGACAATATGTATGAATATAAAGGGGCTGCAGGAGGGGTCAAAACTAAATATCATGGTTTAAAAACTAGTATTAAAACACTCTACATAAATGCACACAACATTTGAAATAAAGTAAATGAGTTGACGGCAAAAATCATTACAAATGGGTATGATTTGGTGGCCATTACCGAAACGTGGTTGCAGGCTGGCCAAGACTGGGAATTAAACATACAGGGGTATCTGATATTTCGGAAGGTTAGACAAGAAGGGAAAGGAGGTGGGGTAGCTCTGTTAATAAAGGATGATATCAGGGCAGTTGTGAGAGATGATATTGGTTTGAATTAACAAAATGTTGAATCATTGTGCGTGGAGATTAGAGATAATAAGGGGAAAAAGTCACTGGTGGGCGTAGTTTATAGGCCCCCAAATAATAACTTCACGGTGGGGCGGACAATAATCAAGGGAATAATAGAGGCATGTGAAAAAGGAATGGCAGTAATCATGGGGGATTTTAACCTACATATCGATTGGTCAACTCAAATCACATGGAGTAGCCTTGAGGAGGAATTCATAGAAAGCATACGGGATTGTTTCTTAGAACAGTGTGTTACAGAACCTACAAGGGAGCAAGCGATCTTAGATCTGGTCCTGTGTAATGAGACAGGAATAATAAACGATCTCCTAGTAAAAGATCCTCTCGGAATGAGTGATCACAGTATGGTTGAATTTGTAATACAGATTGAGGGTGAGGAAGTAGTGTCTCAAACGAGCGTACTATGCTTAAACAAAGGGGACTACAGTGGGATGAGGGCAGAGTTAGCTAAAGTAGACTGGGAACACAGACTAAACGGTGGCACAATTGAGGAACAGTGGAGGACTTTTAAAGAGCTCCCTTCATAATGCTCAACAAAAATATGTTCCAGTGAAAAAGAAGGGCGGTCAGAGAAGGGATAACCAGCCGTGGATAGCCAAGGAAATAAAGGAGAGTATCAAATTAAAAACCAATGCGTATAAGGTGGCCAAGGTTAGTGGGAAACTGGAAGATTGGGAAAATTTTAAACGACAGCAAAGAATGACTAAGAAAGCAATAAAGAAAGGAAAGATAGATTACGAAAGTAAACTTGCGAAAAACATAAAAACAGATAGTAAAAGCTTTTACCAATTTATAGAACGGAAGAGAGTGACTAAAGTAAATGTTGGTCCCTTGGAAGATGAGAAGGGAGATTTAATAATGGGAAATGTGGAAATGGCTGAGACCTTAAACAATTATTTTGCTTCGGTCTTCACAGTGGAAGACACAAAAACCATGCCAAAAATTGCTGGTCATGGGAATGTGGGAAGGGAGGACCTTGAGGCAATCACTATCACTGGGGAGATAGTGCTGGACAGGCTAATGGGACTCAAGGTAGACAAGTCCCCTGGTCCTGATGAAATCCATCCCAGGGTATTAAAAGAGATGGCGGAAGTTATAGCAGATGCATTCGTTATAATCTACCAAAATTCTCTGGACTCTGGGGAGGTACCAGCGGATTGGAAAGCAGCTAATGTAACGCCTCTGTTTAAAAAAGGGGGCAGACAAAAGACAGGTAACTATAGGCCTGTTAGTTTAACAACTGTAGTGCGGAAAATGCTTGAAGCTATCATTAAGGAAGAAATAGCGGGACATCTGGATAGGAATAGTGCAATCAAGCAGTCGCAACATGGATTCATGAAGGGGAAATCATGTTTAATTAATTTACTGGAATTCTTTGAGGATATAACAAGCCTGGTGGATGGAGGTGTACCGATGGATGTGGTGTATTTAGATTTACAAAAGGCATTCGATAAGGTGCCACACAAAAGGTTACTGCAGAAGATAGAGGTACGCGGAGTCAGAGGAAATGTATTAGCATGCATAGAGAATTGGCTGGCTAACAGAAAGCAGAGAGTCGGGATAAATGGGTCCTTTTTGGGTTGGAAATCGGTGGTTAGTGGTGTGCCACAGGGATTGGTGCTGGGACCACAATTGTTTACAATATACACAGATGACCTGGAAGAGGGGACAGAGTGTAGTGTAACAAAATTTGCAGATGACACAAAAATTAGTGGGAAAGCGGGTTGTTTAGAGGACACAGAGAGGCTGCAAAGAGAATGGGCTAAGGTTTGGCAGATGGAATACAATGTAGGAAAATGTGAATTCATCCAACTTGGGAAAAAAAAACAGTAAAAGGGAATATTATTTGAATGGGGAGAAATTACAATGTGCTCCGGTGCAGCGGGACCTGGGGGTTCTTGTGCATGAATCCCAAAAAGTTAGTTTGCAGGTGCAGCAGGTAATCAGGAAGGCGAATGGAATGTTGACCTTCATTGCGAGAGGGATGGAGTACAAAAGCAGGGAGGTCCTGTTGCAACTGTACAGAGTATTGGTGAGGCCGCACCTCGAGTACTGCATGCAGTTTTGGTCACCTTACTTAAGGAAGGATATACTAGCCTTGGAATGGGTACAGAGACAATTCACTAGGCTGATTCCAGAGATGAGGGGGTTACCTTATGATGATAGATTGAGTAGACAAGGTCTTTACTCGTTGGAGTTCAGAAGGATGAGGGGTGATCTTATAGAAACATTTAAAATAATGAAAGGGATAGACAAGATAGAGGCGGAGAGGTTGTTTCCACTGGTCGGGAGACTAGAACTAGGGGACACAGCCTCAAAATACGGAGGAGCTAATTTAAAACCGAGTTGAGAAGGAATTTCTTCTCCCAGAGGGTTGTGAATCTGTGGAATTCTCTGCCCAAGAAAGCAGTTGAGGCTAGCTCATTGAATGTATTCAAATCACAGATAGATAGATTTTTAAGCAATAAGGGAATTAAGGGTTATGGGGAGCGGGCAGGTAAGTGGAGCTGAGTCCATGGCCAGATCAGCCATGATTTTTTTGAATGGCGGAGCAGGCTCGAGGGGCTAGATGGCCTACTCCTGTTCCTCATTCTTATATTCTCATGTTCTTATGTAGTAATGACTCCACTAGGCAGGGTATGGTACTTAAACTGTGCAGACCTGCAATCCTTTATTAGCAGCTCCTGAGTGACGACAACAAGCTGTGCGTTCCTTTTTATACTGGGTTACCTGCCATGTGCATGCAACCCCTGGGTCTCCAGCAACAGCACCCTCTAGTGTACCGGTAAGCTTTGTACAGTACAAGTGTACATTCAATGTTACATGACAGTGTTACACACATCACACAATGAACAGGCATGCCTATACAACATGTTACATCTCTAACTTTTTCCAGAACTGACGAAAGCTCATCGACCTGAAAGGTTAACTCCCTTCGCCTCACCATTGACAGCTGTGCTTGCAGCTGTCTCGGCCCCATGCTCTGGAATTCCCTCCCTAACCCCCTCCATTCCTCTTGCCCTTTTTAAGATGGTTGGTAAAACTCATTTATTTGACCAAGTTTCTTTCCCTCCTCTTGAAATCTTCTTTTCCTTAAAATTCTTGCACCTCTGAGAAGCACCTGAAGATATTTTTCTTTAATAAGTGCATTATATAACGGTAGCATAACAATTATGTTGCTGGCCTAGTAATCCAGAGGTCTGTCCTAATGATCGGGGGACATGAGTTCAAATCCCACCACTGCAACTAGAGAATTTAAATTCAGCTAATTAAATACTTCTGGAATAAAATGCTGGTATCACTAATGGTGACCATGAAACTACTGGATTGTTGTAAAAACCCATGTATTTCACGAATGTCCTTACCCGGTCTGGCCTGTATGTGACTCCAGACCCACAGCAATGTGGTTGACTTTGAAATGGCCTTGCAAGCCATTCAGTTGTCAAGAAGGTGGCTAACCACCACCTTCTCAAGGGTAATTAGGGATGGCAATAAATGCTGGCCTTTTGAGTGATGTCCACATCCCATGAATGAATAAAAAATATATAAATGTATGTAGTCGTCATCTCGTAGTTTAGCAGTATTTTTGCCTGTTACTTCAAAACTGTGGGACTCCTTGCCTCCTTACTTTCCTTCCAAACTCATCATTGTGATGACTGTAACCGTTAACTGTGTCACCTCTCTGCAGCCTAGGTGATGCATTGAGCTATTGCTTGTGGCACTTCAACACTTCAAATTGGTTGCTCAGTAAAGAAATGGCCACTTGTAATGGAAAACAATTGGCGATGATAAAGAAAATTGTTCATGCCCCCAAACGTCCACTTTAATGTGTTTCTACTAATCCAAATGCCACATCCCTGGATGTTTTGACCATTTTTTCCACAGCAAAAGAGATTTTGAAAAAGAACTGCTTTTGTTTTAGGAGGCACCAGGTGAAAGGTTGATCAGAATTTGCTTCTCCCAGAGACTAAACAATAAGTGGTTTGTTTGTTTATGTATTCTGAAAGATATGCCGCACCATTGTGTTGGAAAACCCTTTGATCTCAGGCCTGTGAGAGGGACAGGCTTCTTGACACAATGAGATGCTGTAAAGAACACAAAATAGATGCCAAGAAAGGCAGTCGGGTTTTTGGAAGCAGGATGCTTGACAGGCAGTTAGGGAAAGAGCCATGAAAGACAGGAGACTGCGACGAGAGTGATTCTGCCTTGGGCGGCTGAACACCATGCAGAGAAATTACTCTGTTTAAGTAAGACAGGGGTAGCCTTGTGTGTCCTTTCTTTTGTATCATTCTGTGAATATAAGTTGTACCAATAAATTTGTGGATCTATTCGTAACTACTGTACTCTACGTTTGTCCCTGTTGTGAGGTAAAGTAGTGTATATTTCAAAGCAAACTTCGGCTTATCAAATGAACTCAGTCCACTTCTGGAGATGTGGAAGAGACACACCTATGATGGGCTGAATACCCAATACAGATCACAAGGCTATTGTTCCATCCCCAGGCCATGCGAATGTATAGGTAGATATGGGGCAGTGGGAGTCAATTCCTATAAAATAAGATGCTCAGACCATTCATGGGAACAAGCGATGCCAGGCAACGTTGAGAAGGTATCTAGGTTGGACCCAAATTTGGAACGCCAAGTCTTACCATGTATGAAAAAAAAATCGTGGCCATTACTACTGAAAAAGTTTGAGTTGGAAGGCACTTTAAAGTGATCAGCAGATGAAATAAGGCTAGTAAATTAATTGAAGTGTTTTCAAATTGTGAGAACTAGCTAAATGAATAGTTGGAAGGAATTTCTTACCGATGGGATTGGCTTATGAAACCATCTGTATTCCGGGTAAGGCTGAGTTAATTGATCCTTTTAAAGAAGTGCTGGACAGATTAGTGTTGCAGGAGTGTATATAGATAGGTTGATATTTTGAGCAATGATAGAAGAGAGGTTTGTAATGGATTGGAGGGAGAGGATGGAGGTGGGGGTGGTTGCCAATTGTACATTGGGTAAAATCAACGTGGTTAGCTAAATGACCTTTTTCAGTTCAGGTGACCTTCCGTACCCAAGTTCATTTTCCAGCACAATCTACCACCATCCCCACCACCTACAAGGCACAAGTCAGAGGTGTGATGGAATACTTTCCACTTACCTGGATGAGTGCAGCTCCAACAACACTACACAAGCTCGACATCATCCAGAATAAAGCAGCCTGCTTGATTGATTCACCACCTTTAACATTCACTCCCTCCACCACCGGTGCACTGTGGCTGCAGTGTGTATCAGCTATAAGATGCACTGCAGCAACTCACCAAGGCTTCTTAAGCAGCACCTCCCAAACCCCCGGCCTCTACCACCTAGAAAGACAAGGGAAGCAGGCGCATGGGAACACCACCACCTCCTCCAAGTCACACACCATCCTGACTCCTGATATTCCTTCATCATCACTGGGTCAAAATCCTGGAATTCCCTCCCTAACAGTATCTTCACCTCACGGACTGCAGCGGTTCAAGAAGACAGCTCACCACCACCTTCTCAAGGGCAATTAGGGATGGGCAGTAAATGCAGGTCTTGCCAGCGACGCCCACATCCCATGAATGAACATGAAAAACTCCAGGGTGGATTGGCTTGCTGCAAAAAGCAATCTGTGAATGCAACCACCTAGAACACAATTGGACTCGTACATTTTCCAGCTCACTTTAAATGCTCAGTCAGAGACACTGAACCTAGTATTACTGTTTTCAGAGCTGGCTGAGTTCTTTGTGCTCTGAAACAGTGATTGATGTCAGTGAGTACGTATTACATGCTTTTGCAACATGAAGAAATGAATGATACTATAATGTACCACATCACTTTATTGCTAGAAAGGTAGTGTAGGGTTATTTGTTACATTCGAGATGGTAACTCAATAAGGTATAGATTCTCAGCCTGTTCACCTATATATCTCCATACAATTATCTCTCAAACTGCAGAATACAGCATGCATTTTATAAAAGTAAGCGCAGTAACCTCAGTAATAAAAAAAGACTTGCATTTATATTGAACATGTCACATACAATGAATTACTTTGAAGTACAGTTACTCTTGTTATGTAGGTAAATTCTGGTGCCATTTTGCACACAGCAATATCCACAAACCTTAGCTGAATGGCTAGTTCATCTGGTATGGGTTGACAGAGGAATCTTGGCCAGACCAATGGGAGATGTCTCCGATCTTCTTCGAATAGTGCCATGGGATTTTTAATATTTAACCTGAAAAAGCGATAAGCCCTTAGTTTATTATCTCTTCTGAAGGACAACACCTCCAACAATGCAAAAAGAAACTTCCTTACCAATGAGTCAGCTGAGGTCACCTGCTGAAGTCTTGGCATGGACTCCACCTTCTGGCTCACACGAGACTGTTACTAATTGTGGAAAACTGACCCCAATATCTATCTTTCTACATTGAAACCTTGGCTCAGTGAGTGATATTCTTGCTTCTGGGTCAGAAGTTTGTGGGCTCAAGGTCCACTCCAGAGACGTGAGCACAAAATCTAGGCTGATATGCCACTGCAGGGATGGGCAATAAATGCTGGCCTTGCGAGCAATGCCCACATCCCAGGAAGTAAGCGCTGCACTTTCGGAGGTGCTGGATGAAACATTAAACCAATGTGCCATCTGCCCTCTCAGGTGGACCGGAAAGATCCCATGTCACTATTTGTAGAAGAGCAGGGGAGTTCTTCCTAGTATCCTTGCCAATATTTATCCCTCAAGCATCATCGCCAAAACTGATTGTTTGATCAATTATTTCATTGCTGTTTGTGAGACCTTGCTGTGCACAAATTATCTGCTTTGTTTCCCACATTACACAGTGACTACTGTTTGAAAGTACTAAATGGCTGTAAAACGCTTTGGGACATCCTGAGGTCAAGAAAGGGATTATATAAGTGCAAGTTCTTTGTTCTTTCTTTCGTTCTCCGGCAATACAGTCTGTTGGATAAACAGAACAATTCACTAAGTGAATAAGCAATTGCTGTAATCCGTTTTATTTTATTTATTTAGCAACTACTGCAAGAAACCAATAGCCCTAACTGCTCAAGATGTCTTGCTGCCCAAGGCTGTGTCCCTCTTCCAATCTATTCTACGTACCAGTGTACGATTGTTTCTTTAGCCATTCAACACAATTTTGTTTTAATAGCAAACAACAGGATTTGTTCCACCGTATTTAGAACATCACTAACACACAGTGACTGTAGGAAATCTTTGAACCCGCTGCCCTTAATATCCCTCCACCTTGTCAGATCATAAGAAATCTTCACCGGAACATAGGAACAGGAGGAGGCCATTCAGTCCCTTGAGCCTGTTCTACCATTCAGTGAGATCATGGCTGAACTTCACATCTGCCTTTGCCCCATATCCCTTAATACCTTTGGTTAACAAAAATTTATCAACTCAGATTTGAATTTACAATTCGCCCAACATCAACTGCATTTGTGGACAAGAGTTCCAAACTTCCAGCACCCCTTATGTGTAGACGTGTTTCCTAACTTCACTCTAATTCGCACAGTGTTTACAATACAGGTTGAACCTCTGTTATTCTGCACTCCATTATCCGGAACCACCCCTCGTCCAGAACCGTTCCTGGCCCAGCAGGTGGTGCATGCGCAGAACTCCGACATGAACAAATTGAAGTCCTTCCTCGCTGCTGACTCCCGCAATCGCTGGCCTTACCCTGCGATTCCCCCCCGAACCCCCCCCTCGTGATCACTCTGCCGCACTCCCAGCCTCAAGCCAGCCAACCCCGATATCCCTTTGCTCAGTACCTGTACCATCCAATTTAACGTGACCACCCCTCGTCCGGAAAAATCCCTTCTCCAGAACAGGCCAGGTCCCGAGGGTTCCGGATAAGGGAGGTTCAACCTGCATTACGAATCTATAGCAACCAGAGGGGATCTTTCAAACCCTCATTCCCTACCGCCAGCCCCACCAATATTTTTTTTATTCGTTCCTATGATGTAGGAGCATTTCTTGCCAATCCCTAATTGCACTTGAGAAGGTGATGATGAGTCGCCTTCTTGAACCGTTGCAGTCCATATGGTGCCAAAGCCGGTGCCTAGGTCGATGCCAGGTTTTATTCTTATTAATGTTTTTCATCAGCGGTTTGGTATAATTGAGTGGCTTGCTAGGACATTTCAGAGGGAAGTTAAGAATCAACATTGCTATCCTGGTGGGATTTGAACTCATGTCTTCGGATCATTAGTCTAGATTTCTGGAGTATTAGTCGAGTAACATAACCATTATGCTACCATATCCCTCAGTCCTCACCCTCCCCAGATGTGCATCTATTTTGTCATCCCAGTCCCTGCATTGGGGAATTGTGGAGCAAACTGCAGCAGTATTGCAAAAACAGAAAATGCTGGAAATCTCAGCAGGTCAGGCAGCATCTTTAGACAGAAAAACCTTCGTCAGAACTGGTGAATATTTGAAAAGAACACATTTTTAAGGAGCACTGAAAGGGGGAGGGGAAGAAAGAACAAAAGGGAGGGTCGGTGATAGGGTGGAAGACAGGAGAGATTAGAGAGGCAATGGTTGAATTGAAATGGTAATGGCAGAAGTTAGAAAAAGTTTAGTCTAGATAGGCTGTGAATGGTGGAATAATGACCAGCTGCCATTGGGGAAAAAGAGAACAAAAAAATAAGCTCGGGGGGCGGGGGATGAGGGGAACCGAAAATGGGCAGAGGTTATCTGAAACTGTTGAACTCGATGTTGTGTCCAGCAGGCTGCAAAGTGCCTAAACAAAAGGTGAGGTGGTGTTTCTCGAGCTTGCATTGAGCTTTATTGGAACAGTGTAGCAGGCCGAGGATGGAGATGTCGGAGTGGGGTGGAGTGGAGAATTAGAGTAACAGGCGACTGGAAGCTCAGGGTCACGCTGCCGGACTGAACGGAGGTGCTCAGCAAAGCGGTCACCCGATCTGCGTTTGGTCTCCGCAATGTAGAGGAGACCACATTGTGAGCAGCGAATACAGTACACTAAATTGAAAGAAGTACAAGTAAATTGCTGTTTCACTGGAAGGAGTATTTGAGGCCCTGGATAGTGGGAAGGGAGGAGGTAAAAGGGCAGGTGTTGCATCTCTTGCGCTTGTTTGGGAAGGTGCCGTGGGAAGGGGAGGGTTGCGGGGGAGACTGTGGAATTGATCAGGGTGTCGCGGAGGGAGCGGTCCTTCGCCGAGGCTAACATGGCCCTCGACCATGTTCGTTCTCTTTCCCGCACCTCTGCCCTCAACCCTTCCCCTCCCTCTCAGAACCACGACAGGGTTCCCCTTGTCCTCACCTTACACCCTACCAGCCTCCACGTTCAACGGATCATCCTCTGCCATTTCCGCCACCTCCAGCGTGATCCCACCACCAATCACATCTTCCCCTCCCCTCCCCTCTCAGCGTTCCAAAGGGATTCTTCCGGTCGCCTGTCACTTTAATTCCCCACTCCACTCCCACTCCGACATCTCCATCCTCGACCTCCTACATTGTTCCAACAAAGTTCAATGCAAGCTCGAGGAACAGCACCTCTTCTTTCTTTTAGGCACCTTAGAGCCTTCTGGACTCAGCACAGCGTTCAACAATTTCAGGTAACCACTGTCCAATTTTGGCTCCCTTCCCCTGCATCTGCGCACCCCCCCTCCCCCCCCCCGATCTTATATTATTGTTCTCTTTGTCTCCAATGACAGTTGGTCATTATATCACCATTCACATCCTATCTAGACTAATCTTTTTTCCAACTTCTGCCATTACCACTTCAATTCGGCCCATCACCCTTTTTGTCTCTCTAATCTCTCCTGCCTTCCACTCTACCACAGACCTTCCCTTTTGTTCTTTCCTCCACTCCCCCTTTCAGTGCTCCTTAAGAATCTGCTCTTTTTGAACATTTGCCTGTTCTGGTGAAGGGTCATCAACCCGAAACTTTAACTCTGCTTTTCTGTCCACATTTGCTGCCACCCCCTCAGATTTCCAGCATTTTCAGTTTACATTTCAGGTTCCAGCTTCCGCAGCATTTTGCTTTTGTGCAGCAGTATTATGTTCTTTTCTATATCACACTTGTGTGTTTTGGCAATGAATGTGAAATATTGATCGTGTGGCCAGTGAAAGTGGAATTCAGATTCATCTAATGAAGAGTAGCTGCCAATGAGTTACAAGACTACAATCCAATTGAGGGCTCTGAAAGTCAAAGCCATGATAGTGAAATTTGATTCCTTTATAAATGTCAGCAGAACTGGATTCCTGCTTTCAGTTTACCACAGCTATTTTATTATCACTCATACTTTACACCTAATGATATTTTAGCTTCCCGAATGGCGTAGTGGATAAATGTGCTGTCTGTTGTGGAACAACATCATATGGGAAGGCCCCTGGCTTCACCCTGGTTTCTTGCATCAAGCTACATCGAGTCTGCAGCACAGACACAGGCTATTGGGACCAACTGGCCAATGCCAACGTTTATGCTCCACACAAGCTTCCTCCCATCCCTCTTCATCTCACTCTATCAACATATCCTTCTATTCCTTTCTCCCTCATGGACTTATCTATATTCCCCTTAAATATATCTATACTATTCGCCTCAACTACTCCATGTGGTAGCAAGTTCCACATGCTCACCACTCTTTGAGTAAAGAAGTTTCTCCTGAATTGCTGATTAGATTTATTGGTGACAAACATATTTATGACCTTTAGTTTTGGATTCGCCCACAAGTGGAAACATTTTTTCTACACCTACCCTATCGAACCCCTTCATAATCTTAATGACATCTAAAGCCTTCTCTTTCCAAGAGAAAACAACCCCAGCCTGTTCAGCCTTTCATAAGAACATAAGAACATAAGAAATAGGAGCAGGAGTTGGCCATTTGGCTCTTCAAGCCTCCTCTGCCATTTAATAAGATCATGGCGAGGATAGACTGGCAAATGATACTTAAAGGGTTGACGGTAGATAGGCAATGGAAGACATTTAAAGATCACATGGATGAACTACAACAATTGTACATCCCTGTCTGAAGTAAAAATAAAACGGGGAAGGTGGCTCAACCGTGGCTAACAAGGAAAATTAAGGATAGTGTTAAATCCAAAGAAGAGGCATATAAATTGACGTGAAAAAGTAGCAAACCTGAGGATTGGGAGAAATTTAGAATTCAGCAGACAAAGGGTTTAATTAGGAGGGGGGAAATAGAGTATGAGAGGAAGCTTGCCAGGAACATAAAAACTGACTGCAAAAGCTTCTATAGATAGGTGAAGAGAAACAATTAGTGAAGACAAACGTACCTTGCAGTCAGATTCAAGTGAATTTATAATGGGGAACAAAGAAATGGCAGACCAGTTGAACAAATACTTAGGTTCTGTCTTCACGTAGGAAGACACAAATAACCTTCCCGAAATACTAGGGGATCGAGGGTCTAGTGAGAAGGAGGAACTGAAGAATATCCTTATTAAGCGGGAAATTGTGTAAGGGAAATTGAGCAGATTGAAGGCCGATAAATCCCCAGGCTCTGATAGTCTGCATCCCAGAGTACTTAAGGAAGTGGCCCTAGAAATAGTGGATGCATTGGTGATCATTTTCCAACAGTCTATCGACTCTGTATCAGTTCCTATGGCCTGGAGGGTAGCTAATGTAACACCACTTTTTAAAAAAGGTGGGAGAGAGAAAACCGGTAATTATAGATGGTTATCCTGACATCAGTAGTGGGGAAAATGTTGGAATCAATTATTAAAGATGAAATAGCAGCGCATTTGGAAAGCAGTGACAGGATCTGTCCAAGTCAGCATGGATTAATGAAAAGGAAATCATGCTTGACAAATCTTCTGGAATTTTTTGAGGATGTAACTAGTAGAATGGACAAGGGAGAACCAGTGGATGTGGTATATTTGGACTTTCAAAAGGCTTTTGACAAGGTCCCACACAAGAGATTGGTGTGCAAAATCAAAGCACATGGATTTAGGGGTAATATACTGATGTGGATAGAGAACTGGTTGGCAGACAGGAAGCAGAGAGTCTGGATAAACATATCCTTTTCGAATGGCAAGCAGTGACTAGTGGGGTGCTGCAGGGCTCAGTGCTGGGACCCCAGCTCTTTACAATATACATTAATGATTTAGATGAAGGAATTGAGTGTAATATCTCCAAGTTTGCAGATGACACTAAACTGGGTGGCAGTGTGACCTGTGAGGAGGACGCTCAGAGGCTGCAGGGTGACTTGGACAGATTAGGTAAGTGGTCAAATGCATGGCAGATGTAGAATAATGTGGATAAATGTGAGGTTATCCACTTTGGGGGCAAAAACACGAAGGCAGAATATTATCTGAATGGCGGCAGATTAGGGAAAGGGGAGGTGCAACGAGACCTGGTGTCATGGATCTTCAGTCATTGAAAGTTGGCATGCAGGTACAGCAGGCGGTGAAGAAGGCAAATGGTATGTTGGCCTTCGTAGCGAGAGGATTTGAGTATAGGAGCAGGGAGGTCTTACTGCAGTTGTACAGGGCCTTGGTGAAGCCTCACCTGGAATATTGTGTTCGGTTTTGGTCTCCTAATCTGAGGAAGGACGTTCTTGCTATTGAGGGAGTGCAGTGAAGGTTCACCAGACTGATTCCCGGGATAGCTGGACTGATATATGAGGAGAGACTGGATCAACTGGGCTTTTATACACTGGAGTTTAGAAGGATGAGAGTGGATCTCATCGAAACATATAAGATCCTGATGGGACTGGACAGGTTAGATGCGGGAAAAATGTTCCCGATGTTGGGGAAGTCCAGAACCAGGGGACACAATCTTAGGATAAGGGTTATGCCATTTAGGACTCAGATGAGGAGAAACTTCTTCACTCAGAGAGTTGTTAACCTGTGGAATTCCCTACCGCAGAGAGTTGTTGATGCCAGTTCATTGGATATATTCAAGAGGGAGTTAGATATGGCCCTTACGGCTAAAGTTATCAAGAGGTATGGAGAGAAAGCAGGAAAGGGGTACTGAGGGAATGATGAGCCATGACCTTATTGAATGGTGGTGCAGGCTTGAATGGCCGAATGGCCTACGCCTACACCTATTTTTATGTTTCTATGTTTCTAACCCTCATGCTTTGATTACTTTTTTATGGTCTTATCGCTACTTTTAGTGATTTGTGTATCTTTACTACTAGATGCACTTGCTCCTCTATCTCATTCAGACTCATATTATCAAAGCAGTATGTTGCTTCCTTAATTTTCCTACCAAAGTGCACAACCTAACTGTTGTCTATACTGAAATTCATTTGCCCTATTGAGATTCATTATTCAGTTTCTGCTACATTCATGATCTTTGCCACAGTTGGTTGTGTGGATGCAACTATTGGTCTCTAGGCTATTGAGGTTGGGAGCGAGAAATCAATGAGAGTTCACTCTCAAAGACCCCTACTGAAGATCAGTTGAGGGCAGGATCTGGCTTTTCTTTCTTATTCATACATGGGATGTGGGCATCGCTGATAAGGCCAGCATTTATTGCCCATCTCTAATTGCCCTTGAGAAGGTGGTGGTGAGCCGCCTTCTTGAACCGCTGCAGTCAGTGTGCATTTTCGGTGCTGTTAGGGAGGGAGTTCCAGGATTTTGACCCAGCGACCATTAAGGAACGACGATATATTTCCAAGTCAGGATGGTGTGTGACTTGGAGGGGAATGTGGAGTTCCTATGTGCTTGCTGCCCTTTGTGCTTCTAGGTGGTAGAGATCGCAGGTTTGGGAGGTGCTGTTGAAGAAACCTTGGTGAGTTGCTGTAGCTGCAAAAAATATCTATGGATAAATATTTGTCCCCAACACTTACTTTCTGAGCTCACTCTTGACCATAAGAACAGAAGAACATAAGAATTAGGAACAGGAGTAGGCCATCTAGCCCCTCGAGCCTGCTCCGCCATTCAACAAGATCATGGCTGATCTGGCCGTGGACTCAGCTCCACTTACCTGCCCGCTCCCCATAACCCTTAATTCCCTTATTGGTTAAAAATCTATCTATCCGTGACTTGAATGCATTCAATGAGCTAGCCTCAACTGCTTCCTTGGGCAGAGAATTCCACAGATTCACAACCCTTTGGGAGAAGAAATTCCTTCTCAACTCGGTTTTAAATTGGCTCCCCCGTATTTTGAGGCTGTGCCTCCGAGTTCTAGTCTCCCCGACCAGTGGAAACAACCTCTCTGCCTCTATCTTGTCTATCCCTTTCATTATTTTAAATGTTTCTATAAGATCACCCCTCATCCTTCTGAACTCCAACGAGTAAAGACTCAGTCTACTCAATCTATCATCATAAGGTAACCCCTTCATCTCCGGAATCAGCCGAGTGAATCGTCTCTGTACCCCCTTCCAAAGCTAGTATATCCTTCCTTAAGTAAGGTGACCAAAACTGTATGCAGTACTCCAGGTGCGGCCTCACTCATAACCTATACAATTGCAGCAGGACCTCCCTGCTTTTGTACTCCATCCCTCTCGCAATGAAGGCCAACATTCCATTCGCCTTCCTGATTACCTGCTGCACCTGCAAACTAACTTTTTGGGATTCATGCACAAGGACACCCAGGTCCCTCTGCACCGCAGCATGTTGCAATTTCTCACCATTCAAATAATATTCTCTTTTACTGTTTTTTTTTCCAAGGTGGATGACCTCACACTTTCCGACATTGTATTCCATCTGCCAAACCTTAGCCCATTCGCTTAACCTATCTAAATCTCTTTGCAGCCTCTCTGTGTCCTCTACACAACCCGCTTTCCCACTAATCTTTGTGTCATCTGCAAATTTTGTTACACTACACTCTGTCCCCTCTTCCGGGTCATCTATGTATATTGTAAATAGTTGTGGGCCCAGCATCAATCCCTGTGGCACACCAGTAACCACCGATTTCCAACCCGAAAAGGACCCATTTATCCCGACTCTCTGCTTTCTGTTAGCCAGCCAATTCTCTATCCATGCTAATACATTTCCTCTGACTCCGCGAACCTTTATCTTCTGCATTTGGATGAGCAATCAGATGGTTGTAGTTCTATGGTGATCAACATGTGGAATGAAATTTTGCGGGTGGAGATGACTACCCTGAAATTATTTAGGAAACAGTTGGATGCTGTGATATTGGCTGTAGATTATTTTTGGATGGATGAGTTAGGGTGGACCAATTGGCCTGTCTTGTCCATATCTACTCTGTGTGGTTAAGTCGGTGCACAGAGGTGATCATGTTTCGACTTAGTATTGATATTTGACTTGGAAGCAAATTGCATCATATGCCTGGAATAATAGTAAAAGGAAGAATTTTTGGCAACACATTGCTGGCTAATAAGATTCTTGGTATTTTATAATTGGGGATTACATCTTACTGAGACTGGGAGAAAATGGAAAATTTTCAAAATGGAGAATAAAAACAGATAATGGAGGACATGCACAGCAGGTCAGTCAACAAGGCAAGGACATACTGATGGACATTGTCCACCAAGGTAACAGGACACGAAGGGACAGCTTCGGACATGTGAGGGACCAGGAAATATTTCTTTACAGAGTGAAAATAGCTTTTACGAACTATACAGACAGGTAGTTGAGGCTAAAGCAATGGGCTCATTTAAGAAGCAGCTTGACATTGCAATGAGGAAACTGCACCCAGGTATTCTGGAATTATGAGATTAAACTGGGCAAAGGACCTTCTTCATTGGAACCCATTTCATGCATTGGAAAAGATAAAGACAGTTTGGTGTTTCTGACGGGAATCTTTGTCACAACTGACTCCTTTCAAAACATTAACCATTAATTTTATTTTCAGCTGCTCGCTAACCAGCTCTGTATTTCCAGAATTTTCTATTTTCATTTCCATTCAGGCTTTGTGTGTATGGCATGAGTCAAGCAATGGGCCCAATCTTGTTGGAAAAATAACAGCGAGTTAATTAATGCACTAATCAGGCAGCAAGTTCAGGGGATGAGGAGATACACCATGAGTTGCCAATCTCCAGAACATGCTGGTCAATTTATTTCGCTCCGCTATTTGCTTCGCACAAACGGTATCTCGGCCTCTGCCTCCCCATTATTTTTAAGAACTTGCTGGATTTGCACATTGATTGCCCATTAAACTCGCCGCAGTAATATGTAATCATATATTTTTTTATAGAAATCACATTGCAATTGAGTGTTATGGTCTCATATTTTTTTATAGAAATCACACTGCAATTGAGTGTTATGGTCTGAAGTGCATAAGTTGTTGGGAATGCAAATTACTTCCATTCCGTACAGACAGCCATTTGAAGAATATGCCACTTATGCATGGTGCAGTAGTTACTCTTAATAGTAAAAACTTTTTTTTTAGAATGGCCCATCAAAAACTGTGAGGAGAACCAATTGCCTCATTAATACATATTGTGGAGGGAATATTTCCTCTGGTAACTCAAGTGTCACAGCGAAGAATGGGTTGCAGATTGACGAACCAGTACAGATCTGGCACTTCTAATGCACTGCCCTAATCGCTGCCCCTGGGGATTTCCACAGGGAAAGGGAAAAAGGGGTGGAGAGCCACAACGTCAGCTGTCTGGAAGTCCTGGGGATTCCACAGCTGACATCATTGTACCTGTGGCAGTAGTAAACACTTGCCTCCTTTAAGTAAGGCAAAGTGCACTCCCAGGCTCCCACCGAATCCCCCCACACACCGCACGCCCCCCTGCCTCTCTCTCTCTCTCTCACTGTATACACGTCAGGCACATTAGTGGCGATATGGCTGAAGGAGCTGCCCATGAATCCTCAAGCACTGGAGGGACATTTACAGGCAACTGAGAGATTTTTATTTAACCACCTCCCAGAATGAGTTGACGTATTTTGGACCCTGGGCCGTACTTTTCTAAAAGCTATCTTATTGTGTTTCAGCATTTATTACCTTCCGTTCTCGAACATGTGTTGTTCATCCATGAGCGTGCGCACAAGCTATCCCTTTCTCTCTCCCTCTCTCTTTTTCACTTTCTTCTCTTTTTCTTTCATCTTTTTTTCTCCCTTTCCCTCCTTCAATCTCTCTCAATCTTTCTTTTTTCTATTCTTTTTCTCCTCTTTTCTCTCTCACAAAGAAAGACATAAATAACCTTCCGGAAATACTAGGGGACTGAGAGTCTAGCGAAAAGGAGGAACTGAAGGAAATCCTTATTAGTCAGGAAACTGTGTTCGGGAAGCTGATGGGATTGAAGGCCGATCAATCTCCGGGGCCAAATAGTCTGCATCCCAGAGTACTTAAGGAAGTGGCCCTAGAAATAGTGGATGCATTGGTGATCATTTTACAATATTCTATTGATTCTGGATCAGTTCCTATGGACTGGAGGGTAGCTAATGTAACACCACTTTTTAAAAAAGAAGGGATATAGAGAAAATGGGGAATTATAGGCCGGTTAGCCTGACATTGGTGGTGAGGAAAATGTTGGAATCAATTATTAAAGATGAAATAGCAGCGCATTTGGAAAGCAGTGACAGGATCTGTCCAAGTCAGCATGGATTTATGAAAGGGAAATCATGTTTGACAAATCTTCTGGAATTTTTTGAGGATGTAACTAGTAGAGTGGACAAGGGAGAACCAGTGGATGTGGTGTATTTGGACTTTCAAAAGGCTTTTGACAAGGTCCCGCACAACAGATTATTGTGCAAAATTAAAGCACATGGTATTGGGGGTAATGTATTGACGTGGATAGAGAACTGGTTGGTAGACAGGAAGCAGAGAGTCAGAATCAATGGGTTCTTTTCAGAATGGCAGGCAGTGACCAGTGGGATGCCGCAGGTTTCAGTGCTGGGACCCCAACTATTTTCAATATACATCAATAATTTAGATGAAGGAATTGAATGTTATATCTCCAAATTTGCAGATGACACTAAGCTGGGTGGTGGTGTGAGCTGTGAAGAGGATGCTAAGAGGCTGCAGGGTGACTTGGACAGGTTAGGTGAATGGGCAAATGCATGGCAGATGCAATATAATGTGGATAAATTGAGGTTATCCACTTTGGTGGCAAAAACAGGAAGACAGAATATTATCTGAATGGTGACAGATTAGGAAAAGGGGAGGTGCAATGAGACCTGGGTGTCATGGTACGTCAGTCATTGAAGTTTGGCATGCAGGTACAGCAGGCGGTGAAGAAGGCAAATGGCATGTTGGCCTTCATAGCTAGGGGATTTGAGTATATGAGCAGGGAGGTCTTAATGCAGTTGTACAGAGCCTTGGTGAGTCCACACCTGGAATATTGTGTTCAGTTTTGGTCTCCTAATCTGAGGAAGGACGTTCTTGCTATTGAGGGAGTGCAGCGAAGGTTCACCAGATTGATTCTCGGGATGGCAGGACTGACATATGAGGAGAGACTGGATCAACTGGGCTTGTATCCACTGGAGTTTAGAAGAATGAGAGGGGATCTCATAGAAACATATAAAATTCTGACAGGATTGGACAGGTTAGAGGCAGGAAGAATGTTCCCATTGCTGGGGAGTTCCAGAACCAGGGGTCACAGTCTAAGAATAAGGGCTATGCCATTTAGGACCGAGATGAGGAGAAAGATCTTCACTCAGAGAGTTATTAACCTGTGGAATTCTCTACCGCAGAGAGTTGTTGATGCCAGTTTGTTAGACATATTCAAGAGGGAGTTAGATATGGCCCTTACAGCCATAGGGATCAAGGGGTATGGAGAGAAAGCAGGAAAGGTTGATGTTCAGCCATGAACTCATTGAATGGCAGTGCAGGCTCGAAGGCCCGAATGGCCTACTCCTGCACCTAATTTCCATGTTTCTATGTTTCTATGTTTCTCCTTTCTCTCCTCTTTTTCTCTCTCGTTCTTGCTCTCATTTTTTTCTCTCTTTCTCTTTCTCTTTCAATCGCTCACATTCTCTCTCTCTTCCACTCTCTAATTTACTCTTTCTTTAAATCTCTCTCTATTACACTCTCTCTTTCTCTTTTTTTCTCCTCTCTTCTTCGTTCTCTCTCTTGCGTTCTCTTTCTCCTTTCTCTTTTCTCTTTCTCTTTTTCTCTCTCTTCCTCACTTTAGCGCAGGAGTCAGCTGTGTGTGGGAGCAGAAATGTTGTATTGATGTGATTTCATCAAGTAAATCCTATTTTAAAAATTGAACAAACAGTCTCTGAGGAAATGGGAATTTTCTGAGCAAAGCATGAATCACAGATATTAACTAGATTACAATAAAATTATTTCCATGCTGCCTACATCTTTAACACTACAAAATATGATGCTCTGAACAAAGTTAATGCAAATTGCATAATATCTTCCAGAGAGAGTGAGTGAGTTTAGGTCTTACCCATAAAACGTTGGGCTGAAGGGGAGATTATAATACTGAAAATCAAAAACTTGAAATGCAAGAAAAAATTAAAATAACTTCCATCTTTCCTTCTTCGCTCACATTTCTAGGACAGGACTTACTGGTGTGAAGGAGCTTCTGTTTCCACACCATGTCGCTTCGAATTCAGACGTCCCCTCCACCATTACTTTAACCCTCACTCGGCCATTCCAGTTTTGTGGTTTCTCGCTCGGCACTGCAGGCGGGTAACAGAAATTCAAACTCAATGGCCCCGAACTCGGTGCACTCACCGCCCGCAGCCGCCGAGTTTTCTGGCCGGTCTCCCCTCCGAGCGAATTTGGTGGAGGCCCCCCGCCGGCGGGGAGGGAAGACCGCTGGGAACCGCCCGCTGACGTCTGCTGGCGCGCAACGTGCATAAGGATCCTCCCGCCTGCTGAGCTGCCAGTTTGGTCCGGGCGGGAGCCCGCTGCAGCAGCGGGAAGGACCACCGCGCGAAGGCAGGTCTAACCTCAACGGTAAGTGAGAAGACCTGCCAAAAAAGGTCAGTAAACGCCTTTTCTTAATTTTTTTTCCCAGCGATTCAGGTGGATGGGGTCCCCTGAAGGTTTTCTAGTGTTTTTTTTTTTATTTTTTGAACATTTTTAATTTTATATGTCCCCCCCCCCCACCCCCGACCTGGGCCCAAATCATTATTCGGCGGTACTTTGCCGAGGATTGCCTTTGCCGCCGAGATTGGGAGCTCCCTCCGCTGCTGCCCAGATTCAGGGTGTAAGTTGCTTTTTTGCCACCCGGCGGTCTTTCCAGGAGTTTTCCACTGAACTCTCGCCCAAAGTACCGTCAGATATCTCAGCGGTCCTTTGGATGACACTTGGGCGGAACTTAGCTTCCACCAAATTCGGGGCCCAAGTGTCCTCAAGGCTTTTATTTTTTATTTACAAATAAAGATCTTAAAGCAACAAGACAATTTAAACACAGCTCCACTTTAGCAGTTGCAAAATACATTGTGCATTATACGGTGCAGCACCCGGGCTCTAAAAAGAATGTAACGCCCAAATTAACAAACCTTTATTACAAGAGGATTTGAGTATAAGAGTAAAGACGTCTTACTGCAATTATATAGGGCCCTGGTGAGACCGCACTTGGAATATTGTGTGCAGTTTTGGTTTCCTTCCCTAAGGAAGGATATACTTGACAAAGAGGGAGTGCACTGACGGTTCACCAGACTGATTCCTGGGATGGGGATATAGTCCTATGAGGAGAGATTAAGTAGGCTCGGCCTATATTCTCTCGAGTTTAGAAGAATGATTATATAGAATTACATAGAATAGATGACACAGAAACAGGCCATTTGGCCCAACCAGTCCATGCCGGCATTTATGTTCCACTCGAGCCTTCTCCCGTCTTTCCTGATCTCAATCTATCAGCATAACCACCTATTACCTTCCCTCTCATATGCTTGTCTAGCCTCCCCTTAAATGCACTTATACACTTCACTTCAACCAATCCCTGTGGTAGCGAGTTCCACATTCTCACCACTCTCTGGGTAAAGAACTTCCTTCTCAATTCCCTATTGGATTTCTTGGTGACTGTCTTATATTATGGCCTCTAGTTATGCTATTCCCCACAAATGTAAACATTCTCTCTGTATCCACTCTATCAAAACCTTTCAAAATTTTAAAGATCTCTATTAGGTCACCCCTCAGCCTTCTCTTTTCAAGAGAAAAAAGACCCAGCCTGTTCATCCTTTCCTGATAGGTATACCCTCACATTTCTCGTATCACCCTTGTAAATCTTCTCTGCGCCCTCTCCTATATCCTTTTTATAATGTGGCGATCAGAATTGTATGCAGTACTCCATGTGGTCTAACCAAGGTTCGATTCAGGTTTAGCATAACTTCATTATTTTTCGATTCTATTCCTCTGGAAATAAACCCTAGTATTTGGTTTACTTTTTATGGCCTTGCTAACCTGTCGCAATTGTGCATTTGTACTCCGAGATCCCTTTGTTCCTCTCCCCACCCAGACTCACACCCTCCAAGTAGTAAGTGACCTCCTTATTCATCCTACCAAAATGTAATACCTCACATTTATCTGTGTTGGACTTGATTTGCCAGTTGTATGCCCATTCTGAAAGTTTACATAAGAACTTAAGAACATAAGAATTAGGAACAGGAGTAGGCCATCTAGCCCCTCGAGCCTGCTCCGCCATTCAATAAGATCATGGCTGATCTGGCCGTGGACTCAGCTCCACTTACCGCCCGCTCCCCGTCACCCTTAATTCCCTTATTGGTTAAAAATCTATCCATCTGTGACTTGAATACATTCAATGAGCTAGCCTCAACTGCTTCCTTGGGCAGAGAATTCCACAGATTCACAACCCTCTGGGAGAAGAAATTCCTTCTCAACTCGGTTTTAAATTGGCTCCCCCGTATTTTGAGGCTGTGCCCCCTAGTTCTAGTCTCCCCGACCAGTGGAAACAACCTCTCTGCCTCCATCTTGTCTATCCCTTTCATTATTTTAAATGTTTCTATAAGATCACCCCTCATTCTTCTGAACTCCAACGAGTAAAGAGCCAGTCTACTCAATCTATCATCATAAGGTAACCCCCTCATCTCCGGAATCAGCCTAGTGAATCGTCTCTGTACCCTCTCCAAAGCCAGTATATCCTTCCTTAAGTAAGGTGACCAAAACTGCACGCAGTACTCCAGGTGCGGCCTTACCAATACCCTGTACAGTTGCAGCAGGACCTCCCTGCTTTTGTACTCCATCCCTCTCGCAATGAAGGCCAACATTAAATTCGCCTTCCTGATTACCTGCTGCACCTGCAAACTAACTTTTTGGGATTCATGCACAAGGACCCCCAGGTCCCTCTGCACCTCAGCATGTTGTAATTTCTCCCCATTCAAATAATATTCCCTTTGACTGTTTTTTTTCCCAAGGTGGATGACCTCACACTTTCCGACATTGTATTCCATCTGCCAACCCTTAGCCGATTCGCTTAACCTATCTAAATCTCTTTGCAGCCTCTCTGTGTCCTCTACACAACCCGCTTTCCCACTAATCTTTGTGTCATCTGCAAATTTTGTTACACTACACTCTGTCCCCTCTTCCAGGTCATCTATGTATATAGTAAACAGTTGTGGTCCCAGCACCGATCCCTGTGGCACACCACTAACCACCGATTTCCAACCCAAAAAGGACCCATTTATCCCGACGCTCTGCTTTCTGTTCGCCAGCCAATTCTCTATCCATGCTAATACATTTCCTCTGACTCTGCGTACCTCTATCTTCTGCAGTAACCTTTTGTGTGGCACCTTACCGAGTGCCTTTTGGAAATCTAAATACACCACATCCATCGGTACACCTCTATCCACCATGCTCGTTATATGCTCAAAGAATTCCAGTAAATTAGTTAAACATGATTTCCCCTTCATGAATCCATGCTGCGTCTGCTTGATTACACTATTCCTATCTAGATGTCCCGCTATTTCTTCCTTAATGATAGTTTCAAGCATTTTCCCCACTACAGATGTTAAACTAACCGGCCTATAGTTACCTGCCTTTTGTCTGCCCCCTTTTTTAAACAGAGGCGTTACATTAGCTGCTTTCCAATCCGCTGGTACCTCCCAAGAGTCCAGAGAATTTTGGCAGATTATAACGAATGCATCTGCTATAACTTCTGCCATCTCTTTTAATACCCTGGGATGCATTTCATCAGGACCAGGGGATTTATCTACCTTGAGTCCCATTAGCCTGTCCAGCACTACCCCACTAGTGATAGTGATTGTCTCAAGGTCCTCCCTTCTCACATTCCTGTGACCAGCAATTTTTGGCATGGTTTTTGTGTCTTCCACTGTGAAGACCGAAGCAAAATAATTGTTTAAGGTCTCAGCCATTTCCACATTTCCCATTATTAAATCCCCCTTCTCATCTTCTAAGGGACCAACATTTACTCCAGTCACTTTTTTCTGTTTTATATATCTGTAAAAGCTTTTACTATCTGTTTTTATGTTTTGCGCAAGTTTACCTTCGTAATCTATCTTTCCTTTCTTTATTGCTTTTTTAGTCATTCTTTGCTGTTGTTTAAAATTTTCCCAATCTTCCAGTTTCCCACTAACCTTGGCCACCTTATACGCATTGGTCTTTGATTTGATACTCTCCTTTATTTCCTTGGTTATCCACAGCTGGTTATCCCTTCTCTTACCACCCTTCTTTTTCACTGGAATATATTTTTGTTGCGCACTATGAAAGAGCTCCTTAAAAGTCCTCCACTGTTCCTCAATTGTGCCACCATTTAGTCTGTGTTTCCAGTCTACTTTAGCCAACTCTGCCCTCATCCCACTGTAGTCCCCTTTCTTTAAGCATAGTACGCTCGTTTCTGACACAACTTCCTCATCCTCAATCTGTATTACAAATTCAACCATACTGTGATCACTCATTCCGAGAGGATCTTTTCCTTGGAGATCGTTTATTTTTCCTGTCTCATTACACAGGACCAGATCTAAGATAGCTTGGTCCCTTGTAGGTTCTGTAACATACTGTACTAAGAAACAATCCCGTATGCATTCTATGAATTCCTCCTCCAGTCTACCCCATGCGATTTGAGTTGACCAATCGATATGTAGGTTAAAATCCCCCATAACTACTGTCGTTCCTTTTTCACATGCCTCCATTATTCCCTTGATTATTGTCCGCACCACCGTAAAGTTATTATTTGGTGGCCTATAAACTATGCCCACCAGTGACTTTTTCCCATTACTATCTCTAATCTCTACCCACAATGATTCAACATTTTGTTCATTACAGCCAATATCGTCTCTCACAACTGCCCTGATATCATCCTTTATTAACAGAGCTACCCAACTGCTTTCCCTTCTTGTCTATCTTTCCAAATCGTCAGATACCCCTGTATGTTTAATTCTCAGACTTGGCCACCCTGCAACCATGTTTCTGTAATGGCCACCAAATCATACCCACTTGTAATGATTTGCGCCGTCAACTCATTTACTTTATTTTGAATGCTGCGTGCATTTAGGTGCAGTGTTTTAATCCTAGTTTTTAAACCATGATTTCTAGTTTTGACCCCTCCTGCAGCCCCTTTATATTCAGTGGCCCTTTTTGTTTTTTGCCTTGGGTTTCTCTGCCCTCCACTTTTACTCATCTCCTTTCTGTCTTTTGCTTTTGTCTCCTTTTTGTTTCTCTCTGTCTCCCTGCATTGGTTCCCATCCCCCTGCCATATTAGTTTAACTCCTCCCCAACAGCACGAGCAAACACTCCCCCTCGGACATTGGTTCTGGTCCTGCCCAGGTGCAGACCGTCCGGTTTGTACTGGTCCCACCTCCCCCAGAACCGTTTCCAATGCCCCAGGAATTTGAATCCCTGCCTGCTGCACCACTGCTCAAGCCACGTATTCATCTGAGCTATCCTGCGATTCCTACTCTGACTAGCACGTGGGACTGGTAGTAATCCCGAGATTAATACTCTTGAGGTCCTACTTTTTAATTTAGCTCCTAGCTCCTTAAATTCATCCCGTAGGACCTCATCCCTTTTTTTAAACCTATATTGTTGGTACCAATGTGCACCACGACAACTGGCTGTTCTCCCTCCCTTTTTAGAATGTCCTGCACCTGCTCCAAGACATCCTTGACCCTTGCACTAGGGAGGCAACATACCATCCTGGAGTCTCGGTTGCAGCCGCAGAAACGCCTATCTATTCCCCTCACCATTGAATCCCCAATCACTATTGCTCTCCCACTCTTTTTCCTGCCCTCCTGTGCAACAGAGCCAGCCATGGTGCATGAACTTGGCTGCTGCTGCCCTCCCCTGATGAGTCATCCCCCTCAACAGTACTCAAAGCAGTGTATCTGTTTTGCAGGGGGATGACCACAGGGGACCCCTGCACTACCTTCCTTGCACTGCTCTTCCTGCTGGTCTTCCATTCCCTAGCTGGCTGTGGACCCTTTACCTGCGGTAAGACCAACTCGCCACACGTGCTACTCATGTCATTCTCAGCATCGTGGATGCTCCAGAGTGAATCCACCATCAGCTCCAATTCTGCAACGCGGTCCGTCAGGAGCTGGAGGCGGATACACTTCCCGCACACGTAGTCGTCAGGGACACCGGAAGTATCCCTGAGTTCCCATATGGTACAGGAGCATAACACATGACCGAGCTCTGCTGCCATGACTTAACCCTTAGATACACTTAAATTGGCGGTAACAATGTTAAACGGTTACTTACTGATATAAAAAAGAAAAAGTTTAATCATGTTCTCCATGTAATTTGTTGCAATCCTCCTCAGTATTGACAATTTTGTGTCAGCCGCAAATTTTGGAATTGTGTTTTTGATTCCAACGTCTAAATCGTTAATATAAATTGTGAACACCAGTGGTCCCAGCACTGATCCATGTGGAGCACCATGACACCTTCTGCCACTGTGAATAGCTAGTCTTTGCCCCTACTCTCTGCTTTCTGTCTTGAAACCAGCTTGCTATCCATTCTGCTACTTGTCTCATGATTCCGCATTCTTTGACCCTGTTCATCAGTCTATTATGAGGTACCTTTTTGAAGGCCTTTTGAAAAGCTAGATAAGTTACATCTACTGTATTACCATTGTCTATACTCTCTGTTACCTCTTCAACGAATTCAGTGATGTTGGTCAAGCTGAATGAGAGGTGATCTAATTGAAAATACAAAATTCTTACAGAGCTTGACAGGGTAGATGCAGGGATGATGTCTCCCCTGGCTGGGGAGTCTAGAACCAGGGGTCACAGTCTCAGAATAAGGGGGTCAGCCATTTAGGACTGAGTTGAGGAAATATGTCTTCACTCAGAGGCTGGTGAATCCTTGGAATTCTCTACCCCGGAGGGCTGTGGAGGCTCAGTCGTTGAGTAATTTTAAGACATGGATCGATAGATTTTTGGATATTAAGACAACGAATGGATATGGGGATAGTGCAGGAAAGTGGAGTTGAAGAAGATCACCCATGATCTTATTAAATGTTGGAACCTACTCAAGTATTCAAATAGCCGACTCCTGCTCCTATTTCTTATGTTCTTATGGTCCGCAGCCTTAAAAAAAAAAGTGTCCATCTATCTGGTTTACCTTACAGGTCACAAAGATCAGAAAAGTCTGCAGTTTAGTATGAAGCTTTCACAAGGTGTAAAATACATTGCAAATTCACGAGGATGCTGCCTGGTATGAGGAAGATAGACTCTCAAAAATGGGGTCATATTTTCATTAGAACAGCGCAGATTATGGGGTGATACGACAGAAGTGTTTAAAGCTATAATAGGATGAGAGAGGGTAGATAGAAGCAGCTGGTTTCCTGTAACTTGTGCGCCAAGAACGAAGGGCCATTCTACAGAAGATTAAATGTAAATGATTTAGAACAGAGGGCAGGAGAAACCTCTTGCCACTGAGTTGCGAGGCTGTGGAATTCACTTCCTGGGTTCATGGTTGAGACAGAAACTATGTCACCATCCAAGATTGGATTGGCTAGGGGGATAAAGGAAAAGGGAATGAAGCGAATTTTGGAACAGGGCGGGAAAATGTGATGAGAATGAATTGCTCGTGTGGAGGGTAAACGCCGGTACGGATCGGTTGGGCCGAATGGCCCGTTTCTATGTTATAACTTTTATGTATAAAAATCTTGCTGCAATTATATCACCAGAACAAGATTAAATTGTGAGGTAAAGACAGTTTGAATTTGATTGCCTTATTGGGCCGAATAGGACGATGCATTTCTAGTGATTAACCACCATGACCTCCTTGCGGCTTGGTGGTACAGAGCTAATAACCCCGTGGAAAATAATGTGGAAGAGGTGAGGAGCTGTTGCAGGTTTTACACTTATGAACCATACCCTTGTTCTGACCAAGATGTTGTGATTTAAATCGGTTTATGCTGTGAGCACTTTGCTGAAGGAACGAATTAAACAAAAAAGGGAAGGGCCACAAAGGTCTCAATAACTTCCCAGCATTTACCTTAGGAGCCAGGTATGTTAATTGGATGTTGCACAATGTATAGCTCAGGTGACCAAGGTCAGATGTTGCACAATGTATAGCTCAGGTGTTAGATCTCTTAATTTCCAATGAAATACGAACTCCGGTTGTAGTTTTAATGTAACTTTATTCTGGCAGCAGCAACAAGCTTCTGGCTTTTAGCCAGGCCTTTGTCCTTCTGAGACCACATGGCCAAAATGGCTGTACTTATACCTGGTTCAATTTACAGAAAAGAACTCGCCTTCTTTGACCTTATTGGCTCAATTGATAATCTTTTAACCTTTAATTGGCTCGCTACCCAAGGTCCTAAAATGTCAAGTTGATTGATGACTTAATGCAATGTGGTCTGTGTTTTCTCAAAAACTGCAGCCAGGCTGCAGAGCTTGAATTCTCTATCAATCCCTCCTTTGATTCTTTCACAAACTGAATCATAAAACATCAGGTATCACTGGTTAAACATTCTACAAAATAATTTGATACATGTTAATAGAGTTTCCTTCTAAAATTTGTTGATGTGTTTCGCCACATGTCCGGACTAGTAGCTTCCACACAAATTTAAACCAACCCGAATTCCATCATGGCCACAATGGAAGTCTGGTTTTAGTAGGTTAATTAACCTTATTCCAATTTAATCCAAATCAATATCTTAATTCAACCAGTAAACAACCTTCCCTTAAGCATAACATACCCCTGTGCCACGTACAGACTGTCTGCTGGGACCTGCAAGGTGTCTCACATGCGGGACAGCAGCTACAGCTGCGTGGTTGCAACAACATTTCATCAATGTAAACAAACAATATAAAAGTAAAATAATTACAATGACTAGAATTAAACCTTCCACCAATGAAGTTCCTATTGCGCCTAACCATTCAGTGGCTCCGCTCCACAAAGTGAATGATGGGGGTTGCTTAAGTTTTTCTACCTCCTTTTGGATATGCTCCGCTTAGTGGGTAATTTCTTCGGAGCTATCTGGGATATATATGCAACAATCAGTTCCGAGTAGGGCGCAAGTACCTCCCTTTTCAGCCAGGATGTAATCAAGGGCCAGTCTATTTTGTAGGGCTACTGTGCGGATTGCTACCATTTCTGCATTGATCTTAACTAGGGCCTCTGAAGTATCATTGGCTACCTGTTCCACAACGGATGCCATGTTAATGGATTCCCTTGCCAGTTTGGCGGTCCCATACCTGGGGATCAGAATGGCAAAGAACCTCTCTGTTTCTGTGATAGCTCTCTTAGGACGGTGACTCTATATGATACATATATGGGACAATGTAGGCTAAATAGCAGGATCCCGTCCAATTCTGGGGCAACCAAGGGTAGGCCTTGTGGCCACACACCCAATAGGTGCCATTATAGGCAATGAAGG
Source organism: Pristiophorus japonicus (assembly GCF_044704955.1). Lineage (NCBI taxonomy): Eukaryota > Metazoa > Chordata > Chondrichthyes > Pristiophoridae > Pristiophorus > Pristiophorus japonicus. Next base: position 14,049,146 of record NC_091984.1, on the reverse strand, counting down.
TTAGCTGTTTCTTTGTCAGCAACACTCTGAGGCCTGTCCAGGCTTTTCCATCTATTTTATTCAGAATCCGCATTACGTTAAGAATTCCCACATCGGCGCAGTTTGGACGGTTCCGTGGCTTGATTATATTATAATTCCAGGAGCAGTTACTATGCCCCTTGCTATCCTACTATTTCCCTTTGGTGCAGAGGGTCGGCGAGTAAGAAGTAGGCCTATGCCGAGAATACCTACAATCAGTAATACAGTAAATTTATACATTTTGGCAAAAAGTAATTGTCCTTATCAGATTTCAGGTTCAGTTACGGGTGCTCATTTAACGTGTGAATTGTGGATCCAGGCTTTCTTTCCTTGGACTTTAACAGCTGCCTGGGTGGTCAATAACACTTGATAAGGTCCCTCCCACTTGGCACCCAAAGGTGCTTTATGCAACTTTTTCACATACACCCAGACTCCCGGGATGACGTCGTGTCCTCCTTCGGGTGGATTACCCCAAGCTGCCGATACCTGTCAGGAAAAAGAACTAATAACATTGATTAGGTTCTGACAGTATGATAACAAAGTGTCACTCATTAAGTGAACATCAGCTTTCCTTAAATCAATAGTTCCTGGCAGCGACATGGGTCTTCCTGTTCTAATTTAAAATGGGCTTAGACCTGTAGTTCTGTTTGGGGTTGCCCTAATGCTACATAGCATTATTGGTCGTGCCTGGCGCCATGGTGTTCCTTCTTGGTGATATTTGGCAAGCTGTTGTTTCAGAGTTCGATTCATTCGCTCTACTTGTCCTGATGATTGTGGATGATAAGGACAGTGTAAATCCCACGTAATGTTCAGTAACCTACAGACTTCTTGGCAAATAGAACCTGTGAAGTGTGTTCCCTGATCTGAGTCAATGCTACTCGGGACTCCCCATTGGGGAATGTGATCCTTACACAAGACCTTTGCAGTGTGATTGGCTGTGGCTCTTTTAGTTGGGACAGCTTCTACCCATTTAGAGAATCTGTCGACCATGACAAGAATGTTAGTGTATCCTTGGCATGAAGGAAGAGATATATAATCAACCTGCAGATGCTGGAATGGTCCAACAGGGGCAGGGGGCCTCAGTTGGGACATTACCGTGATGGGTCCAGAATTATTTTTCTGGCAGACCACACAACGGTCTGCTACCAGCTGGGCATGTTTTTTAAATCCCCGACCCCACCAGCTTTTCTGGAACTGTGCCGTCATCTGTTGTGAGGCCAAGTGTCCCCACGAGTGGATCTGTTGGGCTAAAAAAGGCATAAATGCTTGTGGCGCGACTGGCTTGTCGGTAACTCTTTGTCTCCAGACACCATCTTCGCATAGCTTAATTCCTGCCTCAATCCATGTTCATTTTTCCTCTCGGGAGCACTCGCCTTGCATTGTTTGAAGATCTCGTGTCAGAGTCCTGAGTGCTTTCAATCTGCACGTCTGTGTTGGTTCTTCTGGGGGAATGCCCTGTGAGGCGGCATCTTTAGCTGCCTAGTCCAGCTAGGGCATTTCCCTGTGCTTCCGTGGTATTTTCCTTGGTATGGGCCTTACACTTCAGGATGGACACTTCCTGAGGTAATTGTATGGCCTCTAGTAAGTCTCGGACTTCTTTTCCATTTTGGATAGGTGTACCAGCAGCAGTGAGGAATCCTCTTTTCCGCCATAACAGACCAAAGTCGTGAGCGACTCCAAAAGCATAACGCAAATCTGTGTAGACATTAGCTGTCTGTCCTTCTGCTATTTGACATGCTTCTGACAGGGCCCGTAACTCGGCCTGTTGTGCTGACGTTCCTGAGGATAAACATCCTTTTGCCACTACCTCATATAAGGTTGTAACTGCCCATCCTGCTTTTCTGGTACCATTGTCAACAAAGGAGGAACCATCTGTAAACAGAATGAGGTCTGGGTTGTGCAGAGGCTCCTCTGCTGCTAATCTGCTTCTTCTGTTTCTTTTAAAATCTCCACGCAGCCATGCTCTTCACATTCTCCCCCTTCTTGCTCCCTCGATTCTGACATCGGGAGCATAGTTGCGGGATTAAACGGGCTGGCCCGGACGATATGGAGATTAGGAGCTTCCAAAACTGCTGTCCAGCGGGTCCATCTAGCTGCCGTCACCTGAGATATTCTATTCATAGAAAGCAAAACGTGTACTGTGTGGGGACACTTGACAATCAGTTTTTGGTCGAGGACTAGACCCGCAGTGATCATTACCACTCGACATGTTGCTTCCATGGCCCTTAGGCAACTCCGCCGGCAACTCCGCCATCCGAGGGCTACCGCATCCAGTTTTGCCGAATAATAGCCAATAGATCTTTGCCGATCCCCATGTTCTTGTGTCAGTATAGCTGTCATATATCCTTCTTTCTCATGGACAAACAGGGTAAATGGCTTACCACTGTCGGGGATTCCCAGAGCTGGTGCCGAACACAAAGCCTTTTTCAAACTCAGGAAGGCCTCTTGCTGTTCCTTAGTGAGGGTGATGGCTTCTTTAGAGGCACGTTTCCCCTTTAAGATATCATTTAGTGGTTGAGCAAGCTGTGTGAAGGAGTCAATCCAATTTCTGTTAAAGTTACACAATCCCAAAAAGGACCTTAGTTCCTGAATAGTGGTGGGTTTTTTAGCAGCCTGAATGGCTGCAGTTCTATCCTGGGTAAGTTCTCTCTTTCCTTGTGAAATCTTTTGTCCCAAGTATACAACCTCTACTTGGGATATTTGTGCTTTGTCGATGCTGGCTTCATGTCCTTTTACCCAAAGGTGGTCCAGCAAAGCTCATAAATCTTGTTCATGCTGTTCTTCCGTGTTTGAAGCTAGCAGGATATCGTCTACATATTGGATGACTGTGGATGACAGGGGAGGTAATTCTCGCAAATGGCTTTGTAAAGCCATGTGGAATACCGTAGGGCTGTTGTGGAAACCCTGCGGTAACCGAGTCCAAGTATACTGTTATCCTTGGACAGTGAAAGCAAACCACTGTCGAACTTCCGGTGCCAGAGGCACCGACCAAAATCCGTTGGCCATATCTATAACCGAGAAATATTTATGTTCCGGTTTGAGGGCATTAAAAATGGTGGAGGGATCTGCGACCAAAGGAGCTTTTTGATCAATACACTGGTTAGCTTTCCTATAATCGACAGTCAAACGCCAAGTCTCATTAGATTTCTGTACCGGCCACACAGGGCTATTGGAGGAGCTATGCGTTTTAATAAGCACTCCTTGTTTCTCCAATTGCTGAATAACCGGTAAGATTCCCGCGATGGCAGTTGGACTGATGGGATACTATTTAGTGCATGGAGGCTTGGTCCCTGTAAATGACGCAGGCTCCATCTGGAGTCGGCCACAATCGTTCTTATCTTTAGCCCATACCGGGTGTTCCTTCAATTCTTCTTTCTTCAAAGTTCTAATTGACCATGTCACCCGACCATCCTCAAAATGCAACGATGAATCTACTTGGATTAGAACGTTCATTCCCAAAAGGGGTTGATCTACTGGGTCTATCCAGACCGGCGTGGTTAGTTCATGTGGACCCAGCCCTATAAGTACCGGTGTTGTCCTTTTAATTTCCATTTTATGACCCCCAACTCCATAGGCTGTATGTGCCCTACCATCCAACGACAAAAAGTCTCCATATTGTAAGGGTAAGCATGTTAATTCCGCCCCTGTGTCGAAAAGACAGTCCAGATCCTTATCGCCCACCCTCACAGTTATATATAGCCCATCTCCCCTTTGTTGTATTAGTGTGAGGAGGGGGGCCAGGGTGGGCTCTAATCGTTTTTTACTATCCCAAGTAACTCCTTCTGTTGTTGTATTGCCAGTCGCTTAAATGCTTCTATGAGGTCGTTATCTTGTGACAAGCCTGGCTTGTTGGCTGAATTGTATCCCTGGCTGCGTCCTCTTCCCCGGCCACGACCTTGCTGTTTTGCCCTGCACGTCTTGGCCCAGTGACCTTCTTTCCCACAATAATGACATTTTCTGGGTAATTTTCCTAATAACTGTTTATCGGAATTCTGGGATTTCCATCCCATAGCCTGTACAGCTCGGACTAATTGGTTACATCGATCCACCAATGCTGCAAAGGTAGTTCCTCTACCTTCCCAGTCTGGTAACACTACCTTAAGCATTTTGGACAGTTCTGGTTTTAGACCTGCCACGAAAGCTGCTTTCAGGGGTCCAAACACTTGTTCATCCATTTCCTCATCCGTATTATTCATACCCGAATGTTCTAGCCACGTGCATCTAAACCGCTCGTCATACTCCAGGACCTCCTCTGTTCCTTTCTGTTGGCAGGCTGCAGTTTTTCCCCAGTCTGTCTTAGCTGGACTGAAGGCTTGACTTGCAGCCAGTGTCTAATCGCCTCCCATCCTGCGTCTAATTCTTGTTCACCCTGCCCCAAAGCTTCTTCTACCTTGTCGTGCAATTTTCTTCCTTGTGTTTTTGGCACCATTATGGTCAAAATTTGCACTCCGTCCCAGGGATGAAGTTGATATATATTTCTTAAGTGGTCCAATTGGTCCCACGTTTTCACTCCCCCTTTCTTTGGATTGGGCAACTCCTTGGACCATTATCAATTTTCCCTGGGTCTGCCGGATCATGAACTAAATATTCTGCATACACCCTTTTCTTCGTTTTTTTGGTTCCGCCCTCATCCGCAGTCTCTCCTGATTTGACTCCAACTCGTCTTTTTTTAAACGGGGCAAAGCGCACCCCTAATTCTTCATCCTTCAACCCAGTATCGTCAGAGGATTCAGAATCCGTATTATTCCTCGGTCGTGTCAATGGGTTTGCGCTTTTAATTTATCCAAACATGGGTACCCTGGGAATTGACTGATCCATTTTCCTTTTCTGATTACTGTCTCTTGACCTAATGATTTTTTCCATTCTTTAATTTCACCTTTAAGATCTTTAACTGCCGCTTCCGATTTTGCAAGTTCAAGTCTTGTCTGTCGCAGCTGTGCACAAACAGCTTGCAATTGGTCCTTTGTACTGGTCAGTTCTCGATCATGTTGGGAACGCATTATAATTTCATTCCGCTTTCGAATCTGTCCCATAACGGCTAGGGACCATTTAGTTCGCTCTTTATTTTTCATACGGGTCGTTTTTTCCCAGACCCTTTTAATCTCGTCCAAGGACCATTGTCCTTTGGAGGTTCTGTACTTTTGTTCAATCTTAATACAGGTTTTAGATAAGTCGAATTGTTGCTCTATGTATTCTTTCAATTGTTGGAGAATTTCATCTGTCGAAATCTCAGGTGGTGCCTGCCCACCTTTAACAGTTGTAGGCAATTCTTTGCTCTTATCTCCTGCTGCCATAATACTGATTTCTTTACTGGGGTCTCGAGTCGTAGGCTTTCCAGCCGATCAGTGAGTCGGTGATTAATTAACTAACACACTGCCGAAGTTAGACGTCTATGGAACCTCGAGCCGACTACCAACCGGAGGGTTCGCAAACCGGAGGCTTTCGGAATCGCGTAGAAGGAGAGGCGAATTTAGACTTTTGACCGAGGACTTTTATAAAGAGGAGCCTTTACCTCAGTATGTAGGTCCGATGTCCAAAATTCAGTTTCTTCCCTCAGCGATCCTGTTCGTGACGCCAAAATTGTTAGATCTCTTAATTTCCAATGAAATACGAACTCCGGTTGTAGTTTTAATGTAACTTTATTCTGGCAGCAGCAACAAGCTTCTGGCTTTAAGCCAGGCCTTTGTCCTTCTGAGACCACATGGCCAAAATAGCTGTACTTATACCTGGTTCAGTTTACAGAAAATAACTCGCCTTCTTTGACCTTATTGGCTCAATTGATAGTCTTTTAACGTTTAATTGGCTCGCTACCCAAGGTCCTAAAACGTCAAGTTGATTGATGACTTAATGCAATGTGGTCTGTGTTTTCTCAAAAACTGCAGCCAGGTTGCAGAGCTTGAATTCTCTATCATCAGGTGACCAAGGTCAGACGTTGCACAATGTATAGCTAAGGTGACCAAGGTCAGACATTACACAATGAATAGCTCAGGTGACCAAGGCCAGACAGTGAGTACAGTGGGTGCCTTCCACAATGTACTCGAGATTGATTCAACATTCTGCTATTTCATTCATTTGTTAAAATAAATTAACACTTAATTTATTGTTTAATTAATGGGACACAACTTTGTTCCAATTTTATTCTTTGCAATGCATCGTTTTACAACTGGCTTTCCTTGTTGTATTTGGTCCCGTCACACCGCAAACAGCTCTTTACTTGTCAGGAGTGGCTCAGTGACCTGCTTGGCGGCTTTAACCGAGGATGATAAATGCCTGGAGTAACGCGCCAGACAAAGTACTCAGACAGTAGGACCATTTATATCACAGCTGGAATACAAGGGGGACAGGCTTCAATGGGCAAAGTAGCCTTTCCTTGTCCTTGTATTTATTTTCCATTTTTATGTTCTTGTATTACCAGTTCTACTTTGTGACTAATGGCTAGAAAGTATGTAAGCACCCTCTGACTATTCCCTACCTCCCCCCGGCAGAAGGGCCTGGCCTTCATTTGATGTTTTTCCCCCAAACACCCTGCCTGATATCGGACAATTGACCTCGTGTCCTTCCAGTTTGTGCAGCGTCAGCACACTAAGGGAAAGTTAGGATTTCTGATTTGTTTAACCTACTCCTGGTATGAAGCAAGGCTAACCAACTGTGCAGGGAACAGATGCTTTGAATAATCGCTACCCTTTCACCAAGAACATTGTTCTGAAAAGGGTCAGCAGTTTGCCGAACAAGGTTTACGACTACCTTGAGCTGAGGGCAGACTGGGTCTGATACCGGCTTCCGAGCGACTAATTCGGAAAGGTAATTAGGAACATAGGAACACAAGTAGGCCATTCAGCCCCTTGACCTGTTACGCCATTCAATTAGATCATGGCTGATCTGTGACCTAACTCCATATACCTTCCTTTGGCCCTTATCCTTTAATACCTTTGGTTAACAGAAAGCTATGCCATCTCTGATTTAAAACGAACAATTGATCTAACATCAAATGCTGTTTGTGGAAGAGAGTTCCAAGCTTCTAGCACTCTTTGTGTATCGAAGTGTTTCCTAATTTCACTGTATAAATGATATCTTTTGGTCATTTTTTGAAATTTCTCAAATTCTTTCAAAGTGAATTATTTTTCAGAATGCCATTTTGAATGCAATAACACTCTCTACAAATAGCAACGAGATGAACGACCAGTTAATCTGTTTTTAAGTCATGTTGGATGATATTCAGGTAGCTGCCTCTGCAACAACAACAACTTACATTTTTATACCCCAATTAACGTAGTGAAATGTCCCAAGGTGCTTAACAAGAACAAACTCTATAAAAAAAAATTTTGACACCGAGTCACAGAAGGAGGTATCAGGACAGATGACCAAAAGTTTTAAGGAGCATTTTAAAGGAGGCAAGAGTTAGAGAGGCAGAGAGGTTTAGGGAGGGAATTCCAGAGCTTAGGGCCGAAGCAGCTGAAAGCACTGTCATCAATGGTGGAGCGATTAAAATCGGGGTTGCGCAAGAGGCCAGAATTGGAAGAGCGCAGAGATCTCAAAGGCGTGTAGGGCTGGAGGACGTTACAGAGATAGGGAGGGGCGAGGCCATAGAGGGATTTGAAAACAATAATGAGAATTTTAAAATATATGCGTTGTCGGACTGGGTGCGAATGAAGGTCATTGAGCACATGGGTGATGGGCGAACGAGACATCATGCAAGTTAAGATATGGGCAGCAGAGTTTTGGATGAGCACAAATTTATATAGGGTGGAAGATGGGAGGTCAGCCAGGAGAGCATTGGAATAATCAAGTCCCGAGGTAACAAAGGCGTGGATGAGGGTTTCAGCAGCAAGTGAGCTGAGGCAGGTTTGGAGACAGACGAAGTTACAGAGATGGAAGTAGGTAGTCTTGGTGATGCAGCGGATATGTGGTCTGAAATTCATCTCAGAATCAGACACAACACCAAGGTTGAGAAGGGTCTGCCTCAGCTTAAGACAGTTGCCAGGGATGGAGACAGTGGTCAGGGACTGGAGTTTGTGGCAGGGACCAAAGACAATAGCTTTGGTCTTCCCAATATTTAATTGGAGGAAATTATTGCTCATCCAATATTGGATGTCGGACAAGCAGTGTGACAAATCAGAGACAGTGGAGAGGTCCAAAGATATACAGCTGAGTGTTGGCTCCTATTTATATGTTACTGAGGTCCCTGACCACGGTTTAAGCACCCTTCCAGAAACTGGGCAGTGCTGATCTGGGCCTGCTCCCCTCAGGAGTACTTGGCCTACACGCGACCGAACCAACCTTTAAAGGGGCTGTTGGAGGTTGCCATCAAAACATAGTATTTACAGCACACAAACAGTCCATTCATGAGTTGTTTTTCACTGAGCTCCTGGCTCTACAGCCCGACTGCGTGCACTTTCTGGCCCGCACTAGCCCCCCCTCCCGTTCTCCTCCTTCCTCCCAGGATTTGCCTGAGGGTCACTGCCGGTCAGGCAGCCCGATCGCATTGGAGGCATGGCGGGCTCCAGCAGCCCGTCGCCATTATTGAAATGAAACACAAGGCCCGATTTCTGGTGAGCCTCGGACCTCCAGCTACTGGCGTGCGCTCCATGAGCGCCAAACCATTCTTTGCCTGAAAATGGGCCTGAGACCATTTCTATCCCCATGGGTCCAATGTAAAGCTGATTTAATGCTAGCTATTTAACCCAATGGAGGCAGAAGAGGTGGAATAAAAGCTATTACATAGTATTCACAGCACAGGAACAGGCCATTCAGCCCAGCAGGTCTATGCTGGTGTTTGTGCTCCACACCAGCCCGATGGAGTGTTGCAAATTCCAGGCATTGGATTTGTCCCAAGTGTCAAGATTTTGGACAAGTCTGATATCTCGCTATCTTGACTAAATGGTTTCCCTTTTCTCCAACACTAAGAGTTCTAGTAGATCTGTCTCGCTTATGTGACCTTCAGTATAAAATGACACTAATTATAGTCAGTTTGCTGATCGCTTGCAGATCCAACTTGCAGAGTTCGAAAGGTCAAGAGCAAAGCAGCTTTTTTAAAAGCAGGACAAGAAAGTGCATGACATATCGCCACCGCCAGGAGACTGGCTTGAGCAGCACAGAGGAAATGAGATTCATTCCTAAAGAAGTGTGACCCATTTATTTAACTATCTTAGTATTGCTTCTCTTTAATCTTTCCTGTCTCCTATTCTGTAGTCTGTCAGCTTTGGCCCAGTTCGTAGCACTGTTGCCTCTGGTTCTGAAGAGTGTGGGTCAAAGTCCCACTTCAGAACTCCAGTATGCAAACTGGGCTGATACTGCAATGCAGTGCTGAGGGCAACACTGCTGCATTATGGGACGCTTTGCCCTTTGGATAAGATGCATGGTTGATCTGAGGCCTTATCCACTTGTTAGGTGGATGCCAAAGAAAAGTACGGCATTTCCCCGGTCTCCCGGCCAACATTCCCCCCAGCAAACAGAACCACGAGAGGAACATGCTAACTGGGACTTTTATCTTATTTCTGTTTGGAGGATCTTGTTTTCCCATATAACACTCCAAATGTAATTAACTGAGTGAGCTGCTTTACAGAAGCCAAGCCATGCGATAAGGTGCTTTTATAAATGCAAGTATTACTTTACTTCATTGAATAATCGTTGAGAAAACTGAGAGTTTGAACAGCTGCTCGAAGGCATTCCTGGGAGATGCTCCCAAGACCACGGTCCGATGCCTGCTATGACTGGATGGCAGGGAGGCAAGCAGATTACCCTACGTAAACGAGAGGTGATGCAAAACTCGGCTGCCCGTGTCCTAAATCCATACACCCATCCTTCTTCTCTTCTTAGGCAGTCCCTCGGAGTCGAGGATGACTTGCTTCCACACTAAAAATGATTTTTCATGTGACTGATGAGTCCTCTGCAGAATCTACAGTCTCTGTCACAGGTGGGACAGATGGTGGTTGATGGAATGGGTGGGTGTGGTGCTTGGGTTGCCGTGCGCTCCTTCTGCTATTCACGCTTGGCTTCAAATTGCTCTCAGCATAGAGACTCGAGGTGTTTGGTGTCTTCCCAGATGCTTTTCCTCCACTTTGTGCGGCCTTGAGCCAGGGATTCTCAGGTGTCGGTGGGGATGTTGCACTTTTTCAAAGGAGACTTTAAGGGTGTCCTTGAAGTGCTTCCTCTGCCCACCTGGGGCTCGCTTGCTGTGTTGGGGCTCCGAGTAGAGTGCTTGTTTTGGGAGTCTCGTATTGGGCATGTGGACGACGTGGTCCACCCAACTGAGCTGACCGAGTGTGGTCTGTACTTCAATGCTGGGGATGTTGGCCTGAGCGAGAACGCTAACGTTGGTACGCCTATCCTGCCAATGGATTTGCAATATCTTGCGGAGACAGCATTTGTTATGTATGTAAACATTATAATAGTATAAGACTTGCCACCAGCGGGTTCACCTGTTGGAGACGCATGGGTCACCTGCACACCCCATGCAAGCAAGTATAAAAGGTTGTCTGCTATGCTGCTTCTTCACTCTGGAGTTTGATTAAAGAGACTAAAGGTCGCATTAGTTTGAGCTTACAGCACACAGTCTTGAGGAGTTATTTTGAACATAACAGCGTGGTGATACTTCTCCAGTGCTTTGAGGTGCCTGCTGTACATAGTTTATGTCTCCGAAGCCGATAGGAGGGCGGGTATCACTACTGCTCTGTAGACCATGAGCTTGGTGCCAGGTTTGAGGTCCTGGTCTTCAAACACTCTCTTCCTCAGGCGACCGAAGGCTACACTGGCACACTGAAGGCGGTGTTGGACTTCATCTTCGATATCTGACCTTGTTGACAGAAGGCTCCCGAGATATGGAAAATGGTCCACATTGTCCAAGAACTCGTCATGGATTTTGATATTCGGGGAGCAGTGGTGCGTGGTGGGGGCAGGTTGGTAACGGACCTTTCTCTTACGGATGTTTAATGTAAGACCCAGGCTCTCGTACGCTTCAGTGAAGGTGTTGACAATGGCTTGGAGTTAGGCCTCCGAGTGTGCGCAGACACAGGCGTCATCTGCATACTGTAATTCAGTGACAGAGAATGGGACGACCTTGGATCTGGCCTGGAGGCGGCAGAGGTTGAACAGTTTCTCGTTTGTTCTGTAGAATAGCTCCACTCCAGTGGGGAGCTTAACGAGGGTGAAGTGGAGCATTGCAGCAAGGAAGATCGAGAAGAGCGTTGGTGCAATGACACAGTCTTGCTTGAACCCGGTCCAAACTTGAATTGGTTCTGTGGTGGATCCGTTGGTCAGGATCATGGCTTGCATGTCATCACTATTTTAAAAAGGAGGGAGAGAGAAAACAGGGAATTATAGACCGGTCAGCCTGACATCGGTAGTGGGTAAAATGATGGAAACATTTATTAAGGATGTCATAGCAGCACATTTGGAAAGAGGTGACATGATAGGTCCAAGTCAGCATGGATTTGTGAAAGGGAAATCTGTAAAGTCCTGTCCCCTCAGTACAGATTCACACGAGGCATGTAGTGAAGTCAAGGTCACTCTGGACCTGCACCATTATTTCATAGCTCTGGAATGCTGCACTTGCCTGAGACCTGTCCTTATATACCTGTCTCTTGCAAGTGCACCCCTGGTGGTAAGGTATGCTGGTGGTTACAGGTCATATCTTATTACAGTCATGTATAGCATGTTAGGATACAGTTATATATAATAATGTAAGATACATGACATCACCCTCCCCCAAGGTCTTATTGTCTTTATAGGTTCAGTCTCTCAGGTGGTCTACGCTCTCGCGTGGAGCATCTGAGTTGTGGTTCAGTTGTTTGCCTTGATGTCTGTTTATCTTTGGGTGTGGTTGCTGGTATCTTGCCTGTGCTGTCTGTTTCAATTGGTGTGATTGTTGTTGAATCGCCTGGCCGGTCTGTTGGGATTGCCCTTTCCTCAGGTTGTTACCTCTGTCTGTCCACCAGGTGTGGTGCGAGTTCCACATTGTAGTCTGCCTCTGGTTCTGCAGTGTTGTTGGTAAATCTGCTTTTGACTTGGTCTACATGCCTCTGGCAGGTTTTGCCATTGTCCATTTGTACTACCAGTAGCCTGTTTCCTTCCTTGCCCGTTACAGTCCCTGCAAGCCATTTGGGACCCCTGCCATAGTTTATTACAAACACTTTGCCCCTATCTCATTCCATCTCCCCCTCGAATTTCTGTCATGGTACTCAGTCAGCTTACGGCGCTTTGCCTCAACGATTTCGTGCATGTCTGGGAGGATTAATGAGAGCCTTGTTTTTAAAGTCCTTTTCATCAACAGTTGCGCGGGGGGGATCCCAGTCAATGAGTGTGGACGAGCTCTGTATGCCAGCAGCAGTCACGACACTGCAGCGTGGGACCTTGGATTTTAAGCATGCATTGTTCAATGATTTGCACTGCTCTCTCCGCCTGGCCGTTGGAGGCCGGCTTGAACGGTGCCGTCTTGACGTGATTTATGTCGTGGTCAATTATAAAGTCTTGGAATTCTGCGCTGGTGAAGCACGGACCATTGTCACTGACCAATATGTCAGGGATTCCGTGCATTGCAAACATGGTTGCGAGGCTCTCCACAGTGGTGGAGGTTGAGCTCGAGTTTAAAATGGTGCATTCGATCCACTTTGAAAATGCATCTACAACTACGAGGAACATTTTGCCCATCAAACGTGCACCAGCGACCACGGTTTCGTAGGCTAGGGCCAGGGGCTCAGTGGAGCCTCCCTGGGGGCATTGCTGAGTTGGGCACAAATGGTGCACCTTCGGACGCAGAGGTCCAAGTCCGCGTTAATACCAGGCCACCAGACGTGGGATCTGCTATGGCCTTCATGAGAACGATCCCCGGGTGCTCGCGGTGGAGCTCCCGGACAGCTGCCTCTCTGCCTCGCAGAGGCATGACTACTCGGCTGCCCCACATCAGGCAGTCTGCTTTTAGTGATAGCTCATGCATGCGCCTGTGAAAGGGTTTTAATTCCTCGGGGCAGGCATCGAGAGCCTCTGCCCAGTCACCGGTTAGGACACATCTTTTTACTAAGGATAACGTGGGGTCGCTGGCCGTCCAGGCTCTGATTTGGCGAGCTGTCATGGGCGAACCTGTGGACTCAAAGACATTGATTGCCATGACTATCTCACAGTCCCGTTCGTCAGACCCTTCCATGGTCGCCAGGGGTAGCCTGCTGAGTGCGTCAGCACAGTTGTCTGTGCCTGGACTGTGCCTTATGGTATAGCCGTAGGACGCCAGCATGAGTGCCCACCGTTGAATTCGCGCCAAGGCGTTGCCGTTTATTGCCTTGCTCTCGGATAGGAGGGACGTGAGGGGCTTGTGGTCGGTTTCTAACGCGAAAAGGTATTGGTGCATCTTTTTGACACCATACACGCACGCGAGCGCCTCCTTCTCTACCATTCCGTACCCGCGCTCTGCCCGCGAAAGTGACCTGGAGGCATAAGCTATGGGTTGTAATTTGCCCGCACTATTGACATGTTGCAAAATGCACCCGACCCCATACGCTGACGCATCGCATGTGAGAACGAGCTTTTTACCTGGATCAAAGAAAGTCAAAACACTGTTGGAACACAGATGGTTGCGTGCCTTATTGAAGGCGCATTCCTGGGCGTCCCCCCAAAATCAATCGCACCCTTTCCTGAGTAGCACGTGGAGAGGCTCCAGCAGCATGCTTAAGTTCTGCATAAAGTTCCCAAAGTAATTGAGTAGCCCGAGAAAGGCGCGCAGTTCTGAGACATTCCGGGGCCTGGGTGCCAGGCGAATTGCTTCTGTTTTGGACTCTGTTGGGCGGATTCCATCAGTGGCAATCCTTCTGCCCAAAAATTCAACCTCAGGTGCGAGAAACAGGCACTTGGATTTCTTGACTCATAGGTCTATCCGATCCAACCGGTTTAGTACTTTCTCCAAATTACGGAGATGGGAGTCGGTGTCCCTGCCCATGATAAATATGTCATCTTGAAATACAACCGTCCCCGGGATGGACTTGAGCAGACTCTCCATGTTGCACTGGAATATGGCAGCTGCCGACCTGTTGCCAAATGGGCATCGATTGTACATGAAAAGGCCTCGATGTGTATTGATGGTGGTAAGTAGCTTGGATTCCTCGGTCAATTCTTGCGTCATATACGCAGATGTGAGGTCTGATTTTGAGAAAACTTACCTCCAGCCAATGTGGCAAATAAGTCCTCCGCTCTGGGCAGCAGGTACAGGTTCTGTAGGGAGACTCTGTTTATTGTAGATTTGTAGTCCCCACAGATTTTTACAGATCCATCAGGCTTCATGACTGGGACGATGGGACTTACCCAGTCGCTAAATTCCACAGGTGATATAATGCCTTCCCGCAGAAGCCTGTCTAGTTCGTGTTCAATCTTTTCCCTCATCACATTGGGTACAGCTCTGGCCTTGTGATGGACTGGTCTAGCATCCTGTGTGATGTAGATTTTGACTTTGGCCCCTTTGAAAGTGCCCACACTTGGCTGAAAGAGATGTTCAAATCGCTTTATAACTGTTGAGCAGGAGATCCGTTCCTCTAATGACATGACATCCCATTTCCAGTTTAGTTTTGCGAGCCAGCTTCTCCCAAGCAGTGCTGGGGGGTCTCCGGAGACAATCCACAGGGGAAGTCAGTTCACTCTCCTTATATACCTGTCTCTTGCAAGTGCACCCCTGGTGGCAAGGTACGCTGGTGGTTACAGGTCATATTTTATTACAGTCATGTGTAGCATGTTAGGATACAGTTATATATAATAATGTAAGATACATGACAAAATCATGCTTGACAAATCTTCTGGAATTTTTTGAGGATATTTCCAGTAGAGTGGACAAGGGAGAACCAGTTGATGTAGTGTATTTGGACTTTCAGAAGGCTTTCGACAAGGTCCCAGACAAGAGATTAATGTGCAAAGTTAAAGCACATGGGATTGGGGGTAGTGTGCTGACATGGATTGAGAACTGGTTGGCAGACAGAAAGCAAAGAGTAGGAGTAAATGGGTACTTTTCAGAATGGCAGGCAGTGACTAGTGGGGTACCGCAAGGTTCTGTGCTGGGGCCCCAGCTGTTTACATTGTACATTAATAATTTAGACGAGGAGATTAAATGTAGTATCTCCAAATTTGCGGATGACACTAAGTTGGATGGCAGTGTGAGCTGCAAGGAGGATGCTATAAGGCTGCAGAGGGACTTGGATAGGTTAGGTGAGTGGTCAAATGCATGGCAGATGAGGTATAATGTGGATAAATGTGAAGTTATTCACTTTGGTGGTAAAAACAGAGAGAGAATTATCTGAATGGTGACAGATTAGGAAAAGGGGAGGTGCAACGAGACCTGAGTGTCATGGTACATCAGTCATTGAAGGTTGGCATGCAGGTACAGCAGGCGGTTAAGAAAGCAAATGGCACGTTGGCCTTCATAGCGAGGGCATTTGAGTACAGGGGCAGGGAGGTGTTGCTACAGTTGTACAGGGCCTTGGTGAGGCCACACCTGGAGTATTGTGTTCAGTTTTGGTCTCCTAATCTGAGGAAGGACGTTCTTGCTATTGAGGTAGTGCAGCGAAGGTTCACCAGACTGATTCCCGGGATGGCGGGACTGACATATCAAGAAAGACTGGATCAACTGGGCTTGTATTCACTGGAGTTCAGAAGAATGAGAGGGGATCTCATAGAAATGTTTAAAATTCTGACGGGTTTAGACAGGTTAGATGCAGGAAGAATGTTCCCAATGTTGGGGAAGTCCAGAACCAGGGGTCACAGTCGAAGGATAAGGGGTAAGCCATTTAGGACCGAGATGAGGAGAAACTTCTTCACCCAGAGAGTGGTGAACCTGTGGAATTCTCTACCACAGAAAGTTGTTGAGGCCAATTCACTAAATATATTCAAAAAGGAGTTAGATGCAGTCCTTACTACAAGGGGGATCAAGTGGTATGGCGAGAAAGCAGGAATGGGGTACTGAAGTTGCATGTTCAGCCATGAACTCATTGAATGGCGGTGCAGGCTCGAAGGGCCCAATGGCCTACTCCTGCACCTATTTTCTATGTTTCTATGATTCTATGAAGCAGGCGAAGGATGGTGACAAACTTTTGATGGCAGCCGAATTTGAGGAGGTCATTCCATAACCCCTAATGGTTGACAGTGTCAAAGGCCTTTGTGAGGACAAAAAAGAAAGCAACCTACAGGGGTTAGTGCTGGTCCCTGCATTTCTCTTGTATTTGCCGCGTGGTGAGGATCTTGTCCATTGTGCCCCTTAGTGGGCGGAATCCGCATTGAGACTCTGGGAGGAGCTCTTCAGCCACAGGGAGAAGGCGATTGAGGAGGATTCTTGCGATGACTTTCCCTGTGGCAGACAATAGGGAACCTCCTATGTAGTTTCCGCAATCGGTCCATACATCCATACAAACCCATCATTCCTGTGCTCACTATATTGGCTCCCGTTTAAGCAATGCCTCGATTTTAAAATTCACATCCTTGTTTTCAAATTCCTCCGTGGCCTCAGCCCTCCCTATCTCTGTAATCTCCTCCAGCCCCACAACCCCCCGAGATATCTGCACTCCTCTAATTCTGCCCTATTGAGCATCTCTGATTATAATCGCTTATCCTTTGGTGGTCGTGCCTTCTGTTGCCTCGACGCTAAGCTCTGGATTTCCCTCTCTAAACCTCTCTGCCTTTCTACCTCTCTTTCCTCCTTTAAGGCGCACCTTAAAACCTATCTCTTTGACCAAGCTTTTTGTCACCTGTCCTAATTTCTCCTTATGTGGCTCGGTGTCAAATTCTTTTGGCTCATAATACTCCTGTGAATCGCCTTGGGACGTTTCACTATGTTCAAGGCGCTATATAAACACAAGTTGTTGTTGGTTTTGTGGTGCAGGCAGATGATGACAAGGCCCTTGCACATTTTACAATGAGTTGTGCTTCTTGTGAAGAGGTCCTGGTGCCTGATTTCCACCGGGCAAAGGCTCGAACATACACTCATCAGTTGTCTCCTGATGAACTTGTGACCGTTTCCTTTGAGCTTGAGGCTCGAAGGTGACTTGCTTGGATCCAAGTTAACCCTCTGTGGCAGACTTGGTATTTCAATGCGAAGAGCCAGCCAGGCCCGCAGTAATCCAGCAACAGCAACATCATTTCTATAGCGCCTTTAATGCAGTAAAATGTCCTAAGGCACTTCAGAGGAGCGGTATCAGACAAACTTTGAGACTGATTCACATCGAGCTATTAGGACAGGTGAGCGAAAGCTTGGTCAAATAGGTAGGTTTTAAGGAACGTCTTAAAGGAGGAGAGAGTGGTGGAGAGGCAGAGACGTTTATGGAGGGAATTCCAGAGCTTTGGCAGTTACGGGCTATCAATGCGGGGGGGAGGGGTGGGGGGAGGTGGCGATGGAAATCAGGAATGCACAATAGGCCAGATTTGCAGGAATGCTGGAGCAGGTTACAGAGATAGGGAAGTACAAGACCCTGGAGGGATTTGAACACCAGGATGAGAATTTTAAACTTGAGGGGTTTTGAAATTGGAAGCCAATGTCGGTCAGTGAGCACAGGGCCGATGGGTAAACAGGACTTAGTGTAAGTTAAGACATGGCCTACAAAGATTAGTGCATCATTGATGATCAACTAACCAGCCTGGCTCACCAATGGCAGGTGGAGGAGTAGTACTGCTACTGTCAGCTGGGAGTCATCCCCGTGGACTATGGAGAAGCCTATAAGTCCATACCATAGATTAGGGTGCTCCTGGCTGGATGAACGGTGAGATATTAATTCTGAGTTGGCAAGTTATGACGTTTTAATTGATTAAAAACCAGCAATGCTCATGTGCACACTGTGGGGTCTCTAAACATTTGCTCTGTCAACCTACACCTCAGCTCTGGACTGAAGCTGCTAGTTGTGTCGCCTGGATCTTTTACTTTATGTGTTTCTCCATCCACTCTGCATCTCGCTTGAAGCTGTTCTCTCTGATCGTATTCTTGAGCAATGCACGTGGATTAATAATTTAACAGGTAGGCAGCATCCTAGAATATCCTGAAAACAAAATGACCAATAGATTGGACATAACATTTCAATCCACAACAAGAAAAAAGATGTGAGCAAAATAATTGCTAGATGAATGACTGAGCCCAAACGGCCAATCTTCCTGTGTGAACCTAGCCAGTGAGTCGAGCCTAATCCTGTCCTTTCCTGATGTCAAAGCATGTAGGAGGGAATCACTGGAAAGCGGAAATCATGCTGGATTTATTTTTATTTTGGCCCAGCCTAGCCCGGTGGGGGCTGCCCAATCGGTGCCCCGGCACAAGATTCGGGACTTTTCCCTGCAGAGATTGGAGCTGAGGCATGTTTCTGAGGAAGAGGACAGAGATCTCTGCTCAGCATCGAACTCTGCACACATCAGCACAGCATGAAAAGATAAAAAAGATAGACACACATTTATATAGCGCCTTTCACGACCTCAGGATGTCCCAAAGCACTTTACAGCTCATGCAACACTTTTGAAATGTAGTCACTGTTGTAATGTAGGAAATGCAGGAGTCAATTTCTGCACAGCAAGCTCCCACAAACAAATGTGATAATGACAGGATAATCTGGGAGGTTTTTTCAGCAATACTGATTGAGCGAGACACTGGGGAGATCTCCCCTGCTCTTCTTCGAAATAATGCCATCCACATGAGAGGGGAGACTGGGCCTTAGTTTAACATCTCATCCAAAAGGCAGCACCTCTGACAGTGCAGCACTCCCTCAGCATTGTACTAGAGTGTCAGCTTAGATTTTTGTGTTCAAGTCTCTGGAGTGGGACTTGAACCCACAACTTTCCTGAACTAAGAGGTAAGAAAGCTACCCACTGAGCTACAGCTGACACTGCTCCAATTGCTAACTTTGGGATCATTCCCAAGGCCCTTCAATGAGCGTTATCAGAAACCGAGCCACGTAAGGGGCTATTAGGACAGGCAACTAAAAGCTCGCTCAAAGAGATAAGGGGTGGAATTGCCCCATTTTTGCTGCCCGTTTGCACCTCCAGGCGGCGCAAGGCAGTTTTTGCCCAGGAGAGCGGGGGGGCGGTGGGGGGGTGGCGGGCGCTATCGCCTCCTGGGAAATTGCCCCAGCACTTTTGGAGGCGCTGTCCCTTTAGTGCTGCGCCCTGCGGTTAGCACCCCGGGCCTCCGTGCAATCGGTGATGATGTCATCGCCATGCGCAGAGATCCCTCACCGCCCCGCGCCAACCCCTTAACGCCCTGCGGGGGAATTTGCCACGTGGGGGGCCACGAGGCTGGGGCAACTGGATTTCAGCGCTAGTTCTGCGGCCTGCAAAGCTGGCGGACATCCGCTCCCGGGGACGTGTTTACAGGGGAGGCCACCAGCACCCTGGGATGCCACCTTTGTTGGTCGGCCAACTCTCGGGTCAGCCCGGCCATGGTGGCCCTAGTGTGGACCAGGCTAACATTGTGCAGCCCGGCACTCAGTCTTGGGTGACGGGATGCTGGCTCGTTCTCACGCGTCCCTGGTGGCCCAGTTGCGGCCACCAGAGGGTCATGCAGAGTGTGCAGTGGCCCTCCCCTTCAATGGAAGGGGAGTGGCATTGTAGCATGTCAGTGCATCGTGGAACATCTGCGTAGTATTGGACCCTGCACCGCGCTACAGCCCCGACACCTCCCCCAACGGAAGAGGAGCTCCGGGGACAGTGCTCCACTTCCTTTGAGGGGCGGAAGGCCCAATTTCGCATTTGGGCCGGGACTTCCAGGCTGGATGATAAAAGTCCCGGCCCGGAAGGTTACAGCCCCCTATCGGGCCGCGGGGCAATTTCGCCCCGAGAGGTTTCAAGGAGTGTCTTAAAGGAGGAGCGAGAGGTAGAGAGGCTGAGAGGTTTAGGGAGGGAATTCCAGAACTTCAAGAATGGAAACTGTTTAATTCCTGACGAGCTGAAAGTTCACAGCAAGTGTCTCAATTGCATTAAATCTGACGTTCTATAAATATATATAATATACAAAACAATCTAGGCAGAAGTCAATGTCACCATGAATTTCACATTTAAAAAAATAGAAAACTGTTAATTTATTGTATCAGCTGTGGCTCAGTGGGCAGCACTCTTGCCTCTGATCAGTAGGTTGTGGGTTCAAGTCCCACTCCAGGGACTTGAGCACATAAATCTCGGCTGATACTCTGAGGGAGTGTTGCACTGTTGGAGGTGCTGTCTTTCAGATGAGACGTTTAAAACGAGGCCCTGTCTGCTCTGTCAAGTGGACGTAAAAGATCTCATGGCACTATTTCGAAGAAGAGCAGGGGAGTTATCGCCAATATTTATCTCTCAATAAACATATCAAAAATAGATGATCTAGTCATTATCACATTGCTGTTTGTGGGAGCTTGCTGTGTGCAAATTAGCTGCTACATTTCCCACATTACAATAGTGACTACATTCCAAAAGTACTTCACTGGCTACAAAGTGCTTTGAGATGGTTGGTGGTCGTGAAAGGCGCGATATAAATGCAAGTGTTTCTTTTTTTGTTGGTTAAAAGCTACAGCAATTGTCATTCATTTGCTCGTTTGTAAAATAAAGTGATCTGTTGGGTGAGCAGTCTATAAAGCAGTTGATGAGTTGAGAGCAATAAAGTGACTTTCTGTGGATGTGGAATACTTAACTGAGTCCAGTTATTTTTTTAATGAAGCTACTTAGCCAAAATGGCCCATTGAGATTGCACAGCGCATGTAGACTTAGGCTGTGGAGCAGGATGGGGGAGTGTTCTGTGAAGGTTCCCTTTTGGGGAATATTGGTTGCAAAACGTGAGTTTATCCACTAATTTATTGCAATTAGTGTCATGGGATCCTTCATGTCCAACCAGTAAAGACAGATGGTACTTCAGTTTAACATCTAATCCAAATGTTTTCAACGGTGCAATACTCCTTCATTCTGCCCTGGGGTGTTGTTATAAAGTCAGCTTGCCCCCATCTACCCCCTCACCCTCCCCAGTCATATTGAAACTGCGGCCAGAGGTAGATACACTTACATCATAGTGGGTTGACATGCTTTACTGAAATTACTTCTTTTATCTAGCCACTTATAAATTTAGAACAGAGCACAGCAAAAACTAGGCAGTCACTTTTTTTCCTTCCACTTTCCTCTTGAAGGCACAGACTCTTGATGGGGTTGAACTCCATGGTTATGAAGCCCTCCATCACCTCGTCATCTATCTACTGTAGATGAAGAGAACCTATTTCTGCTAGCTGGGGAGTCGAGGACGAGGAGGCCATTTTGGCTAAGTAGCTTAAAAATGAGAGCCAGGCCTTTTAGGAGTGAAATTAGGAAACACTTCTACACACAAAAAGGGTGGTAGAACTTTGGAACAATTGATGCTGGGTCAATTGTTCATTTTAAATCTGAGATTGATAGATTTTTGTTAACCATAGCTATTAAGGGATATGGGCCAAAGACAGGTATATGGAGTTAGGTCGCAGATCAGCCATGATCTCACTGAATGGCGGAACAGGCTCGAGGGGCAAAATGGTCTCCTCCTGTTCCTATATTCATGTGGACAATGAGTGTTGAGGGCAATAAAAACAGAAAATACTGGAAATACTCAGCTGCTGTCGAGAGAGAAACAGTACTTGTGGGCTAAAAATTCACATGCGGTTTTGGGTTGACAATGCCGTTTGAGCAGCGCATGCACACTTCTGGTGCAGGATGCGCCAGATGTCATTTTGGTGACGGCGTTCGCGACAACGCTGGGAGCATGTGCCAGAATTATGTGGAGCAGGCAGATCGTGACGTCAATCTGCATACAAATCTGATTGGACACCAGCATTCCCATTTTCATCCTCTACACTGGAAAAGGCATTCAGCAGCTGGACGAACCCCTCACCAACGATATTTAAAGGGATTATCACCTACTTACAGATTAGTTGCTGATTAATGTCGACTGGCTCTCTGTAAGTTTGTGGAAGTGCTTGCAGCTTTGTTTAATGTTGGTGAAGTGACAGGGAGTGGTACTGCAAATGGAGAAGGCCTTGCTTTTGGCTTCAAGGGTTCTGGTCAGACAACTTGATGGGTGCTCTAGTTGTCAACCCCCTTGGCCCGCAGCATGACAGGGAGATGGAGCAGAGGCAAGGGAGAAGAGGACAAGCTGCTCGCAGAGGGAGGAGGAGGAGGAGGGGGAGAAGGGCTCTCAGCATGAGGGCTTACCCACCTAGGGTCTTCTGAGAGCAATTCTCTGACCTCAACCGGAGCCAGGAGCAGTGTGTGCTTTATGATGGAGGTACCAATATAACCCTGCCATCTCTTGCAACCGGACCTACAGCCTCACTCCAGAGTAAGGACAGCGCTGCCAGTGGCTGGGTCATTGAATATACTCCAGGTGGAGAATTAACAGATTTCTGAAGGGAGTCAAGGGTTATGGGGAGCGGGCAGGAAAGTGTAACTGAGGCCAAAATTAGATCAGCCATGATCGTATTGAATGGCGGAGCAGGCTCGAGGGGAAAAATGGCCTACTCCTGCTTCTATTTCTTATGTTATTCCTTATGTGAGCGTGGCCCTGAATTTCTTCGCGTCGGGATCCTTCCAGGCTGGAGCATGCGACATCCGCAACATCTCCCAGTTTGCCGTCCGCTGCTGCATAAGAGAGGTGACAGACACTCTTTAAGCTCGGAGAAGGGACTTCCTTGTCTACTCTGTGACCACACATTACGATCCCGGTGCCGTTTTGCAGGGGCAAACCAATTTCTGGGCCTCACAGTTAAGGTTACAGGTCGTTGACCTTTCGTCAGAAATCAGAGTCAGTATCGAGGGCTATTTGGCTGTGTTAAGCCCCGGCACTGAGCCCGACACAGTCCTCTCCTGAGATGCGGTTTCCGCCAAAGGCACGGCAGCGATGCGGGGAGAAGCTACGGGGGAATCACAGGCGGCAGTGTTCAGTTGCTGGAACTTGGTTCTTGACGTTCTTGCCCCTGGAGACACTGAGCAAATCTCAGCTCCAATAGGGAGACCATTTTACAGATTTTTTCTAAATCAGTCATAAGAACATAAGAAATAGGAGCAGGAGTAGGTCATTTGGCCCGTCGAGCCTGCTCCGCCATTTAATAAGATCTTGGCTGATCTGATCATGGATTCAGCTCCACTTCCCTGCCCGCTCTCCATAACCCTTTACTCCCTTGTCGCTCAAAAATCTGTCTATCTCCGCCTTAATTTTATTCAATGTCCTGGCTGCCACAGCTCTCTGGGACAGAGAATTCCACAGATTTACAACCCTCTGAGACAAGAAATTTCTCCTCATCTTGGTTTTAAATGGGCGGCCCATTATTCTAAGACTATGGGGCCAAGTTTCGGCCTGAGTTGCTCCTGTTTTTTTGGAGCAATTGGTTTCGAATGGAATATCTTAGAAATGTGTATTCTCGGCATTTAGTTTGCTCCAGTTCTAGTCAGTCAGAACAGTTTCACTTTGGAACAGAATTTTTTTTTCAAAAGGGGGCGTGTCTGGCCACTTACGCTTGTTTTCAAAGTTTCGGCAGTGAAAACTTACTCCAAACTAACTTAGAATGGAGTAAGTGAAGATTTTTGTACGTTCGAAATAACCTTGTCTACATTTTAGAAAATCAGGCATAGGTTACAAATTAGGCGTAGGGAATCAGGGGAGGGAGTTTAAAGGGAAGTTTACAAACATTAACCACTTCAGTTTTACAAATAAAGAGCCATCATCAATAATAAATGATAAATACATCAATAAATCAACCAATAAATCCATCAAAAAAATTAATAAAAAATAAAAAAATGTTTTTTTAAATCAATAAATAAAACATTTTCAACTTACCGACTGCAGCACCAGGAGCCCTCCAACAGCGTGCTGGGACGGCCCCCCAGTGTGTCTCTGTCAGTGTCTCTATCTCTCTGTCTGTGTGTGTGTCTCTCACTCTCTGTCTGACAGTGTCTGTGTTTCTGACAGCGAGGGGAGGGGGAGAAGGGGGTTGGGAGGGGGTAGGGGGAGAAGGAGGTTGGGAGGGGGGGAGGAGGAGAAAGGGGGTGGGAGGGGGGAGGGGGAGATGGGAGATGGTGGGGGGAGAAGGGGTGTGGGGAGTGGGGGGGGGAGGGGGAGAAGGGGGAGAATGGGGGGAGAAGGGGGGGTGGGGTGAAGGGTGGGGGGAGAGGGGGAGAAGGGGGGGATGTAGGGAGGGAAGGAGAGAGGATGTAGGGAAGGAGAGAGGATGGAGAGAGGAGGGAGGGAGAGAGGAGGGAGGGAGGGAGGGAAGGAGAGAGGAGGGAGGGAGGCGGGAGGAGGGAAGGAAGGAAGGAGAGAGGAGGGAGGAGGGAAGGAGAGAGGAGGGAGGGAAGGAAGGAGAGAGGAGGGGGGGAAGGAGAGAGGAGGGGGGAGGGAAGGAGAGAGGAAGGAGGGAGGCGGGAGGAGGGAAGGAAGGAAGGAGAGAGGAGGGAGGAGGGAAGGAGAGAGGAGGGAGGGAAGGAAGGAGAGAGGAGGGAAGGAAGGAGAGAGGAGGGAGGGAAGGAAGGAGAGAGGAGGTGGGGAAGGAGAGAGGAGGGGGGAGGGAAGGAGAGAGGAGGGAGGGAGGGAAGGAGAGAGGAGGGAGGAAGGGAAGGAGAGAGGAGGGAGGGAGGGAAGGAGAGAGGAGGGAGGGAGGAAAGTAGAGAGGAGTGAGGGAAGGAGGGAAGGAGAGAGGAGGGAGGGAGGGAGATAGGAGGGAGGGAAGGAGAGTGGGAGGGAAGGAGAGAGGAGGGAGGGAGGGAGGGAAGGAGAGAGGAGAACCTAAGAACATAAGAACATAAGAATTAGGAACAGGAGTAGGCCATCTCGCCCCTCGAGCCTGCCCCGCCATTCAATAAGATCATGGCTGATCTGGTCGTGGACTCAGCTCCACTTACCCGCCCTCTCCCCGTAACCCTTAATTCCCTTATTGGTTAAAAATCTATCTATCTTTGACTTGAAAACATTCAATGAGCTAGCCTCAACTGCTTCCTTGGGCAGAGAATTCCACAGATTCACAACCCTCTGGGAGAAGAAATTTCTTCTCAACTCGGTTTTAAATTGGCTCCCCCGTATTTTGAGGCTGTGCCCCCTAGTTCTAGTCTCCCCCACCAATGGAAACAACCTCTCTGCCTCTATCTTGTCTATCCCTTTCATGATTTTAAATGTTTCTATAAGATCACCCCTCATCCTTCTGAACTCCAAGGAGTAAAGACCCAGTCTACTCAATCTATCATCATAAGGTAACCCCCTAATTTCTGGAATCAGCCTAGTGAATCGTCTCTGTACCCCTTCCAAAGCTAGTATATCCTTCCTTAAGTAAGGTGACCAAAACTGCACGCAGTACTCCAGGTGTGGCCTTACCAATACCAATATTGAGGGAGGGAGGGAGGGAAGGAATGAGAGAGGAAAGAGGAGGGAGGGAAGGAGAGAGGAGAGAGGGAGGGAGATAAGAAGAGAGGAGGGAGGGAAGGAGAGAGGAGAGAGGAGGGAGGGAAGGAGAGAAGAGGGAGGGAAGGAGGGAGGGAAGGAGGGAGGAGCGAGGGAGGGAAGGAGAGAGGAGGGAGGGAGGGAAGGAGAGAGGAGGGAGGGAGGGAGGGAAGGAAGGAGAGAGGGGTGGGGAGGGAGAGAAGGAGGTTGAACGGCTGGGCCCAAGACCTCGGGCTGGACTTACAGGTAGGTGGCGTCGGGTCTCGGGGGGGGGGGTCGCAGAGTTCGGGGGAGGGGGGGAGAGAGAGTCGTGGAGGTCCGGGGGTGGGGGGAGAGAGAGTCGGAGAGTCGCGGAGGTCCGGGGGGAGGGGGTAGCAGAGGTCGGGTCGCCGGGGGGGAGGTGGGCCGGGTCGCCGGGGGGGAGGTGGGCCGGGTCGGGTGGGAAGAGCCTTATTCACGCATACCCAGTGAGGCCATTCAGCCAGGGCTAGGGGCTGCGTGCTTCTTGCCTCTCCCACAGTTTTGGGCGCCTGGAGCTACTGCACATGTGTGCCCACTGTAGCGCGCATGTGCAGAGGTCCCGGCACTGTTTTCAGCGCAGGGACCTGGCACCGCCCCCTACAGTTCGTGCTGCGCTGCACCCAGCTGCAGAGGACTGCAGGGAGCCGGAGTATAGGTAAGTTTTTTTTAGGCGCACTTTCTGGCATGAAAAACAGGCGTCCAGGTCCGAGCTGCGCTGTTTTAGGCGCGGCCCGAAACTTGGGCCCTTAGTCTCCTAGTTTTATTTTCTCCTTTGAGTGGAAATATTCTCTCTGCATCCACCTTGTCGAGCCCCCTCATCATCTTATAAGTTTCAATAAGATCAGCTCTCATTCTTCAGAACTCCAATGAGTAGAGGCCCAACCTATTCAACCTATCCTCATAAGTCAACCCCTCATCTCCAGAATCAACCGAGTGAACCTTCTCTGAACAGCCTCCAATGCAAGTATATCTTTCCTTAAATATGGAGACCAAAACTGTACGCAGTACTCCAGGTGTGGCCTCACCAATACCCTGTACAGGTGTAGCAGGACTTCTCTGCTTTTATACTCTATCCCCCTTGCAATAAAGGCCAACATTCCATTTGCCTTCTTGATTACTTGCTGTACCTGCATACTCACTTTTTGTGTTTCATGCATAGGGACCCCCAGATCTCTCTGTGCTGCAGCACTTTGCAATTTTTCTCCATTTAAATTATAATTTGCTTTTCTACTACTTCTGCCAAAGTGGACAACCTCACATTTTCCAACATTATACTCCATCTGCCAAATTTTTGCTCACTCACTTAGCCTGTTTATATCCCTTTGCAGATTTTTTGTGTCCTCCTCACAATTTGCTCTCCCACCCATTTTTGTATCATCAGCAAACTTGGCTACATTACACTCGGTCCCTTCATCCAAGTCATTAATATAGATTGTAAACAGTTGAGGACCCAGCACCGATCCCTGCGGCACCCCACTAGTCACCGTTTGCCAATCGGAAAATGACCCATTGATCCCGACTATCTGTTTTCTGTTAGTTAGCCAACCC
This sequence comes from Pristiophorus japonicus, assembly GCF_044704955.1. NCBI lineage: Eukaryota > Metazoa > Chordata > Chondrichthyes > Pristiophoridae > Pristiophorus > Pristiophorus japonicus. The sequence continues at coordinate 14,022,208 of NC_091984.1, read as the reverse complement.
TCTATCCATGCTATATAAGGATGCATTTGTTTACACATCGGAAGGAAAAAGGTACAGCACAGGCCTTTCTCTAGAGATTTCTTTCAACTCGAGGAGACTTTTAGGATTTGGTTGAAGGTCTATTTTAGGTTCTGAAAGGAGTTTTGTTATGAACTGCTGCACTTGAGAGTTAATTTTAATTTGTTATTTATCTATTTTATTGTCTCAGATCAACGCTCTAAAAGAGTCGACAATTATCCAGGATTTAATGTGAACCCTTTAATATATTCCAACATGAATATTCCATTTACCAGATGATGAACAACATTGAAAGTATAAAATGCTGAGGATGTTGGAAATGTGAAATACAAACACAAAATGCTGGCAACGCTCATAGGCTGGGCAGCATCTGTGGAGAGAGAAACAGAGTTTCAGGTCTGTTCATGTGAAAGGTCATCAACCTGAACACATTATCTCTGTTTCTCTCTGCACAGATGCTGCCTTGCCTGCTGAGCATCTCTAGCATTTTCTGCCTTTTATATTAGCATTAAAATAACACTCTTGTATCTGTTGGAAGAAAAAATCCAGACCCCCTGATCCTCGGGAAATGCTCCTCTAACCGAACGTGGAATGCTACATTTTGCAAAGCGCCTGAGAAATAATAAGTGTCAAAAGGGGGAAATGGTGATCCTTGCCTTGGCTCATAGAGGGTCGGGGGTTAACCCTTTCCTCACTTGAGATTGCTGGATCTTTGCAGCAGGAACTAACGTGCAGCTCTCGTCCATGGGGAAGGTGGCGGGGAAGGAAGAGCGGAGTAGAGACTTTTAAGCCAGCACAAGAGCCAATCTTGAAGACTGGCATGTTAAGCAGCTTAGTCTCCCAGGCAATCATTCATACTGTACAATAATGGAGGAAACCGAGCACTTTGTACTTGCTCTTTTTATGGCTCCTTCTTACACGCTGTGCCAAACTCAATGAAGGCTTTTTTCTTTCCAAGCCCTCGCTAATTCTAATGGGGTGTTGACTGAATAATCAGCCTGGGAGTCAGTACGTGAATTAAACACCACTAGACAGAATTGACATCTTGAGGAAATATTTACTGTGCGGCTTTGATGTTTCAGAATGGTGCTTTGAAACAGGGCTCTAGAAGCTGTTACAGAGCATTAGATCACGTTGAGGCACAGCTTGTGTGGAAAACAAATCTTTTTTATTTTAACAGCACTGGGCCAATAAATACGCATGGATGCATTTTAAGTTTCTCATTAAAGTTTTAACACGTGTATTTAGAAGGAGGTTATATTTAGTCAGGTTTTAAATATAGATGTAATTGCTGACATTGATGCTCAATAGGGGTATAGTGACACAACCGAGGAAAGAAAACCCTCCACACTGTTCTTGGCTTGGTTTTGTCTTGATGCCACTCTCGGTAATCCCCTGTGTAATTGCGATATAATGGGTATGCATTCAATATATGGTCCTTGACAGTCCTCTTCGAGAAAACATCGCTATTAGCCACAGGTGAACTCATTTAGAAAGAGTAATGACTACACTTGAATTTTAATGTTCGGGACAGGATGTAACCAGATATTTAATTAAAAGAAAATTGAACGATTGGTAAGGTTTGTTCAAGATCAGGAATTTTCAGCAAAAATTTTTTTTTTTCGGTAATCAGGTTAATTCTTCTGAGGAAACTGACTTGGCGGACTGGTAAAGGACGGTCGTGTATAAGGGCTCTGTGTCGGGACTACTCCTGGCTGCACGCAAAGGGAATTTTAAAAGGAAGACACTTGCAAACTGCTTTTACTTGCTGGGAGCCCGACTGGTTTTAGACTTGAGCCAATAATGGGACTAATTGGATAGCTTGTTCAAAGAGCCGGCACAGACATGATGGGCTGAATGGTCTCCTTCGGTGCTGTATGATTCTTCTTAAATCCTGACTCTAATGTATTGACTTACACGAGACACATGCTGAAGTCAAGGTCACTCAGGACCTGCACCTTTAATTCCAGCTCTCCAGTGCTGCACTTGCCTGAGACCTCCCTTTATATACCTCAGTGGGACAGGTATGGAGTGTCTCCTGCAAGTGCACCCCTGGTGGTAAGTTATGCTTATTGTTACAGGTCATATCCAGTTTCAGTCATGTATAGCATGGTAAAATACAGTTATGTACAGTAATGTGAGACACATGACAATTCTATGCCAATATTGCGAACCAATATATGCGTCCAATCCCGTCCGCTCCTCGCCATGCCATTGGCAGCCCTGCCTTCAGCCCCTCTCTAAATTCTGGAAGTTCCTCTCTAAACTTCTCTGCCAAACCTACCTCTTTGACCAAGCTTTTGGTCCCCCCTCCTAATTTGTCCTCTTTTGGCTCGGTGTCCATTGTTTTCAGAATTATAGATCTTATTTGACCCATCGTGTCTGTGCTCTTTGAAAGAGCTGCCCAATTAGTCCCACTCTGCCTGCTCTTTCCCCATAGGCCTATGAATTGTTGTCTCATTACACTTCCGTGGAGCATTAAAAGCTCTTTATAAATGCAAGTTGCTGCTCTTGATAGTTTGAATCAACCAGTGGCCTCTGATATATGGTTTACAGCTCTGTATCGGTTGAAAACAATTGCCTTTTTCTCTTACCTATGTTTAATGTTTTCCGTCTTTTCTATATATTTTCACATCTAGGCCAGTGCGTGTGAAATCTGAGTGCCTTATGCGCTCTGGAGACGTCAGGATCCCACCATCCATAACTTTAACCTGTTCTCCTCGTCAGGCAGCAAGAACACCCACCCAAAGCCGGCGGGGTCCTTCTTTACAGATGCACGTCGGGTACTGGTGACCGCATTGAGACCCAACTGGAATCTTAACTCGGGCCTGAGTGGGGGAAGTCACTGCGGGTTTGCCGGCCAGGCTGACCTGGGACAGAAGGGCGACCAGGCCCAGAAGATGCTGAAAGAAGGTTTTTTTCTTTCCTTCATGGTGCCAGGAAGAGCAGCAATGTTCCTCTAGGCTCCACAAATGCCACACAACACCCCCGTCCCGAATGCAAGACGTCCCAGGAGCCCGCTCCTGCCTTGTGTCGATGAGCGGCCTTTTCGAGTGCTTCCCTCCAACATCCCCGCCCGATGCAGGAACAATTTTGGCCGGTGGGATTTAAGTGAGACCTGGCTGTGAAAATTAGCCGGGACACATTTTTTTTCTGCCATGGGCAAGCGGGACCTTGACTCTCCAGCACTGTTAAAATCCAGGCCTAAAGTCAGCACCTTCATATATAAGAAAAATATTCAAGCTCTTTAGTAACACTCCCTTTTGTCTACGTGCACACAGCCACTGGGGTAGAATTAGAACTCAGCAGAGGAGGACAAAGGGTTTGATTAGGGCAGGGAAAATGGAGTACGAGAAGAAGCTTGCAGGGAACATTAAGACGGATTGCAAAAGTTTCTATAGATATGTAAAGAGAAAAAGGTTAGTAAAGACAAACGTAGGTCCCCTGCAGTCAGAATCAGGGGAAGTCATAACGGGGAACAAAGAAATGGCGGACCAATTGAACAAGTACTTTGGTTCGGTATTCACTGAGGAGGACACAAACAACCTTCCGGATATAAAAGGGGTCGGAGGGTCTAGTAATGAGGAGGAACTGAGGGAAATCCTTATTAGTCGGGAAATTGTGTTGGGGAAATTGATGGGATTGAAGGCCGATAAATCCCCAGGGCCTGATGGACTGCATCCCAGAGTACTTAAGGAGGTGGCCTTGGAAATAGTGGATGCATTGACAGTCATTTTCCAACATTCCATTGACTCTGGATCAGTTCCTATGGAGTGGAGGGTAGCCAATGTAACCCCACTTTTTAAAAAAGGAGGGAGAGAGATAACAGGGAATTACAGACCGGTCAGCCTGACATCGGTAGTGGGTAAAATGATGGAATCAATTATTAAGGATGTCATCGCAGTGCATTTGGAAAGAGGTAATATGATAGGTCCAAGTCAGCATGGATTTGTGAAAGGGAAATCATGCTTGACAAATCTTCTGGAATTTTTTGAGGATGTTTCCAGTAGAGTGGACAAGGGAGAACCAGTTGATGTGGTATATTTGGACTTTCAGAAGGCTTTCGACAAGGTCCCACACAAGAGATTAATGTGCAAAGTTAAAGCACATGGGATTGGGGGTAATGTGCTGACATGGATTGAGAACTGGTTGTCAGACAGGAAGCAAAGAGTAGGAGTAAATGGGGACTTTTCAGAATGGCAGGCAGTGACTAGTGGGGTACCGCAAGGTTCTGTGCTGGGGCCCCAGCTGTTTACACTGTACATTAATGATTTAGACGAGGGGATTAAATGTAGTATCTCCAAATTTGCGGATGACACTAAGTTGGGTGGCAGTGTGAGCTGCAAGGAGGATTCTATGAGGCTGCAGAGCGACTTGGATAGGTTAGGTGAGTGGGCAAATGCATGGCAGATGAAGTATAATGTGGATAAATGTGAGGTTATCCACTTTGGTGGTAAAAACAGAGAGACAGACTATTATCTGAATGGTGACAGATTAGGAAAAGGGGAGGTGCAAAGAGACCTGGGTGTCATGGTACATCAGTCATTGAAGGTTGGCATGCAGGTACAGCAGGCGGTTAAGAAAGCAAATGGCATGTTGGCCTTCATAGTGAGGGGATTTGAGTACAAGGGCAGGGAGGTGTTGCTACAATTGTACAGGGCCTTGGTGAGGCCACACCTGGAGTATTGTGTACAGTTTTGGTCTCCTAACCTGAGGAAGGACATTCTTGCTATTGAGGGAGTGCAGCGAAGGTTCACCAGACTGATTCCCGGGATGGCGGGACTGACCTATCAAGAAAGACTGGATCAACTGGGCTTGTATTCACTGGAGTTCAGAAGAATGAGAGGGGACCTCATAGAAACGTTTAAAATTCTGACGGGGTTAGACAGGTTAGATGCAGGAAGAATGTTCCCAATGTTGGGGAAGTCCAGAACCAGGGGACACAGTCTAAGGATAAGGGGGAAGCCATTTAGGACCGAGATGAGGAGGAATTTCTTCACCCAGAGAGTGGTGAACCTGTGGAATTCTCTACCACAGAAAGTTGTTGAGGCCAATTCACTAAATATATTCAAAAAGGAGTTAGATGAAGACCTTACTACTAGGGGAATCAAGGGGTATGGTGAGAAAGCAGGAATGGGGTACTGAAGTTGCATGTTCAGCCATGAACTCATTGAATGGCGGTGCAGGCTAGAAGGGCCGAATGGCCTATTCCTGCACCTATTTTCTATGTTTCTATGTTTCTATTTCACATAGCATTTACAGCGCAGAAATGGGTCCTGCCGGTGTTTATACTCCACATGAGTCTCCTCCCACCCTATTTACTTCATCTCACCCTATCCTTCCATTCCTTTCTTTCTCATGTACTTATCTGTGCTATTTGCCTCAACCACTCTGTGATAGCAAGCTCCATATTCTCATCACTCTCTGGGTAAAAAAGTTTCTCCTGAATTCATTAATGGATTTAGTCATGTGCTTGTCACATTTACATTTTAATTTTGGATTCCACTACCAGTGGAAACACCTTCTTTACGCCCACCTTATCAAACCCCCTCAGAATTTTAAACCCCAGATTTTAATAATCTCATAAATATGGCGGATATTTTTGGGACTTGAGGACAAATATTCTGTTATTGGTCGAAACAAACCAAAACCTCTTGACTTTACCCAAATTGTCTTTGACAAATTGTACTGCTATTTATCTAATCACTACCAGTTATTAGCTATATCTAATGGTGACTCCCACCCCCATGTGATGGGCGTTGAAGTCTCTCTGGGGTCACATTGTTTGTTTTCATTATATCAGCAACTTAGCCTTGGCCTGCAGCACAATCCTGTGTCCAGCTGTGTGAGGCTGATTCGGTTTAATGTTTTATTTTTGACTGCATAGCTGTCTGATGAAAGCAGCTTTAATTTTGATCATAATTGTGGCACTGACCTGCTCAATTCAATCATCTGCCATGTAGCATTCTCTCAAACGCCTAATCTGTTTTCCTATTGTCACAGTTTGGAACATCACGATTGCTCCTGAAATGCCCGATTGGGTGAAGTCACTGTCGAGTGTAGCTCGAAGCCATACCGAACTGGGTATAATTCCCAGTTTTCATTCCAAGACTGTGCCAAAATCATGAAGGAATGCCGATAATAAGTCCATGTCAGGATGGTGCATGGCGGGTAGGGGGGCAAACGTGGAGGTGGTGGAGTGCTCATTCACCTGCTGTCCTTCTAGGTGATAGAGATCGCAGGTTTGGGAGGTGCGATCGAAGAAGCCTTGCCAAGTTGCTGCAGTGCTTCTTGTAGATAGTACACACGGCAGTCACGGTGCTGATGGTGGAGGGAGTGAATCATTAAGGTGATAGAAGCATAGAAGCATAGAAAATAGGTGCAGGAGTAGGCCATTCGGCCCTTCGAGCCTGCACCACCATTCAATATGATCATGGCTAAGCATCACCTCAGTACCCTTTTCCTACACTCACTGGTTCCTCTCCCCTGAAGGTGCTGACTCTGGTTGGATTCAGTTTTACAATCACTCATTCCCCTCCCTCTCCTCCCCTGTGGGTGTTGCCTCTGGCTGGGTTCAGTTCTACACTCACTGGTTCCCCTCCCCTGAAGGTACTGACTCTGGCTGGGTTCAGTTCTACACTCACTGGGTCCCCTCCCCTGAAGGTACTGACTCTGGCTGGGTTCAGTTCTACACTCACTGGTTCCCCTCCCTCTCCTTCCCTGAAGGGGCTGACTCTGGTTAGGTTCACTGGGATCCTGAAACTGGATGGAGTGCTGATCAAGCGGGATGCTTTGCCCTGGATGGTGTCGAGCTTCTTTAGTGTTGTTGGAGCTGCACTCATCCAGTGACGTGGAGAGTATTCCAGCACACTCCTGACTTGTGCCTTGTAGATGGTGGAGAGGCGTCTGCCACCCGAAACCGGGGAGGAGAGAATTCAGCCGCAACTTTATTTTTCATCATTTGTTCTTGGGATGTGGCAACACTAGCTGGGCCGCTTTTATTGCCGATCCTTGAAAAGTGGTCCTTCTCCTTCAACTGCTACAGTCCTCGTACTGATGGTGCTGTGTAGGGGATTCTTTTCAAGCATATTGTTTGTGGTCCATGATCTCATCCCTCCCTATCTCTGCTGCCTGTATCCAAATCTGCACCAAGTCCCGTTCACCCATCATTCTTGTGCTCGCTGACCGACAGTGGCTCCCAGTCTGGCCTCGATTTTAAAATTCTCATAGTTGTTTTCAAATCCCTCCAATGAGCTTGCGCCTCCCTATTTCTGTAACCTGCTCCAACCCGACTACCCTCCGAGCTCTCTACGCTCCTCCAAGTCTGAGCATCCCCGACTTTAGTCACTCCAATATTGGCAGCCGCGCTTTCAGTTGCTTGGGCCTTAAGCTCTGGAATTCTCTCCCTAAACCTCTCTGTCTCTCTACCTCTCTATTCTCCTTTAAAATGCTCCTTAAAACCTGCGCCTGTGACCAAATTTCACTAGAAATCCCAGTCTTCCTGCGAGTGAACAACTGAAAAAGTAAAAAAAGATGCACATTTACCTGTTCCTGCTGTGCCCATCAGCGATCCCGGTCCTGACGCCTCCACTCACTGCGCGTTGCAGCGCATGCACATCTGGACGGACGTAAGCTGGACCTGCAGTCACATGGCTCTGGGCAGCCAATCCAGGTTATGTATTTTCTCATTCATAATAATGGGAACTCTGTAAGTAGGAGTATCATGGTTGAGAAACAGCCCCCAAACACACAAAACACTCATTAAAAAAAATAGAAAAAATACACAACATATTAAGATTAATTTAAATTAAAATGATTAATATATTTTTCCGATTTTTTTTAAAAAGTTTTTAAATTATGGTTTAAAATAAACTTGCCATGATGGGCAGGGTTTTTAACAATAAAATGTGTTTTTAAAATTTTATTTTATTATGTTTATGTATCTTTTAAAACTTTTACGCCTGTAAAAGTAGGCGACGTGCCTGCTTTTATCAGGCGCAAGAGTTTTCAGGACGTCCGCTGGGCAAAATATGGGTAAACACCGTAATCTTGTCCATGCGAATGTCCTGGCTGTGGAGATGCGGAGGATCTGTCAAGCTAGAGCTTGACAGATCGGAAAAGCCGATTTTTAGCGCATGCACATTGTGCGCTGAAAATCGTTTTTTGCGATGCCTTCCCGGTTCCGTACACACTTCGTACGGACCCAGGGAGGCCGGAAATTCCAGGCAAATATCTCCTTTTGTGGCTCGGTGTCAAATTTTGTCTGATGACCCTCTTGCCCTCTTGAGAAGTTTCTTGGGATGTTTCACGATGTTAAAAGCTGCTATAAAAATGCAATTTGTTGTTGCTGAGTAGCTTGCTAGGTCACTTCAGAAGACATTTAGGGGCGAAATTGTGGTCATTTGCGCCTCCCAATAGTGCCCCGGGAGGTGCCAACAGGGCACAAATGATTTTGCAACCGGGCACACCACCGCCAACGCCTCCCGCTAAATTCGCCAGGAGTTTAGCGGCGGCGCTACGGCCTTGCGCGCCTGTTGTGTATGGAGAGTCAGACTGAACACTGAGCTCAAAGTGAAGTGTGACCGTAGTCTTTTATTGCAGGTCTCTAGAGTGCCTCTCTAGCCTGTGAAGCCTCCTTAAAATACCTGTGCTCCCAAGGGATGATGGGATCCCTTGGGACTCCAGGGGATGAGCCCTCTGATGGCTGTACAGAATAAATACAAGTCGACATATATAACAACACTCCCCCGCAAAGTCAATAGTGTAACTATTTACAATGTGAGTCGATCTGGGGCCCTTCTTGCCCTGGTTGATCGCCTCGGTGTGAAAGCTGGTGTTGTTGAATCATTTGTTGGGCCCTCGCTGGGCTGCTGTGCAGCTGGCCTTGCTGGGCTGCCTGGTGTGTTGGGCCCTGCAGGGCTGCTGTAGATGATGGGTTCTGCTTCGTGGTCAACTGTGGTGCCGGTTGCCACTGGTGTGTGTGTTGGTGGATCAAAAAAAGTAGGGTCCAAGGTGGGTTGCTCAGGATAGTCCGTGAATCTGAGTTTGATTTGGTCCAAGTGTTTCCGGTGAATCAATCCATTTGAAAGTTTGACCCGAAACATCCTGCTCCCCTCTATGGCCACGACAGTGCCGGGAAGCCACTTGGGACTTTGTCCACACTTTAGTACAAATACAGGATCATTGATTTCAATCTCGCGTGACACATTTGATCTATCATGGTATGCACTTTGTTGAAGCCGCTTGCTCTCTACCTATTCATGTAGATCAGGGTGAACGAACGAGAGCCTTATCATAAGTGCTCTTTTCAAGCAGTTCAGCAGGTGGGATCCCAGTGAGTGAGTGGGGTCTCGTGCGGTAGCTAAGCAGGACTCAGGAAAGGCGAGTCTGCAGTGAGCCTTCAGTTACTCTTTTCAAGCCTTGCTTGATGGTTTGCACTGCTCTCTCTGCCTGACCATTGGATGCTGGTTTAAACGGGGCAGATGTGACATGTTTGATCCCGTTACGGGTCATGAATTCTTTGAACTCAGCACTGGTAAAACATGGCCCATTGTCGCTCACCAGGACATTGGGTAAGCTGTGAGTGACAAACATGGCCCGCAGGCTTTCAGTAGTGACAGCAGACGTGCTAGCCGACATTATCTCACATTCAATCCACTTGGAGTACGCGTCTACAACTACAAGGAAAATTTTACCCAAGAACGGGCCTGTATAGTCGACGTGTACCCTAGACCACGGTTTGGAGGGCCAAGACCATAAACTTAGCGGCGCCTCCCTGGGTACATTTCTTAACTGCGAGCACGTATTACATCTGTGAACGCAGGACTCTAAGTCCGCATCGATACCGGGCCACTACACATGGGATCTGGCTATCGCTTTCATCATTACGATGCCTGGGTGGGTACTGTGGAGGTCATTGATGAAGGTGTCTCTGCCCTTCATGGGGACCACTACTCGATTGCCCCACAGAAGGCAGTCTGCCTGTATAGACATTTCATCTTTGCGCCGCTGGAACGGCTTTACCTCTTCATGCATTTCCACTGAGACACTGGACCAGCTCCCATGAAGCACACAGCTTTTGACTAGAGATAATAAGGGGTCCTGGCTTATCCAGTTTTTGATCTGCCGGGCAGTGACGGGTGATTGCTCACTCTCAAATGCTTCCATAACAATGGCTAGGTCTGCGGGCTGCGCCATTTCCACCCCCATGGTGGGTAATGGCAGCCTACTGAGAGCATCGGCGCAGTTTTCTGTGCCGGGCCTTTGGCGGATGGTGTAGTTGTATGTGGACAATGTGATCGCCCATCTCAGGATGCGGGCCGATGCATTGGTATTTATCCCTTTAATCTCGGGAAAAAGGGATATAAGTGGCTTATGGTCAGTTTCCAATTCGAATTTTAGCCCAAACAGGTATTGATGCATTTTCTTTACCCCATAGACACACGCTAACGCTTCTTTCTCAATCACGCTGTAGGCTCTCTCAGCCTTAGACAGACTCCTGGATGCATAAGCAACCGGTTGCAGTTTCCCAAAATCATTAGCTTGTTGCAATACACACCCGACGCCGTATAACGACGCATCACATGCTAGAACCAAATGCTGACATGGATCATACAACGCAAGCAATTTGTTTGAGCATAACAATTTTCTCGATTTTACAAAGACATTTTCTTGGCTTTTGCCTCAGACCCATTCTTCCCCTTTTCATAGTAAGACATGTAGTGTTTCTAGCAGTGTGCTGAGACCCAGTAAGAAGTTACCAAAGTAATTCAAGAGCCCCAGAAACGACCACAGCTCCATCACGTACTGTGCCCTTGCTGGATTCTCGATTGTCTCCGTCTTCGCGTTGGTGGGCCTGATGTCGTCCATCGCAATCCTCCTTCTCAAGAACTCCACTTCAGGCGCCAGGAAAATGCACTTCGAGCGTTTTAACCTGAGCCCCACGTGGTTGAGTCGACTAAGAACCTCCTCCAGGTTCTGCAGATGCTCGACTGTGTTCCGACCTGTGACCAAGATGTCGTCCTGGTGTATGTGGGACCGACTTCAGTAAACTTTCCATCTTCCTCAGGAATATCGCCGCCGCTGATTGGATTCCAAACGGGCATCTGTTATAAACAAAAAGACCCTTGTGCGTGTTGATGCAGGTGAGAACCTTCGATGATTCCTCCAGTTCCTGCGTCATGTAGGCTGAAGTCAGATCCAGCTTCGTGAATGTCTTTCCTCCCGCCAGCGTTGCAAAGAGGTCGTTGACCTTTGGTAGTGGGTATTGGTCCTGCAGGAGAAACGATTGATAGTTACTTTGTAATCGCCACAGATTCTGATGGTGCCGTCTCCCTTGAGGACTGGGACATTAGGACTGGCCCACTCGCTGAACTCAATCGGGAAAATGATGCCCTCTCTTTGCAGCCGGTCTAGCTCGATCTCTACCCTTTCTCTCATCATGTACGGTACTGCTCTCGCCTTGTGATGGATGGGTCGTGCCCCCGGAATTAGGTGGATCTGCACTTTTGCTCTTTGGAATTTCCCGATGCCTGGTTCGAACAGCAAAGGATATTTGTTTAAGACCTGGGAACACGAAGTATCGTCAGTGGGCGATAGCGCTCGGACGTCGTCCCAGTTCCAGCGTATCTTTCCCAGCCAGCTCCTGCCGAGCAGCGTGGGACTATCGCCCGGTACCACCCAGAGTGGTAACTTGTGCACCACTCCATCGTAGGAGACCTTTACGGTAGCACTGCCGATTACAGGAATCAGTTCCTTCATGTAATTTCTTAATTTCGTGCGAGTTAAGACTGACCTTGAGGCCTTGTTGCACCACAACCTTTTGCAAGTCTTTTTGCCCATGATGGACTGGCTCGTGTCCATGTCCAGCTCCATTGACACCGGGAGTCCATTTAGTTCAACATTTAGCATTATTGGGGGACAATTCATGGTGAATGTGTGCACCCCATGTACCTCTGCCTCCTCTATCTGAGGCTCTGGTTCATCATGATCCTCCATGGATCTGTCCTCCTCTGCAACGTGGTGGTTTTCAGGTTTAGCAGGCTTAGCAGCTCGCCTGCACACTGGTTGGAGGTGTCCCATTGTTCCACAGCCCTTGCAAACGTACTCTTTGAATCGGCATGAATGTAAACGATGATCACTCCCGCAGCGCCAACAAGGTGTTAGTGGCCTTGCATTCCTCACCCTTGATGGTGGACTCTGAGTCAACTGCGGATGTGCAGCTGCAGGTATGTGTGACCTGCCCTGTACATTACGATTCGAAAACAACATCACTTTGTTCACTTGTAGCAGCACTTGTGTGCTGAGAGATTTGCCCAGCACTGTCACTGGTGGCAATGAATGCCTGGGCTATCGCTATAGCCTTACTCAAGGTTGGGGTCTCTACAGTCAAAAGTTTGCGAAGTATGGTTTCATGGCCAATGCCAAGTACAAAAAAGTCTCTGAGCATGTGCTCCAGATGTCCTTCAAATTCACAATGTCCTGAAAGGCATCTTAACTCGCCACTTCCTAGCATTCAGACCATTTGTAGGTGTAGAACCGGTACCTCGCTATCAGAATGCTTTCCTTCCAGTTCAAATGCTCTCGGACCAGTGTGCACAAATCGTCGTACGATTTCTCCGTGGGTTTCACTGGAGTGAGCAGATTCTTCATGAGGCCATACGTTGGTTCCCCACAGACGGTGAGGAGGATCGCACTTAGTTTGGCAGTGCTCTCTTCCCCATCTAGCTTGTTGGCCACGAAGTATTGGTTGAGTCGCTCCACAAAAGTTTCCCAATTATCTCCCTCCTAAAATTTCTCCAGGATGCCCAATGTTCTCTGCAGGTAGGGTGGCATGTTCCCTTCTCTAAAAGGGAATTTTTTTCACCATTTGGACAATAGCCCTTCCACATTCATGGTTTCACAGAATCGTACGGTACAGAAGGAGGCCATTCAGCCCATCGTGGCTGTGCCAGCTCTTTGAAAGAGCTATCCAATTAGTCCCACTGCCCCTGTTCTTTCCCCATAGCCCTGCAAGTTTTTTCCTTGGGTGCCAGCTCACATTAGCAGAGATGTTGAACTCCCAATTTCTGGGCTACTTGTCCATGACAATAACCACAACACTACAGCACCCAAATGTTTATCTTCGAGCTCCCTTGAAAAAGGAGTGCAGGTATAGATGTTGGGTGAGAATGGATCAGTTTTTTCTTCATGCGCTCTCAAAAGCTCACACATGGAGAATGGACTCTTACTGGAGAGTTGCCAGTAAATGTCAGCCCCCTCGTGGGAGAAACTTGCAAAGAAAATGTAAAGTTAAAACTGAAGTCAATGAAAACGCCCAAAATAACTTACTGAGAAACTCACAGCTAACAAGCTCTCACTGCTTGTGATGAAATGGCTCAAGTGTTTTGCTTTCAACATATTTGGCTGCAATTTTAAGTTGAAGAATGTGTTTATTTTTTTTAAATGTCTTCATTCTGCTACACTTCACGTTGTCGGTAAGGAATCCCTATCAGTGACATCTCTCTCAGAGCGCTCTCTAAACTGTGTAACAGTTCAGATCAAAATCCTCTTAACGAGATGTTTTGTGCTCACCAGAATACCATTTGCTCCAGATAATTCCTTTTCATTCGCCTGACAACATTTTGGGGGAGTATAAAACCAATATTGAAAGATTCATCTTCGACTCATTCTTCCCTCATCCGTTTGGAAATCTATATTGCGGTTCACCAAGTTTACACGAGTGAGTTACTGAATTGCACTAACCAAAGAGTGCCTGGTGTGCTTCTCGGCCTGTATTGTGATCTCAGCCTGAATGACATCACAGGCAGTGCAGTTGTGTCAGTTTGGCTCAGTTGGTAGCACTCTCAGTCAGAAAGTTGTGGGTTCAAGTTTCGATCCAATGCATTCCTGAGGGAGTGCTGCACTGTTGGAGGTGTCATCTTTGGGATGAGACGTTAAAGCACGGCCACAGTTATTTGGGTGGGTGCTCACCATTTTGAAGAAGTGCAGGGAGTTCTCCCAATGTACTGGCCAACATTCCTCCTTTAACTATTCCACCAAAAAACTGATTATCTGGTCATTCATTCATTTTGGTGTTTGTGAAGCCTCACTGTGTGCAAATTGGCTGCTACATTTTCCTACACAGCAACAGTGACAACTTTTTAAAAGCAATTTGAAATAGCTTGTGCATGTGATGAGCTGAAGGAGCAATGGTAAGCCAACTTACAATTGGCTTCAGTGGCCCGAATTATGGAAGTGAAAATCAGCCCACGCTCCTGATGAGTAAAACCTGTGACCTTTGCTCAAAAGTATGAGTAGTTAGGATCTGGAATGCAATGCCTGAAAGGGTGGTGGAGGCAGATTCAATCGTGGTCTTCAAAAGGGAGTTGGATAAGTACCTGAAGGAAAAACAAATTGCAGAGCTACGGGGAAGGGCGGGGGAGTGGGACTTGCAGAGGCGCTCTTGCAGAGAGCTGGCACAGGCTCGATGGGCTGAATGGCCTCCTGCTGTGCTGTAACCAGTCTATGATTCTATGATCTGTGGATGTCGGAAGCGGACTCTGTTGTGATGTCCCCCACAAAACGCTAGCCATCGCTTCCAAGGTTCATGCACGAATAACGACCATTGAGCAAGGTACAGCAAGAGAGATGAGCACCAGTGGAATCCGAACTCCAACACAGATTCAACACCTTCACCAGAGGAGAAAGTTTTCAAACAAACCTTGGCAGCGGTATAGAAATGAGCCACTGTCCTAAGGCTCATTTGCCTGCTGTAAAATTGACACCGACTGTAAACTTGTCTGAAAGGAATGTTTACAGTCAGCTGCCTATTTCTCATTATTAAGTTTTTTACTCCACTTCCCTCCTCTCCTAAAGATATCAACACCTGCCAGCTTATAATTTTACAGGCATCAGCAGGGGCAGTACCTTGGCCACATGGCCAAATAGACACCAAAGCCGTGAGTTAAAGGCTGACTTTGTCCGCTCTACATCGAGTACCACTGGGCGGAGTTCTTGCAGCACCCACTCTAACCGTTGGTGCTTGAGAATTGACATCATACGACCCCTATTTGCATTGTATAACGAGTCTCCCCCTGTTTCCATAGCGATTCTTAGCCATCACTCTGAAGACCCCAAACAAAATGGCGGCAGTGGAATGACTATCGGAGCGGGACGGTATTTCCTGCACTCAGGTTTAAAGCACTCTACCACCCTGCTCCCACCCGAAAATCAGTCTCAATAACTTTCTCGTTCACAGGGAAAGAGGTTTTGCTTGACTTATTCTGAGAAATTAAGTGTGTCAAATAATTGATGCAAGAGTAGGGAATCAAACGGGAAAGAGCAACCAAAGAGTTATGTTCAATGTAAAATAGAGCAGGATATCGAAGAGTCAAAGTTAAGGGTGCTGGACTGGAAATAGCCAAAGTTTAGTGAGATGAAAATGTTAACAGAAAAGTTAGCTAATGGGTTGACAGAGCACCAGTGACAAATCTTCAAATAGAAGATGAACAGTGTAGAAAGTAAATATTTTCCAACAAGACAAAAATAATATGTATCAAAGACTCGTGTTTCATAGATAAATAGATTAAAATTGAACTGAAAATTAAAACAACAACAACTTGCATTTATATAGCGCCTTTAACATAGTAAAATGTCCCAAGGCACTTCACAGGAACTATTATCAAACAAAATTTGACATCGAGCCTTGCAAGGAGATATTAGGACAGGAGACCAAAAGCTTTGTCAAAGAGGTAGGTTTTAAAGCATATCTTAAAGGTGGAGAGAGAGGCAGAGCGGTTTAGGGAGGGAATTCCAGGGCTTAGGGCCTTGGCAGGTGAAGGCCAGTGGAGGAAAATCAAGCATGCACAAGAGGCCAGAGTTGAAGGAGCACAGAGATCTTGATGGGTTGTAGGGCTGCAGGAGATTACAGGGATGGGGGGTGGGGGTGGTGAGGTCAAGGAAGGATTTGACAACAAGTATGAGAATTTTAATATTGAGGCATTGTTGGACCGAGAGGCATATGATAAAGATAGGACAAACAAAACTGAAGATAATCATGAGGAATATAGGAAGAGAAGTTGAGAGGGAAAAAGAGAGTTTGGAAGGGATGAAAGGAATAAGATTTAAAAAATGCCGAAAATAATAAAACATAGTGAAGGCTTTTATAAGCAAGCAAAAAGAGGAGATTAGTGAATAAGAGAATTGGACCACTCAGGAATAAAGGGCCCAAGTTTCGGGCCGCACCTAGAACGGCATAGCCCCGACCTGGACGCCCGTTTTTCGCGCCACAAAGTGCGCCTAAAAAAAACTTACCTATTCTCCGGCTCCCTGCAGGTCCTCTAGAGTCGGGCACAGCGCAGCACGAGCTGTTGGGGGCGGAACCAGGTCCCTGCGCTGAAAACAGTGCCGGGACCTCTGCACAGGCGCGCTACAGTGGGCACACATGTGCAGTAGCTCCAGGCGCCCAAAACTGTGTGGGAGGGGCCCGAAGCACTCAGCCCCTAGCCCTGGCTGAATGGCCTCACTGGGGCGGCGACGATAATGCTCCTCCCACGGCCAGATCCTGCTTCCTCCCGACCCGACTTGACTCCAGCTCCCACCCCCCCCCCCCCCCCACCGGACCGCCCCCTGCCCCCCCCCCCCACCCCGACCCAACCTTCGCTTCCCCCGCTCCCGACCTTCCCCCCCGCCCTTCGCTCCCGACCTCACCCCTCACCGACCGATCTCCGCCCCCCCCACCCCTGACCGATCTCCGACCGACCGACACCCCCCTCCCCTCCGCCCCGACCCACGCTCCCGACCCACCTACATGTCAATCCGGTAAGTCTAAGCTCGAAGTCTTGGGCCCGGCCGGGTCCGGCCCGTTCAGCCTCCCTCTCCTTTCTTTCTCTCTCTCTCTCTCTCTCTTCCCCCCTTCTCTCCCCCCTCCCCTCCCTCCCTTCTCTCCCCCTCCCCTCCCTTCTCTCCCCCCTCCCCTCCCTTCTCTCCCCCCTCCCCTCCCTCCCTTCTCTCCCCCCTCCCCTCCCTCCTCCTCCCCCTCCTCCCTCCTCCCCCCTCACCCTTCTCCTCTCCTCCCCCCTTCCCCTCCCTCCTTTCTCACCCCCCACCCCTCCCCTCCCTCCCCTGCCTCCCTTCTCACAACCCTCCCCTCCCTCCTCACCCCCCCTCCCCCCCATCCCCTCTCCCCCCCACCCCCTCTCCCCCACTCCACCCCCTCCCCCCACTCCACCACCCCTCCTCCCCTCCCCTCCACCCCTCCACCCCCCCCCTCCCCATCCTCCCCCTCCCCTCCACCCATCGTTGTTAGAAACACAGACACTGACAGACAGAGAGTGAGAGAGACACACACAGACAGACAGAGAGATAGAGACACTGACAGAAACACACTGGGGGGGCCGTTCCAGCACACTGTTGGAGGACTCCCGGTGCTGCAGTCAGTAAGTAGAAAATGTTTTATTTATTGATTTAAAAAAATTTATTAATTTTTTTGATTGATTTATTGGTTGATTTATTGATGTATTTATCATTTATTATTGATGATGACTCTTTTTGTAAAATTGAAGTGTTTAATGTTTGTAAATTTTCCTTTAAACCCCCCCCCCCCCCACCGTTCCCTACGCCTGATTTGTAACCTACGCCTGATTTTCTAAGTGTAGACAAGGTTTTTCTGAGCGTACAAAAATCTACACTTACTCCATTCTAAGTTAGTTTGGAGTAAGTTTTCACTGCCTAAACTTTCAAAACGGGCGTAAGTGGCGAACACGCCCCCTTTTGAAAAAAAAAAATCTGTTCCAAACTGAAACTATTCTAACTGACTAGAACTGGAGCAAACTAAATGCCGAGAATTGCAATTTCTAAGATACTCCATTCTAAACCAGTTGCTCCAAAAAAACAGGAGCAACTCAGGCCGAAACTTGGCCCCAAAGAAGGGTGTCTTAAAGATCAAAGTATGGCATTGATATTAAATAAATATTTTGCATTTTCTGTACAAATTATAATAAAAGTGAGAACTCGAAAAGGATATGGAATCATTGTCAGAGATAACTGCAGGGAAGGAACTTGTTTTGAAAACAGTGACAAAACTCAAGATGAATGAGTCACCGGGCCCTGATATCATCCACCCGAGGGCGGTAAGAGAAATCAGATCGGAAGTAGCAGAGGTTCTGACTACAATTCGTTTAATCTTCAACTATGCAAATGTTATTTGAGTGGAGAGGGGCTGATGTAACATTTTTGATCACAAAGTGTGACTCTGAAGCCAACTAACTCAGCAAAGGCCAGGCCAACCCAACCTTGGACCTCATCACTTGTGCTCCTCCTGTACCAACGGAAAACTAGGGTCGAAAGGTGGGGGCTGTTGGGGGCACGCATGCAGGGAGCTTTTACCTTTTTACACTAACTTGAATCCCTGTATATTTTTAACCATGAGTTCAAATCCAAGTGCGTTTTTTTTTTAATCTTGTGTCAGACACATGGAGCAATAAAATCAATACAACAGCAGACCCACAGCAAGCTAACTTACCTATTCTGCCAATCACTGCGAATACTCCTGGGCCGTATATACACATTAAAACTAAAAAACAAACAAAAGTTGCTTTGATTTATTTTTAAGAAAAAGTTTAATTTGGTCCACGCTGGCTTTATCCGATCAGTAATGGCTTGTCGACATTTCATTTCTTCTATTAGTTGTAGACAGACTGACTTTCTGCTGTACAAATAATCCGATTCTGTGTCATTACAACGTAATTATTTTATGTTGCAGTCTTTAATTCCCTTGCGCGTCATTTTTATGTGTGTGTGTGAATTTTATGCTTATCAAGGCAAGGACATACTTATTATTCACAGCAGCTTGTGTCCTCATAACCATGGGTGTTTCTTCTTAGACAGTCCCTCGGAGTCGAGGATGACTTGGTTCCACACTAATATGAGTTCTCAGGTGACTGATGAGCCGAATGCTGGACCTACAATCTCTGTCGCAGGTGGGGCAAACAGTGGTTGGAGGGACGGGTGGGTGGGGTGCTTGTGTTGCCGTGCACTCCTTCCGCTGTTTGTGCTTGGCTCCCGGTGAAGAGACTCGAGGTGTTCGGTGCCTTCCTGGATGCTTCTCCTCCATTTTGAGCGGTCTCAGCTCAGGGACTCCCAGGTGTCGGTGAGAATGTTGCACTTTTTCAAGGAGGCTTTGAGGGTGTCCTCGAAGCGTTTCCTCTGCCGACCTTGGGCTCACTTGCCGTGCCAGAGCTCTGAGTAGAGCGCTTGTTTTGGGAATCCAGTATCGGGCATGCGGACGGTATGGCCCGCCCAGCAGAGCTGTTCGAGTGCGGTCAATGCTTCGATGCTGGGGATGTTGGCCTGAGCGGGAACACTGACGTTGGTGCACCTATCCTGCCAATGGATTTGCAGGATCTTGCGGAGGCAGCACTGGTGGTACTTCTACAGTGCTTTGAGATGCCTACTGTAGATAGTCATCATAATAGGCAGTCCCTCGAAATCGAGGATGACTTGCTTCCACTCTAAAAGTGTGTTCTCAGGTGACTGAACAGTCCAATAAGGGAATTACAGTCTCTGTCACAGGTGGGACAGACAGTCGTTGAAGGAAAGGATGGGTGGGATTGGTTTGCTGCACGCTCCTTCCGCTGCCTGCGCTTGTTTTCTGCATGCTCTCGGCGATGAGACTCGAGGTACTCGATGCCCTCCCCGATGCACTTCCTCCACTTAGGGCAGTCTTTGGCCAGGGATTCCCAGGTTTCAGTGGGGATGTTGCATTTTATTAAGGAGACTTTGAGGGTGTCCTTGAAATATTTCCTCTGCCCACCTTGGGCTCGCTGGCCGAGTAGGAGTTCCGAGTAGAGCGCTTGCTTTGGGAATCTTGTGTCAGGCATGCGAAAAATGTGGCCCGCCCAACGGAGCTGGTCGAGTGTGGTCAGTGTTTCGATGCTGGGGATATTGGCCTGATCGAGGACGCTAACCTTGGTGTGTCTGTCTTCCCAGGGGATTTGCAGGATCTTGCGGAGACATCATTGGTGGTATTTCTCCAGCGATTTGAGATATCTACTGTACATGGTCCACATCTCTGAGCCATACAGGAGGGCGGGTATTACTACAGCCTGTAGACCATGAGCTTTGTGGTAGATTTGTCTCTGAAGCATATAGGAGGGCTGGTGATCTAATTGAGGTGCTTTAAGATGATTAAAGGAGCTGCTAGGATAGATAGAGAGTAACTATTTCCTCTGGTGCGGGAATCGAGGGGGCATAACCTTTAATTTAGAGCTAGGCTATTCAGGGGTGATGCCAGGAAGCACTTCTTCACACAAAGAGGAGTGGAAATCAGGAACTCTCTCCCCCAAAAAGCTGTTGTGGCTGGGGGATCAATTAAAATTTTAAAACTGAGATTGAAAGATTTTTGTTCGACAAGGTTATTAAGGGTTATGGAACCAAGGCGGGTAAATGGAGTTGAGACACAGATCATCATGATCTAATTTAATGGCAGAACAGGCTTGAGGTGCTGAATGGCCAACTCCTGTCCCTATGTTCTTATGTTCAATTCCCTTATCCATTCCTGCAGTGGTCTCTGCCTCAACTATTACCCGTGACATAGCATTCCGTGCTCCAATAATACATTCCATTAAGACATTTCTCTTAACCATGCTCTTTGCTCTCTGGGTGGCCATTTTTAAATTGGTGGCCTGCCTCGTCACTGACTCCGTAACGAGAAGAAAATGTTCTCTCTCATTCGCCCTACCAAAATCCTTCACAACTTTAACATCCTTATGGACCAGGTTATGCAAAAGCCCTTTTAAATAGGCACTTGACAAATCCTGAAGAATGAGGATATTCAAGCCGATTGGAGAGGGGATTATCCATGTTTCATCACTTGGCGAAAATAACTATTGGAGTTAGTTAATGTCACCGAGTGACGTACCATGGGTCATCTTGGTTTTCTGGAAGTTGTTTGCAGTGGAGGAAGAATTTCCCAGTGATTTCCTGAAACTGCCCAGGGACTTGGCATTACATGTGGGTTGGTTCATAAGCTGAATAGAGTCAGCACTGATGGGCCATGTGATCTTTCCAGCGGCTGGTTCAAGGAGCCTCATTACCCCTCGGAGCGGGGAGCATCAAGGCAGGGTTCTCCTCCCGGACAGCCTCCTGCAATTCCACCTGGAACTGCATGCATGAGGGTTGAGTTTAAACTTTTGCCGATGCTTTTCGGTCCATTCTCCTTCTTCTGAACTTGCCTGCTCACGCTCCCTGGTATGGTCCAACGTGTAGGGGGAGGAGGTAGAGTTATCCTGCAGTGATTTTGCATGAGCCTGACCAGATCAAGCTCTTGGAGTTGGCTAAGTGTAGTTATCTGTGACTTCTTCCCTGCTGAGCTATATTTTGCTTAAATAATAAATGCTTGCTGGAGTCACATTCAGTCAGTTATGTGTCTCAATAATTGATGGAAGTTACAGGGCTAGATTTTCCACTAGGTGGCCATCACCTCAAAAAATGGACCTTGTTCCAGTGATGTAGGATGTCTCAGCCTTACTGATCGCTGGTACATAGCCCATTTTTTTTTGCGATTTTCCACTCAGCCTTAGGCCGGCGATGTGGAATGGGCAATCTGATTGTTCAGCGATGTCCCGTTCGCCCACCAAACGAGGAAGTCAAAAGCTTGTGTGAGATTTTTTTTTTGGCCGACTGGTTTAACCATGTTTCGGGAGGTCAGGGGTCATCACACATGCTCAGAGGTTACAGGGTGGAAGAGAAAGAGAGAGAGAGAGATAGAGAGAGTGGAGGAAGCCAGGGAGTTAGAGGAGAGGGAATTGGATCGAATTATACGTATAAATATAAGTGATATAAATATAATTACTATAAAAATCAATAAATATAAGTACTATAAGTAATATAAGTACTATTAAAATGTCAGCTGAATTTGACTCAGAGATGAAAAGTGCGAAACCCTTCAGCAATGAAGCAAACGAGGCCCTGGTGAACGAGGTGCATGACAGGTGCGCTGACTTGACACATGGTGTGCATGGGAAACCTCCACCCTGTGTCTGCAAAACACATGGGGGGAGATTGCAGACATGGTAACATCTGCATCCCATGAGGCGAGGGAGCCTGACCAGCGCAGAAAACACTGGAAAAGCTTGGCCGCGGCAGCAAGAGTCGAAACTCGGGGGCTTATTTTTCCGGCGATCTTTCTGGCCTAGTTTCCACTTTTTGCTCAAAATGGGCGATAGAGGTCCATTTTGGGCGATACATGGGCCTTATATGTGTGATTATATGGGCCTTATATGGGCGATGTGAAGTGGAAAGTCCAGCCCTATAGGATTTGGGCACAAATAAGTTATGCTCAGGGACATTGGTTTACAATGACTGAATAAATCAAATTCTATCTTTACTAAATGGCATTCCTGGATTTATACCAATTATGGGATTGCATTCTATGAGTTCATTCCACTTTTCATTGAAAACTGCAGATCCGAGGCTTAGCTTATGCCAGAGTTGCAGGCTGCATTTGCATAGCAATGTTAACATTAGTCGTGGCTTTGAAGCAATGTTGCTTTCCTGTACATCCCTCCCAGATGTGACAGTGGAATGTTTAATGTTTTCTCCCAAATATGGGCTGGTATATCCTTCGACTTGCAAATGATGGAAATACGATATCTTCATGGAAGGCAGGAGGGAGGGCCGGCGGGGTGGGAAGCGGTTAGAAACACCAGTGCGTTGCCAGGGCCGGAGAAGCCTTGCAAATATTAAAGGGCTGCCGCAGTCTTTGCTATCAATTCATTAAATTACCTGAAGGGAAATAAAATTATTTTGAGCCACTGGCCACACTACCTTGTAACAGGTGCCTTCCCACCCCACTCCAGCTGCTAAGTCATCATTCCTGACAGTCAAACACACCATAAATGTATTAGACAGAAAGACTTGCATTTCTATAGCATCTTCCATGACCTCAGGATGTGCAGTCACTGATGCAACATAGGAACCAATTGGTGCAGAGCTCTCACAAACAGCAATCTGATAATCACCAGATAATTAATAATGTTTCCATGATGTTGATTGAGGGATAAATATTGACCAGGACACAAAGGATAACTCCCCTGCTCTTCTTTGAAAGAGGGACAGGGGATCATAAACATTTACCTGAGAGCAGACAGGGCCTTGGATTCTGCATCCCGGAGTACTGAAGGAAGTGGCCCTAGAAATAGTAGATGCATTGGTGATCATTTTCTAACATTCCATGGACTCTGGATCAGTTCCTATGGATTGGAGGATAGCTAATGTAATCCCACTTTTTAAAAAAGGAGGGAGAGAAAAAACAGGGAGTTATAGACCGGTTAGCCTGACATCGGTAGTGGGGAAAATGCTGGAATCAATTATTAAAATAGTAATAGCAGTGCATTTGGAAAGCAGTGACAGGATCGGTCCAAGTCAGCATGGATTTATGAAAGGGAAATCATGCTTGACAAATCTTCCAGAATCTATGAGGATGTAACTAGTAGAGTGGACAAGGGAGAACCAGTGGATGTGGTGTATTTGGACTTTCAAAAGGCTTTTGACAAGGACCCACACAAGAGATTAATGTGCAAAATTAAGGCACATTGGATTGGGGGTAAAGTATTGACATGGATAGAGAGCTGGTTGGCAGAGAGGAAGCAAAGAGTGGGAATAAACGGGTCCTTTTCAGAATGGCAGGCAGTGACTAGTGCAGTGCTGCAATGTTCAGTGCTGGGACCCCAGCTATTTACAATATACATTAATGATTTAGACGAAGGAATTGAATGTAATATCTCCAAATTTGCAAATTACACTAAGCTGGGTGGCGGTGTGAGCTATGAGGAGGATGCTAAGAGGCTGCTGGCTGACTTGGACAGGTTAGGTGAGTGGGCAAATGCATGACAGATGCAGTATAATGTGGATAGGTGTGAGGTTATCCGCTTTGGTGGCAAAAACAGGAAAGCTGATTATTATCTGAATGGTGACAGATTAGTAAAAGGGAAGGTGCAATGAGACCTGGGTGTCATGGTACATCAGTCATTGAAAGTAGGCATGCAGGTACAGCAGGCAGTTAAGAAAGCAAATGGGATGTTGGCCTTCATAGCGAGAGAATTTGAGCATAGGAGCAGGGAGGTCTTGCTGCAGTTGTACAGGACCTTGGTGAGACCACACTTTGAGTATTGTGTGCTGTTTTGGTCTCCTAATCTGAGGACGGACATTCTTGCTATTGAGGGAGTGCAGCGAAGGTTCACCAAACTGATTCCCGGGATGGCAGGACTGACATACGAGGAAAGACGGGATCGACTAGGCTTATATTCACTGGAATTTAGAAGAATGAGAGGGGATCTCATGGAAACATATAAAACTCTGACGGGATTGGAAAGGTTAGATGCAGGAAGAATGTCCCCGATGTTGGGGAAGTCTAGAACCAGGGGTCACAGTCTAAGGATCAGGGCTTAGTCATATAGGACCGAGATGAGGAGAAACCTCTTCACTCAGAGAATTGTGAACCTGTGTAAATCTCTACCACAGAAAATTGTTGAGTCCAGTTCGTTGGATATATTCAAAAGGGAGTTAGATGTGGCCCTTATGGCTAAAGGGATCAGGGGGTATGGAGAACTGAAGTTGCATGATCAGCGATGATCATATTGAATGGTGGTGCAGGCTCGAATGGCCTGCTCCTGCACCTATTTTCTATGTTTCATGTTTAACATGTCATCCGAAAGGCAACACCTCCGACAGTACAGGATGTGCACTTGGAGTGCCATACCCTATAAGTTACGGACCAAGAGCTGTGAGTGGGATTAGGTGGGATAGCTCTTTGTCGGCCAGTGCGGACATGATGGGCAGAAATGGCCTCCATCTGTGCTGTAAATTTTTATGATTCTATGATTTTAGTACAGCACTTCGTCAGTACTGCTCCTCCAACAGTGCAGCACTCCCCCAATACTGCCCCTCCGACAGTGCAGCATTCCCCCAGTACTGCCCCTCCGACAGTGCAGCATTCCCTCAGTACTGCTCCTCCGACAGTGCAGCATTCCCCCAGTACTGCCCCTCCGACAGTGCAGCATTCCCCCAGTACTGCCCCTCCGACAGTGCAGCATTCCCTCAGTACTGCTCCTCCGACAGTGCAGCATTCCCCCAGTACTGCCCCTCTGAGGGACAGTGCAGCACTCTCTCAGTACAGCACTAGAGTGTCAGCCTAGATTTCTGTGCTCAAGTCTCTAGAGTGGGACTTGAACCCACAACCTTCTGACTCAGAGACGAGACTGCGACCCACTGAGCCACAGCTGACACGACTCTGAGCCCAGAAAAACAGTCAGGATTAGGGGCAGTCCATTGAAGATTGGTAGAATTCCCACTCAATTGAAAATGGAAAAGGATTCAGCCAAAGTGGAAAATCCCAGCTGGGAAATCAAAGTAGGCATGTTATGGTCTGTGTTTTTCTGTGTTTTCTATGGTTCTGCTTAGTAGAGTCTGTCCAACTAAGGCCAGACCTGCTTTAGAATGGAACAGGAACAATTGCGCTGCGCCAGCACATTTTTATTTGACAGAGGGATTTTAAAAAATTTTCAATATAATAATACATCCTGCACTTGAATGCAGCTTGGCACATCGGCTGTTAAAGGTAAGAAAGCAGTGAGGAGTTCAAGTCACGTCCTAAATCAAGGGAGTAAAGTTTATGGGTTTTGATCTTGAAGTACACGCTAGCCTAAGTTTGATATACAGTGTACAGGTTTAGGCCACACACTGGTTTCATTGCGCTTTGGTTAAGATGTTTGGGACATCATTAAGAAGATTGATGGGTGATCTACAAGACAGAGGGGTGATCTGACTGAGGTATTTAAAATGTTACAGGTATTCGATAGGGGAGATACCGAGAAACTATTTTCTCTGGTGGGGCAATCGAGAACAAGTGGACATAACCTTCAAATTAGAGCCAGGCCGTTTAGGAGCGAAATCAGGAAGCACTTTTCCACACGCATAGTGTGGAAATCTGGGAATCCTTTCCCTCCAAAAGACTGTGGACAATTGGAGCTTTCAATACTGCGATTGATAGATTTTTGTTAGGAAAGGGATATAGAGCTAAGGTGGGTAAATGGAGTTAAGATATAGATCAGCCAGATAATAAAATGGCAGAACAGGCTCAAAGGGCTCAATGCCCTACTCCTGTTCCTGTGTTCCTGTTCCAGTAATGCAATCGTTTAATCATGAAATTTGAAGTGATATTTGGCATTATTTCACCATATGTGACACAGAAGTAGCATGCTCTTTACTTACAGTATACTTACCAGGTTACCACATGGAAGCACAGTCATGGTTTGTGACTGTCCGGCAAACCTGAACCTTCAGTGGATCCGTTGGGGGAAGGCAGCAAGTAGACAAGCCATATAGCTCAGGATGATCCCATATTTAATTCCCAGCATTTACTGAGTTAGCCGACCTCTGTCTAGGTGGGGGTGGGAATGATTGCAATTAGCTTCAATGCTGAGTGGGGGGAAGCGGGTTGAGTGGAGCAAATTTTCCAGAGTTCCAGGCCCTGATCATAGGAACATTGGAACAGGAGGAGGCCATTCAGCCCCTCGAGCCTGCTCCACCACTCGATGAGATCTTGGCTGATCTGCGCTCGAACTCCATCTGCCCGCTTTTGGCCCATATCCCTTAATACCTTTGGTTAACAGAAAGCTATCAATTTCAGATTTCAAATTAATAGATCTAGCATCAATTGCCATTTGCGTAAGAAAGTTCCAAATTTCTACCATCCTTTGTGTGTGGAGGTGTGTCCTAATTTCACTCCTGGAAGGCCTAGCTCTAATTTTTAGACTATGCCCCCTAGTCCTCCACTCCCCAACCATTGTAAATAGTTTCTCTCGAACTATCCTATCTGTTCCCCTTAATATCTTGAAAACTTCGATCAGATCATCCCTTAACCTTCTAAATTCTAGAGAATATGACCCTAATTTGTGTAATCTGATCACTATCCAGTGAAAAGTGGGTGTAGGTGATCGTTGGGCAAGTGTAATTTTTACATAAGGTTTTCTGATTCCGTCGCCCCCCACCGAATACAATAAAATGGTGTTGCCCTGAAGTCTCATCCCCCTCCTTGCTCACCAGGACCCTCTGTGAAGCAAATTTTAGGCACGGTCATAAGTGCAGCTATCTTTTCCTGCACTGGGAGCTATGGGTGAATTTGAAAAGGTATTTAAATTGTCTGCCTCGCTATTGAGCCATGGAACTAAATATTCATGTCCGGCTGTCTCTCCCTCTCTCTCTCTCTCTCTCTCTCTGGTGAACAAGGTAATGTTTGGGGCCAAGGTGGCCATATGAATTTAATACTTAATCCCCATTTAAGAGGATTTTCGAGATGATCGACAGGCGAGAGAGTACTCGTTTGGAATAATGTGTTGTTCTAACTCTGCCTGCTGTCTTTATCCAATAATCTCCAGTAAAACTAAATTTTAAAAATATAGTAAATAAAGCCCATTTTATTCTTTGTGGGGGTGGTGGCGAAATCCTCATCAAATCTCTTTCATGAACCGAATATTCTAGGGGAGCGATTGCAAAATTTCACTCAAGGGAAAGACATGTCACGTACTCCGATAGAGACAGAAGACCTAAGTGGAGATTAGTGGAAATTTGAAATGGGACCTCACGACGGAATTCTGTAGTTGCCTACCAAGCAGCAGAGACAACAAGTCTGGCGTTATTCAAAATGCAATTAGAGGCGAGGACGGGGGAGTCAATGTACCCGAGGGATAAGCTTCCCTCATCTCTGACTGCGCTTGAGCCTTACATCGCAAGTTGTACCTGTGAACAGAACATTTGCAGCAATTCATTAATCATTTCCTTTTATCTTCTTCTCACATGGTGTGGGATTTTATATTTCATTTCGAAACAAAACATTTCGTACCTCTCCCAGGTGTCTGTGGTGATGTCGCACTTTGCCAGGGAGGCTTTGAGGGTGTCCTTGTAGCGCTTCCGCTGCCCACCTTTGGCTTGTTTACCATGACGGAGCTCTGCATAAAGCATTTGCTTAGGGAGTCTCGTATCTGGCATGCGAGCTATGTGGCCTGCCCAGCGAAGCTGATCGAGTGTGGTCAGTGCTTCAATACTGGGGATGTTAGCCTGGATGAGGGCACTGATGTCCTCCCAGGGGATCTGCAGGATCTCGCGGAGACATCGTTGGTGATATATCTCCAGCAACTTGAGGTGCCTTCTATACATCGTCCTTGCCTCAAATCCATACAGGAGGGCGGGTATTACTACAGCCCTGTAGACCATGAGCTTGGTAGTAGATTTGAGGGCCAGGTCTTCAAACACTCTTTTCCTCAGATGGCCAAAGGCTGAGTTAATGGTTAAAGATGAGATTAACGCAATAGTAAGGAACGACATTAGCTTGGATGATGTGGAATCTATATGGGTAGAGCTGCTGAAACACCAGAAGGCAGAAAACATCAGTGGGCATTGTGTACAGATGACCAAATAGTAGTACGGAGGTTGGGGATGGCATCAGACAGGAAATTAGGGACGCATGCAATAAGGGTACAGAAGTTATCATGGGTGACTTTAACCTACATATTGATTGGGCTAACCAAACTGGTAGCAATACTGCGGAGGAGGCTTTCCTAGAGTGTATAAGGGATGGTTTTCTCGACCAATATGTCGAGGAACCAACTAGAGAGCAGGTCATCCTAGACTGGGTCTTGTGTAACGAGAGAGGATTAATTAGCCATATGGTCATGCGTGGCCCCTTGGGGAAGAGTGACCATAATATGGTAGATTTCTTCATTAAGATGGAGAGTGACACAGTTAATTCAGAGACTAGGGTCCTGAACTTAAAGAAAAGAAACTTCGATGGTATGAGACGTGATTTGGCTTGGATAAACTGGCGAATGATACGTAAAGGTTTGACGGTGGATAGGCAATGGCAGAAATTTAAAGATCACATGGATGAATTACAACATTTGTACATCCCTGTCTGGCATAAAAATAAAACAGGAAAGGTGGCTCAACCGTGGCTAACAAGGGAAATTAGGGAGAGTGTTAAATCCAAGGAAGAGGCATATAAATTGTCCAGAAAAAGCAGCAAACCTGAGAACTGGGAGAAATTTAGAATTCAGCAGAGGAGGACTAAGGATTTAATTAGGAGGGGGAAAATAGAGCATGAGTAATGCAGGGAACATTCAAAACTGACTGCAAAAATGTCGATAAATATGTGAAGAGAAAAAGATTAGTGAAGACTAATGTAGGTCCCTTGCATTCAGAATCAGGTGAATTCATAATGGGGAACAAGGAAATAGCAGACCAATTGAACAAATACTTTGGTTCCATCTTCACTAAGGAAGACATGAATAACCTCCTGAAAATACTAAGGGACCAAGAGTCTAGCAAGAATGAGGAACTGAGGGAAATCCTTAAAAGTCAGGAAATGGTGTTAGGGAAACTGATGGGACTGAAGGTCGATAAATCCCCAGGGCCTGATAGTCTGCATCCCAGAGTACTTAAGGAAGTGGCCCTAGAAATAGTAGATGTATTGGTGGTCATTTTCCAAAACTCCATGGACTCTGGATCAGTTCCTATGGATTGGAGGGTAGCTAATGTAACCCCACTTTTTAAAAAAGGAGGGCGAGAGAAAACAAGGAATTATAGACCAGTTAGCCTAACATCGGTGGTGGGGAAAATGCTGGAATCAATTATTAAAGATGTAATAGCAGCGCATTTGGAAAGCAGTGACAGGATCGGTCCAAGTCAGCATGGATTTATGAAAGGGAAATCATGCTTGACAAATCTTCGAAAAAATTTTCAGGATGTAACGAGTAGAGTGGACAGGGGAGAACCAGTGGATGTAGTATATTTAGACTTTCAAAAGGCTTTTGACAAGGTCCCACACAAGAGATTAGTGTGTAAAATCAAAGCACAGGGTATTGGGAGTAATGTATTGATGTGGATAGAGAACTGGTTGGCAGACAGGAAGCAAAGAGTGGGAATAAACGGGTCCTTTTCAGAATGGCAGGCAGTGACTAGTGCAGTGCCGCAAGGTTCAGTGCTGGGACCCAGCTCTTTACAATATACATTAATGATTTAGACGAAGGAACTGAATGTAATATCTCCAAGTTTGCAGTTGACACTAAGCTGGGTGGCAGTGTGAACTGTGAGGAGGATGCTAAGAGGCTGCTGGCTGAATTGGACAGGTTAGGTGAATGGGCAAATGCGTGGCAGATGCAGTATAATGTGGATAAATGTGAGGTTATCCACTTTGGTGGCAAAAACAGGAAGGCAGATTATTATCTGAATGTTGACAGATTAGTAAAAGAGGAGGTGCAATGAGACCTGGGAGTCATCGTACATAAGTGACTGAAGGTAGGCATGCAGGTGTAGCAGGCAACAAAGAAAGCAAATGGCATGCTGGCCTTCAATGTGAGAGGATTTGAGCAGGGAGGTCTTACTGCAGTTGTACAGCGCCTTGGTGAGACCACACCTTGAGTGTTGTGTGCAGTTTTGGTCTCCTAATCTGAGGAAGGACGTGCTTGCTATTGAGGGAGTGCAGCGAAGGTTCACCAGACTAATTCCCCGGATGGCAGGACTGACATATGAAGAAAGATTGGATCGGCTAGGCTTATATTCACTGGAATTTAGAAGAATGAGAGGGGATCTCATAGAAACATACAAAATTATGACGGGACTGGACAGTTTAGATGCAGGAAGAATGTCCCCGATGTTGGGGAAGTCCAGAACAAGGTCACAGTCTAAGGATAAGGGGTAAGCCATATAGGAACGAGATGAGGAGAAACTTTTTCACACAGAGTGTGGTGAACCTATGGAATTCTCTACCACTGAAAGTTGTTGAGTCCAGTTTGTTGGATATATTCAAAAGGGAGTTGGATGTGGCCCTTATGGCTAAGGGGATCAGCGGGTATGGAGAGAAAGCGGGAGTGAGGTACTGAAGTTGCATGATCTGCCATGATCATATTGAATGGCGGTGCAGGCTCAAAGGACCGAATGGCCTGCTCCTGCACCTATTTTCTATGTTTCTATGTTTCTGCCGAACAGCATTGGGCCATCGCCTGGTACAATCCATAGTGGTAAATCATGCGCAGTTCCTTCATACGATACCTTAATTGACGCACTGCCAATGGCTGGTATGAGCTCTTTGATGTCAGTGCGCAGCTTGGTGTGAATAGGGCTTAATTTTTGCCTTTGTGCCTTGTTGCCCCACAGTTTCTCAAAAGCCTTCTGGCTCATAATTGACTGACTCGCCCCCGTGTCCAATTCCATGGAAACTGGAATGCCATTTAATTTGATTTTCAACATTATCGGAGGGCTTTTGGTGGTGAAGGTGTGTACCCGATACACTTCCTCTTCAGCCTCGGGTTGAGTTGCCTCTCCTACTCGTTCAACGTGATCCGCACCAGATCGGTCATCTTCTGCCGACTGTGCCACGTGGTGAGTCGCAGCACGTTTGCACATTTGTTGGAGGTGTCCCATTGTTTCGCAGCCTTTGCACATGTAGTGCTTGAATCGACATTGATCAGCCCGATGATTACCCCCGCAGCGCCAACATGGTGTTAATGGATTCGCATTCACGCCCCACAGCGGTCTCTGAGTCACCCTAGGTCTGGCCTCTGCAGGCATGTAGGCCCTGCCATGTACAGTTCTGCCTGCTGAAGGCATTATTTTTATGCACAGTACTTGCCGGTGAGCTACGATGCTGAGAAGATATCTGTTTAGTATTATCGTTCGTGGACATGAAAGCCTGGGCTATCGTGATGGCCTTGTTCAGCAGACAGCAGTTTGCGAAGAATGACCTCGTGGCCAATTCCAAGCACGAAAAAGTCCCGCAACATTTCCCCCAAAAATCCAGCAAATACGCACGGTCCTGCAAGGCGTCTTAGGTCGGCGACATAGCTTGCCACGTCCTGGCCCTCGGAGCGATGGTGCGTATAAAAGCGATACCTGGCCATTAAGATGCTCTCCTTTCCGAACCAGTATGCGCAACTCTGCATACGTCTTCTCCGTTCGTTTCGTCGGTGCTAGCAGATTTTTGATGAGGCCATATATCGTGGACCCACAAACAGTGAGGAGAATCGCCCTGCTTTTGAACGCGGTCTCTTCCGTATCCAGCTCGTTGGTCACAAAGTACTGGTCAGGATGCTCAACGAAGGCTTCCCAATCATCACCCTCAACAAATCTCTCAGGAATACCAACGGCATCCATAACTGCGTGAAAGTTCATGATCTGTTACTCGACGCCAATTGTTATGTTCAGAATAACTCCACAAGACTGTATGCTGTAAGTTCAAACTGTTGTGACCTTGGTCTCTTTAATGTAACTCCAGAGTGAGGAAGCAGCATGGTAGACTGCCTTTTATAGCTGCTTGCCTGGCGTGTGCAGGGGACCCTTGGGCGTCTAACAGGTGCGCACCCTGGTGGCAAGTCTTACACAGGAGTAAAGTTTACATACATAACAATATTATCGAAATGCATAAGATTATGAGGGGGCTTGACAAGGTGGATGCAGAGAGGATGTTTCCACTGATGGGGGCAACTAGAACTAGGGGGCATAATCTTAGAATAAGGGGCCGCTGATTTAAAACTGAGATGCAGAGAAATTTCTTCTCTCAGAAGGTTGTAAATCTGTGGAATTCGCTGCCTCAGAGAGCTGTGAAAGCTGTGGAAGCTGGGTCATTGAATAAATTTAAGGCAGAGATAGACAGTTTCTTAACCGATAAGGGAATATGGGGTTATGGGGAGCGGGCAGGGAAGTGAACCTGAGTCCATGATCAGATCAGCCATGATCGTATTAAATGGCGGAGCAGGCTCAAGGAGCCGTATGGCCGACTCCTGCTCCTATTTCTTAGGTTCTTATAGGGTCAGGAATAGACCATTCAGCCCAGCAAGCTGGTTCTGCCACTCAATAGATCATGGCTATGCATAAAATCAATCAACCTCATTTTTGACATTTTCAATTGACAGCCTCAACAGCTTTTTTGGGATAGAGAGTTGCACTACCCTTTGTATGAAGAAGTTCTTCCTGACATCACCGCTGAATGGCCTGGCTCAGATTTGAAGATTATGCCCTCTTGTTCAGGACTCTCTCCCTCCAGAGGAAATCGTTTCTCTCTATCTACCCTATCGAATCTTTTAATCATCTTTTGCTTCCTGTGAGGAAGCAACTGACATCCGCTTGCTTGGAACTGGTCCAAGACAATCAGCAGTTCCCTGCGGGGAGTCTCCAGCACCTCTCCCACATCTGAGTGACAGCTGAGAACAAATCTTTTGACCATCGATAGAAGCATTTCTCATCCTTTTCAGGCAAAGTGTACAACCCAAGATCTTAGTTATGCTTCTGGACTTCCTTCGCTTTAAAAAAAAAATTCTAGCTATTTTTGGCTTCTGCGTTTCTGACATTGCCCAGATATCCAGCTAAATCTGGAGTGGGAACAGACAGTTCTTCAATTTATTTCAGTTTGATCATATCATTTCCACCCACTCTTCGGAAGGCAACTGGATAACGCTGCACCCCAGACTTTGATTTTAGGTACAGTAGCATAGTGGTTATGTTACTGGACTACTAATCTAGTAAATAAACATATTACATAGGATTACATTGGATATACAGCACAGGAACAGGCCGTTCGGCCCAACCAGTCCATGCCGGCATTTATGCTCCACTCAAGCCTCCTCCCATCATTCCTCATCTAAATCTATCAGCATAACCTTCCAATCCCTGCTCCCTCATATGCTTGTCCAGCCTCCCCTTAAATGCCTCTATACTATTCACTTCAACCACTCCTTCTGGTAGTGAGTTTCACATTCTCATCACTCTTTGGGTAAAGAAGTTTCTACTAAATTTCCTATTGGATTTTTTGGTTACTATCTCATACTGATGGCTTCTAGTTATGCTCTTCCACACAAGTGGAAACATTCTCTCTGTATCCACTCTATCAAAAGCTTTCAGATTTTTTAAAGACCTCCATTAGGTCACCCCTCAGCCTTCCTTTTTCAAGAGAAAAGAGACCCAGCCCGTTCATCCTTTCCTGATATGTATACCCTCGCATTTCTGGTATCAGCCTTGTAAATCTTCTCTGCACCCTCTCCAGTGCCTCTATAGCATTTTTATGATATGGTGACCAGAACGGTGCACAGTACTCCGTGTGATCTACTCTATATCCATATGGGTATGTAGTAAATGGCTGACATTTAGCGTCAGTCATGCGGCCCAGTGGGTAGCACTCTTGTTTCTGAGTCAGTAGGTTCAAGCCCCAGTCCAGAGACGAGCCCCGTACTGTCGGCTGGCACTCCAGTGCAGTTCTGATGTAATGAGTCTATGTTCTTATCTTAACCGATAAGGGAATAAGGAGTTATGGGGAGCGGGCAGGGAAGTGAACCTGAGTCCATGATCAGATCAACCATGACCATATTAAATGGCGGAGCAGGCTCGAGGGGCCAAATGGCCTACTCCTGCTCCTATTTCTTATTTCTTATGTTCTTATGTCAGAGGTGCTGTATTTCGAATGAGAAGTTAAATCGAGGCCCTGTCTTCCCTCTGAGGTAGATGGAATAGATTCCATGGCACTATTGGAAAAAGTTATCCCTGGTGTCGTGGCCAATGTTTAGCCCTCAACTAATAACACTAAAACCAGATTCATCATCATAAATTATCTAGTCATTATCACATTGCCGTTTGTGGAACATTGCTGTGTGTGAGTCGTGGCTGCCACGTTTCTTACATTACAACAGTGTCTACACACTTCAAAAAAGTACGTAATAGACTGTAAAGCATTTTTGAGGTTGTAGAAGGGGGCTGTATAAATGCAAGTCTTTCTTTTCTTCACATGTGTGAAATAGTTGGCAGGTTTGCCTTCATAACAGAACTCACTCCACTTCATTCACTGTGTGTGAGCATTTGAGATGTTTGAGCGATAACTATGCGACATAAACTCAAGCATTTATTTTCCGGCATGCACAGCCTGAAAGGTGGTGGAAGCTGATTCAATTGTAATTTTCAAAAGAGACTGCGATATACATTTGAAACGGAAATATATGCAGGACTTCGGGGAAGAGCAGGGGGGTAGGACTAATTGGATCGTTCTTTCAAAGAGCCAGCACAGGCACAATGGGTCAAATGGCTTCCTCTGTGCTGTATCATTCTATGATTTTAATTCAACTGACATTTTAGCTCATCAACTTCAAAATATCTAACGACAAACATCCACTCAAACATACAATCATTCTTTTGCACATGGCAGCAGACGGGATTAATCCAAACTTTTCTGCACTCACGGGAGCTCTCGTTTTAAATTGTAGAGAACACAGAGTTGCTTAGAATTTTTCACCCTTTCCCTTAAAAATTCAGATTTTAAAAAAAAATCTTCTTCTCTCAAAGCTGCCAGCAGCTTCTTCAGATGAGAAGAAGTAGACCCGAAATCAATTGTTGACAACTCCTAACTAGAATGTAACCCGAAGAAGCAAAATCTGGATTTCCATTTTTGTTTTATATTTTGCTCCTCTCTTCTCCCGAAGGTTTACATTGAGACGCATTGAGTCTGCAGCACAAATACAGGCCATTCGGCCCATCTGGTCGATGCCGGCATTTATGCTCCACACGAGTCTCCTCCCACCATCTCATCCCATCACCATATCCTTCTATTCCTTTCTCCCTCATGTGTTTATCTAGCTTCCCCTTAAATGCATCTATGCTATTTGCCTCAATGTCTCCCTGTGGAAGCGAGTTCCACATTCTAACCACTCTCTGGATTATATCACATTTGCAATGAAGGATAGGATTTCTGGATTCGCGAGCTGAAATTTTTGTTAGTGAATGATTCAGCCAACCGACAGAAAGAAATTGAGGGCTTCTGTGTTTGCAGAACAGCTAAAAATCCAATGGACAAGCATACTTTCCTGAATTGAAGAGACCAGATAGCCACACCTATGGGAATAGAAACATAGAAACATAGAAACATAGAAAATAGGTGCAGGAGTAGGCCATTCGGCCCTTCGAGCCTGCACCACCATTCAATATGATCATGGCTGATCATTCACCTCAGTACCCCTTTCCCGCTTTCTCTCCATACCCCTTGATCCCTTTAGCCGTAAGGGCTATATCTGACTCCCTCTTGAATATATCCAGCGAACTGGCATCAACGACTCTCTGCGGTAGGGAATTCCACAGGTTAACAACTCTCTGAGTGAAGAAGTTCCTCCTCATCTCAGTCCTAAATGGCCTACCCCTTATTCTAAGACTGTGTCTCCTGTTTCTGGACTTCCCCAACATCGGGAATTTCTTCCCGCATCTAACCTGTCCCGTCCCGTCAGAATCTTATACGTTTCTATGAGATCCCCTT
Organism: Pristiophorus japonicus; assembly: GCF_044704955.1. Classification (NCBI taxonomy): domain Eukaryota; kingdom Metazoa; phylum Chordata; class Chondrichthyes; family Pristiophoridae; genus Pristiophorus; species Pristiophorus japonicus. The sequence continues at coordinate 13,985,874 of NC_091984.1, read as the reverse complement.
TCACCCTTCTAAACTCAAGTGTATAAAGGCCCAGTTGATCCAGTCTCTCCTCATATGTCAGTCCAGCCATCCTGGGAATCAGTCTGGTGAACCTTCGCTGCACTCCCTCAATAGCAAGAACATCCTTCCTCAGATTAGGAGACCAAAACTGAACACAATATTCCAGGTGAGGCCTCACCAAGGCCCTGTACAATTGCAGTAAGACCTCTCTGCTCCTATACTCAAATCACCTAGCTATGACGGCCAACATACTATTTGCCTTCTTCACCGCCTGCTGCACCTGCATGCCAACTTTCAATGACTGATGAACCTTGTCACCCAGGTCTCGTTGCACCTCCTCTTTTCCTAATCTGCCAACATTCAGATAATACTCTGCCCTCGTGTTTCTGCCACCAAAGTGGATAACCTCACATTTATCCACATTATATTGCATCTGCCATGCATTTGCCCACTCACCTAACCTGTCCAAATCACCCTGCAGCCTCTTAGCATCCTCCTCACAGCTCACACCACCACCCAGTTTAGTGTCATCTGCAAACTTGGAGAAATTGCACTCAATTCCTTCATCCAAATCATTAATGTATAATGTAAAGAGCTGGGGTCCCAGCACTGAGCCCTGTGGCACTCCACTAGTCACTGCCTCCCATTCCGAAAAGGACCCGTTAATCCTGACTCTCTGCTTCCTGTCTGCCAACCAATTCTCTATCCACGCCAGTACATTACCCCCATACCATGTGCTTTGATTTTGCACACTAATCTCTTATGTGGGAACTTGGCAAATGTCTTTTGAAAGTCCAAATATACCACATCCACTGGTTCTCCCTTGTCCGCTCTACTAGTTACATCCTCAAAAAATCCCAGAAGATTTGTCAAGCATGATTTCCCTTTGACAAATCCATGCTGACTTGGATGGATCCTGTCACTGCTCTCCAAATGCGCTGCTATTTCATCTTTAATAATTGATTCCAACATTTTCCCCACTACTGATGTCAGACTAACCAGTCTATAATTACCTGTTTTCTCTCTCCCTCCTTTTTTAAAAAGTGGTGTTACATTTGCTACCCTCCAGTCATTAGGAATTGATCCAGAGTTGATAGACTGTTGGAAAATGATCACCAATGCATCCACTATTTCTAGGGCCACCTCCTTAAGTACTCTGAGATGCAGACAATCAGGCCTCGGGGATTTATCGGCCTTCAATCCCATCAATTTCCCCAACACAATTTCCCGTCTAATAAGGATATCAGTCAGTTCCTCCTTCTCACTAGACCCTCGGTCCCCTAGTACATTCGGAAGGTTATTTGTGTCTTCCTTCGTGAAGACAGAACCAAAGTATTTGTTCAATATGTCTGCCATTTCTTTGTTTCCCATTATTAATTCACCTGAGTCCGACTGCAAGGGACCTACGTTTGTCTTCACTAATCTTTTTCTCTTCACTTATCTATAGAAGCTTTTGCAGTCAGTTTTTATGTTCCCAGCAAGCTTCCTCTCGTACTTTATTTTTCCCCTCCTAATAAACCCTTTATCCTCCTCTGCTGAATTCTAAATTTCTCCCAGTCCTCAGGTTTGCTGCTTTTTCTGGCCAATTTATATGCCTCTTCCTTGGATCTAACACTATCCTTAATTTCCCTTGTTAGCCACGGTTGAGCCATCTTCCCTGTTTTATTTTTACACCAGAAAGGGATGTACAACGGTTGAAGTCCATCCATGTGATCTATAAATGTTTGCTATTGCCTATGCGCCATCAACCCTTTAAGTAACATTTGCCAGTCTATTCTAGCCAATTCGCACTCATGCCGTCGAAGTTAGCTTTCCTTAAGTTAAGGACCCTAGTTTCTGAATTAACTGTGTCACTCTTCATCTTACTAAAGAATTCTACCATATTATGGTCACTCTTCCCCAAGGGGCCTCGCACAACAAGATTGCTAATTAATCCTTTCTCGTTACACATCACCCAGTCTAGGATGGCCAGCTCTCTAGTTGGTTCCTCGACATATTGGTCAAGAAAACCAGCTCTAATACACTCCAGGAAATCCTCCTCCACCGCATTGCTGCCAGTTTGGTTATTCCAATCTATATGTAAATTAAAGTCGCCCATGATAACTGCTGTACCTTTATTGCACACATCCCTTATTTCTTGTTTGATGCTGTCCCCCACCTCTCTACTACTATTTTGTGGCCTATACACCTCCCACCAGCGTTTTCTGCCCTTTGGTATTCCGCAGCTCCACCCATACCGATTCCACATCATCCAAGCAAATGTCTTTCCTTACTATTGCATTAATTTCCTCTTTAACCAGCAATGCCACCCCGCCTCCTTTTCCTCTCTGTCTATCCTTCCTAAATGCTGAATACACCTGGATGTTGAGTTCCCAGCCTTGGTCACCCTGGAGCCATAACAGCCAATAATAGGGCACTTGGGGGAATTCCCACCAATCAGAGAGAGCTAAAATGACGCCGCAAATGTGAACAGGCTATTCAAATGGGAGGACGGATGACAACATCTCTTCAGTCAGGGGAGCACGTTACAGCCCAGCGCTATCCTATACTCATGCAATGTTCATAAACATGCTCTTTCCTGCTGGGGTCACCGGATAGTGGTCAGGAGCTGGAATCTTGATCCGTCCTGTTCGCTTGGGTGAGATACTGAAGGGTTACCAACGACGATGCCATCAATCGCAGTATGAATCAGAGCCTACAGGAAAGGGTGGAGGAGTGAATGGGAGTGACCTTGGCGCGGGGAGGGCGCCCCTAACTCAGAGAAGCCCTGCTAAGAGAGACAGCTGTCACCTGAATGCGGTCCTATGGGTAATGTAGTACTTGTCCCTGAATCGTTCATCCCGTTAGCTGCTCTATCATAGGAAGAAGAACTTTGTTTGTCTGGATCACAACGTATTATGGGAGCTGTCATGTTCTCACCAAGAAAATAAAAGTTGTTGGGAGTTTTTGATGCTGCAACCATCTCTCCTGGGCTGCCATTCCTATTTAGTTTGTAATTTAAGATAGTTAAGCACGACGGGAGATACTAGTTCCTCTGAGCCCTCACGGCAAAGTGACAGCAGTGAGCTTCGAATCTCATTACAGCAAGTGCTTCAAGGTAAGGGACTGGATATGGTTTTATGGATTTGAAAATAAGAATGAACTTGCATTTATTTCGTGCCTTTCATGACATCAGACCGTCTCAAAGCGCTTTACAAAGCTACTTTTAAGTGTAGTCACTCTTGTAATGTAGCAGCCAATTTGCGCACAGCAGGTTCCCACAAACCACAATGTGACAATGACCAGTTAATCTGTTTTAGTGTTGTTGGTTGATGGATAAATATTGACCAAGAAACCAGAGGACAACTCCCCTGCTCTTCTTTGAAATAATGCCATAGGATCTTTTACATCCACCTGAGAGAGCAGACGGGGCCTCAGTTTAACGTCTCATCCGAAAGACAGCACCTCCAACAGTGCAGCTTCCCTCAATGCAGCACTGGGAATATATGTGTTCCAGTCCCTGGTAGCGGGATTTGACCCCACGACCTTCTAACTCAGAGGCGAGAGTGATATCAACTGAGCCACGCAGCTGACACTTGAATTCAAATCCCCTCCGCGCGGGAGAGCTGAAACACTTGGCTATTCTGGATCCATCTCTCTCCCGCCCCCCCCGCCCTGCACACCCCACCACTGGACTAAACACACACACAGCAGCACCCTACCCCCAACCTCCACCACTCTGGCAAGTATCTCCCGAGGCACATTCCCGGTGAATTAGGACAAATTGAGGAACGTTCAGCCCGGCGTCAGCTGTGTAAATAGCCAATTTGACTTTTCTTGCATCCCGTTGACTCAAAGATGACTTGCGATGACAGCCTGAGATTTGCGTTGTGAGAGCATTTGGCCAATCTCTTGAATGATGAGTACTTCCACAATATCAGTCGAGAGGCTGATTGTTGGGTAAAGTGCTAGTCTCATGGGGGGCACATTCTAGTTTCCGTCATTTTTTTTACTCTCTCGGCACAACTTTGGGATTAACCCTGTGGTGATATTGCTGTACTTTTAAAATGTGGCTCAATCTGTTTGCTGAAATGGATTGATTTCCCCCCCGCCCGCCCGCCCGCCCAACCCCCACCGCCCCCGACCATTGTTGAACACGTCTTGTATGAAAGACTCCGCTATGAATGGGTTCAGAAGCTATCATTGGGAGACAATGCTACCCAGCTGGTTTATTCTAATTCTGCCCTCTTAAGCATCCCTGATTATAATCACTCAACCATTGTTGGCTGTGCCTTCTGTTGCCTAGGCCCTAAGCTCTGGAATTCCCGGCCTAAACCTCTCTGGCTCTCGATCTCCCTTTCCTCCTTCAAGACGCTTCTTAAAACCTACCTCTTTGACCAAGCTTTTGGTCACCTGCCCTCATTTCTCCTTATGTGGCTCAGTGTCAGTTTTTTTTTTGTCTCATAATATTCCTGTGAAACGCCTTGGGACGTTTCACGACATTAAAGGTGCTATATAAATACAAGTTGTTGTTGTTGTTGTATTCAATAAATCCACTGAGCCAATCCGAGCCGGAAGGCCCAGGGTCGATTCCTGGTCTGTGTCAGAGTTCAGTGATCACAACCAGGAAGGCAAAGAAAAGGCACTATAGTTGTCTCTCCGTGTCTTGGGTTCGGGATGTAGCCAAGGTGCCCATTTCTAATTGATAAGTAGTGGCTTCAAGCTTTTTGTTTTAAACATGATCTCTCTGCAAAAAACCGAAATATTCTCCTGGTGCCCTGCATGATGATTTCTAATCCCACTCCCTATCCCCGCAACCATCATCATCATCGGCAGTCCCTCGGGATCGAGGAAGACTTGCTTCCAATCTTAGCATGAATTCTTAGGTGGCTGTACAGTCCAATACGAGAACCACAGTTTCTGTCACAGGTGACACCGTTTCGGATGCCCCTAAAAGTACGTCACCATACTCTGCCTATTCCACGACGACATGCAGGCCGTGATCCTTACCAACGGATCCATCACAGACCCAATTCATGTCCGGACCGGGGTCAAGCAGCGCTGCATCATCGCCCTCAACCCTCTTCTCAATCTTCCTCGCTACCAAGCTCCACCTCACAGTTGATAAGCTCCCCGCTGGAGTGGAGCTAAACGACAGAACCAGTGGGAAGCTGTTCAACCTTCGCCATCTCCAGGCCAGGTCCAAGACCACTCCAACCTCTGTCGTCGAGCTACAGTACGCAGATGATGCCTGCATCTGTGCACACACAGAGGCTGAACTCCAAGACATAGTCGACGTATTTACCGAGGCATATGAAACATGGGCCTTACGCTAAACATTAGTAAGACAAAGGTCCTACACCAGCCTATCCTCGCCGCACAACACTGCCCCCCAAACATCAAGATCCACGGCGCGGCCCTGGACAATGTGTACCACTTCCCCTATCTCGGAAGCCTCCTATCAACAAGAGCAGGCATTGATGATGAGATCCAACACCACCTCCAGTGCGCCAGTGCAGCCTTCGGCCGTCTGAGGAAAAGAGTGTTTGAAGATCAGTCCCTCAAAACTGCCACCCCGCAAACAGCCCCACTAAGAACAGATTATCTGGTCATTATCTTTAGTTGGTGTTTATGGAACGGACCGTGTGTAAATTGGCTGTCACCTTTCCCGAGAAAAACAATATTGATAGCACTTTCAAAAGTAATCAATTAGTTGTAAAATGTTTTGTGACCCCCTGAAGATTTAAATAGATGTAAATTTGTTTGTTAATTCTTTCACACCTGCTGGAATTGAATGTGTCTGAACACGAGCTAAGGAAAGGATTAGGCTTGTCTCTTGATCTTTGTTGCCTCCCACAGTCAGACAGGCTGCTGACATTCCCTGATGGGCTGGCATTTGGTTGGGATATCAGAGCTTGACCAGCATCTGTGGAACTGAACCCCAGCAACAAGTTAACCTCGAGAAGGGAAGGGGAGACATTTGGCAGAATAAAGATTGAGAATGGGAAATCCACAGTCATAATGCTTCAGCACATTGTTTATTGAACACCACTAGACTGGAGCATTGGCCTGACTACAGCCAGCTGACCAATTGATTCCCAATTTAAATAGCCCACACATGTCACAGTGGAATGCTGGTCACTTGGGAAGCTCGCTACCATTCAGGACAAAGCAGCCTGCTTGATCAGCAGCCAATCTATCACCTTAAACATTCACTCCCTCCACCATTGGCTCACCATGGCTGCAATATGCGCCGCAGTCACTTGGAACATAGAAACAGGAGCAGGCCATTCAGCCCCTCAAGCCTGTTCTGCCATTCAGTGAGATCATGGGTGATCCGTAACCTAACTCCATATACCCGCCTTTGGCCCATATCCCTTAATACCTTTAGTTAGCAGAAAACTATCAATCTCCAATTTAAAATTAACAATTGATCTAGCATCAATTGCCTTTTGCGGAAGAGAGTTCCAAACTTCTACCATCATCATAGGCGGTCCCTCGAATGAGGATGACTTGCTTCCACGAGAGTTCACAGATGTTTCAATGAAGGATCCAATGTTCCAGTCCTGAACTCCAATTGAGGGGGGTGGAAGATGTCTGTGACCGTTGCACATCAGCCACCACACGGGCTTGACAGTGCCAAGCGTTAACTAGGACGACTGGAGACCTGCTCAGCTGCACGGACCTAGTGTGCACACATATCGCAGTGTGGGCTGGCCCGTGCTGCCCCTGGGCCCTCGTCTCTTCTGTGCCCCGTACCTTCATTCGCCGCACCTCCGCCACAATCTCTCGTTGCTGCTCCACCACAAACATTGGCCACAGCTCTACCACGATCCCTCACTGCTCCTCCACCACAAAAAAACACTCGCCGCACCTCCACCACAATCTCCTGCCGCACCTCCACACCAAACATTCACCGAACCGCCGCCACGACCACCCACCAAATCTCAGCCACGCTCCCTCATCGCTCCCTGATCACTCGTCGCAAGTCCGCCACGACCTTCCCACTCCTCTGCTGTACCTGGGCCCTGCCGATACTCCTGCCCACGCTCCAAACGGCGACCTGGGTCCTGAGGACGTCACCCAGTCACCCACCTTGAAGCTGTCGCGTATTTGTGTCAACTCGCGGTGGAAGCTGCAATGACACGCTCCAGCTCTTTTTGAAGCCACCCTTAGGTTGTAGGCACTATTTCGAAGAAGAGCAGGGGAGTTATCCCCAGTGTGCTGGCCAATATTTATCCTTCATCCAACACCTGAAATGCAGATTATCTGGTCATTACTGTTTGAGGGAGCTCGTTGTGTGCAAATTGGCTGCCGCGTTTCCTACATTACAACAGTGACAGAACTTCATTGGTTGTAAAGTGCTTTGGTAAAATCCTGAGGTTGTGAAAGGAGTGATATAAATATTTCTTCCTTACTTCCTTCCATCCTTCCTTTCTTCCTTCCTTCCTTCCTTCCTTTATTTCCTTTCTCTCCTTCCTTTCTCTCCTGTCTTTCTTTCTCAACTGATGCAGGATGAATGTATGTTTGGTCACTATTGCTATGTAGGAAAGAGGCAAAGGGAAAGGTTACCTCTTAGAATGTATTTAGAGTCCGAAAAGCAGCAACTGAACAACACTGTCGACATCATGTTCCACATCATTGGGGCCTACCTACCTGTTACTCTGTTGCCTGTCGCTTGCTCCGGAGTATATGCAGACTCTTGATCCTGGTATTCATGCCCAGAACGGCCCACTGAGAACCATTGCAGCTGGTCCTGTCAGAGTAGGTTCCCTTATCTGGATATCATAAGTGGCCATCAATGCCACTAGAGGTGCATCTCGAGTGCCTGTCACAGCGGGAGGATGGCAATGAAGCATTGGGAAGCTGCCTGACATCGATACTGGCACCATTGGCACAAGGAAAAAAACATTTGTGGGTACCTCAGCGTCCTGTGCAAGGTGGACAGGTCATCCACTTATTCTTTGAGGGGAGGGGGGGCGGGGGGTTTGATGTCCAGACCAAAAAGGAGGTCACAACTCTCCTGTGGGCCCCATATCTGCCAGCCAGTAGGATAGTACACCTCCTACCTTACCCATGCTGCCCCTGGGCTGATGGTCCAGGGTCAGCATGGATCAGCCCACACTGTGATATGTGTGCGCACTAGGTCTGTGCAGCAGAGCTGGTCTCCAGTCGCCTTGGTTAATCCTTGCCACTGGACCAAGACCTAGCTCTGTCAAGCCCATGTGGTGGCTGGTGTGCAACGGCCACCACATGTTAAAAAAATCCACGCACAGGTATCTTCCACCCTTCAGTATGCAGTTCTGGACCTGGAATATTAGGTCCTTCATTGAAACACTTGTGAACTCATCCCGTTTTGGCATGGAAGCAATTTATCCTTGATTCGAGGGACTGCCTAAGAAGAAGTCATCTCCTTTCAACTGGGCCATTGGCCACCCAGTGGATGCCAGACCTGAGGCAAGCAACCCCTAGCCTGGGAGTTTCCTAAGCCTCTTGTAGAGGCCCGTGGTGTGTGTGGGTAGGAGTTATCCGACCCAAACTGGCCTCCAAGAAATCTCTCGATCGGATTCACAGCAGGGGGTGTCCCTGGAAGCCTCACAGATTTTGGGGGGGGCCAACAGTAACTATGAACGTCTGCACAGCATGCTCCTTTCAGGCACTGGTTCTCCTAATATCTGGCAACTTGCTCAAACCAACCACTTCCATTTGCTAGCTGTTGAAAGTGAAGTGCACAGCTGTTATTAAGTAAGATTTAAGCAATAAATCTTGAAGCAATATGTTTGCTTCATATCCACCACTGAATTCCCTGAAGGATCAAAGTCACTCCATTTCTGCCTCGCTCCTTTGCCGAGTCTCTCAAACTCTGCTTTACTTTGTCTGTATCATTTCATATGTTATATACTCCAAAAGGTTCCACCTTAATCACCTTCTTCCAAAGACAGTAAAGTTTCTGCAGAACTTTGTCTCAGACCCTTTTTCTTACTGAGTAGGCCTTTCATCATTTGGTCCCACCCGAGCAGTTTGTTTTAATGCGAGTAAATCTCCTTCCCGTCGTGCATTGGACAACAGTGAGTCACAAGCCAGACAGGTAACATGTTTTCATATAACAGCAGGCAATGCTGATGACAATAAATGCAGAGTTGGTCTGACGTATTGCAAAACCTTACAGCATAGCCTGGATATGGCAACATTTAGCCTTAAGTTGCAGCAGATCATAAAGTAGCAAGGAGCATTTACAGCAACAACAACAAAAATTTGCATTTATATAGTGTCTTTAATGTAGTAAAATGACCCAAGGCACTTCAGAGGAGCGTTATCAAACAAAATTTGACACATAACCACATAAAGAGATATTAGGGCAAGTGACTGAAAGTGTGTTCAAAGAGTTACATTTTAAAGAGCGTCTTCAAGGAGGGAAGAGAGGTTTAGAGAGGGAGTTCCAGAACTCAGGGCCTTGACAGCTGAAAGCTCGGCGACCAATGGTGAAACGATTAAAATTGGGAATGCTGAAGCGGCCAGAATTAGAGGAGCGCAGATATTTTGGAGGGGTGTGGGGATGGAGGAGGTTACAGAGATAGGGAGGGGCAAGGTTATTGATGGATTTGGAAATAAGGATGAGCCTTTTAAAATCGAGGCGTTGCTTAACCGGGAGCCAATATAGGTCAGCGAGCAAAGAGGTGATGGGCGAATTGAACTTGGTGCGAGTTAGGACACAGAATTTTGGATGACCTCAAGTTTACAGAGGAGAGAACGTTGGAGGCCAGCCAGGAGTGTGTTGCAATACTCAAGTCGAAAGGTAACAAAGGCATGGATGAGGATCTTAGCAGCAGATGAGCTGAGGCAGTGACAGAATCAGGCGAGGTTCCAGAGGTGGAAATAGGCGGTCTTACTGATGATGCAGATACGTGGTTGGACGCTCAGCTCGGGATCAAATATAACACCAAGGTTGCAAACAGTCTGGTTCAGCCTAGTATCTAGCAGACAAATCTTCCATCTTTGTAATTTACTGGTCAGGTTTTAGTGATGTGCAGGGTCGATCTCTCGTATTAGATACGTTGCAACCAAGGGCACTCCTTCTCGATTACGCTGTTTACATTATTCATTTTAAGGTTGAAAAGGGAGCAGAAGGAATAATAACTGTTCAGAAACTGGATTTCAGGACAGTAGGTTTTGAGGGAGTGCAATGCTGCAGGAAAGGAATTAAAATGGAAAGAACTATTTAAAGGGATGAATATGGAAAGAAAGGAAGATTGAATTTATATAGCACCTTTCACAACCATGGGACATCACAAAGCACTTTACAACCAATGTACCTCTGTTTTTGAAGTGTAGTCACTGTTGTAATGTTGGAAACACGGCAGCCAATTTGCGCACAGCAAGCTCCCACAAACAACAATGTGATAATGACCAGATAGTCTGTTTTAGTGATGTTGGTTGAGAGAAAATATATTGGCGAGGACTGCTCTTCTTCGAAATAATGACATAGAATCTTTTATGTCCGCCTGAGAGTTCAGACAGCCTCAGTTTAATAAGAACATAAGAACATAAGAAATAGGAGCAGAGTACGCCCCTCAAGCCTGCTCCGCCATTCAATAAGATCATGGCTGATCTGATCTTGGCCTCAACTCCAATTCCCCCGCCCGCACCCCATAACCCTTGACTCCTCTACAGTTCAAAAATCTGTCTATCTCCAACTTAAATATATTCAATGACCAACCTCCACAGCTAATGTTTAATTCAAAAGACAGCACTCCCTCAGTATGGCACTGGAGTGTCCGCCTGGATTATGTGCTCAAGTCTCCGGAGTGGGACTTGAACGCAGGACCTTCTGCCTCAGAGATGAGGGTACTGCTACCCATTGAGCTTTGAGGAGATATTTTTTGCATTGCAGAGGCAGTTTATTCCTGAACCAAGGCGAGGAGCAAAACAGGACAGTAAAACTATGAGTGATTGAATGTTGGGGCAACTTCAGCGGCCGGCAGTTTTGGCGGCCACTGTGCGACAGCACAAACGGGGAAAGCCGATTGGCCGACTCCAACAACGGAGTGTTAGCACGGGCATCTCTTGCTCATTCTGTCACTCCCATGTCATCAGACACCACCTCCCACTCTGCCACTGGTCAACCCAACATCTCTCTGTACCCTTCTCTTGCTCCTTTTTAAAGTCCATTCGCGCGATATGGGAATTTCTAGCAAGGCCAGCATTTATTGCCTTGAACTGCTTCTTGAACCGCTGCAGTCCGTGTGGTGAAGGTACTCCCACAGTGCTGTTGGAAAGGGAGTTCCAGGATTCTGACCCTGCGATGATGAAGAAACGGCGCTACATCTCCAAATTAGGATGGTGTGTGACTTGGAGGGAAACATGGCAGTGTGGTGTTCCCATGCGCCTTCTGCCCTTGTCCTTCTAGGTGGCACAGGTCGAGGGTTTGGGAGGTGCTGTTGAAGAACCTTGGCGAGTTGCTGCAGTGCATCTTGTAGATGGTACACACTGCAGCCACGGTGCACCGGTGGTGGAGGGAGTGAATGTTTAAGCTGGTGGGTGGGCTGCCGATCAAATGGACTACTTTGGCCTGGATACAATTAAAGAATATTTTCTTAGTGTCCTTTTATATTTTCCATTATATTTCTCTCTATCTTGATCTTTCTCTGAACATTTCAGAATGTTATTATTTCCTTCCTTTTCCCTAATGCAATCCTGTCAGTTTAACTTTCTAGCTGGTCCTCACCTTGTTTCTGGTATAAACTACCTCTGTAATAACAAAAAATATATCCTTGTAACTCTCCTGTTTCAATCTATGTTCATCCCATAAATAGTTCTTTCCACCTTAATTTCTTTCATGCAGCATTGCACTTCCTCCGCTCTCCTGAAATCCGGTTTCCTGAATGGTTATTATCTGTACTGTCCTCTTTTCAACCTTAAAATTAATAACTTCATGATTACCAGACCCCCAAATGTTCCCTTCCTGCAACGTGGCTTATTATATCTCTCCTCATTAGTTTGGAGCAAATCCAATATTGCTCTTCTCTCTTGTGAGTTCCTCACCTGCTGTTTAAGACAAGATTGTCAAAGTACTTCAATAAAGTCCCTCATGCATACAGATTGTCCCCACTGTAAGTCCCAGTCTATGTCAAGAAGATTGAAATCCCCCATGATTTGTTACAGAGGGCTTGTCGCTAATCTTTTTATGACCTTCCCAGGCAGTACATGCACTTTTGTTTTATATTTGTGGTGCCCTGTGGTTTATTCCCAACACTAAATCTTTTCATCATTGACTATCCCCGCAAAGAGGCGCTGTTCGAATTCCCAGTTCCCTCCTGTCATCAATACTTAAGCCTCCCCTGAAAAACTCCCCCCCCACCCCCACCCCCCCACCTCTCTTCCTTCTTCCTTTCCCCTTCACGATGCACAAATAAACCTGAAGATTTGTTCCCCACTTATTCTCTTCCTTGAACCAAGTTTCGGTAACTCCCGCAATATCTGTTGACTAGCCCCATTCATCACTTCCAGCCCATTTATTTTACGCCTTATGCTCCTGATATTAATACAAATATTTCTTAGTGAAAAGTATCATTTTTTTAGATAGATATTTGTTCTTGGGCTGTGGGCAACACCGGTAAGCAATGATGGTACAATCCTGAAGTGGGTGCACGAAGAGAGAGACCTGGGGATATATGTGCATAAATCATTGAAGGTGGCAGGGCAGGTTGAACAAGCAGTTAAAAAGGCTTATGGGATCCTGAGTATAGAGTACAAAAGTGTGGAAATTATGATGAACCTGTATAAAACACTGGTTCGGCCCCAACTGGAGTACTGTGTTCAATTTTGGGCACCAAACTTGAGGAAGGATGTGAAGTACTGAGAGAGCGTGCAGAAAAGATTTACGAGAATGATTCCAGGAAAGAGGGACTTCAGTTATGTTGACAGACTAGAGAAGCTGTGGCTGTTCTCCTTAGAGCAGAGAGGTTGAGAGGAGATTTGATAGAGATGTTCAAACTCATGAGGGGTCTGGATAGAGTAGATAGAGAGAAACTGTTCCCATTGGCAGAAGGGTCGAGAACCAGAGGACACAGATTGAAGCTGATTGGCAAACGAACCAAAGGCGATGTAAGAAAAACATTTTTACGCAGTGAGTGGTTAAGAGCTAGAATGCACTGCCTGAAAGGGTGGAGGAGGCAGACTCAATGTTATCTTTCAAAAGGGAGTTGGATAAGTACCTGAAGGAAAAGCATTTGCAGGGCTACAGGGAAAGGGCGGGGGAGTGAGACCAGCTGAGAGTCGGCACGGGCACGATGGGCCGAATGGCCTTCTTCCGTGGTGTAACCATTCTATGATTCTATGATTATTTTCCATCCCAAACTGCCTTGTGATCATCAAAAAATAACCATTTAGTGTGGACTGGAGGCAAATGTAGGCCAGACAGTAAAGGCTATGAGCGCCGACAACATAACAGCTGCTGTGCTGAAGACTTGTGCTCCAGAACCAGCCGTGCCTCCAGCCAAGTTATTCCAGTACAGCTACAGCACTAACAGCTATCCGACAATGTGGAAAACTGTCCAGGTATGTCCTGTCCACAAAAAGCAGGACAAATCCAATCCATCCAATTACCACACCGTCAGTCTAATCTCAATCATTAGCAAAGTGATGGAGGTGTTGTCGTCAGTGCTATCAAGTGGCACTAACTAACCAGCAGGCTGCTCACCGATGCTCAGTTTGGGTTCTGCTCAGACCACTCAGCTTCAGACTTCATTGCAGCCTTAATCCAAACATGGACAAAAGAGGTGAGTTCCAAAGGTGAAGTGAGAGTGACTGACATCAAGGTAGCATTTGACCGAGTGTGGCATAAAGGAGTCCAAGTAAAATTGAAGTCAATGTGAACCTGGAGGAAAACTCTCCACTGGTTGGAGTCATACCTGGAGGTCAATTTTTGGAGGTCAATTATCTCAGCCCCAGGACATTGCTGCAGGCTAAGTGAGTGGGCAAAAATTTGGCAGATGGATTATAATGTTGTAAAGTGTGAGGTTATGCACTTTGGCAGAAAGAATCAAAGAGCAAGTTACCTCAGGGTAACACAGAAGGTTAGTATGCAGATGCAGCAAGTGATCAGGAAGGTCAATGGAATCTTGGCATTTATTGCAAAGGGGACAGAAACATAGAAACATAGAAAATAGGTGCAGGAGTAGGCCATTCGGCCCTTCGAATCTGCATCACCATTCAATAAGATCATGGCTGATCATTCCCTCAGTATCCCTTTCCTGCTTTCTCTCCATGCCCCTTGATCCCTTTAGCCATAAGGGACATATCTAACTCCCTCTTGAATATATCCAATGAATTGGCATCAACAACTCTCTGCGGTAGGGAATTCCACAGGTTAGCAACTCTCCGAGTGAAGAAGTTTCTCCTCATCTCAGTCATAAATGGCTTACCCCTTATCCTTAGATAATGTCCCCTGGTTCTGGACTTCCCCAACATCGGGAACATTCTTCCTGCGTCTAACCTGTCCAATCCCGTCACAATTTTATATGTTTCTATGAGAGCCACTCTCAACCTTCGAAACTCCAGTGAATACAGGCCCAGTCGATCCAATCTCTCCTCATATGTCAGTCCTGCCATCCTGGGAATCAGTCTGGTGAACCTTCGCTGCACTCCCTCAATAGCAAGAACGTCCTTCCTCAGATTAGAAGACCAAAACTGAACACAATATTCCAGGTGAGGCCTCACCAAGGCCCTGTACAACTGCACTAAGACCTCCCTGCTCCTATACTCAAATCCCCTAGTTATGAAGGCCAACATACCATTTGCCTTCTTCACCGCCTGCTGTACCTGCATGCCAACTTTCAATGACTGATGTACCATGACACCCAGGTCTCGTTGCACCTCCCCTTTTCCTAATCTGTCACCATTCAGATAATATTCTGCCTTCGTGTTTTTGCCACCAAAGTGGATAACCTCACATTTATCCACATTATACTGCATCTGCCATGCGTTTCCCATTCACCGAACCTGTCCAAGTCACCCTGCAGCCTCTTAGTATCCTCCTCACAGCTCACACTGCCACCCTGTTTAGTGTCATCTGCAAACTTAGAGATATTGCACTCAATTCCTTCACCTAAATGATTAATGTACATTGTAAATAGCTGGGGTCCCAGCACTGAGCCCTGCGGCACTCCACTTGTCACTGCCTGGCCATTCTGAAAAGGACCCGTTTATCCCAACTCTCTGCTTCCTGTCTGCTAACCAGTTCTCTATCCACATCAGTACATTAACCCGAATACCATGTGCTTTGATTTCCCCTTCATGAATCCATGTTGCGTCTGCTTGATTGCACTATTCTTATCTAGATGTCCCGCTATTTTTTCATTAATGATAGTTTCAAGCAGACGCAGCATGGATTCATGAAGGGGAAATCATGTTTAACTAATTTACTGGAATTCTTTGAGGATATAACGAGTATAGTGGATAGAGGTGTACCGATGCATGTGGTGTATTTAGATTTCCAAAAGGCATTCGATAAGGTGCCATACAAAAGGTTACTGCAGAAGATAAACGTACGCGGAGTCAGAGGAAATGTATTAGCATGGATAGAGAATTGGCTGGCTAACAGAAAGCAGAGAGTCGGGATAAATGGTTCCTTTTCGGGTTGGAAATCGGTGGTTAGTGGTGTGCCACAGGGATCGGTGCTGGAACCACAACTGTTTACAATATACATAGATGACCTGGAAGAGGGGACAGAGTGTAGTGTAACAAAATTTGCAGATGACACAAAGATTAGTGGGAAAGCGGGTTGTGTAGAGGACACAGAGAGGCTGCAAAGAGATTTAGATAGGTTAAGCGAATGGGCTAAGATTTGGCAGATGGAATACAATGTCGGAAAATGTGAGGTCATCCACCTGGGGAAAAAAAACAGTAAAAGGGAATATTATTTGAATGGGGAGAAATTACAACATGCTGCGGTGCAGAGGGACCTGGGGGTCCTTGTGCATGAATCCCAAAAAGTTAGCTTACAGGTGCAGCAGGTAATCAGGAAGGCGAATGGAATGTTGGCCTTCATTGCGAGAGGGATGGAGTACAAAAGCAGGGAGGTCCTGCTGCAACTGTATAGGGTATTGGTGAGGCCGCACCTGGAGTACTGCGTGCAGTTTTGGTCACCTTACTCAAGCAAGGATATACTAGCTTTGGAGGGGTTACAGAGACGATTCACTAGGCTGATTCCGGAGATAAGGGGGTTACCTAATGATGATAGATTGAGTAGACTGGGTCTTTACTCGTTGGAGTTCAGAAGGATGAGGGGTGATCTTATAGAAACATTTAAAATAATAAAAGGGATAGACAAGATAGAGGCAGAGAGCTTGTTTCCACTGGTCGGGGAGACTAGAACTAGGGGGCACAGCCTCAAAATACAGGGGAGCCAAATTAAAACCGAGTTGAGAAGGAATTTCTTCTCCCAGAGGGTTGTGAATCTGTGGAATTCTCTGTCCAGGGAAGCAGTTGAGGCTAGCTCATTGAATGTATTCAAATCACAGATAGATAGATTTTTAACCAATAAGGGAATTAAGGATTATAGGGAGTGGGCGGGTAAGTGGAGCTGAGTCCACGGCCAGATCAGCCATGATCTTGTTGAGTGGCCGAGCATGCTCGAGGGGCTAGATGGCCTACTCCTGTTCCTAATTCTTATGTTCTTATGTTCTTATGTTATGTTCAGGACCCTTGTCTCGGAATTAACTGTGTCACTCTCCATCTTAATAAAGAATTCTACCAAATTATGGTCACTCTTCCCCAAGGGGCCTCGCACAACAAGATTGCTAATTAGTCCTTTCTCATTACATATCACGCAGTCTAGAATGGCCAGCCCTCTAGTTGGTTCCTCAACATATTGGTCTAGAAAACCAGCCCTAATACACTCCAGGAAATCCTCCTCCACCGCATTGCTACCAGTTTGGTTCACCCAATCAACATGTCGATTAAAGTCACCCATGATAACTGCTGTACCTTTATTGCACGCATCCCTAATTTCTTGTTTGATGCTGTCCCCAACTTCACTACTACTGTTTGGTGGTCTGTACACAACTCTCTAGCATTTTCTGCCCTTTGGTATTCCGTAGCTCCACCCATACCGATTCCACATTATCTAAGCTAATGTCCTTCCTTACTATTGGGCTAATTTCCTCTTTAACCAGCAACGCCATTCCACCTCCTTTTCCTTTCTGTCAATCCTTCTTGAATGTTGAATACCCATGGATGCTGAGTTCCCAGCCATGTCTCTGTGATGCCAATTATATCTTATCCGTTACCAGCTGTCTGCGCAGTTAATTCGTCCACCTTATTACGAATACTCTTCGGGATGGAATATAAAAGCAAAGAAGTCTTGCTATCGTTATACAGATTATTGGTGAGGCCACACCTGGAATACTGCTTACAGTTTTGGTTTCCATATTTAACAAAGGACATACTTGCTTTGGAGGTAGTTCAGAAAAGGTTCACTCGGTTGATTCTGGAAATGACGGGGTTGACTTATGAGGAAAGGTTGAGGAGTTTGGACCTCTACTCATTGGAATTCAGAAGAATGAGAGGTGATCTTATCGAAACATATAAGATTATGAGGAGGCTTGCCAAGATGGATGTAGAGAGGATGTTTCCACTGATGGGGGAGACTAGAACCCGGGGGCATAATCTTAGAATAAGGGGCTGCCCATTTAAAACTGAGATGAGGAGGAATTTCTTCTCTCGGAGGGTTGTAAATCTGTGGAATTCGCTGCCTCAGAGAGCTGTAGAAGCTGGGTCATTGAATAAATTTAAGACAGAGATCGACAGTTTTTTAACCGATAAGAGAATAAGGGGTTAAGGGGAGTGGGCAGAGATGTGGACCTAACCCCATGATCAGTTCAGCCATGATCGTATTAAATGGCGGAGCAGATTCGATGGGCCATATGGCTTACTCCTGCTCCTATTTCTTATGTTCTTATGTATGAGTTCCTCAAGGTAGTGTCCTAGGCCTAAGCATCTTCAGCTGTTTCATCAATGATCTTCCCTGCATCATAAGGTCAGAAATGGGGACATTCGCTGATGACTGCACTGTGTCCGGTGCCATTCGCAACTCCTCAGATAATGAAGCAGTCCATACCCGCATGCAGCAAGACCTGGACGACATTCAGGCTTGGGCTGATAAGTGGCAAGTGACAATCGCATTACACAAATGCCAGGCAATGACTATCTCCAACAAGCGAGAGTCTAACTACACCCCTTTACATTCAACGGCATTACCATCACCGAATCCCCCACCATGAAGTTCGTGGTCAATCACCATTGACCAGAAACTTAACTGAACAAGCCACATTAATACTGTGGCTGCAAGAGCAGGTCAAATACTGGGTATTCTGTGGTGAGTGTCTTACCTCATGACTCATCAAAGCCTTTCCACCATCTACAAGGTACAAGTCAGGAGTGTGTTGGAATACTCACCATTTGCCTGGATGAGTGCAGCTCCAACAACATTCAAGAAGCTCAACACCATCCAGGAAAAAGCAGACCACTTGATTGGCACCTCATCCACCACCTTATCATTCACTCCCTCCACCAGCGGCGTGTACCATCGACAAGACCCACTGCAGCAACTCACCGAGACTTCTTCGACAGCGATCTCTACCACTTAGAAGGACAAGGGCAGCAGGCACATCCTGACTTGGAAATTTATCACCCTTCCTTCATCGTCATTGGGTCAAAGTCCTGGAACTCCCTCTCGAACAGCACTGTGGGAGCACCTTCATCACACGAACTGCAGTGTTTCAAGAACAGCTCACCACCACCTTCTCGAGGGCAATTAAGGATGGGCAATAAATGCTGCCCTTGCCAACGACGCCCACATCCCAGGTACCCATCCTGAAGGACATTAATGAACCAGTTGGGTATCTATGACAGTCCAGCAGCTGATGTCAGGACACAAATAGCCAGCTTTATTGAATTGAATTTTGCAACTTGCTTTGGTGGGATTTTAACCATCAACCCCTGAGTTGCTTATCATGTACTACAGTCACTGGGCAGAAAACTGGATAAAGGATAACAGATTAAAAACCCAAGGGCAAAATCTAGGCTGCCGGTACTGTACTGAAGGAGAGCTGCACTGTCAGAGGTGCCATCTTTTCATTAAACTGAGGCCCCATCTGCCCTCTCAGATGGACGTAAAGATCCCGCGGCACTATTCGAAGAAGAGCAGGGGAATTCTCCATGGTATCTTGGCCAAAATTTAAACCTCAACAATATCACAAAAAAAACAGATTAACTCGTCATTATCACATTGCTGTTTGTGGGAGCTTGCTGTACGCAAATTGGCTGCCGCACTTCCCTATATTACAACAGTGAAGACCCTTCTAAACTATTTCATTGGCTTCGAAGCGCTTTGAGACATCCGAATGTCATGAAAGGCGCTATATAAATGCCAAATAAACAAGTGCCTTCTTTCTATATATCACTGCATTGTGTATTAGGGAAAGGTTATGTTGAGCCTATGTTTGTAATTGTCTTCCAACATTCGTTTCATTGGCACCAAAGGGCAAAGTCCTAGCAAAATATCAAAAGAAAAATTAGAAACCAGCACCAGTCATAAAATCCTGAAAATGATAGCACAGGAGAAAGCAATTTGGCTCATCAAGTCTGTACTAATACTAGTTCTTTAACTGGAGCTGTCAACTGCTCTTTCCCTGCACTTTCCCCATTACCTTTTATATTATCACTTTTCAAATACTTATTCAATTTCTTTTTAAATGATTATAACGGTTTCTGTTTCAATAGCCACTTGTGGTAAATAATTCCTTGTTCCAATCTTCCTTTGTAGGGTCGTAGCAAAGTAAATCAAACATCTATATCCAAGTCAGATATCCAGGCCAAAGCTTCCAGTGTAACAACATGGATACCTTGTAGGCTGCCGACAAATTTCCTCTGAGGGCAGTGCTCGATGATGTACTCCAGGGTCTGATCAGGAGCTCCACAGTCACATGATGAGGAGGCTTTAATCTTCCACCTATGGAGAAAGTGGCAGCATCGACCATGACCGGTTTTGAGGCGGTTGATGGTTGCCCATTGTTTGCGAGGAAGGTTTGATACTTCAGGTTATACTGTGGGGTCCTCTATAAGGAATCCATTCCGTATGTCGCAGTTTTTCCAAGCATTTCACCATCAGTCGTCAAGGCTGAGGGGAGATTGTTGAAGGGCTTTGGCGACGGTCCAAAATGGCCTTCTAGATTTGAGACGGATTGGTGTTAGGTTGTTCAAGTCGGCCTGGATCAGCATGTTTTTGCTGGTGTAGCGGTTGTATTCTCTGAAGACTGCATATTCGTGGCGTAGGTGTGGTCGTGCGATGTTTGCAAGCACGTGCAGCCAAGGTATTGGTGTCGATAAAAGCGTACCGCTGATAATTCTCATAGTAGAATTCAGCTGGACATCAACGGGTTTGCCATGCGGACTTGATAGCCATACCGGAGAGCAGTGCTCCGCTGTAGAGTACACTAGAATGAGTGCCGCCATACGGAGGGTTTGAGTGTCTGCTCCCCATGTGGATCCGGCGAGTTTCTGGATCAAGTTGACCCTACTCTTTAGCTTCTTCTCAAGATTCTGGAGATGTTGTCTATATGACAGGGTGCAATTGAGTGTGACTCCTAAATAGGAGTTTTTTTTGGCATGGTTTTTTACCTCTGCGGAGACTTTCAAAGCTTGGTTTGCTTGATGGGTGTTGAGCTGACATGTCAAGGTGACAGCCTTTTGGCCGGAGTCGCCATCAGCGGAAGTAGGCCTCCATACTCTGTCAATCACTGGTCAGGGTCTCCTCAGTGATGGACAGATTTGTGTTTTGCATGGCCAAGGCAATGTCATCAGTGTATACGAACATGCAGGACTCTGTTTCTGGCAGATCACTGGTGTAAATAATGACTAACATGGGTGTCAGGACAGAACCCTGTGGGAGTCCGTCGTTCAGTGGCCCTCTTGTGTGAAAACACTTTTTTCTAACCTCCCCCTTTTGTTCTTCTCTTTATAACCTTAAGTCCACACAATCTCATCACTGGTTTGCCAACTAGTGGAAAGAAGGAACATGCATTTATGTCATCATCATCATCATCATGTCATAAATGCATGTTCCTTCTCTCCATTAGTTGGCAAGTCAGTAATGAGAAAGTGTTGACTTAGGGTTAATACCACCTATCACAACCTAAGGACATCCCAAAGTGCTTTACAGCCAAATAAGTACTTATGAAGTGTAGTCACTGTTGTAATGTAGAAAACGAGGCAGCCAATTTCGCACACAATAAAGTCCCACAATGTTGGCCAGGGCACCAGGAGAGCACCCCCGCTCTCTTCAAAATAGTGCTGTGGGATCGTTTAAGTCCCATTATATTCCTAATTCATTAAAGCCACATTGCCACCTCTCCAAAGGGTCAGTTGGTAACGGCGGTATGTATCAGTGCCAATCAAACCACAAGGCCCCAATTTCCATTCATTGTCTGCGCCCAGTGAGCTTTTTTCGGTTGGAGCACCACAATTAGCTTCAGGATCCTTGGGCTAGAGCGGGGGAGCATTAGCCAGCGTTCCCAGTCCTAATTCCAATCCAGAGAACCTTGCTGGAAAGTGCAGATTTATGAATATGGGATGAAAAGTGGATCAGCCTTGGTTGTTACATTCTATTCTGTCAAATAGCTTGCAACACTCATTGTCTCGGCAGGGCTGCACAAGCTTGTGATAATGTAGGCCAGTTAGATGGGTACCATAGAGCCTCAAAGGCCACCTATAAATGTTAGATCCATTATCCCCTTAGTTTCTATATATCTCAAGTTACTCATACTAACAGATCTTGGTGTGCTGATTCAAGATTTATCTATCAATGAGGCAACAGCAGCACTAAAAACTGCTCTCACAAAATCTCCAAGTCCACAAAATCTGAATCAGACAAACCAGCAATAAACTTTCAGTTAGAGTAATGAAGACAAAAACCCTGAAATGATTTAGGAAGCAATTGGATACTGCTATGGAGGGAGGTTGGGATCTCTCTAGACGGAAGAATTAAGTTGAGCCTGACAACCCTCTTCATCTGTAATCGCCCTGTGACCTTGTGAATTGAGAGTGTGTTGTCTGGGGTTTCGAGAAAAGCGTTCGCCAGGGCTTATGTGGCGATGGAGGCCAAAGGTTGGACAACCTTAGTTGAGGCTCAGGTGAAGAGTGAGCGCTTGGGTGAGGCACCAGAGTTCTGCTGCCACTCCTGAAGCCATCTCCCAGCCCAAGTCAGCACCTTGAATTGAGGGCAGGGCGGGAAAAAATCTGGGAGTAGAAAAGATTTATCTGGCGTCCTAAGTGAGAGCGGTTCTGCAGGTGGGTTCCTGACCTGATGCATTTGCTTCCTCTCGAGTGCTATCCTCGCTGACCTTTGCTCGTTCATTTTCAATCACAGACCCCCGAAGCTCCAGTTTTCTCTGATCTTTTCCTTCAGCTGCTGCCTTTGATATTGGTCTAATTGCGCTATTTTGTAAAATTGAAAAGCTCAGCAGATTCAACAGACCCACAGCTCCACCTCACCTCGTTACTTACTTTGTTGGCCTGGCTGTTGCAGTTGTTGGAGCCAACTCGAGGAATGGTGTTATGACTGATACAAGAGAGGTTGCAAGATGAGATTCATTTGACACAACTGGTGATAGCTGTAGCGGTGGCAACTCCGAGTAGAATTCTGAGGGCTCAATTTTCCCCAGTGATTTGCGGCGTTTTTTTGGTCTACGTTAAAAAATGCAAGTTTCCCCAATCAATTTTCACCAGCATAACTCGGTTAGTTATGATTTTTTTAGGTTCGTTTTTTTTCAGTCAAAGGGGGTGTGACCTGCCACCCGCGCCAATTCTGGCCATTTAAGCAAGTTTGGCCAGCTGAGAGTCACTCCAGTTCTCCTTAGGCCAGCGTATGTGGCCTCTGGTGAGTTAAGGAAATCAGCACAGGTAAAAAAATCGGCGTAGCAGATGCCTGTACAGCAGTAGCAGGAGAGGTAAGAGACAGTGGGAGAGGAGGGGGAGAAGCCTTTCGGGTATAGTTAGGTGTGGGGACCAGGAGGGGGGAGACCATTCGGTCGGGGATAGGTGCGGGGATTGGGACCGGGAGGCCATTTGGCATGAATAGGTGCAGGGATCGGGACCTGGAGGAGGCCATTCGGCCAGGGATAGGTGCATGGATCGGGACCGGCACCTGGATGGGCGGTGGGGGAGCGGGGGGGCGGGGGGCGGGGAGGGGAAGGAACTTTAATCATTTAATGGAGGTAAGTTGCTGCAATGTATTTTAATGTGTTTGTGCAGATTGCGAGCTGGCTGTATGTTTCACTTTCCAGCCTCAGCCCGCATTGCGTCCCTGGTTACCGTGGCAACCCGATCTTTTTTGGCGTAGATCAACGCTCCACCCCCAAAACTAAACGACAGACCAGGCGGGGCCAAAATGAAGAATTCAAATGGGGAAACTTGGAAGATTTTTTTTTCCCTACTTGGGCCCCCCAAAAATGGGCATAACTCTTCAAGTACACCAAAAAACAGCTTTGGGGAAAATTGAGCCCAAAATCTCTATTCTAGTTCTCTCTTGGTTACAAAAGAAAGAAAGAACTTGTATTTATACAGCCCCTCGCACATCCCTTGGGATGTCTCAAAGCGCTTTACAACCGATAAAGTACTTTTGAAGTTTAGCCACTGTTGTGGTGTAGGTAACGCAGCAGCCATAATGTGCACAGCAAGCTCCCACAAACAGCAATATGATGCTGACCAGATAATCTTTTTCAGTGATGTTTGGTTGAAGAATAAATATTGACCAGGACGCTCCCATCAGAGGGTCAAGTGCCTTCTACTTGTAGTTAGATGCAAAGCAATGGCTAATAACTGGACTTTGCTCCTTTGAATGCATCGCAGACTATGAAATTTCAGTTACTGAAACCATTCAGCTTACAAACCTAAGAAACGCTCTTTTTCAGCACACTCGGTAATTCCCTGAAAACTAATTGACTGTTTCTGCAGTAATTTAGTTCCACTGGGAACTATGAGGGGAGAGCCAACTGCAAAGCTCAATAGTTTAATCTCAAGGCAACCTTGAATGTGACTTGCATTGGAATGGTCTCCTGAATCTCCGATGACGAGGGAAAGTGTAATAGAGATGATCGGCCCAGTAAGTCCCAGGCCAGATTTCCTGGCCTAGAAATTTGTCTCGGGCAGTGACGCAAAGCGGGCTGTATCAGTCTGATATTGCTTCCTTTGACTGCAATGTAACTGAACATCAGGCCCTGCGAATAACGGGCGGCTGATCCGATACCGCCAGTTTTGCGCCGCTGCCCAAAATGAATTTCTCGGCCTCTGTCTGCGTCCAGTTGGCTTATTCTGGGTTGGTCCACTACAATTGCCCTCAGCACCACCAAGTGTGGCTCAGCTTCTGGTTTTCCAGCGACTCCTGCTGGAAAATGCTCGTCGCACGTCGGGTGCGGACACAATCAGGCCTGTTTGTGATGCTCTCTGAGGCCAAATAGCCTCCCACCACTCACTGCCCTGGCTCCCGCACGAGGAACGGTCAGTTGGCCCAGGTTTCGGAGGCCTGCCAATGCACGTGGAACCAAGAGCTGAGCTGGAATCGGTATCCAGACAGGAACGACGGGGATGAAAATTGAGGGGGGAACAAAACTGATATCTTTTTTTCAAAATTGTTGACTGCGTCATACTCCATGTGATGCCATTGTGACAAACATTACACCGATTCCACAGCACAGAAACAGGCCATTTGTCCCAAATGGTCTATGCTGGTGTTCGTATTCCGCATGAGCCTCCTTCCCACTCTAATTGCCTCTTCCCACCCTGATCCTGTGTCCGTTTATTCCCTTCTCCCTCACGTATGCATCAAACCTCCCCTTAAATGCATCAGTGCTTTCTGCTTCCGGCTTCCACCACACCATGTGACTGCGAGTTCCACATTCTCACCACGCTCTGTGTGTTGTCAGATTTCCCTGTCTGTCGAAACTAAAATTAGTTTGGCAACCGCTTTCCCTCCTGAAAATAGTGCCCCTTTAATGGACGTACCATGGTTCATTTACGAGTCACGAAGTGGATTAGCTTAAAATACAGGCGCAAGGAAATGGACTGCTTCTCCCAAGGTGCACAGTAAACATACACATCTGCATACTTTTGCTCTATTGAGTTGATAGTCTCTTGTATATATAGTCCATTAGTGTGCGAGTTTTGGTTCCCTTTACACAATCATATTTTTAGCAGCGGTAACTGAACTAATTAGTGCCTTTGGCAACATTCATTTAAATGTCTAAGTACTTGGCTGGTGTGTGTCTGAATTGACACTGATCAGGACAGATGTCTTGAATTAAACTATTTAGTAACAGCTCCCCCAGTGGATGAGTTGGTAATTGCAATGTGTAGCTGAGCTGTACAGCCTGCGTTGCAGGTTCCTGGGTTTGAACCCTGTAGGGCTACAACTGACTTGAGTGCCCCGGGTTATGGAAGGGGAAAATTAGCCAGATTTTTACACAGCGAGTGGTTAGGATCTGGAATGCACTGCCTGAAAGGGCGGTCGAGGCAGACTCAATCACGGCTTTCAAAAGGGAGTTGGATAAGTACCTGATGCACATTTTTTTGCAGGGCTACGGGGAACATAAGAACATTCAAAATAGGAGCAGGAGTAGGAAGGACATGGCTGATCCGATCCTGGCCTCAACTTCACTTCCCTGCTCGCTTCCCATAACCATTGGCTTCCTTATCTTTCAAAAGGGTGGGGGTGGGACTAACTGAGGTGCTCTTGCAGAGAGCCGACAATGGCTCGACAGCCCAAATGGCCTCCTTCCATGCTGCAACCATTCGATGATTCTATGAGTTTCCTAGTCCCGAATGCTGGTCCGGTAACCAAAACTGTCAAATGTCCATCCAACATCAGCTGAGGATTGGACCTCGATGTAAGGCTCCCCATGGACGAGTGGCACACCGCCATTTTACTGGCCAGGCTCGCACGTGAAGCATAGTGTCATGTTCTTGAGGTTAAGCAACCTTCAGAAGGGGGAGAACTGAAAGCAGTGGCGGGGAGGGAGGGGAAGCACAGCAGCGCATTAAGCTTTTGAAGTGTGCAAACTGCACGAATGGTACAGAAACTCTGCGGTTTCCATCAGCTAAACCTGCATTGCTGTTAACGCCTGGCCTGTGGTCGGCTGACTTGAATAAAATAACCTGAAGCCAGATCTATGCAGCATCGGGTTTCTTTACAAGGAATTCCATGGAATGTACAGCACAGAAACAGGCTATTCAGCCCAACAGGCCCATGCTGGTGTTTATGCTCTACACAAGCCTCCTCCTCTTCATCTAACCCCTTCAGCATACCCTTCTATTCTTGTCACCCTCGTGTGTTTATCGAGCTTCCCCTTTAAATGTACCTATGCTATTCGCATCAACTGCTCCCTGTGGTAGCGAATCCCACATTCTAACCACTCTCTGTGTGACGAAGTTTCCCCTGAATTCCCGATTTGATTTATGACCTTATATTTGGACTCCCCCACAAGTGGAAAGATCTTCTCTACATCTAGTCTATCGAACCTGTTACGTCTATAGTGTACTTATGAATGACTCCACAAGGCAATGTGTTGTACTTGAACTGCAGTAATCTTGGTCCTTTATTCCAAACTCCAGAGTGCTTTGCAAGCATGGTGTGCACCCTTTTATGCTGGGCCCTGCCACCAGTGGCAGGAAAGCTCCAGTCTCCACCAGTTACACCCTCTAGTGGTGCCAGCATGTTTGTACACGGTGTGAACCTTATTGATAGTACATCAAATAAACAAATCTCCATTTTATACAATCTCACAGTGACTACACATAGTTTACATCCATAGTCAGCATATACAACATCGCTCTCCCCCAAGTCCTTTGTGCCAATTACCTTTGCTCCATGTGCTCTGGCTTAGCTCCCAGACTTAAGTGCCAATAGCCCTTGCACCTTGGCTGTGCTTTGGCTTGGCCCTCTCCCTGTTAACCCCCAAGTATTTTTGCCACAACGTTGGGTAGTGGTTATCAGATTGCATGGTTCGATGATGCGGTGGAGGTTCGAGTGGGTTCTGGGTGTGATCCATGGCGACATACATCCATTTTCCCCCCCACAGCGAGATCATGCAGCTGGCCCATTATAATAATAGACAGGATCAGATACAGTGCAGGTAAAAGAAAGGAAGGAAAAAAAAATGTTCTTAGTTTGTATCATGGCACCTAGGTTCTGTGACATACATTCGTTGCGTTTTACGATTGTGCGCCAGAATTGGGTAGATTGCATTCATGGTTCAGTCATGGTCAGTACTGAGGTAGCAGTACAGGTATGTGAGGACACTAGTTCCAGAGCAACCGGACGGGGTCCTAGTCATCTGATGGCGGCGCTGCGCCCCCTGCTAGTGGGGTGGGCTTGGTTCGCTCACAAAGCCAGGATTCAGGGCCTTTGCCGTTGCCTAGTGGTGGGCAGAGCCACAGATGTGTGTGACCTCCCTGTCCTCCTTTGAGGGCTGCAGAGTCTTCTACCTGCTCGCTAACGGTGTTGGGATCCTGGCTGTTCCAGGTCCCGTTTGGGGAACTCGTTGGTTCTGATCTTTTGCTCCTGGACATGGCCGAGGTAGCGACTGGATCTGGGGGCTGCGCCGTCTCCACCCAGGTGGTGGGCAACGGCGGCCAATTGCGCGTATTGGCACCACTTTCGTTTCCAGGTCCACGGCAAATGGTGCCATCGGGTGCCTGCAGCGTTGGATAGACCTGCGCCTTTACCCTCCTGAATTCGCTCGCTTGCTGCGCTTGGGGACACTCTATTCCCAGCTTCTCGTAACAAAATTTTGTTCTTTATATTAGGACTGGTACTGACATCTCGCAACAACATTCTGCTCACAATTTTAATCAGTTCGTTACATTGATTGCCATGCATACAATGCCTCTTTAAGTTCAGTTGGTTGCAGGTCTCCTTTAAGAGAACCCTGCTGGCTTTACCCCGATCAAATCCTTTGTTAGACACCACGTGTTGGTCCCTCAGCGTTGCACCTCGTGATATGGCCGTGGCCATCTTTTTTTTCAGCCACGCTGCACCTCGCTGCAGCAGGGACGCCACCTTGCCTCTGACCTCGAGGTCGACTGCCTTGATCCTTCTCTCCTGCGATTCTGCCACAAACGCTGGAAGGTACCTGTGAATTCGATCTTCCTCCCCAGTAATTCTGCTACTGGAACTGGGAAGGTATTTTTAGGTCGTTCCGGTCAGATCATTGCCACGCAGTCATGATGGACGGTCTGTGCCTCAGGTGCTGCGCTGGTCTGTTCTCTGGTGCCTGGCCTAAGTGAAGGTGAGGTTTTGCTCTGTCTCTGAGCATGGGGAGCATCGATTGCTGGAATGAAGAGGTCTTCCCATTTCCACTGGATCTTCCCCATCCACCTTCTTCCGAGTAGCGTTGGGCCATCACCTGCAACAAACCACAGAGGTAACTTATGCATCACGCCATTATGGATGACACTTACATCCACACTACCCAGGACTGGGAACAGCTCCTTGGTGTAGGTGCGCAACTTTTCCTCTACTGGAACCAGCTCAGGTTGTTTTTCCTTCCACAGCCTCTCGAATGCATCCTGGCTCGTCACTGACTGGCTCGCTCCCATGTCCACTTCCATGAAGACTGGAACGCCGTTTATCTCAACTTCCATCTTCACTGGAGGACAATCGGTGGTGCAGGTATACACTCCGTACATTTCTTCTTGGGGCTGAGCTGCCTCTCTGGCCAAATCATCATACTCCCCGCTGGATTCAAAGTCATCTACCGACTCCTCTGCTAGACGGTGAGTCGTATTTCTTTTACACATGCGCTGGAGGTGGCCCTTCGTGTTACAGGCTTTGCATAGGTACTCAGCAAACCGACACTGGTGGGCCCTATAGTTTCCTCCGTAACGCCAGCATGGTGCTAGTCGACTAGCACCCCTCGGCGGACTCTGAGTTCTGGAACCCTGAGGTCTGTGCTCTCTGCCCTGGGCAGAGCCACGTTCTACTGTCTTGCCTGTGAAAGGCACCATTCTGTGTACAGTACTTGCCGGATTTCAGTCCACAGGATGAATAATTTGCTTGGTGCTGCAGGTCGAGATCATGAATACCTGACTGATGCTGATGGTCTTCTGCAGTTTGACTGTGATATCGGCAGATAGTAGCTTGTAAAGGAGGCCCTCGTGGCCAATTCCTATAAAGAAGAAGCTCGCAATGCTTCGTTGAGGTGCGTGCCAAAATCACACGGTGCCGCAAGTCTCCTGAGGTCGGCAGCATATTTTGCAATCTCCTGGCCCTCAGGTCTGCGGTGTGTGTAGAATCTGTGCCTGGCCATGAGGATGCTCTCCTTTCGTTAATTTGGTTGCGAATTAATTCAGTCAGCTCATCATATGTCTTATATTGGCCTTCGTGGGTGCCAGCAATTCGCCGATGAGACGGCAGACCTCGGGCCCACAACCGGTCAGCAGTACAGCCTTGCGCTTCTCCGCCAATGTGTCCGTCTCCCCTACCAGGTTGTTGCCACAAAATATTGCTCAAGCCTTTCCATGAAGGCATCCCAATCATCACCCTCTGCAAAGTCTTTTAGTGTGCCAAAGGTAGCCATGATCGCGTGAAAGTCCTTATTCTCGTCGCCAGTTGTTATGTCTATAGTGTACTTATGAATGACTCCACAAGGCAATGTGTTGTACTTGAACTGTAATGACCTTGGTCCTTTATTCCAAACTCCAGAATGCTTTGCAAGCATGGTGTGCAGTATTTATACTAGGCCCTGCCACCAGTGGCAGGAAAGCCCCGGTCTCCACCAGTTGCACCCTCTAGTGGTACTTGCATGTATGTACACGGTGTGAACCTCATTGATGATACATCAGGTCAACAAGTCTCCATCTTATACAATCTCACAGTGACTACACATAGTGTACATCCATAGTCAGCATATACAACAGAACCCATTCCTAATCTTAAAGACCTCTATCAGGGTCAACCCTCAACCTTCTATTTTCTACAGAACGGAGCGCAGTCTGTTCAATCCTTTAAATCAAAAGCAAAAAGTAACTGCGGATGCTGGAAATCTGAAATTCAAACAGAGAGTTCTGAAAATACTCAGCAGATCAGGCAGCATCTCTGGGGAGAGATTGAGTAGACTGGGCCTATGGTCTCTGGATTTAGAAGAATGAGAGGTGATATTGAGATGTACAAAAATCTGAGAGAGCTTGACACAGTAGATGCTGAGAGGCTGTTTCCCCTGGCTGGAGAGTCGAGACCTTGGGGTCACAGTCTCAGGATAAGGGGTCAGTCATTTAGAACTGAGATGAGGAAACATTTCGAATTGTGAATCTGTGGAATTCTCTGCCCCAGAGTGCTGTGGATGCTCAGTCATTGAGTATATTCAAGGCTGAGATCGATAGATTTTTTGGACACTAAGGGAATCAAGAGATATGGGGATTGGGCAGGAAAGTGGAGTTGAGGTAGAATAGATCATTCTTATTAATGGAGGAGGAGGCTCAAGGAGCTGTATGGACTACTCCTGCTCCTAATTCTATTGTTCTTATGAGTGAGGGAAAAAACAAAGGTCAATGCCCCTGAAATTCCATTTTGGCCTTCCCGCGGGCATTGTGGAGAAAAAATACGCACCTAACTTAAGCTGCTGCCTACGTTCGACTTTCCGATGCTGTGGCCTGAGCAGACTGCGCGTTGTAGCGCGTGCATGTCGGGACGTGCACAGGCCTGGAGCTGGAGTCACATGGTTCTGGGCAGCCAATCAGGTAAAGTATCATCGTAATAGGAGTGCCGAAAGGTCCTAAACTCCTATCATATTGATTGAGAAACAGGCCCAAACACCCAAAACACAGCCGCAAACACCCAAAACACGAATAATAAATAGAAAATATACATTACATTCATTTAAATTAAAGTTATTAATGTCTTAAAAAATATATATTTTCCCTATTTTTTTCAAAAAGTTTTTAAAAATAAACTTACCATTATGGGGAGGGTTATTAATGATTAAATATGTGCTCATAATTTTATTTTTATATGTTTTTAAAACACTTGAGCCGGTAAAAGTAGGCTATGCGCATGCTTTTTCAGGCGCAAGATTTTTGAGGACATTTGGATGCGTAAATATCTGAAGTTTACACTTACAAATGTCCTCGCTCCCTATCTGCAGAGGATCTGCCAAGCCAGAAACTTGACAGATCGGAAAAGCCGGTTTTCAGCACATGCGCATTGTGCACGATAAACGGGCTTTTCTGATGCCTTCCCGGTTCGGTACAAACTTCGTATGGACTTGGGGAGGTCGAAATTTCAGGGCCAATATTTCAGGTCGATGACATGTCATTAGCAATTAAGGAAATTCACCCGCCCCCCCCCACCCCCACCACAGATCAGTGTTAGATTATCTGATCTCAGCTTGCTGAGGGTGGGGTGCAGGTTGGTGGGTGCGGGGTGAACATAAAAACATAGAAACATAGAAACATAGAAAATAGGTGCAGGAGTAGGCCATTCGGCCCTTTGAGCCTGCACCACCATTCAATAAGGTCATGGCTGATCATTCACCTCAGTACCCCTTTCCTGCTTTCTCTCCATATCCCTTGATCCCTTTAGCCGTAAGGGCCATATCTAACTCCCTCTTGAATATATCCAATGAACTGGCATCAACAACTCTCTGCGGTAGGGAATTCCACAGGTTAACAACTCTCTGAGTGAAGAAGTTTCTCCTCATCTCAGTCCTAAATGGCTTATCCCTTATTCTTAGACTGTGTCCCCTGGATCTGGACTCCCCCAACATCGGGAACATTCTTCCTGTATCTAACCTGTCCAGTCCCGTCAGAATTTTATATGTTTCTATGAGATCCCCTCTCATTCTTCTAAACTCCAGTGAATACAGGCCCAGTCGATCCAGTCACTCCTCATATGTCAGTCCCGCCATCCCGGGAATCAGTCTGGTGAACCTTCGCTGCACTTCGTCAATAGCATGAACGTCCTTCCTCAGATTAGGAGACCAAAACTGAACACAATATTCCAGGCGAGGCTTCACTAAGGCCCTGTACAACTGGAGTAAGACCTCCCTGCTCCCTGCTCCCCTAGCTATGAAGGCCAACATGCCATTTGCCTTCTTCACCGCCTGCTGTACCTGCAGGCCAACCTTCAATGACTAATGTACCATGACACCCAGGTCTCATTGCACCTCCCCTTTTCCTAATCTGCCGCGATTCAGATAATAGTCTGCCTCCGTGTTTTTGCCACCAAAGTGGATAACCTCATATACATTAAACTGCATCTGCCATGCATTTGCCTACTCACCTATCATGTCCAAGTCAGCCTGCAGCCTCTTAGCATCCTCCTCACAGCTCACACCACCACCCAGCTTAGTGTCATCTGCAACCTTGGAGATATTACACTCAATTCCTTCATCTAAATCATTGATGTATATTGTAAGTAACTGGGGACCCAGCACTGAGCCCTGCGGCACCGCACTAGTCACTACCTGCTATTCTGAAAAGGACCCATTTATCCCGACTCTCTGCTTCCTGTCTGCCAACCAGTTCTCTATCCACATCAATACATTATCCCCAAAACCATGTGCTTTAATTTTGCACACTAATCTCTTGTATGGGACCTTGTCAAAAGCCTTTTGAAAGTCCAAATACACCACATCCACTGGTTCTCCCTTGTCCACTCTACTAGTTACATCCTCAAAAAATTCTAGAAGGTTTGTCAAGCTTAATTTCCCTTTCATAAATCCATGCTGACTTGGACCGACCCTGTCACTGCTTTCCAAATGCGCTGCTATTTCATGTTTAATAATTGATTCTAACATTTTCCCCACCACCGATGTCAGGCTAACCGGTCTATAATTACCCGTTTTCTCTCTCCCTATTTCTTAAAAAGTGCTGTTACATTACTGCCCTCCAGTCCATAGGAACTGATCCAGAGTCGAGAGACTGCTGGTAAATGATCACCAATCATCCACTATTTCTAGGGCCACTTCCTTAAGCACTCTGGGATGCAGACGATCAGGCCCTGGGGATTTATCGGCCTTCAATCCCATCAATTTCCCTAACACAATTTCCTGACTAATAAGGATTTCCTTCAGTTCCTCCTTCTCTCTAGACCCTTGGTCCCCTAGTATTTCCGGAAGGTTATTTGTGTCTTCCTTCGTGAAGACAGAACCAAACTATTTGTTCAATTGAACTGCCATTTCTTTGTTCCCCATTATAAATTCACCTGATTCTGATTGCAAGGCACCTACGTTTGTCTTCACTAATCTTTTTCTCTTCACATATCTATAGAAGCTTTTGCAGTCAGTTTTTATGTTCCCAGCAAGCTTCCTCTCATACTCTATTTTCCCCCTCCTAATTAAACCCTTTGTCCTCCTTTGCTAAATTCTAAATTTCTCCCAGTCCTCAGGTTTGCTGCTTATTCTGGCCAATTTATATGCCTCTTCCTTGGATTTAACACGATCCTTAATTTCTCTTGTTAGCCACGGTTGAGCCACCTTCCCTGTTTTATTTTTACTCCAGACCAGGATGTACAATTGTTGAAGTTCATCCATGTGATCTTTAACTATTTGCCATTGCCTATCCTCCGTCAACCCTTTAAGTATCATTTGCCTGTCTATTCCAGCCAATTCACATCTCATACCATCGAAGTTACCTTTCCCTAATTTCAGGACTCTAGTCTCTGAGTTAACTGTGTCACTCTCCATCTTAACAAAGAATTCTACCATATTATGGTCAAGCTTCCCCAAGGGACCTCGCACAACAAGATTGCTAATTAGTCCTCTCTCATTACACAGCACCCAGCCTAGGATGGCCAGCCCTCTAGTTGGTTCCTCGACATATTGGTCTAGAAAACCATCCCTAATACACTCCAGGAGATCCTCCTCCACCGTATTGCTACCAGTTTGGTTAGCCCAATCTAGATGTAGATTAAAGTCACCCATGGTGGCTGCTGTACCCTAAGTGCATGCATCCATAATTTCTTGTTTGATGCTGTCCCCAACCTCACTACTACTGTTTAGTGGTCTGTACACAACTTTCACTAGCATTTTCTGCCCTTTGGTATTCCGGAGCTCTAACCATATAGATCTCACATCATCCAAGCTAATGTCCTTCCTTACTATTGCGTTAATTTCCACTTTAATTAGCAATGCTACCCCACCTCTTTTTCTTTCTGTCTATCTTTCCTGAATGTTGAATATCCCTGGATGTTGAGTTCCCAGCCTTGGTCACCCTGGAGCCATGTCTCCGTAAAGCCAATTATATCATATTCATTACTAGTTGCCTGCGCAATTAATTTGTCCACCTTATTACGAATACTCCTCGCTTTCAGGCGTGTCTTTTTAACACACTTTGCCCCTTTAGAATTTTGCTGTAATGTGGCACTTTTTGATTTTTACCTTGGGTTTCTCTGCCCTCCACTTTTACTTTTCTTCTTTCTATCTTTTGCTTCTGCCCCATTCTACTTCCCTCTGTCTCCCTGCATAGGTTCCCATCCCCCTGTCATATTAGTTAACCACTCGCCAACAGCACTAGCAAACACTCCCCCTAGGACATTGGTTCTGGTCCTGCCCAGGTGCAGACCGTCCGGTTTGTATTGGTTCCACCTCTCCCAGAACCCATTCCAATGTCCCAGGAATTTGAATCCCTCCCTCCTGCAACACTCTTCAAGCCATGTATTCATCTTAGCTATCCTGCAATTCCAACTCTGACTAGCACGTGGCACTGGTAGCAATCGTTAGATTACTATCTTTGAGGTCCTACTTTTTAATTTAACTCCTAGCTCCCTAAATTCAGCTTGTAGGACCTCATCCCGATTTTTACCAATAACTTTGGTACCTATATGCACACGACAACTGGCTGTTCACCATCCCCCTCCAAAATCTCCTGCAGCCGGTCCGAGATATCCTTGACCCTTGTACCAAGGAGGCAACATACCATCCTGGAGTCTCGATATGCAGCTGCAGAAACTCTATCTATTCCCCTTACAATAGAATCCCCGACCACTATAGCTCTCCCACTCTTTTTCCTGCCCTCCTGTGCAGCAGAGCCACCCACTGTGCCATGAACTTGGCTGCTGCTGCCCTCCCCTGGTGAGTCATCCCCCAATAGCACCCAAGACTGTGTATCTGTTTTGGAGGGGGATGACCGCAGGCGGCCCCTGCACTACCTTCCATTGCTCTGCCTGATGGTCACCCATTCCATATCTACCTGAGTAATCTTTAGCTGCAGTGTGACCAGCTCACTAAACATGCTATTCACGACATCCTCAGCATTGCGGATGCTCCAGAGTGAATCCATGCGCCGCTCCAGTGCCGCAATGCGGTCTGTCAGGTGCTGCAGCTGGATACACTTCCCGCACATGTAGTCGTCAGGGACACTGGAAGCGTCCCTGGCCTCCCACATAGCACAGGAGGAGCATGACATGGTCTGAGCTCTCCTGCTATGACTTAACCTTTAATTAATTTAATTTGGGGGATGGGGGGAGGGGCTTGCGTGCTACAACTGACCTGAGTGCCCCTGTGTTCGGGAGGAGAACATGAAAGGCCATTGAGGCTAACTCTGTTTCTCTCTCCACAGATGCTGCTTGACCAGCTGAGTGTTTCCAGCAATTATATCAGCTGTTGAATAATGTAGGCAAAATGTTTGTGATTTTTATGGAGGGATATGTCTTGATTGCATCATATCCTGTGCCACCCGTTGTGAGGACTCAATTCAACTATAAATTGAGCTGGAAAAAATTCTCGCAGCACCCTGCAAATAAAAATTAAAATCTTTCTAAGTTTACAACTTGAACCGATAACAATTAAGAGGTTCTCTGTACACTTGAATCAAATAAAAAAGGAAGGGTTTTGACTGTTATTTTCCTATCCTCTTCGCACATCAGGGACCAAAACAACACTAACCTCATACGAAACAGCAGCATTGCGCACACAAAAGGCACTAAAAATAGATGCTCCAGCCAATTGTTATCTCTGTTTTTCAAATTTAGCAAGGGTAATTTGAAATAGTTTCGCCCCAGGTTAACAACATAGGAAACTGGTGCTTTGAGCTGTAACATTTGATTTATATTAACAATGAGTATTTGTGACTGGTCTATTAGGAATTATATAAAACGTGTCCTCTTCAGATTCAGTCAAATCTACTCGCATAAGTTGGATTATGAGCTGGGAGGCCAGCTCGATTTATATGACTGTTATCAATAGGATTTTGTTCTCCAAATCCCGATTGTGCCCGTTCTGTAAGATTAATTATTGATTTGGTAAAGAAAAAGAATAGAAAGCTGATTATGCAGTCAGAAACTTGAAATGTGGGATTGATTATACTGGGATCTGTATTGAGTACCAGGAAAGGGAATAGATGATAACCAGCTCTGAGCAAGGAGTGATTTCTGGTGGTTCTTGACATCTAGTCGTTGAAAGTTTCGCAAAACTCACAGCCATGATGCGAAACCGCTCTCCTATATTTTCGGCTGCCTGTTTCCTACCCCGCACCAAGTCCCATTCACCCATCAACGTCATCATCATAGGCAGTCCTTTGGAATCGAGAAAAACTTGCTTCCCCTACCAAAGTGAGTTCTCTGGTGGCTGAACAGTCCAATACTGTCATGTATTCAACCAGCATTGCAACCATGTAAAATCTGACCTAAGTTGTACTCTGTGAGAACAATGACCACTAGGTGGGAGACACTCCTAACCTGGACCTTCAGGTATAAAAGGGGAAGCTCCACCCACCTTCATCACTTGAATGCTAAGAAATAAAGGACAGGTCACAGACTGACCTTCTCTCAAGCATGGGCCTCGTGTGCATTTATTCTGTATAGTAAGGACGTATCAATGGCGACGAGAAACTGGGATTTAAACCACGCGAGCATGGCCACTCGCAGAAAAGACGAGAGGTACTGTGTTAAGGAATGGTTGGGACAGAGATTCAACATTGTTAAAGCAGCACACAGTTCTCCAGGCAGACAAGGGCAGTCAGGCATGCCCCAACGTGTAGTCGAACCCAGAGGGGGAGTTCGACAGAGACAATGGCAAGCTGAACGGCGATTCACGCCATTGCAAGGGACAATGCAGCCAGTAATGGCGCCATCAACACCTGTTAATGGTGCACTCAAGGACAGTCACAGGGGCAGTCAGGGACGATCGACTGGCAGGGTACCTTTTGTTTCCAACAGCAGCTCATGTTGGAGGCGTGGAGGCACACACTCAGCCGGAGTTTGCAGAGATGAGCAAAATACCTGCAGAAATTGCAGAAATGAACGCTGGGGGAAATCGCTGGAAACTGAAGTTCAGCGAGTTCATGTGGAGCACGTAAACAGTTCATATACCAGGACGCTACCAATAATGATGAAAGTGCTCCTCAATGGCATCCCAGTATCAATGGAGCTAGACACGGGGGCCAGCCAGTCCCTGATGGTTATCAAACAGTTCGAAAAATTGTGGGCGTCCAAGGCCAGGAGGCCAAAATTATCGCCGATTGACGCACAGCTACGGACTTACACAAAGCAGATCATTCCGGTGCTAGGCAGCGCCACAGTAGTCGTGACCCACAAAGATTCGGAGAACAGGTTGCCACTCTGGATTGTCCCAGGGGATGGTCCCGCACTACTGGGGAGGAGTTGGCTTGCTGTCATGAACTAGAAATGGGGCGATGTCAATGCAATTTCCTCTGTGGAGCGAGTATCATGCTCACAGATCCTGGACAAATTTGGCTCATTATTTCAACCCGGCATCGGCACTTTCATGGGGGCCAAGGTAGTGATTCACATAAACCGACGCCAGGCCAGTACACCACAAGGCCAGAGCGGTGCCGTACATGATGTGGGAAAAGATAGAAGGCGAATTGGACCACCTGCTGAGGGAAGGCATCATCTCGCCAGTCAAATTCAGTGACTGGGCGAGCCCGATCATGCCGGTGCTCAAGGCGGATGGGTCGGTCAGGATATGTGGTGATTACTAGGCCACCATCAATCGGGTGTCACTCCAAGACCAGTACCCGCTACCGAGAGCGGAGGACCTCTTTGCGACGCTATCCGGTGGCAAACTTTTTTCAAAATTGGACCTGACCTCAGCTTACATGACCCAGGAGCTGGCGAGTGAGTCGAAGAAGCTGACCACCATCACGACACACAAGGGGTTGTTTGAGTATAACAGATGTCCGTTCGGGATTCGCTCGGCCGCCGTGATCTTCCAACGAAATATGGAAAACCTCCTCAAGTCAATTCCAGGGACGGTGGTTTTTCAGGACGACATCCTCATCACGGATTACGATACTGAAGAACACCTCCACAACCTGGAGGAGGTGCTACGCAGACTGGACCGGGTAGGGCTGCGACTGAAAAAGGCGAAGTGCATCTTCCTAGCTCCAGAGGTAGAATTCCTGGGGATGAGGGTAGCAGCAGACGGGATCAGCCCTCCTGCATCCAAGACGGAAGTGATCCAGAGAGCACCCAGACCCCATAACACGACGGAGCTGCGTTTGTTCCTGGGGTTCCTGAACTATTTTGATAACTTTCTTCCCAAATTGAGCACGCTGCTAGAGCCGCTGCACGTGCTCCTACGCAAAGGTCGTGAATGGGTCTGGGGGGACAGCCAGGAAAGGGCTTTTACTGGAGCACGCAATTTGTTATGTTCCAACAATCTGTTAACGCTATACGACCCATGTAAGAAACTTGTGTTAACGTGTGATGCGTCGTCCTATGGTGTCGTGTGTGTGTTGCAGCATGTCAATCCAAGGGTCAGTTACAGCCTTTAGCTTATGCCTCCAAGAGTCTGTCCCAGGCAGAAAGGGGTTACGGGATGGTAGAAAAGGAGGCGCTCGCATGTGTATATGCGGTAAAGAAAATGCACCAGTACCTGTTTGGCAGGAAATTTGAGCTGGAGACAGATCACAAACCCCAAACGTCCCTTTTGGCCAACAACAAGGCCATAAATGCAAATGCATCGGCCCGCATACAGAGGTGGGCACTCACGTTAGCCGCCTATGACTATACAATTCGGCACAGACCGGGCACTGAAAACTGTGCCGATGCACTCAGCAGGCTCCCACTAGCCACCACTGAGGGGACTACCGAGCATGGTGCTGAGATGGTCATGGCTGTTGAAGCTTTCAGAAGCGAAGGCTCACCCGTGACAGCCTGTCAGATTAAAGTCTGGACAAATAGAGACCCGCTATTGTCTCTAGTCAAGAAATGTGTCCTGAATGGGGACTGGGCAGCCACGTACAGGGCATGCCCTGAGGAATTTAAACCATTTCACAGGCGCAGGGATGAACTCTCGATTCAGGCTGATTGCCTACTGTGGGGAAACCATGTAGTCATGCCCCAGATGGGCAGAGAGGTGTTCATCAGAGAACTCCACAATGAGCACCCGGGCATTGTCATGATGAAGGCAATTGCCAGGTCACACGTTTGGTGGCCAGGGATAGACGCAGATCTGGAACTTTGTGTTCGCAGGTGCAACACGTGTGCCCAGCTGGGCAATGCGCCCGGGGAAGCCCCCCTTAGCCCCTGGCCATGGCCCGCCAAGCCTTGGTCACGCATCCATGTGGACTACGCAGGTCCTTTCATGGGAAAAATGTTCTTGGTTGTAGTAGACGCCTACTCCAAATGGATCGAGTGTGACATTTTAAATTCAAGCACATCCTCTGCCACCATAGAAAGTCTACGGGCAATGTTCGCCACGCAAGGTCTACCGGACGTCTTGGTCAGCGACAATGTCCCGTGCTTCACAAGCACTGATTTACAGGACTTCATGGCAGGCAATAGAATTAACCATGTCAGAACGGCACCGTTCAAGCCGGCCTCAAACGGCCAGGCAGAACGAGTAGTGCAGATAATCAAACAGGTGATGCTCAGATTCCAAGGGGGTTCCCTACAAACCCGCTTATCACGCCTCCTGTTGGCCTATAGATACCGACCACACTCGCTCACAGGGGTTCCACCCGCAGAGCTGCTAATGAAAAGGACGCTCAAAACCCGGCTATCCCTTATACACCCCACCATGAAAGAAATTGACGAGAGCAGGCGCCAGCCACAATATGACTACCATGACAGGAATGCGAGGGCGCGATGTATTGATGTAAATGATCCTGTTTTTGTCCTCAACTACGCTGCAGGGCCCAAATGGCTCGCAGGCACTGTGATTGCCAAAGAGGGAAATAGGATTCTGGTAGTTAAACTTACCAATGGACAAATCTGCCGCAAACACGTGGATCAAACAAAAAGGAGGTTCAGCAACCCCATAGAAGAAGCAGAGGAAGAACACGATATAGAGTTCACTCCACCACAGGTGACCGAACACCGGAACCAAAGGGAGGAGAGCCCAATCACTGTGGGCAGTCTGGATAGGCCTGAGGCACCGCAAACAGTAGACACTCAGGCCAGCGCTCAACAACCGGAGCCCCAACTCAGGCGCTCTACAAGAGAGTGTAAACCACCAGAGAGACTCAACCTGTGATCCCAATTTGGGGGAGAGGTGATGTCATGCATTCAACCAGCATTGTAACCATGTATAATCTGACCTAAGTTGTGCACTGTGAGAACAATGACCATTAGGTGGGAGACACTCCTAACCTGGACCTTCAGGTATAAAAGGGGAAGCTCCACCCACCTTCATCACTTGAGTGCTAAGAAATAAAGGACAGGTCACAGACTGACCTTCTGTCAAGCATGGGCCTCGTGTGCATTTATACTGTATAGTAAGGACCTATCAAATACGAGAGCCACAGACCCTGTCACAGGTAGGACAGACATTCTTTGAGGGAAGAGGGTCGTGGTACTGGTTTGCCGCGTGCTTCTTCCGTTGTCTGCGCTTGGACTCTTCACGCTCAAAGAGCTCAACACCCCCCCGGATGCACTTCCTCCACCTCGGTCTTCGGCCAGGGTCTCTCAGGTGTCAGTGGTGATGTCACACTTTACCAGGGAGGCTTTGAGGGTGTCCTTGTAACGTTTACGCTGCCTAACTTTGGCTCATTTACCATGAAAGAGCTCCGCATAAAGCATTTGCTTTGAGAATCTCGTATCTGGCATGTGAACTATGTGGCCTGATCAGCGAAGCTGATCGAGTGTGGTCAGTGCTTCAATACTGGGGATGTTAGCCTGGACGAGGACACTGATGTTGGTGCACCAGTCCTCCCAGGAGATTTGCAGGCTCTTGAGGTGACATCGTTGGTGATATATCTCCAGCGACTTGGGGTGCCTTCTTTACATCATTCATGCCTCAGATCCATACAGGAGGACAGGTATTATTACAGCTCTGTGGACCATGAGCTTGATAGTAGATTTGAGGGCCTGCTCTTCAAATAATCTTTTCCTCAGACGGCCGAAGGCTGCATTGGTGCACTGGAGGCGATGTTGAATCTCTGCATCAATGTCTGCCTTTGTTGATAAGAGGCTCCTGAGATATGGGAAATGGTCCACGTTGTCGAGGGCCACGCCGTGAATCTTGATGATTGGAGGGCAGTGCTGTGCGGCGGTGACAGGCTGGTGGAGGACCTTTGTCTTACGGATGTTAAGTGTAAGGCCCATGCTTTCATATGCCTCAGTGAATACATTGACTATATCCCGGAGTTCAGCATCAGAATGTGCGCAGACACAAGCATCGTCTGTCTACATGCTGCAGCTCAATGACAGAGGTTGGAGTGATCTTTGACCTGGCCTGGAGGCGGCGTAGGTTGATCAGCTTCCCACTGGTTCTGTAGTTTAGTTTCACTCCAGCAGGGAGCTTGTTGATTGTGAGGTGGAGCATGGCGGCGAGGAAGATTGAGAAGAGGGTTGGAGCGATGACGCAGCCCTGTTTGACCCCAGTCTGGACGTGGATTGGGTCTGTAATGGATCCGTTGGCAAAGATCACGGCCTGCATGTCATCGTGAAGCAGGCGAAGGATGTTGACAAACTTCTGGGGGCATCCGAAACAGAGGAGTACGCTCCATAGACCCTCACGGTTGACAGTGTCAAAGGCCTTTGTAAGATCGAAGAAGGCCACATATAAGGGCTGGCGCTGCTCCCTGTATTTTTCCTGCAGCTGTCGCGCTGCAAAGATCATGTCCGTTGTGTCCCATAAGGGACGAAATCCGCACTGTGATTCTGGGATGAGCTCTTTGGCCACAGGGAGAAGACGATTGAGGAGAAACCGGGCTGGGAGGCTCGCTCGATTTATGTGACTTTTTTCAATAGGATTTTGTTCTTCAAATCCCGATTGTGCCCATTCTGTAAGATTAATTATTGATTTGGTAAAGAAAAAGAATAGAAAGCTGATTCTGCAGTCAGAAACTTGAAATGTGGGATTGATTACACTGGGATCTGTATTGAATACCAGGAAAGGGAATGGATGATAACCAGCTCTGAGCAAGGAGTGATTTCTCGTGGTTCTTGGCATCTAGTCGTTGAAAGTTTCGCAAAACTCACAGCCATGATGTGAAACCACTCTCCTATACTTTCGGCTGCCTGTTTCCTACCTCACACCAAGTCCCATTCACCCATCACCCCTGTGCTGGCTGACCTACATTGGCTCCCGGTTAAGCAACGCCTCGATTTCAAAATTCTTAACCTTATTTTCAAATCCCTCCATGCCCTCACCCTTCCCTATCTCTGTAATGTTCTCCAGCACCACAACCTCCCGAGATATCTGCGCTCCTCTAATTCTGCTCTCTTGAACATCCCTGATTATAACTGCACCACTGTTGGTGGCTGTGCCTTCTGTTATCTGGGCCCGAAGCTTTGGAATTCCCTCCCTAAACCTCTCTGCCTCTCTACCTCGCTCTCCTCCTTTAAGATGCTTCTTAAAACATACCTCTTTGACCAAGCTTTTGGTCATCTGCCCTAATTTCTCATACATGGCTCCATGCCAAATTCTTTGTCTTGTAACATTCCTGTGAAGCGCCTTGGGATGTTACTACATTAAAGGCGCTATATAAATACAAGTTGTTGTTGTTGGATATGTGCAAATATCATAGAGGAAAAATATAAACATGATTAAATGAGAGGGGGGGACATGAGGAGAATTTTTATTACACAGTTGAATGGTTATAATCTGGAATGCACTGCCTGAAAGGGTGCTGGAGGCAGATTCAATCGTAGCTTTCAAAAGAGAATTGGATATATACTTTAAAAGGGAAACATTTTGCAGGGCTACGGGGAAAGTGCAGGGGGTGTGGGACTAATTGGATCGCTCTTTCAAAGAGCTGCACAGGTGCGATGGGCTGAATGGCCTCCTTCTGCGCTGTAAGATTCCGTGTGCTTTTAAGAAGGCAAGTTTGTTCTCTGACATATTTGTATCCATCGATTGTGTTCAACCTCATAATCTACAGTGTTGGCAACATGTCCTTCCCCCACATTACGGTTTTCTCAGCATAATATGCTTTCCTAAAGGACACCCTCGAGCAATCAGACAAATTGCCCCTTTATGGGTTGTCTCGCTGTCAGAAAGAAGAATCAGTGGTTTTCATCAGCATGCCAGATTAAAGACAAGACGTTACTTAGGTCACATTACCTGTGGTTTCCAGTTGGCTAAGAATAGATGCATTCCTGCAGACATCAAATGTCGAAAATCACTCATGGGATTGGCAATGGCTTCTTTCTCTCAGCCACTTAATTTCTGTCTCCATATTAATATTTTATTATTCCTCCGAGCACTTGACATGGCTCTTGGTTCCAGTAATATACTGCAGCAGTCGTTTCCATTGGCAGAATATGCATCGCAAATATCAAGCTGTGCTCACCAAATGCACGCACAGGCAAAGGTGCGAAGAGCACCCACTTTATTATTGCGAAATTAATGATCCACTGAAAACAGGTTTAATAGCTGCAGCCACTGTAAGAAATACG
Organism: Pristiophorus japonicus; assembly: GCF_044704955.1. NCBI lineage: Eukaryota > Metazoa > Chordata > Chondrichthyes > Pristiophoridae > Pristiophorus > Pristiophorus japonicus. Next base: position 13,942,040 of record NC_091984.1, on the reverse strand, counting down.
CTTCTTCTTATTGGCGCCAGAAGCTAACTTTGTTTCAAATGTTTTCCTGCGCAGCAAGACCAGGCTTGGAATCTAGTGCAGCTGTTCTGCAGCGTGGTACCACAATGGCTTTGGAGCTCATTGATGGTGCATTCACATTGCATGTCTAGCAACAGCTACAGCTTGTATTTATAGAGCACCTTTAATGTAGTAAAATATGCTTCACAGGATGGCAATCAGACAATATTTGACATCGGGCTACATCAGGAAATAAGAGGAGACGTGACTAAACCTTGATCAAAGAGATAAATTTCCAGCAGAGTCTTACGAGAAGTGGCTGCAGAGATAGTGGATGCATTGGTTGTAATCTACCAAAATTCCCTGGATTCTGGGGCGGTGCCAGCAGATTAGAAAACCGCAAATGTAAAGCCCCTATTTAAAAAAGGAGGCAGACAAAAAGCAGGAACTATAGACCAGTTAGCCTAACATCTGTTGTTGGGAAAATGCTGGAGTCCATTATTAAGGAAGCAGTAGCGGGACATTTGGAAAAGCATGATTCAATCAAGCAGAGTCAGCATGGTGTTATGAAAGGAAAATTACGTTTGACAAATTTGCTGGAGTTCTTTGAGGATGTAACAAGCAGTGTGGATTAGGGAGAACCAGTGGATGTGATGTATTTGGATTTCCAGAAGGCATTCAATAAGGTGCCGCATAAGAGGTTACTGCACAAGATAAAAGCTCACAGTGTTGGGGGTATTATATTAGCATGGAAAGAGTATTGGCTAATTAACAGAAAACAGAGAGTCGGGATCAATGGGTCATTTTCCGGTTGGCAAATAGTGACTAGTGGGGTGCCACAGGGATCGGTGCTGGGTCCTCAACTATTTACAATCTGTATTAATGACTTGATGAAGGAACCGAGTATAATGTGGCCAAGTTTGCTGATGATACAAAGATGGGTAGATTCTAAGAACTGGTTGGCAACAGGGAGCAAAGTGTAGGAATAAACAGGTCCTTTTCAGAATGGCAGGCAGTGACTAGTGGGGTACCGCAAGGTTCAGTGCTGGGCCCCCAGCTATTTACAATATACATTAATTATTTGGACAAAGGAATTGAATGTAATATCTCCAAGTTTGCAGGTGACACTAAGCTGGGTGGCAGTGTGAGTTGTGAGGAGGATGCTAAAAGACTGCAGCGTGACTTGAGTGAGCAAATGCATGGCAGATGCAGTAAAAATGTAGATAAATGTGAGGTTATCCACATTGGTGGCAAAAACAGGGAGGCAGAATATTATCTGAATAGTGACAGATTAGGAAAAGGGGAGGTGCAATGAGACCTGGGCGTCATGGTACATCAGTCATTGAAAGTTAGCATGCAGGTACAGCAGGCAGTGAAGAAGGTAAATGGCATGTTGGCCTTCATAGCAAGAGGATTTGAGTATCGGAGCACGGAGGTCTTACTGCATTTATACAGGGCCTTGGTGAGGCCACACCTTGAATATTGTGTACAGTTTTGGTCTCCTAATCTGAGGAAGGACATTCTCGTTATTGAGGGAGTCCAGCGAAGGTTCACCAGACTGATTCCCGGGATGGCAGGACTGACATATGAAGAAAGACTGGATCAACTCGGCTTATATTCACTGCAATTTAGAAGAATGAAAAGGGATCTCATAGAAACATATAAAATTCTGACGGGATTGGACAGGTTGAATGCAGGAAGAATGTTCCCGATGTTGGGGAAGTCCAGAACCAGGGGTCACAGTCTAAGGATAAGCGGTAAGCCATTTAGGACCGAGATGAGGAGAAACTTCTTCACTCAGAGAATTGTGAACCTGTGGAATTCTCTACCACAGAAAGTTGTTGAGGCCAGTTTGTTAGATATATTCAAAAGGGAGTTAGATGTGGTCCTTACGGCTAAAGGGATCAAGGGGTATGGCGAGAAAGCAGGAATAGGGTACTGAAGTTGCATGATCAGCCATGATCATATTGAATGGTGGTGCAGGCTCGAAGGGCCGAATGACCTACTCCTGCATCTATTTTCTATGTTTCTATGCTGGAGGCATCTGCCTGTGGGAAGCCTCCGACAGCAAGTTCTCAGCCATTGTTGCAATGGAAAATAAAGAAATGACAAAATGGAGGCTGAATTACATCTGTGCGCCTGGTCTTAATTATCTCGTGATCTCTAACCTGAAGACAATACTTGGTCTTGACTTCCTGTGTGCAGTGGCACAGGAAATCATCTAATACATATAACCCCACACCAAATATTTCTGGGATGCAGTTTGATCAATGTTTACGTGTATATTTGTTATACAGCGTAGTTCCGTACAGCTGTCATTTTATTTCTGTCTCCTTAAACTGCCATTATTCATGTACTGAGATGGATGGGGACTGCTGTTGAGTGCAGTAGTGTTAAAATATTGCTCCCAAGAGATACAGAAGAGTCTGCTGGTATTCCACGGCGCTTAAAGACTGAGGGCACTGCTGCACATTAAAGGTCATTTTAGTCACCCAAAGACAAATAATTAAACACAGTTGCCAAAAAAGACTGCAATTGCTATTCATTTTCCTCTGCCTTGAAGCCACAGTTACTGGGTTGCACTTGAGCAGGGTAATGCTGTGAGTCAGTGCTGTCTGCGACTTGTGTAATGTCAAAGCATCAATGTCACAGTTGGGTTGACTCACGGCAGCTCTCGCCTCGGAAGATTGGGATGGAAGCGAGGAGAATGGATGACGTTCCGAATCACGCCTCTAGGTTTCGCTTCTTTTCCACATGGCTGCCAGGTTTGCCAGGGGAAGGTGACGAGAAAGAATACACTCCAGATCCTAATTCCAGCAGATATGGTAAACCTTTCACTCTGTGACCAGCAGATCTGATACCTGACTTTGTGTCATCGCAATTCCTCTCTCGTCTGGGTGTGGTGTGGAAGGTGGGAGGTTTAGAGGGGATTTGAGGGGAACTTTTTTCAACCAGAGGGTGGTGGGGGTCTGGAACTCACTGCCTGCAAGAGTGGTAGAGGCAGAAACTCTCACCACATTAAAAAGTACCTGGATGTGCACTTGAAGTGCCGTAACCTAAAGGGCTACGGATCAAGAGTGGAAAGTGGGATGAGGCTGGAAAGCTCTTTGTCGCCTGACGTGGACAGAATGGGCCGAAATAGCCTCTTTCCGTACTGTAAATTTCTATGATTCTATGATTTGACATGCCTTTGGATAAGTCCAAATGATAAAACACTCGATGCAATCAATTTTGATTCTCTAACCTGCCACCATAACAGAGTTACCACTCTGCAGTAACTGAAGACTCAGGACATAGGAGCTTCTGAACATTTCAGATATCTACCACAGTCCATCTTGTCCTGATTGGCTCCCACAGGCCTCCATCCCTTCCAATATCTGCTCTCTTCTGCAGACAGCTATTCCTTGTCCTGTCGTGTCCAACCCATCCCTGCAGTCCGTGATCAAATTGTGTTCGTGTCAGATACAAAACAAGGGGCGGATCTTGCAACATAAGAGGAGCCCACTCAAATCACCATGCCTCTGACAGAACTACCTGTTCCCTTGACGAGATTTCCTTTTTCAAATATTGATCCACATTCCTTTTGAAAGTTATTGTGGATGAGGTTTCCACGACAGCTCCTGTCGACCATTCCATGCCCTGACAACGTTCTGCACACTATTTCGCTTTCCTTTCAACCACCGGTAAATTGATCATCAGTGGCAACTTCTGACAATGGACAGTGGTTCACACAGTATTATTGCTGGGCTTTCAGCAAAGCACAACAGTGCAGCAGTGGAATCTTTGTACAGCTGCAGTGTTCTTTTTTTCTATCTACAACTGTGGAAGAAGTCATGGTGGATATTGTGATATATTCTTTACAACATCACAAACACACAGACTAGAAGATGTCTCCAACAGGAACTTGTCAGGTAACCTTGACACATGATGCTTCTATTGTATTTATACCAGCAGTTGCATTACCACAGTAGTCCACTAGGTGGAGCTATATTACAGATATGGCATTTCTCTTGAAGTAAAAGACACCCAGCGGTGTATTACTAAAAACAAAGAAGGCTTACGTTTATGTATCTCAAAGCACTTCAATTGCAGTGAATTAATGTGAAGTGCTTTGACTTGTTATATAGGAAAACACGGCAGCCATTTGGCACAATGAAAAGAATAATGAATTATTGTTTCCTGGTGATATATTTCTTGAGGGAGGAATGTTGGCCAGGAGATATCAGGTGAGCTTTCTGCTCTTCAACAGATAGGATCCCTCTATCACCAGAACAGGCAGCAAGATCCATGATTTAATGTCACATTCAAAGGGCCGCACCTCTTGCAATATAGCATTCCCTCAATACAAGTGCTCAAGTCTTGGAATGGGACTAACATTGAGATGCTTTCAACTAAGCCAAGTCAACAACTAGATTTCAAGAGAAAAATACTACGGATACTAGAAATCTAAGTAAATACAGAAAATGCAAGAAACGCACAGCGGGTCAGGCAGCAGTTACGGAGAGAGAAACAGAGTTAACGTTTCAGGTCATTGACCTATCATCAGAACAACAAGTATTGGTAAGTATAGGTCTGACACTCATGGGTGATTATGATGGAAGCATTTTGAGGTGATGACATGACAAAATGTATCAGCTGAAGGGCAGTTATTTCCCCCTGTAGTACATTGGTGAATAGGTCCTCGTAATGAGAAAGTATTGTCTCAAATGAAATAGTTGCACTTTCCAGACGCTCAGGACCACACACTGTATAGATTGAGAGTGCTGCCTTCGAGGGGCCATGTTATACATTGCGTCACCCTGAAGGCGACAATGTTCAACATCCTGTGCTCTGAGCAGCTTTCTGTCTGTTTGATGTCATTTGCCTCTCAGCTAAAGTACATAAGAGCATAAGAAATAGGAGCAGGAGTAGGCCACATGGCCCCTTGAGCTTGTTCCGCCATTCAATAAGATCATGGCTGATCTGATCATGGACTCAGCTCTACTTCCCCGCCCGTTCCCCATAATCCCTTATCCCCTTATTGTTTAAGAAACTGTCTATTTCTGTCTTAATGTCCCAGCTTCTACAGCTCTCTGAGCAGCGAATTCCACAGATTTACAACCCTCTGAGAAAATAAATTTCTCCTCATCTCTGTTTTAAATGAGAGGCCCCTTATTCTAAGATCATGCCCTCTAGTTCTAATCTCCCCTATCAGTGGAAACATCCTCTCTGCATCCACCTTGTCAAATCCCCTCATAATCTTATACGTTTGATAAGATCACCTCTCATTCTTCTAAATTCCAATGAGTAGAGGCCCAAACTACTCAACCTTACCTCATAAGTCAACCGCATCATCTCTGGTATCAACCTAGTGATCCTTCTCTGAACTGCCTCCAAAGCAAGTATATCCTTTCGTAAATATGGAAACCAAAACTGTATCCCAGGTGTGGCCTCACCAATATCTTATATAGCTGTAGCAAGACTTCCCTGCTTTTATGCTCCATCCCATTTGCAATAAAGGCCAAGATACCATTGACCTTCCTGATCACTTGCTGTACCTGCATACTATCCTTTTCTGTTTCATGCACAAGTACCCCCAGGTCCCGCTGTACTGCGGCATTTTGCAATCTTTCTACATTTAAATAATAACTTGCTCTTTGATTTTTTTCTGCCAAAGTGCATGACCTCACACTTTCCAACATTATACTCCATCTGCCAAATTTTTGCCCATTCACTTAGCCTGTCTATGTCCTTTTGCAGATTTTTTGTGTCCTCCTCACACATTGCTTTTCCTCCCACCTTTGGTATTGTTAGTAAACTTAGCTCCGTTACCTTCTTCCAAGTCATTTATATAGATTGTAAATAGCTGGGGTCCCAGCACTGATCCCTGCAGCACTCCACTATTAACTGTTTGCCAACCAGAGAATGAACCATTTATCCCGACTCTCTGTTTTCTGTTAGTTAGCCAATCCTCTATCCATGCTAATATATTATCCCCAACCCCGTGAACTTTTATCTTGTGCAATAACCTTTTATGTGGCACCTTGTCAAATGCCTTCTGGAAGTCCAAAGAGTAGGTCAAGAGATCCCAGCGAGGAATCACAGACTTGCGATGGTTGGTTAAAACGCTGGTCAGATGGCACCCTGCCCTCCCCCGTGTTAATTAAAGGCAGTGATCTGACCAGCAACTCCCCTCCCCTTCTCTAATTAATCGCCGGGCCCTGGAACATCATGGACCTGTGTGAGAACAACACCGCAGGTCGGAGCTATAAATAGAGCTGGAGCGCCGGGACCTGGAACATCATGGACGGAGGTGCGGCTATTTGAGGGTATGGGGCCCAGAAGAGGCGAGGGCCCAGAGACAGCATGGGGCAGCCCACAGTGTGCGATATGTGTGCGCACTAGGTCCGTGCAGCAGAGCAGGTCTCCAGTCGTTCTGGTTGAACCCTTGCCACTGGACCAAGACCTAGCTCTGTCAAGCCCGTGTGGTGGCTGATGTGCAACGGTCACCACACATTAAAAAAAATCCACGCCCAGGCATCTTCCACCCCCTCAATTGGAGTTCAGGACCGAAACATCGGGTCCTTCATTGAAACATCTGTGAACTCTTGTGGTGATGATGGTGATAAAGTAGTTGTTGACTTAAGATGTGTTTCAAATTAAAAAACTGAAAATGCTGGAAATATGCAACGGGTCCATCAGTAGCTGTGAAAAGTTGGGTTAACCCTTGAATACAATGTGAAGGATCCACACCCCAAATATTAACCCCTCTTTTCTCTCTACAGATGCTGACAAACTTGCAAAATGTTCTCTTTTAATGCCAAGTTTCCAGTATTTACAACGGATTTCTTTTTATCTCTACATAGGAACATAAGGAACAGGAGGAGGCCAGTCAGCCCCTCGAGCCTGCTCCGCCATTCAATTAGATCATGACTGATCAGCGCCTCAACTCCATTTACCCGCTTTTGTTCTAAAACTCTTAATAACCTTATCTGACAAAAATCTGTCCATCTTGGTCCTGTAAGCTCCAATTATCCGCCAGCATGCGCAGCCTTTTGGGGGAGAGAATTCCAAATTTCCATTACCCTTTGCGTGAAAAAGTGTTTCCTGATTTCGCGCCTGAGTAACCTAGCTCTAATTTTAAGATGATGACTCCTTGTTCTTGATCTCCCCCCAAACTCCCTCCCCACCCCTCCTCCTCATCAGAGGAAACAGTTTATTTGGGCTAGACTTTCCCTAAAGCCCCTCACCGCCCAACTGCCGCCCAGAAACATCGCAACGTTCTGCAACTAACACTGGCAAAAATTTCCATAATAAAGGTAAAAAAATACCGCCCGGAGAGAAAATGGATCTTGCACCAAGATTCTCGGCAGTTAAAGGCGAAACGAGGTGAAACGGACAGTTCTTACCGCAATGGACGCTGAGTACTTAAAATTTAGTCTGAGGCTGCTGTTGGGCCTAGGGAGGGGGGAAACTCAAAAAATATTTTTTCACTTAAACAAAAAAATAAAAAGATATTAAAAAATTCTCAAAACACTTTTTAATGTAATCACCTTTTTAGAATTTAAATAATAATTTTGAAAAAACTTTAACTTACCTTTCTTTGCAGGGTACTCACCTCCCGCTCTGTTTCCGGCAGCTTTTCGTGGGCGGTTTCCTCGGCAGTGTGTATGGGTCCCCGTTGAGGCAAAACTTCGATCCTGGCGGTTTTCTCGGCGGTGCACACGGGCGGTTTGCTCCCCGGTGGTCTTTTCAAAACGTCGGCGGAACTCTTTCGAAAAATAAAGAGGAAACTTTTGCCGGACGGTTTTTCATCAAAAAACAGCTGCACCACCGAGAAAAGCACCGAAAATGAAGGCGAAAGTATAGCCCTTTGTATCTATCCTATGAAATCCATGCTAATTTGTTGGATACCTGTAACTTTTCAAGGTATGAAATCAAAGGGTCACGAGGTGGAGTGGGCACTTAACATGTGAAAGACTTGCAGGATCAGAGCAATGTATTCAACTCACAGATAGATAGGTTTTTAACCAATAAGGGAATTAAGGGTTACGGGGAGCGGGCGGGTAAGTGGAGCTGAGTCCACGGTCAGATCAGCCATGATCTTGTTGAATGGCGGAGCAGGCTCGAGGGGCTAGATGGCCTGCTCCTGTTCCTAATTCTTATGTTCTAATGTTTTATCCAAGATGTAGGGCCAATGACGCTCTCTATTTAAAAGGAAGGTGATGGTTGAACTTTAGCTGCAACACTCAGCGCCAATCTACTTGGGAAAAAAAATGCGTAATTACTCACAAACAATTTGAAATTGTGCTGTCAGCCAGCTTTGAATTTGTACCCTGGTGTGTAGTTTTGAAGTAAAATCTTGAAGATGGAAAACTACACACCCAACATTTGGCAGTGATCAAATGCATGCTTTCAAAGTTAACTGTGTGCAGTAGAAAATGATGGTGTCCATCTGGATTTTTTTATCTAACAAAATCCAGTTTCAGATTGAAGTGAGATTTGCATAGCGTGGAGTTGCATATGAAATGTGGTGTTGAAGGACTGAATCGTTTCAAAGTATTTGCAGTCCCTGCCAGTTCAAAGTATTGCTGGCAGCCAAGTGGATCTCATCCAACAGGGCTCAGCTTTAAATGAAAGCCAAGTTTTGCCAGTGGCATATGCACATTTGCTGCAGTCAATGGCGAGATAAAGGTTTTCAATGCTATTGCAATCAAAATTCAACGGTTATTATAGAGCAAGGGGCATAATCTTAATATTAGACCCATCATCTTCATCATACATAGTCCCTCGAAATCGAGGAAGCTTCTCACATGACTGAACAGTCCAACACAGGAATTACAGTCTCTGTCATAGTGATTGGAGGACAGGGTGGGTGGGGAGTCTGATTTGCCGCACGCTCCTTCCGCTGCCTGCGTTTGTTTTCTGCATGCTCTCGGCGACGATGTTAGACCATTAATATTAGACCAGGCCATTGAAAAAAGTAGTCAGTAAGCACTTTATTTACACAAAGGGTAGTTAAAATCTGAAACTCTGTTCCCCAAAAGATTTTGGATGCTGGGACATTTGCTTTCTAGACTAAGAGCGATTGAATTTTGTTGGTTAAGGTTATCAAGGGATATGGAGCGAAGGCGAATAAATGGAGGGGAGGTATAGATCAGGGATGGTGTGATTTAATGGCAGAACTGGCTCGGGGCTGAATGGCCTTCTATTGTTCCTACGTTCCTTCCAGGAAGCACCCTCCATCTGTTGATCATTATTTGTGCAAAGACAGCAGCTTGTGCTGGTTTAAATCTGTCACCCTGCTTATCCGACTGCCTCAATTTGCTGTAAAATTCCGGGTATGGCTTTTCCAAACCATCTTGATTACCTCTACAAAATCAAAAGTGGGACACAGAAAGACCATATTGGTGAATCTTTGAATTATGACTGAAAATGAGTGCGATGATGTCATTGTAGTACAATTAACAGTAAGCGTTCAAAGCTCTTGAATTCATGTACGCTTTAATGATAGAAATTATGCAGGGTATAAGACCGGTTTGAACACACGAACAGATTATCATGCTTAGCACAAGTTTTATTTCCAGCAGCTGGAATATGATAACACTTTAGCAAGCAGTTGCCTCAATAGATAAATCCCATAAGAAGGATAACTGTAAAAGTAATGTGCAGGTTTGTGTCATGCTTCAGCATTACAATGTATATGGGGTCAAAACAGTCTGATCCGTCATTGAGTGCATGAGATCACCAAGTAGCAAAATAATCTGTCTGCACATGCTCAGTGGCGAGAGCACTTAGTTTTTGACTCCCAAGTAAAGCGGATGTCTTGGAATAATGCAGAAAAAAAAACTGCTAATCTCTTCTGGATGTTCATAGAATCACAGGAATTGACGGCAAAGAAGGAGACCATTTGGCCCATCATGTCTGTGCCGACTGAAACAGAACTACCCAGCCTAATTTCGCTTTCCAGCACTTGGTCCGTAGCCTTGTAGGTTATGGCACTTCACGTGCATATCCCAGTACTTTTTAAATGTGGTTTCTGCCTCCACTACCCTTTCAGGCATTGAGTTCCAGACTCCCACCACCCTCTGGGTGAAAAGAGTTCTCCTCAACTCCCCGCTAATCTTTCTACCAATTACTTTAAATCTATGCCCCCTGGTTGTTGACCACTCTGCTAAGGGAAATAATCCTTCCTATCCACTCTATCTAGGCCTCTCACAATGTGATACACCTCAATCAAGTCTCCCCTCAGCCTCCTCTGTTCTAAACCCACGGGCGGTTCAACTTATACTAACTGCAAAGAGGTAAAAAATGGACTCCCCAGCATTGAAGCACTGACCACAATCGATCAGCTCCACTGGGCTGGCCACATTGTCCGCATGCCTGACACGAGACTCCCAAAGCAAGCGCTCTACTCGAACTCCTTCACGGCAAGTGAGCCAAAGGTGGGCAGAGGAAACGTTACAAGGACACCCTCAAAGCCTCCCTGATAAAGTGCAACATCCCCACCAACACCTGGGAGTCCCTGGCCAAAGACCGCCCTAAGTGGAGGAAGTGCATCCGGGAGGTCGCTGAGCTCCTCGAGTCCCGTCGCTGAGAGCATGCAGAAGCCAAGCGCAGGCAGCGGAAAGAGCATGCGGCAAACCAGTCCCACCCTCCCTTACCCTCAACGACTATCTTTCCCACCTGTGACAGGGACTGTGGCTCTCGTATTGTACTGTTCCACCTAAGAACTCATTTTAAGAGTGGAAGCAAGTCTTCCTTGATTCCGAGGGATTGCCTATGATGATGATGGACTCCCAAGGTAAGTGTAATTGTTTTTTCTTTAAATTTCTTTTGCGATTTATGTTGTGGCGGTGTGGGCTATGTATTGGGAATGTTTTTCTGGGATATATTTCAGGTTTTCTTTTCTCCCAGGCATCTCTCGGAGCACTCCCGGCCTGGCTCTTTAGCTTGGGATTTTCCCATGCTAACGCCCTAAGAGAGGTGTACAACACCTCCCTTAGCGCTGTGCCCCAGACTCCGGGCCCAGCTGCCCAATTTTGATGACTGAGGCGCAAACTGTTCCCGGGCGCAAACTTTACCATCCCGATGCCATTACCGCCGCAAAATCATCAAAGTCGAAAATCCAGCCCAAATAAGTTTAGCTAGTGCACCCAACCTTACTCCTTGGAACTATCCACCTAAACCACTCTGTCTCTCCTTCTCTCTGTCCACCCTTATGGATGTCCTCAAGACCACCTCTTGTCCAAACCTTTGGTCGCCCCTCTGAATCACTCCCTTCTGGCTTGAATTCCCTTTTGCTTCCATCTCTTTGCAAAGCACTTTGGGATGTTTTGTTACATTAAAGGCCGCCAGATCATAGATTTAGTCACTTTGCTCCTGGAGGCAGTCACACCCGTTTGGTTAAGTCGCACTTTAGAGTTCATCAATTGTCAAGGACAGGAGGGTGTGGCTGCGAGTCAGGAAGGTATAGGGACCCAGAATGTAGTGATGGAGGAGCCTCGGCCCTTGACTTGGAATAACAGGTATCTGCTACCTGTGGGAATTTAAACAAGGACTGCAGGGTGGATGAGCAAACTGATCGTGGCACTGTGATACAGCAGCCGATTCAAGTTGCGGTGGGGGGGGGGGGGTTGGGGGGGGGTGGTGGGAGCGGGGAGTGAAAAGGACTGTGGTTGTGGTAGGGCACGTATAGTCAGAGGGATAGATATTGTTCTCTGCCGGGAGTTCCAAAGGTTGTGTTGTCTGCCTGTTCACAAGGTGAAGGATGTCTCATCACGGCTGAAGAAGAACTTGGTGTGGGAGGGGGAGGATCCAGTTGTCGTGGTCCACATAGGAACCAACGACATAGATAGAACTAGGAATGAGGTTCTGCTGAGAGAATTTAAAATGCAGAACCTCACAAGTAGTAATCCCTGGATTATTAATTGCGCAAATTGGCATAGGCACAAACAGATTAGAAGGTTAAATGCATTAAAAGAGAGATGTGTGAGGCAGGGAAATGGGGTGCATCTACCGTTTTTGATGCGTTTTGGTGGTGGCCTATCGGGGCGGTGGGGGCGGGAGCGGTGTCTCCGCTGCTGTTAGTCATCAGCGCTGGGCTGGTGATATCATCGCGCTGGCATGTCCACACATCTCTCCCCTTCAGTTAAAGGGGAGGGCCGCGGCGAACTCTGCGTTTATTTTAGCTAGGTCCCCCTGGGCCACCAGGGGGGGTTTCGGCCGGGCCAGCGGCCTGGCACCCAAGAGGGAGTGCCAGGCTGCCTGTTGGCGGCCCGGCCAAACCCGAGGGCATAATTGTCGGGCCGACCTGGCAGTCGACCGACACAAAACATAAAAATGGCGATCGCGGCAGTGCACCGTCCCCTTTAATGGCGGCCGTACCACCATTTTACACACAGTGCACCGACAGAAAAAGCTGTCGGGAGTATCGGCCAGTGGCCGGAAGACTTTCTCAGCTGAATTTCGCTTCCGGGACGGGACATCGGCAGTGCGCACTCTAATGACGCACTTAGGATGCTTCGGCAGCAGCGGGACGGAAGTCGGGGGTGAAGCAAGGCAGATATAGTCACCGCTGGTAAAACGCTTGAGGGCAATTGCACAAACGAGGGCCATTCTATGAAAAATTGGCGGCTATTCCGCAACAAGCCCTGACTGCCGCTCTCCGGCGGCCAGAGGCCTTAACAAAAGGAGCAATTTCGGCCCCAAGATGACTTACTGCAATTACATAGGGTCCTGGTGAACCCACATCTGTAGTATTGTGTACAGATTTGGTCTCCTTACCTAAGGAAGAATATACTTGCCATTGAGGGAGTGCAACGAAGGTGCACCAGACTGATTCCTGGGATGGGGGGAATTGTGTTATGAGGAGAGATTGAGTAGACTAGGCCTATATTCTCCAGAGCTTAGGTGAGTCTCATTGAAACATACAAAATTCTTCCAGGGCTTGACAGGGTAGATGCGGGGAGGATTTTTCCCCTGGCTGGTGAGTCTCAGAATAAGGGATCAGTCATTTAGGACTGAGATGAGAAATTTCTTCACGCAGAGGGTGGTGAATCTTTGGAATTCTCTACCCCAGAGGGCTGTGGAGGCTCAGTCTTTGAATATATTCACGACAGAGATCGATAGATTTTTGGATAGTAAGGGAATCAAGGAATATGGGATGGTTCAGAAAAGTGGAGTTGAGGTAAATAATTATTGAATGGTGGAGCAGGCTCGAGGGGCCAAAAGGCCGATTACTGCTCCCATTACTTATATCCTTAATGATACAGAAAGAAGTAAGACAAGCATTTATATAACATTTTCATGACCACCGGATGACCCAAAGCGCTTTACTGCCAACAAAGTACTTTTTGAATTGTAGTCACTGTTGTAATGCAGGAAACACAGGAGACAATATGTGCACAGCAAACTCCCACATACAGCAGTGTGATAATGACCACATCTGTTTCAGATATGTTGATTGAGGGATAACTCCCCTGCTCTTCTTCAAAATAGTGCCATGGGATCTTTTACATCCACCTGAGAGAGCAAATAAGGCATTCGGTTCAACATCTCATCCAAAAGACGGCATCTCTGACGGTGCAGTCCTCCCTTGGTGCTGCACTACAGTGTCAGCCTAGAACTTGTGCTCAAGTCTCTGGAGTGGGACTCGAGCCCACAACCTTCTGACTCAGAGACACGATTGCTCAGAGACAGCTGAGCTAGCTGTGCGCAAATTGGCTGCTGTGTTTCCTACATTATAACAGTGACTACACTCCAAAAAGTACACAGCTGACACAGCACAGAAGGAGGCTAATCATAGAAACATAGAAACATAGAAAATAGGTGCAGGAGTAGGCCATTCGGCCCTTCGAGCCTGCACCACCATTCAATAAGATCATGGCTGATCATTCTTTCAGTAACCCTTCCCTGCTTTCTCTCCATACCCCTTGATCCCTTTAGCCGTAAGGGCCACATCTAACTTCCTCTTGACTATATCCAATGAACTGGCATCAACAACTCTCTGGGGCAGGGAATTCCACAGGTTAACAACTCTCTGAGTGAAGAAGTTTCTCCTCATCTGTGTCCTAAACGGCCTGCCCCTATCCTAAGACTGTGTCCCCTGGTTCTGGACTTCCCCAACATCGGGAAAATTCTTCCCGCATCTAGCCTGTACAGTCCAGTCAGAATCTTATATGTTTCTATGAGATCTCCTCTCATCCTTCTAAACTCCAGTGTATAAAGGCCCAGTTGATCCAGTCTCTCCTCATATGTCAGTCCTGCCATTCCTGGAATCAGTTTGGTGAACCTTCGCAGCACTCCCTCAATCGCAAGAACGTCCTTCCTCAGATTAGGAGACCAAAACTGAACACAATATTCCAGGTGGGGCCTCACCAAGGCCCTGTACAACTGCAGTAAGACTTCCCTGCTCCTATACTCAAATCCCTTAGCTATGAAGGATCCTGCTACTGCACCTAATTTCTATGTTTCTATGTTTCTAGGACACAAAAAATCTGCAAAGGGATATAGACAGGCTAAGTGAATGGGCAAAAATTTGGCAGATGGAGTATAAACTTTGAAAGTGTCAGGTTATCCACTTTGGCAGAAAAAATAAAAAAGCAAATTATTAATTAAATGGAGAGAGACTAATTGAGCGTTGTAGTACAGTCATCGTATATGAAACACAAAAAGTTAGCATGGAGGTACAGCAACTAATTAGGAAGGCAAAAGGAATGGTGGCTTTTATTGCAAGGGGGATGGAGTATAAAAGTAGGAAAGTTTTGCTACAATTGTAGAGGGTGTTGTTGAGACCACACCTAGAGTACTGCGTACAGTTTTGGTCTCGGTATTTAAGGAGGAATATACTTGTATTGAAGGCAGTTCAGAGAAGGTTCACTCGGTTGATTCCTGAGATGAAAGGGTTGTCTTATGAAGAAAGGTTGAACAGGTTGGGCCTATGCGCATTGGAGTTTAGAAGAATGAGAGGTGATCTTATTGAAATGTGTAAGATACTGAGGGGACTTGACAGGGTAGATGTTGAGATGATGTTTCCCCTTGTGGGGAAATCTAGAACTTGAGGGCATAGTTTCAGAATAAGGGGTCCCCCATTTATGAGGAGGAATTTCTTCTCTCAGAGGTTCGTGAATCATTGGCATTCTCTACTCCAGTGAGCTGTGGAAGCTGAGTCACTAAATATATTCAAGGCTGAAATAGACAGATTCTTGAACTACAGTTGAGTCAAGCTTTTAGGGGACAGGCAGGAAAGTAGAGTTGAGGCCCAGATCAGATCAGCCATGATCTAAGTGAAAGGTGGAGCGGGCTCGAGGGACTGCATGGCCTCCTGCTGCTCCTATTATGTTCTTATGTATCCCACAATCAACATTACTGAAACATTATCTAGTCATTATCAAATTGCTGTTTGTGGGAACTTGCTGTGCGCAAAATGGCTGCCACGTTTCCTACATTGCAACAGTGACTATACTTCAAAAAGTACTTCATTGGCTGTAAAGCTCTTTGCGATATCTGGTGGTCATGAAAGGCTCTATATAAATGCAAGTCTTTCTTTTCTATCTTTCGACCCACTCTACTGCTCTTCCCCATAGCCCTGCAAATTTCTCCTTTTCAAGTATTTATCTAATTCCCTTTTGAAAGTTACTATTGAATATGCTTCCACCAGGCAGTAGATTCCAGAACAACTTGCTGCATAGAAAAGTTCTGTTCATCGCCCCCCCTTGTATCTTTTGTCAGTTACCATGAATCCGTGTCCTCTGGTTGCCGACCCCACCTGCTAATGGAAACAGTGTCTACTCTATTGAAACTTTTCATTATGTTGAACACCTCTATCAAATCTTTCCTTAACCTAGATAACCAAGTTTGCTGATGATACAAAGATGGGAGGAAAAGCAATGTGTGAGGAGGGCACAGAAAATCTGCAAAAGGACATAGGCAGGCTAAGTGAGTGAGCAAGAATTTGGCAGATGGAGTATAATGTTGGAAAGTGTGAGGTCATGCACTTTGGCAGAAAAAAAATCAAAGAGCAAGTTACTATTTAAATGGAGAAAGATTGCAAAGTACTGCAGTACAGCAAGACCTGGAGGTACTTGTGCATGAAACACAAAAGGATAGTATGCAGGTACAGCAAATGGTCAGGAAAGCCAATGGAATCTTGGCCTTTATTGCAAAGGGGATGGAGTATAAAAGCAGGGAAGTCTTGCTACAGCTATACAGGGTATTGGTGAGGCCACACCTGGAAAACAGTGTGCCGTTTTGGTTTCCATATTTATGAAAGGATATACTTGCTTTCGAGGCAGTTCGGAGAAGGTTCACTCGGTTGATTCCAGAGATGAGGTGGTTGACTTATGAGGAAAGGTTGAGTAGGTTGGGCCTCTACTCATTGGAATTCAGATGAGAGGTGATCTAATCGAAATGTATAAGATATGAGGGGGCTTGACAAGTTGGATGCAGAGAGGATGTTTGCACTGATGGGGGAGACTAGAATTAGAGGGCACGATCTTAGAATAAGGGGTCGCCCATTTTCAAACTGAGATGAGGAGAAATTTCTTCTCAGAGGGTTGTAAATCTGTGGAATTCACTGCCTCAGAGGGCTGTGGAAGTTGGGACATTGAATAAATTTAAGACAGAAATAGACAGTTTCTTAAACGATGAGAGGATAAGGGGTTATGGAGAGCGGGCAGGGAAGTGGAGCTGAGTCCATGATCAGATCAGCCGTGATCTTATTAAATGGCGGAGCAGGCTCGAGGGGCCGTATGGCCTACTGCTGCTCCTATTTCTTATGTTCTTATGTTCTTAAATGCTAATTGTTGCTGCATTAGTGCTGCTCCACAGTGAAGCTTGTTCCTGTGGACCAAATTTACCTCGTATCTGAATGTATGTATGTGTTTGTGTGTGTGTATGTGTCTCACACTCACACATGCTGTGTGCCTTTCTGTCCTTCTGTCTGTCGATCCCATGTGACTGTGATTCTCAGCGTGAAGCCTGCACAAGCATCTCGCCTCCACAAACATGCTAATTAACTCCGTCACTGCTGTTACCGTGACACTGTGCTAACAGGAACTTTTGTTCACACTGCTGCTAGAGTACAACAGGAAGTGTGCAGGTTTTTCCGTGGTGCCTCGGACACCGACAGATGGGGCACCTTATTAGTCAGTTCTTTGAAGCCTGATGGAAAAGATCGGAGCCTGCAGAACACAGCACTAGAACAAGAGGGAATCATCGTGCCACACAGTATGTTTGCACAATCTCCTTTTACTTGGGCCCAACTCCATCCCAGACTGATGGAATGGAAATCACCTCTCTGTGATAGTCCAATGTGAAGTGAGCTTGGCAGCCTCAACCAGGTTTCTCCTGGGTGTGACCCAGAGCTCAGAAGCGCCTCTAATTCAGTGAAGATTAATGCTAAACTGTCTGTCCCACTCTGCCGGTCATGAGTGGAGAGTAAGGGAAGTGGAAAGATTCATTCCAGTATAATTCGGGGTGTCCAAACCGTTTCTCTTCATGAACAACTCTATTATATAGCAGTGACCGTGTTTGTACATATTTGTATATGTGTATATATGTATAGGTTGGGCCTCTACTCATAGGAATTCAGAAAAATGAGAGGTGATCTTATCGAAACGTATAAGATTATGAGGGGGCTTAACAAGGTGGATGCAGAGAGGATGTTTCCACTGATAGGGGAGACTAGAACTAGAGGGCACGATCCTAGAATAAGGGGCCACCCATTTAAAACTGAGATGAGGAGAAATTTCTTCCCTCAGAGGGTTGCAAATTTGTGGAATTCGCTGCCTCAGACAGCTGTGGTGCCAGAGGACTGGAGGACTGCTAATGCTGTACCTTTGTTTAAGAAGGGAGAAAGGGATAGACCGAGTAATTACCGGCCAGTCAGCCTAACCTCAGTAGTGGGAAAATTATTGGAAAAAGTCCTGAAGAACAGGATAAATCTACATTTAGAAAGACACAGATTAATCAAGGACGGTCAGTGCGAATTTGTTAAGGGAAGGTCGTATCTGACTAACTTGATTGACTATTTCAAGGAGGTAACCAGGAGGGTCGATGAGGGTAGTGTATATGATGCAGTGTACATGGAGTTTAGCAAAGCTTTCGATAAGGTCCCACATGGCAGACTGGTCCCACAAGGCGCATTGGAACCAAGGCAAAGTGGAAATTTGGATCCAAAATTGGCTCAGAGGCAGGAAGCAAAGGGTAATGATTGATGGGTGTCTTTTAGTGACTGGAAGGCTGTATTCAATGGGGTTCCGCAGGGCTCCGTGCTGGGTCCCTTTACTGGGGTTCCTCACATTCCCTTTACTGGGGTTCCCCATATTCCCTTTACTGGGGTTCCCCAGGGTCCCTTTACTGGGGTTCCCCAGGGTCCCTTTACTGGGGTTCCCCAGGGTCCCTTTACTGGGGTTCCCCAGGGTCCATTTACTGGGGTTCCCCACATTCCCTGTACTGGGGTTCATTGCTGTCCCTTTACTGGGGTTCCCCACATTCCCTGTACAGGGGTTCATCGCTGTCCCTTTACTGGGGTTCCCCACATTCCCTGTACTGGGGTTCATCGCTGTCCCTTTACTGGGGTTCCCCACATTCCCTGAACTGGGGTTCATTGCTGTCCCTTTACTGGGGTTCCCACATTCCCTGTACAGGGGTTCATCGCTGTCCCTTTACTGGGGTTCCCCACATTCCCTGTACTGGGTTCATCGCTGTCCCTTTACTGGATTTCCCCACATTCCCTTTACTGAGGTTCACCAAGGTTCCTTTATTTCACTCAGTAAATGCCTTAGACTTGAACCATCGAAACTGCGGCCCAATGCTGTAGCCACTGAGTGCTGCAGGCTATTTGGCCGTGCACAATCATGTCCATGCTCAAAGTGCGCACATGTGTGCTAATGTCTCACACACGCACACACACATGCACATGTTCCAGCTGGGACTCTCTGGATAGCAATAAGGAGCACGAACGTTGGCTGAATTTCAGTGGCCAAACAGCCACTCTGACTGAGAGCAGTAAATGCAGCACAGGCTGGGATCGATCCTCGTGCAGCTCAAGCGTTATCGCAGAAGACCAAAAGTTGATCATTTCTCTCATGCATTCTAATTTTTTTTGTTGAAAAGTCATTTAAGTAATAGGTTCTCCAGGCTACTTTCTTGAATTATGATGCTGCCATTTTTAGCAATGGAGTGCCACAATCTCTCAGGATTGAGCTGATGTGATTAAATACCATTTACAATATTACCACAGCGGGATTTGCAAAGAAATGATTTTAACTAGAAAAGGGATTATCAATGCAACGAGTTTAATCCACTACAAATGTAATCTTTGTAATAAACTGTAAAATCATTAATTTAATTGCAGAAGGAATGGGAGGGAAGAGCAAGGAAT
Organism: Pristiophorus japonicus; assembly: GCF_044704955.1. Classification (NCBI taxonomy): domain Eukaryota; kingdom Metazoa; phylum Chordata; class Chondrichthyes; family Pristiophoridae; genus Pristiophorus; species Pristiophorus japonicus. The sequence continues at coordinate 13,922,677 of NC_091984.1, read as the reverse complement.
GGGGAATAATTATAACACTGCCTTTTATAAGTGAGACTGTCAGTGTCTGTAGCTGCTGGGTGTCAATTTGCTCAGTTTAAGAGATGAGTTAATTATTTTACTGTTGCTTTGTTTGCCAGTCGATTTCTATTTCATTAATTATTCTTTTCCTAAATGGGGTTCTCGCAGATTTGGACCAGGGGCTGTGCTGTTTTAGGGCTGTCAATCCTGCAGGAATGGCCCGGGGTCTCCAGGATTTGAAGATTAATCTCCGGGACTGCTGCAAACAACTCAGGGCAAAAAATCATCAGAGCATTCAAAATAAATTGTGTGGGTTTTTTTTTCATTTTCTTTTTCAACATTTCTGTTTATTCTTTATAAAAAGAATAGAGAAGGGGGGGAAAAACTGGCAGGCTGTGAGGAATCATCCAATCAGGTAATGACCAGTGTATTCGCTTTCCAATTGGCCGTGGGTAGGCAGTGTGCCTACAAGGATGGGCGTCTTACGCGACCAAAGACGGGAGTATCAGGGCGGGGCAGTTGGAGTCAGGAGGTCATGTGCTGAAACCTCCAGGAGTACGGCCAATCAGAGTGGGCAAACATAGTACTGCGTCAGCTGTCTCGTGCTGCGGCACTGGTTGTGGCCTCAACACCCTTGGGTCCAGGAGAGGTGGGGGGTAGGGGGTGGGGGGATAAGGGCTGGGCGGGTGGAGAGAGGATTCCACACATGGTCTTTGCGTGAGGACTTGATTAAGCTTGGCTCTGACGCTGCCTGTAGTCGAATAGCGCACTGACCCTTTGCTACCCAGACTTTAAAAGTAAAGAGGGACATTCAGGCTCACAGGGAACTATAACCCCAACTGGTGTAAATAGGGCTGAAATTCAACCTCCCGAAGAGGCCTCTTACCGTCAGAGAGCAGCGGAGTCGAGTGGCCACCGATTTGGAGTCGAATGGCTGCCATCAGCAAAATTCACCTGGGGGGTTTTTCCATCGGTTCGCACTTCCGCCCCGACTCTTCCGAGGTGCATCATCAAAGAGCACACGGCCAATCTCCCGCACCGCCAGCCAAAATTAGCTCCAAAAATCTTTGATCTGTCGCGCGGTACCCCAGACAGCCTTTTATGTCGGTGCGCTGTGTTTTCAGTCTGAGCGCCACGGCAGCACGGCGGCCCTTCAAAGGGGAGGGTGCACTGCAGCGGACGCCATGTTTTTTTTTGGCGGCCGGTTGCCAGGCCGTGCCGACGGTTATGCCACCGGGTTTGGCTGGGCCGCCAGCAGGCAGCGGCACTGATTCCATCCTGCCTCCACTTCCGCCCCTCTTGTCGGCGATCTGCTGCTTACCGCCCGACTTCCGCCCCCATTGTGACCCACTTCCGGTCCGCCTGAAGAAAAAGACAAAGAACTGAATTTACCGAAAGAGGCGACCTCCTCCGACACGACGGTAAAAACACTTCAGGAGTGGAAGGTGCGAGCCGTTTCGGGCGGGGGTGAATTTCGGCCCCAATGTTTTCACACATACAAAATTCGGGTGGCTTTGATTCAGCTCTGTAACATCATCGATCTGGAGGATGGATTCAGACCCTGCAATATATTATCACAACTAATCCAAACCAAAGGGGAGGGAGTATAAAAGCAGGGAAGTCTTGTTACAGCTGTACAAGGTATTGGTGAGGTCACACCTGCGTGCAGTTTTGGTTTCCATATTTACGAAAGGATATACTTGCTGTGGAGGCGGTTCAGAGAAGGTTCACAAGGTTGATTCCGGAGATGAGGGGGTTGACTTATGAGGAAAGGTTGAGTAGATTGGGCCTCTACTCATTGGAATTCAGAAGAATGAGAGGTGATCTTATCGAAACGTATAAGATTAGGAGGTGGCTTGACAAGGTGGATGCAGAGAGGATGTTTCCACTGATGGGGGAGACTAGAACTGGAGGGCATGATCTTAGAATAAGGGGCCGCCCATGTAGGAGAAATTTCTTCGCTCAAAGGGTTGTGAATCTGTGGAATTCACTGCCTCAGAGAGCTGTGGAAGCTGGGACATTAAATAAATTTAAGATAGAAATAGACAGTTTCTTAAACGATAAGGAGATAAGGGGTTATGGGGAACGGGCGAAGCAGTGGAGCTGAGTCTATGATCAGATCAGTCATGATCTTATTGAATGGCGGAGCAGGCTCAAGGGGCCTTATGGCCTACTCCTGCTCCTATTTCTTAGGTACTTATGTTCTAATCTGAATAATGTATGAAGTCAAAAGCAAAATATTGGGGATGCTGGAATCTGGAATAAAAACAGAAAATGCTGGAAATCTTAGCAGGTCAGGCAGTATCTGTGGATAGTAAGCAGAGTTAACATTTCGGGTCGATGACCCTTCATCAGTTGTGTAAAGTCCATCACTTTGGAGCCAGTAGGTTGCGGGTTCAAGTCCCGCTCCAGATACTGGAGCACACAATCTAGGCTGACATTGGGAGTGCTGCACTGTCGGAGGTGCCGTCTTTCAGATGAGACGTTAAACAGAGATCCCGTCTGCCCTCTCAGGTGGACGTAAAAGTTCCCATGGCATAAATTTCGAAGCAGAGCAGGGGTGTCCTGGCCAATATTTAACCTTCAAACAAAATTACGAAAAATAACAAATTATCTGGTCATTCATCATCATAATAGGCAGTCCCTCGAAGCGAGGTTGACTTGCTTACATGCCAAAAAGGGATGAGTTCACAGGTATTTGAATGAAGGACCTAATATTCCAGATCCCGAACTACATTTTGAAGGGTGGAAGATGATTGTGCTTGGATTTTTTTCACGTTGCACACCAGCCACCATATGGGTTTGACAGAGCCAGGTCTTGGTCAAATGGCAAGGATTACCCAAGAAGATTGAAGACCAGCTCTGCTGCACGGACCTAGTGTGCACACATAACACAGTGTGGGCTGGCCTGTGCTAATCCTGGGCCCTCGCCTCTTCTGAGCCCCAAACTCACGCCTCTACTGAGCCCCGGTTACTTCCACAGACAAGCTCTTGCTGCTTCTTCGCCCCTCCTGCTGTACCTGTCCGCACTGCAGTCAGCCGTCGCCCTCTTACAGCAGCACGGGCTGCTCCCTGCAGTGGTATGTCACGGCACGCTGCTGCCTCCAATGGTCCCAGCCTGAATTTAGGGAGCTCGGAGCTAAATTAAAAAGTAGGACCTCAAAAGTAGTAATCTCAGGATTGCTACCAGTGCCACGTGCTAGTCAGAGTAGGAATCGCAGGATAGCTCAGATGAATATGTGGCTTGAGGAGTGGTGCAAGAGGGAGGGATTCAAATTCCTGGGACATTGGAACCGGTTCTGGGGGAGGTGGGACCAGTACAAACCGGACGGTCTGCACCTGGGCAGGACCGGAACCAATGTCCGAGGGGGAGTGTTTGCTCGTGCTGTCGGGGAGGAGTTAAACTAACATGGCAGGGGGATGGGAACCTATGCAGGGAGACAGAGGGAAATAAAATGGAGGCAGAAGCAAAAGATAGAAAGGAGAATACTAAAAACGAAGGGCAGAGAAACCCAAGGCAAAAACCAAAAAGGGCCACATTACAGCAAAATTCTAAAGGGGCAAAGTGTGTTAAAAAGACAAGCCTGAAGGTTCTGTGCCTCAATGCGAGGAGTATTCGGAATAAGGTGGACGAATTAACTGCGCAGACAGCAGTTAACGTATATGATGTAATTTGCATCACGGAGACATGGCTCCAGGGTGACCAAGGCTGGGAACTCAACAGCCAGGGGTATTCAAAATTTAGAAAGGATAGGCAGAGAGGAAAAGGAGGTGGAGTGGCGTTGCTGGTTAAAGATGAAATTAATGCAATAGTAAGGAGGGACATTAGCCTGGATGATGTGGAATCGGTATGGGTGGAGCTACGGAATTCCAAAGGGCAGAAAACGCGAATGGGAGTTGTGTACAGACCACCAAACAGTAGTAATGAGGGTAGAGACAAAATCAAACAAGAAATAAGGGATGTGTGCAATAAATGTACAGCAGTTATCATGGGCAACTTTAATCTAAATATTGATTGGGCTAACCAAACTGGTAGCAATGCAGTGGAAGAAGATTTCCTGGAGTGTATTTGGGATGGTTTTCTAGACCAATATGTCAAGGAACCAACTAGAGAGCTTGCCATCCTAGACTGGGTGAGGTGTAATGAGAAAGGACTAATTAGCAATCTTGTTGTGCGAGGCCCCTTGGTGAAGAGTGACCATAATATGGTAGAATTCTTTATTAAGATGGAGAGTGACACAGTTAATTCAGAAACTAGGGTCCTGAATTTAAGGAAAGATAACCATCTGAAAGTTTAACATCTGTAGTGGGGCGAATGCTTGAAGCTATCATTAAGGAAGAAATAGCGGGACATCTAGATAGGAATAGTGCAATCAAGCAGTCGCAACATGGATTCATGAAGGGGAAATCATGTTTAACTAATTTACTGGAATTCTTTGAGGATATAACGAGCATGGTGGATAGAGGTGTACCGATGGATGTGATGTATTTAGATTTCCAAAAGGCATTCGATAAGGTGCCACACAAAAGGTTACTGCAGAAGATAAAAGTATGCGGAGTCAGAGGAAATGTATTAGCATGGATAGAGAATTGGCTGGCTAACAGAAAGAAGAGATTCGGGATAAATGCGTCCTTTTCGGGTTGGAAATTGGTGGTTAGTGGTGTGCCACAGGGATCAGTGCTGGGACCAGAACTGTTTACAATATACATAGATGACCTGGAAGAGGGGACAGAGTGTAGTGTAACAAAATTTGCAGATGACACAAAGATTAGTGGAAAGCCGGTTGTGTAGAGGACACAGAGAGGCTGCAAAGAGATTTAGATGGGTTAAGCGAATGGGCTAAGGTTTGGCAGATGGAATACAATGTTGGAAAGTGTGAGGTCATCCACCTTGGAAAAAAAAACAGTAAAAGGGAATATTATTTGAATGGGGAGAAATTACAACATGCTGCGGTGCAGAGGGACCTGGGGGTCCTTGTGCATGAATCCCAAAAAGTTAGTTTGCAAGTGCAGCAGGTAATCAGGAAGGCGAATGGAATGTTGGCCTTCATTGCGAGAGGGATGGAGTACAAAAGCAGGGGGGTCCTGCTGCAACTGTATAGGGTATTGGTGAGGCCACACCTGGAGTACTGCGTGCAGTTTTGGTCACCTTACTTAAGGAAGGATATACTAGCTTTGGAAGGGGTACAAAGACGATTTGACTAGGCTGATTCCGGAGATGAGAGGTTACCTTATGATGATAGATTGAGTATACTGGGTCTTTACTAGTTGGAGTTCAGATGGATGAGGGGTGATCTTATAGAAACATTTAAAATAATGAAGGGGATAGACTGGATAGAGGCAGAGAGGTTGTTTCCACTGGTCGGGGAGACTAGAACTAGGGGGCACAGCCTCAAAATACGGGGGAGCCAATTTAAAACCGAGTTGAGAAGGAATTTCTTCTCCCAGAGGGTTGTGAATCTGTGGAATTCTCTGCCCAAGGAAGCAGTTGAGGCTAGCTCATTGAATGTATTCAAATCATAGATCGATAGATTTTTAACCAATAAGGGAATTAAGGGTTACGGGGAGCGGGCGGGTAAGTGGAGCTGAGTCCATGGCCAGATCAGCCAGAATGGCGGAGCAGGCTCGAGGGGGTAGATGGCCTACTCCTGTTCCTAATTCTTATGTTCTTATGTTCTTATGTAACTTTGATGGTTTGAGGCGTGAATTGGCTAGAATGGACTGGCAAATGATACTTAAAGGGTTGACGGTGGATAGGCAATGGCAAACATTTAAAGATCACATGGATGAACTTCAGCAATTGTATATCCCTGTCTGGAGTAAAAATAAAACGGGGAAGGTGGCTCAACTGTGGCTAACAAGGGAAATTAAGGATAGTGTTAAATCCAAGGAAGAGGCATATAAGTTGGCCAGAAAAAGCAGCAAATGTGAGGACTGGGAGAAATATAGAATTCATCAGAGGAGGACTAAGGGTTTATTTAAGAGGGGGAAAATAGATCACGAGAGGAAGCTTGCAGGGAACATAAAAACTGACTGCAAAAGCTTTTATAAATATGTGAAGAGAAAACGATTAGTGAAGACAAACGTAGGTCCCTTGCAGTCAGATTCAGGTGAATTTATAATGGGGAGGGAACAAAGAAATGGCAGACCAATTGAACAAATACTTCGGTTCTGTCTTCATGAGGAAGACACAAATAACCTTCTGTACTAGGGGACCGAGGGTCGAGTGAAAAGGAGGAACTGAAGGATATCCTTTTTAGGCGGGAAATTGTGTTAGGGAAATTGATGGGATTGAAGGCCGATAAATCCCCGGGGCCTGATAGCCTGCATCCCAGTGTACTTAAGGAAGTGACCCGAGAAATAGTGGATGCATTGGTGATCATTTTCCAGCAGTCTATCGACTCTGGATCAGTTCCTATGGACTGGCGAGTAGCTAATGTAACATCACTTTTTAAAAAAGGAGGGAGAGAGAAAATTGGTAATTATAGACCGGTTAGCCTGACATCAGTCGTGGGGAAAATGTTGGAATCAATCAATAAGGATGAAATAGCATTCTCGCATTTGGAAGCAATGATGGGATCGGTCCAAGTCAGCATGGATTTATGAAAGGGAAATCATGCTTGACGAATCTTCTGGAATTTTTTGAGGATGTAACTAGCAGAGTGGACAACGGAGAACCAGTGGATGTGGTGTATTTGGACTTTCAAAAGGCTTTTGACAAGGTCCCGCACAAGAGATTGGTGTGCAAAATCAAAGCGCATGGTATTGGGGGTAATGTACTGATGTGGATAGAGAACTGGTTGGCAGACAGGAAGCAGAGAGTCGGGATAAACGGGTCCTTTTCAGAATGGCAGGCAGTGACTAGTGGCGTGCCGCAGAGCTCAGTGCTGGGACCCCAGCTCTTTACAATATACATTAACGATTTAAATGAAGGAATTGAGTGTAATATCTCTTCACTCAGAGAGTTGTTAACCTGTGGAATTCCCTGCCACAGAGAGTTGTTGATGCCCGTTCATCGGATATATTCAAGAGGGAGTTAGATATGGCCCATACGGCTAAAGGGATCAAGGGGTATGGAGAGAAAGCAGGAAAGGGGTACTGAGGGAATAATCAGCCATGATCTTATTGAATGGCGGTGCAGGCTCGATGGGCCGAATGGCCTACTCCTGCACCTATTTTCTATGTTTCGATGTTTTTATGATTGCCAGGTCATTATCACATTGCAGTTTGCGGGAGCTTGTTGTTGGTTGCTGAGTTTCCTACATTGGAACAGTGATGATACTGCAAAAGTACTTCATTGGCTGTAAAGCACTTTGGGACGTCCTGAGGGCATGAAAGGCGCTACATCAATTTGTCTTTCTTTTTTTTCTTGATCAATTGCCGCAAGCTTTGCCTATTTTACAGACAGCGTGTAATCTCAACACACAGGATGGTTGAGGGTCATAAAGTGGCTTACAGAAACTGTCTTGCCAGTGTCTTGCAGAAAATGTATTTCTTTTAAAAATTAATTTCATAAGCCTATAATGGGGGTTCCTTCTCGACCTGTTTGCAGCCTTCGACACAGTTGACCACTCCATCCTCCTCCAGTGTCTCTCCACCGTCGTCCAGCTGGGTGGGACTGCATTTGCCTGGTTCCATTCTTATCTATCTAATCGTAGTTGAAAATCACCTGCAATGGCTTCTCTTCCCACTGCCGCATCCTTACCTCTGGTGTCCCCCAAGGATCTATCCTTGGCCCCCTCCTATTTCTCATCTACATGTTGCCCCTTGGCGACATCATCCGAAAACACGCGTCAGTTTCCATATGTATGCTGATGACACCCAGCTCTACCTCTCCACCATTTCTCTCGACCCCTCCACGGTCTCTAAATTGTGAGACTGCTTGTCCGACATCCAGTACTGGACGAGCAGAAATTTTCTCCAATTAAATATTGGGAATACTGAAACCATTGTCTTTGGTCCCCGTCACAAACTGTGTTCGCTAGCCACTGACTCCATCCCTCTCCCTCACAAATGTCTGAGGCTGAACCACACTGTTTGCAACCTTGGTGTCATATTTGACCCTCAAATGAGCTTCCAGCCACATATCCACAGCATAACTAAAACCGCCTTTTTCCACCTCCGTAACATCGCCTGTCTCCGCCCCTGTCTCAGTTAATCTGCTGCTGAAGCCCTCATCCATGCCTTTGTTACCTTTAGACTTGATTATTGCAACACACTCCTGTCTGGCTTCCCACATTCTACCCTATGTAAACTAAAGGTCATCCAAAACTCGGCTGCGAGTGTCCTAACTCACACCAAGTCTCGCTCACCCATCATCCCTACATTGGCTCCCAGTTAAGCAACGCCTCGATTTCAAAATTCTCATCCTTGCTTACAAATCTCTTCATGGCCTCATCCTTCCTTATCTCTCTAATCCCCTTCAGCCTCACACCCTCCCCCGAGATATCTGTGCTCCTCAAATTCTCTCTTGAGCATTCCTGACTATAACTGCTCGACCATTGATGGCCGTGCCTTCAGCTGCCTGGGCCCCACGCTCTGGAATTGCCTCCCTGAAGCTCTCCACCTCCCTGTCTCTCTTTCCTCCTTTAAGACACTCCTTATAACCTACCTTTTGACCAAGCTTTTGTTCATATGCCCTAATTTCTTCTTCTGTGGCTCGGTGTCAAATGTATTTATTTTGTCCTATAACACTCCTGTGAAGCGCCTTGAGATGTTTTCCTCCATTAAAGGTGCTATATAAATACAAGTTGTTGTTGGTTCTCCCACTCGCCCACATTAACTTTGGCAGAAGATGCTGCAGGAACCCTGGACGAACGCCATTTATGCCATTTTGCCGGGATTTCCACAGCTCCTCTGCCAAGTGAGCGGACGGACATCACGGGATGCTCGCCAACCCACCCAGCCCCCCCCAATGTATCCCAAGATTAACTGCTTGATTATTTGTGCTCTCTTGCCTTTCTGGTTAAAATGTACTCTCCAATATGAGAAAAGAAAGACTCCAGTTTATCTCCTAAATCTATCTTAATTATCTAGATTGGACTTTCACCCCATCAGTCTGGCTGGATTTGAACTCGCGTCCCAGGAGAGAAGGGACAGTAGGCTACCAGATCCCCCATTATTATTATATTGATCTTAAATTTTTACATTAGGCCAGGCTTTGAATATTCATATTTCATTAGTATGCAATAGCTTTGGATACTCGGCAGTTTTCGTTCCACATCGTTGAGCTGCAGAATGAAACTCCCTCCATTCTGTGTCCTTTCTGTCCCTCAGAAACAATCTCAGGAGACTATCCCCAGCTGCAGCAGTGTAAACGTCTCCACTTCACCCGGAAACAATGCTTGCGATCTCACTGAGTGATAGCGCCAATTTGTGCCATATCTCCGAGTTGTGTCCACTGGGCTAAGGCTATGCATTTCACCTGCAAACTCTACAGGTAGACAAGAGCTTTGTGATGTCAGCCTGGGATGACTGCAATGACAATGGCAACTGACCTTTAACATAGTAAAACGTCCCAAGGTGTCGCTTCACAGGAACGGAATCAGACAAAAATGAACACCAAGCCAAAGAAGAGACATTAGGACAGGTGACCAAAAACTTTGGTCAGGTCGGCTTTAAGGAGGAGAGAGAACGTTGCAGAGGTTTAGGGAGGGAATTTCATAGCCTGGGGCCTCGATGGCTGAAGGCAGGGTCGCCTATGGTGAAGTGGCGAAAACAGGATACAGAAGGGGCCAGAGTTGGAGGAATGCAGAGTGCTCAGAGGGCTGTAGGGCTGCAAAGACAAAAGGATCACCGTTAATGTTTGCTGATCCTAAAGATGTGAACACAAAGCCATTTTGAATCAAATGCGACGGGAATGCGGAGCTGGTCTGCCAGCATCTGTGAAGAGCAAAGGTAAGTCAGCTGTGGACTCTTCGTCGGTGTCAGTTTCCACTTTATAGTTTCCATATCTTCATTGTCCAATGCAACCATGATGTTCTCGACAGTTGCTCTTACTGTGGTTCCAGTGCTATCCAGCAGAAGGTGCCCTTTTGCAGCACAGGGGAGGATCCCTGCCAGTCTTTATTTTGACCAAACATGGAGAACCCCAACATTTACGATTATATATCGGTCCAACTGAGAAATGGGGCTCACCTGATCTGAACCAGCGAGTAGCTGCACCATTCAGGTCAGGAAGACCCCCAGCCTGAGCTGAGCCCGCTGAGCTCCGACTAGGCAGCAGGAGAGTCACCCTGGTCAGCCTCACTGGCAGGATGCACACAAAAGTCGCTGGGTGATGATCAGATGGCCGCCTGGCTGATTTTAGGTCCCCTCCCGAACCTAGTGTGACTGAGGATAATTGTCGCGACCCTGCTACTGCCCTTGGTCTAAGGACAGGAGCAGGTTCAGCTTTAATGTCCCCAAATGAATGAATAACTGAACAACCTTCAAGGCACAAGCTAACACGTGAAGGATGGCTACATATAGGCGAGGTACCAGAGGGTGGCCATGTGACTGTCGGCGCCAGCCGTGGCTCATCTGGTAGCACACACGCCTTTGGGTCAGAAAGTCATGGGTTTAAGTCCCACTCCAGAGACCTTTAGCCCATAATCTAGACCGGCACTTCAATGCAGTACTGAGGGAGTGCTGCACTTTCGGAGGTGCCGTCTTTCAGATGAGACGTTAAACCGAGGTCCCATCTGCCCTCTCAGTTGGACAGAAAATGTCCCCTGGCACTGTTTGATGAAGTGCAGGGGAATTCTCAAGGTGTCGGGCCAATATTTAACGCTCAACCAACAGATGATCTGGTCATTTATTTCATTGCTGTGAGCAAACTGGCTGCCGCACTTCCTATACTACAACCGTGACTACACTTCCAAAGTACTTCATTGGCTGTAAAGTGCTTTGGGATGTCCTGAGGACGTGAAAGGTGCTAAATAAGTGCAAGCCTTTCTTTCTTCCTGTATCCCAGCGAGGAGAGGAAGTGAGGAAAATAAGAGGTGGGGTGTGGCACGGCAGAGGACAAATACAAAATGGTGGTACAAACTGAGAAAGCCCAGTTGAGATGTCAGTAGAGGCTTGGGTTTGAGTCCTGGGCCTTGTCCATAGATGCTCTTAGTCCATTGCTGCATTGCTGGAACACTTGCATTGCTCCATGCTGAGGAAAATTGATGGAACTGAACTGAGCTCTGAGTTTCTGTGCTGATGCCAGAGAACTCTTCTCTTGTTTTATGTATGCCTCTGGAGATGCTGAGGTGCAGAGGTCATGTTAGTGCTGTGGTGCTCCTGCGAGCCTTCTATTATTAGGCTCAATTCCTGTATGTACTGGAAATGTATATAATGGCTAGCAGAGTGTGAGAGAAATTGATCTCCAATACTCTCTTACATCAAAAGGGGCATTGTGGAATATCGCTTAGGTGAACAGTGCTTTGGTACGCAGTGAGCAAGAGTCTGAGAGGAGATACAGGTTCAGTCATTTCCTCTGCGCAAATAGTCTCATTAACTATTCATTCCCTGATAATGAGGGGTGGGGAGTCCAGAGCACGGGTGCATAACCTTAAAATTAGAGCTAGGTCATTCAGGGATGATGTCAGGAAGTACTTCCTCACACAAAGGGCAACGGAAATCTGGAATTCTCGCCCCCAAAATGCTGTCGAGGCTGAAGGTCAATTGAAAATGTTGAAACTGAGGTTGATAGATCTTTGTTCATTTAAGGGTATTAAGGGTTACGGAACCAAGTTGGGTGGATGGCTGAAGAAATAGGAGCATTCACCCCTTTGAGCCTGCTCCACCATTCAATAGTATCATGGCTGTACGTCTATCTCAATTCTACCTTCCCGGAAAATCCCCATGTCCCTTGATTCCCTTAATTTTCAGAAATCTATCAATCTCGGCCTTGAATATAGTCAACGACTAAGCCTCCACAGCCCTCTGGGGTAGAGAATTCCAAAGATTCACCACCCTCTGAGTGAAGAAATTTCTCCTCAGCTCAGCTGTAAATGGAGTTAAGCTATAGATCAGCCTTGCTCTAATTGAACAGGCTTTGAGGCCCCTAAATGGCCACCTCCTGTTTCTAACTGTACCGTAAGGTCAGTTTCCAGAGCTGAGATTGATTAACTTTGCAGATACCACTGTTTGTTCTCAATCCTTATGGTATTCAAAAGGAAAGTGTATTGTTTAATTTATATGTTTTTGATTTCATTTCTCCAATTGCTGCCTAACCCTGCTCCTAAATGTGCTGATTCAAGCTGATTATGGCTATTTCCAAGCAATGTTTGAGCCTTATCAATTTTGCCAATTTCCAGCAGGTCTTTCTTTACTCTACATTAGATCATTAAATCTTACAGCACAGAAGGAGGCGCTTCAGCAAAGGAACCCTTTGAAAGAGCTATCCAATTAGCTCCACTCTCCTGCTCTTTCCCCTGGACTGGATATTTCAGTGGGCTATACATCTGTAGGGGCTTCACAGCTGAAAGCTGTCCCATTCTCACCCAGGATCCACAAATGGCGCATCCTAACCAAGGTGGCTGGATAGTAATCGAAAGACTTACATTTAAACAATGCCTTACATGACCTCAGCATGAACCAGAGTGCTTTGCAGCCAATGAAGTACTTTTGAAGTGCAGTCACATTTGTAATGTAGGAAACGCGGCAGCCAATTTTCGCACAGCAAGCTCCCATAAACAGCAATGTGACATTGACCCAGATAATCTGTTTTCAGGGATGTTGGTTGAGGGATAACTGTTGTCCATGACACAGGCGAGAACTCCTTGCTCTTCTTCCAATAGTGGCCATGGGATCTTTTACATCCACCTGAGAGAGCAGACAGGCACTGGGTTTAACATCTCATCCGAAAGACGGCACCTCCGACAGTGCAGCACTCCCTCAGCACTGCACTGCAGTGTCAGCCTAGGCTTTTGTGCTCAAGTCCCTGAAGTGGGATACAACCTTCTTACCCACTAACACACAATTGGGAGAACATAGCATTATGGTGCAGGAACCTTGGCTGTTCTCCGTCTTAGCCCAGGGAGATGGGTGCCAATTGTAAGTATTCTACCACTCTAAGCTTAGTTGATTCATCACAGGCAAGGAATTGAGCCAGGGCCCTTCATGCCCACGATTCAGTTACACACTGCCTTTACCAGGTTCTTTTCATTTCAAACTTATGAGAGGTTTTGAGAAAAAGCAAAAGATTTGCATTTATATAGCACCTTTCATGACCACTGGACGTTCCAAACGCTTTAAAGGCAATGAAGTACTTTTGGAGTGGAGTCACTGTTGTAATGTGGGAAACGTGGCAGCCAATTTGTGCACAGAAAGCTCCCACAAACAGCAATGTGACAATGGCAAAATAGTCTGTTTTTGTTATGTTGATTGAGGGATACATATTGGCCAGGGCACTGGGGATAACCTCCCTGCCATTCCTCGAAATAGTGTCATGGGATCTTTTACTTCCACCTGAGAGAGCAGACGGGGCCTCGGTTTAACGTCTCATCCAAAAGATGGCACCTCCGACAATGCAGCACTCCCTCAGCACTGCACTGGAGTGTCACCCTAGATTATATGCTCAAGTCCCTGGAGTGGCACTTGGAACCCAAAACCTTCTGACTCAGAAGCGAGTGTGCAACCAACTGAGCCATGGCTGACACATAGAGTAACTCAGGAGAAACTGTCTCCGCTGACAGGATGGTCAGTAAACAGATTTAAGTTAATTTGAAAATGAACCAAAGGGGAGATGAGAAACTTTTTATACGCAGCGAGTTGTTGTGATCTTGAAAGCATTGCCTGAAAGGGCGGTGGAAGCCGATTCAACAGTAACTTTCAAAAGGGAATTGGATAAATACTTGAAACAGAAAATCTTTCAGGGCTCTGGGGAAAGAGCAGAGGAGTGGGTCTAATTGGATCGCTCTTTCAAATGGCCTCCTTCAGTGCTGCAAGATTTTATGATCTCATTTACAGTAAAGGAAAAGTTGCTGGAAAATGGCAAAAGTAATAATGCTCAACCATTGCTATCAAAGTGGGATTGCTTGCTATTTTGGGAGCTCTGAGCTTTGAAGAGACCTTTCCCCAGCCTCATCATCGGTGGGCAATGAGGCAATTGCAATGCAAATGACATGTTCAAGGAAGTGATGGATGGCGTCGCACCATGTGATTAGGAGCTTTTCTAAGTTTAAAAACTACAGCCTTTTCAAAAAAATAAACAAAAGTAGAAATTGCTGGAAATACTCAGCAGGTCAGGAAGCATCTGTGGAGTGAGCAACACAAGTTGACGTTTCAGGTCGATGACCCGTCATCAGAACTAAAAGATGTAAAAGATGTTATTCTCAAGAGGTAGGAGACATCAGCAAGTCTGATGACGAACCATCGCTACTCATTGGTGGTCGCGACTGTTTTTACAACTGAGCTGGCCGCTTCAGAGGGTGGTAAGAGTCAATCACGTGGTGACGTGTTGGCCAGGCCACACAGGGTCGGCAGCTTCTCCTCCTGGACAGTGCTTACTCATCCAGTTTTTTTCAACAGTCCACCAGCTTTTGTGGCTACCTTTTGTCCGGTGCCAGTCCACACAATTCTGGCCTCTTACGCATCCCCGATTTCCATCATTCCGCCACTGGCAGACATGCCTTCAACTGCCGAGGCCGTAAGCTCTGGAATTCCCTCCCTAAACCTCTCTACCTCTTTCTCCTTCTTTAAGACGTTCCTTAAAGCCTACCTCTTTGGCCAAGCTTTTGATCATCTGTCCCAGATCTGATCATCCACTTATGCAGCTCAGTGTCAAAGGTTGTCTGTTAATGCACCTATGAAGCCCCTTGGGCCACTTTACTACGTTGAAGGCGCTATATAAATGCAATCTGTTGTTGGATGTCTCAAATTCTAATTTCCACAATGTTCAATGGTTGCTAGTCCAGTAGCATAACCACTACACTACCGGAGCTTATAATGGGGTATGTTAGCATAGTGGTTATGTTACTGAATTAGTTATCCAGAGGCCTGGACTAATGATCCAAATCTCACCACGGCAGCTTTGGAATTTAAATTCAGTTCATTAAAAAAAATCTGGAATTAATATCAGTAATGGTGACCATGAAACTACCGGATTGTCGTAAAAACCCATCTAGGTCACTAATGTCCTTTAGGGAAAGAAATCTTCCGCCCTTACCTGGTCTGGCCTGTATTTGACTCCAGACCCACAGCAATGAGGTTGACTCTTAACTGCTCTCCGCGGTTCAAGAAGGCGGCTCACCACCACCTTCTCAAGGGCAATTAGGGATGGGCAATAAATGCCGGCCTTGCCAGCAACACCCACATCCCATCAACGAAAAACAAAGCAAAACTGCATCTGATAGCAACCGTTCACCGCCCCCACCCCACCCCCGCCCGCCAACCCCCAAAGTAAATTCACCCAATTTAAAAGTGCAATTTTTCTTAAACAATTTTGTCCCTGGTGGCTGGGCCCCAGTATTCTTTTGCTGAGCACAACACAGAAGCAATTCCATCTTTCTTTTGGAGGCCTTCTGAACCATTTGGTTGAGCAGCTCTGCTTTTACCTGTTGGCTGATGAGACTAGGTGGAAATATAAATTGGGTAGGATCGGGGGTTAGTGGTTGTGCGGGAGAGGAGAGTGGTGGGAAGAGGAGAGCAGCACCAGGAGACGAGGAGAGGCAGTCTCCCCTGAAACCACTATCGGACATGTAAACGTGCTTTGCAGCCCTTCCCAGATCTCTTTGAGGTAACAGTATCAAAGTTAAACAATTAAAATGCAAACTGAGTGTGTAGTTCAAAGGGAATGTTTCATGAGCACTATTTACATAAAAAGAGAGCCAAAAAATATTCTGTTATTTTTGATGAAAAGGATAAATATTATTTGACTATATAATTAGGGATTTTTTTTCAGCCTCGTATTTTGTTTGAAGTGATTCGACTGAATGTTTAATCGATTCCTTCTGTTGCTATGTTAAGCCAGTTAGATATCATGGTTACACACACAGATGGTATGGAAATGCACTGCTTTATGACATTAAACATTAAACTTGCTATTTATGAGAGAGAAAACCCCTCAGAACATTCTGGAGATTACAGGTACCACGCTTTCCAACCAGAAAAGGATAAACGAAGACTTGTGTTTATAATGCAGCTTATCACATCACTCAGAAACATTCCAGACATGCAGCAAATTATTTTCTTTCAAAAAGGCACTGACCATTATTTGTTCAAATTCTACGGCCACTCTGGACACAGAAAGATCGCACAAACAGTTGAATGATTCCACTTGTTAAGATGTTAGCCATGGCTCAGGGGTGGTACTCTGAGTCGGAAGGTTGTGCGTTCATAGTCCCACTCCAGAGACCCGAGCACAAAATCTCGGCTGGCACTCGCAGTGCTACATCGGCAGAGGTGCCATATTTCAGATGAGAGGCTGAACCGAGGTCTGCCCTGTCCTCTCAAGTGGATATTAAAAGATCCCATGACACGGCACCATTTGGAAGAACAGGGGAGTTCTCACCGGTGTCCTGGCCAATATTTATTCCTCATCCAACAGCATTAAAATAGATTATCTGCTCATTATCTCATTGCTGTTTGTGGGATTTTGCTGTGTGCAAAGTGACTGCCATGTTTCTACATTACAAGAGTGAATCATAGAAATCTACGGCACAGTAGGAGGCCATTTGACTCATCGTGTCTGTGTCAGCCGAAAAAGAGCGATTCAGCCTAATCCCACTTTCCAGCTCTTGGTCCGTAGCCTTGTAGGTTACGGCACTTCACGTGCGTAGCCAAGTACTTTTTAAATGTGATGAGGGTTTCTGCCTCTACCACCCTTTCAGGCAGTGAGTTCCAAAAACCCCACCACTCTCTGGGTGAAAAAAGTTCTCCTTAACTCCCCTCTAAACCTTCGACCAATTATTTTAAATCTATGCTCCCTGGTGGCTGACCTCTCTACTACGGTAAACAGGTCCTTCCTATCCACTCTGTCTAGACCCATCATAATTTTATACGCCTCAAATAGGTCTCCCCTCAGCCTCCTCTGTTCCTAAGAAAACAATTCCCAGCCTATTCAGTCTTTCCTCATAGCTAAAATTCTCCAGTACTGGCAACATGCTCTAAAATCTTCTCTGTACCCTCTCTAGTGCAATTACATCTTTCCTGTAATGTGGTGACCAGAACTGCATGCAGTACTCTAGTTGAGGCCTAACGACTGTTTTATACATTTCAAGCATAACCTCCCTGCTCTTGTAGTGACTATATTTTAAAAGTACCTCATTGGCTGTAAAGCGCTTTGAGATGTCCTGAGGTCATGAAAGGCACGATATAAATGCAAGTCTTTAGTTTATTTATGATTAGTTCATTGGTTTTGACAGTGTAGGGTGAAAGATAAATATCGGCCAGGACATCAGGCGAACTCTGCTCCTCTATGAAATAGCGCCATGGGATCTTTTATATCCATCTGAACAGACATACTTTAGTTCAACTTTTCATTCAATAGACAGCAACAAGACTTCAAGATAAACACAATGGGGTTTAATTAAATCTTGTGCAGCACCGATTAACACGTTCAGATAAAAATCCTTTGTGTGCTATTGAACGTACCTGCTCGAATTCGAAGCAGAGGAAAAATACAGGGCTGTCGGGAGAGAAGGATGGCAGTGGGAATTGCGTTGGATTGTTCCAGCACAGACGTGATGGGAAAATGGTCTCCTATCCGACAAACTCCTAAGGGACGAGAAATTGTATTTTTTCGCCCAAATTATCGTTATGGCAACACTATCACTATAAGGCCGTAAATTCGAGCTTCAATTTGTGCGGCGGTAAAAATCATCGTTGATACGTCCTTACTACACAGTATAAATGCACACGAGGCCCATGCTTGAGAGAAGGTCAGTCTGTGACCTGTCCTTTATTCCTTAGCACGCAAGTGATGAAGGTGGGTGGAGCTTCCCCTTTTATACCTGAAGGTCCAGGTTAGGAGTGTCTCCCCCTAGTGGTCAGTGTTCTCACGGTGTACAACTTAGGTCAGTTTATACATGGGTTACAATGCTGGTTGAATACATGACATCACCTCCCCCCGCAAAGTCTTATTGGGATCACAGGTTGAGTCTCTCTGGTGGTTTACGCTCCCTTGCAGAGCGCCTGAGTTGGGGCTCCGGTTGTTGGGCGCTGGCCCGAGTGTCTGCTGCTTGCAGTGCCTCAGGCCTGTCCGGACTGCCCACAGTGACTGGGCTCTCCTCCCTTTGGTTCCGGTGTTCGGTCACCTGTGGTGGAGTGAACTCTATATCGTGTTCTTCCTCTGCTTCTTCTATGGGGTTGCTGAACCTCCTTTTTGTTTGATCCACATGTTTGCGGCAGATTTGTCCATTGGTAAGTTTAACTACCAGAATCCTATTTCCCTCTTTGGCAACCACAGTGCTTGCGAACCATTTGGGCCCTGCAGCGTAGTTGAGGACAAAAACAGGATCATTTACATCAATACATCGCGCCCTCGCATTCCTGTCATGGTAGTGATATTATGACTGGCGCCTGCTTTCGACAATTTCTTTCATGGTGCGGTGTATAAGGGATAATCGGGTTTTGAGCATCCTTTTCATTAGTAGCTCTGCGGGTGGAACCCCTGTGAGCAAGTGTGGTCGGGATCTATAGGCCAACAGGAGGCGTGATAAGCGGGTTTGTAGGGAACCCCCTTGGAATCTGAGCATCCCCTGTTTGATTATCTGCACTGCTCGTTCTGCCTGGCCGTTTGAGGCCGGCTTGAACGGTGCCGTTCTAACATGGTTAATTCCATTGCCTGCCATGAAGTCCTGGAATTCAGTGCTTGTGAAGCACGGGCCATTGTCGCTGACCAAGATGTCCGGTAGACCGTGGGCGGCAAACATTGCCCGTAGACTTTCTACTGTGGCAGAGGATGTGCTTGAATTTAAAATGTCACACTCGATCCATTTGGAGTAGGCGTCTACTACAACCAAAAACATTTTCCCCATGAAACAACCTGCGTAGTCCACATGGATGCGTGACCAAGGCTTGGCGGGCCATGGCCAGGGGCTAAGGGGGGCTTCCCTGGGCGCATGGCACAGCTGGGCACACGTATTGCACCTGCGAACACAAAGTTCCAGATCTGCGTCTATCCCTGGCCACCAAACGTGTGATCTGGCAATTGCCTTCATCGTGACAATGCCCGGGTGCCCATTGTGGAGTTCTCTGATGAACACCTCTCTGCCCATCTGGGGCATGACTACGCGGTTTCCCCACAGTAGGCAATCGGCCTGAATCGAGAGTTCATCCTTGCGCCTGTGAAATGGTTTAAATTTCTCAGGGCATGCCCTGTACGTGGCTGCCCAGTCCCCATTCAGGACACATTTCTTGACTAGAGACAATAGCGGGTCTCTATTTGTCCAGACTTTAATCTGACGGGCTGTCACGGGTGAGCCTTCGCTTCCGAAAGCTTCAACAGCCATGACCATCTCAGCACCATACTCGGTAGCCCCCTCAGTGGTGGCTAGTGGGAGCCTGCTGAGTGCATCGCCGCAGTTTTCAGTGCCTGGTCTGTGCCAAATTGTGTAGTCATAGGCAGCTAACGTGAGTGCCCACCTCTGTATGCGGGCCGATGCGTTTGCATTTATGGCCTTGTTGTCGGCCAAAAGGGACGTTAGGGGTTTGTGATCTGTCTCCAGCTCAAATTTCTTGCCAAACAGGTACTGGTGCATTTTCTTTACCGCATATACACATGCGAGCGCCTCCTTTTCTACCATCCCGTAGCCCCTTTCTGCCTGGGACAGGCTCCTGGAGGCATAAGCTAAAGGCTGTAACTGACCCTTGGCATTGACATGCTGCAACACACACTCGACACCATAGGACGACGCATCGCATGTTAACACAAGTTTCTTACATGGGTCATATAGCGTTAACAGATTGTTGGAACATAACAAATTGCATGCTCTATTAAAAGCCCTTTCCTGGCTGTCCCCCCAGACCCATTCGCGACCTTTGCGTAGGAGCACGTGTAGCGGCTCTAGCAGCGTGCTCAATTTGGGAAGAAAGTTACCAAAATAGTTCAGGAGCCCCAGGAACGAACACAGCTCCGTCGTGTTACGGGGTCTGGGTGCTCTCTGGATCGCTTCCGTCTTGGATGCAGTAGGGCTGATCCCGTCTGCTGCTACCCTCATCCCCAGGAATTCTACCTCTGGAGCTAGGAAGACGCACTTCGCCTTTTTCAGTCGCAGACCTACCCGGTCCAGTCTGCGTAGCACCAGGTTGTGGAGGTGTTCTTCAGTATCGTAACCCGTGATGAGGATGTCGTCCTGAAAAACCACCGTCCCTGGAATCGACTTGAGGAGATAGCGACGGCCGAGCGAATCCCGAACGGACATCTGTTATACTCAAACAACCCCTTGTGTGTCGTGATGGTGGTCAGCTTCTTCGACTCACTCGCCAGCTCCTGGGTCATGTAAGCTGAGGTCAGGTCCAATTTTGAAAAAAGTTTGCCACCGGATAGCATCGCAAAGAGGTCCTCCGCTCTCGGTAGCGGGTACTGGTCTTGGAGTGACACCCGATTGATGGTGGCCTTGTAATCGCCACATATCCTGACCGACCCATCCGCCTTGAGCACCGGCATAATCGGGCTCGCCCAGTCACTGAATTCGACTAGCGAGATGATGCCTTCCCTCAGCAGGGGGTCCAATTCGCCTTCTATCTTTTCCCGCATCACGTACGGCACTGCTCTGGCCTTGTGGTGTACTGGTCTGGCGTCCAGGTTTATGTGAATCACTACCTTGGCCCCCATGAAAGTGCCAATGCCGGGTTGAAATAATGAGTCAAATTTGTCTAGGATCTGTGAGCATGATACTCGCTCCACAGAGGAAATTGCATTGACATCACCCCATTTCCAGTTCATGACAGCAAGCCAACTCCTCCCCAGTAGTGCGGGACCGTCCCCTGGGACAATCCAGAGTGGCAACCTGTTCTCCGAATCTTTGTGGGTTACGACTACCGTGGCGCTGCCTAGCACCGGAATGATCTGCTTTGTGTAAGTCCGTAGCTGTGCGTCAATCGGTGATAATTTTGGCCTCCTGGCCTTGGATGCCCACAACTTTTCGAACTGTTTGATACCCATCAGGGACTGGCTGGCACCCGTGTCTAACTCCATTGATACTGGGATGCCATTGAGGAGCACTTTCATCATTATCGGTGGCGTCCTGGTGTATGAACTGTATACGTGCTTCACATGAACTCGCTGAACTGCAGCTTCCAGCGATTTCCCTCAGTGTCCATTTCTGCAATTTCTGCAGGTATTTTGCTCATCTCTGCAAACTCCGGCTGAATGTATGCCTCCACGCCTCCAGCATGAGTTGCGGTTTGAAACAAAAGGTCCCTTGCCAGTCGATCGTCCCTGACTGCCCCTGTTATTGTCCTTGAGTGCACCATTAACAGGTGTTGATGGCCCCATTACTGGCCGCATTGTCCCTTGCAATGGCGTGAATCGCTGTTCAGCTTGCCATTGTCTCTGTCAAACTCCCCCTCTGGGTTAGACTACATGTTGGGGCATGCCCGACTGCCCTTGTCTGCCTGGAGAACTGTGTGCTGCTTTAACAATGTTGAATCTCTGTCCCAACCATTCCTTAACACAGTACCTCTCGTCTGTTCTGCTAGTGGCCATGCTCGCGTGGTTTAAATCCCAGTTTCTTGTCGCCATTGATACGTCCTTACTACACAGTATAAATGCACACGAGGCCCATGCTTGAGAGAAGGCCAGTCTGTGACCTGTCCTTTATTCCTTAGCACTCAAGTGATGAAGGTGGGTGGAGCTTCCCCTTTTATACCTGAAGGTCCAGGTTAGGAGTGTCTCCCACCTCGTGGTCAGTGTTCCCACGGTGCACAACTTAGGTCAGTTTATACATGGGTTACAATGCTGGTTGAATACATGACAGTCGTTGCAGGAGGATTCGAGGCGCAAACCAGGAATTTTCTGCAACCTTTCTCCGAGGCCGATACTGCTACGAGTTGGGCCTGGGGGGGGCGGAAAGACACCTGAAAATAAATTGGAAAATGCAAAAAGTAAAAAAAATCAAAAAACATTTAGAAGACAATTGACTAACGAATCGCTGCAAAAGAATAAAAAAATTAAAACTTTAACTTACCTTTTTTGCAGGTCTTCATACTTACCGCTGGTCCAAGGGCAGCAACGCAGCTTGGTGTTTTTTTGGTCCGAAGTACAGGTGCCCTCACTGAGAGGCAAATTTTTGGCGAAACCAATGTTTCGAGTCCTGCACGGCGGCGCTCCTCTCTCGAGCGGTGTTTGAAAAGCGGCGCCACAAAACTTCTCCAAATTTCGCGCCACACCGTTTTTCGCCAAAAATGGTGAAATATTGCCGAAAAATTTGTCGCAAGGTCAGCAAATTTTTCGTCTCTAGGGTTCTAACGGAACACAAAGAAATTTTACCGAATCATCTACTCTCAGAAATTGGACTCCAATGCTTACTACATAGAAAATGTTTTTTGCTGTAGACTGCCGAAATAATTACTGTCGTTACAAATGACTTTAATTATTGCTTTAATTGTCAAGCCTATTTGATATATGGCATTCCAAACAGCACCATTTAGAGTGACTTTTAATTCAATAGTTTCTTTTAAACGCTGGAGGAAGAACTTCCATGGGGATTCACTCAATCTCCCAGTTGTGACTTTGGCAGTAAGTTTGGCAGAAAAGCAGAGTAAACAGTGGCAGATGGGGAGAATTCTACAACCCCCCGCCGCCCCCTCGCCCTCCCCCTCAGATATTGTACACCTCGTCGTTGCTGCAGAAGCCACTTCCAATCCTTTGCTCCTGAACCTGCTCTATTTATTCTCGTGGAGTAGACTTGCCAATGGTAGATAAATGTGCACCTGTAGGTTTACCTGAGCACCTGCTCCAATGTCACTTGCGGAACTTCAGGGCTCCTGTAAAACCAGTGTGAGACAGGACTCACCATTGATCGCTCCCAATGTGGGGGCGAAATTGGCCCTTTTTTGTGCCCCGTTGGGGCGCAAGGCTGTTTTTGCCCAGGGCAGGGGGGGACGCTACCACCTCCCGGGAAATTGCCCCGGAGGCTTGGGAGGCGCTGTCCCAGACCGCCGTCATCACCGTGTGCGGCGTCCCCTCACCGCCCCATGGGGTGAAATTGCCCCCCCCCCAGGCATGGGCGGATGTCAACGCCGGCTTTGCGGGTCGCGAAGCTGGCGGACATCCACCCCCGGGGTGCTGTTTAAAAGGGAGGACTGCAGCGCCCCTGGCCGCCATCTTTGTTGGTCGGCCGACTCCTGGGTCAGTCCGACCATGGCAGCCCAGTGGGGGCCACCAAAGGGCCATGCAGAGTGTTCAGCCGTCCTCCCCTTTAATGGAAGGGGAGGGGAGTTGCAGCATGTCAGCACTACGCGGAGTATCCACGTATCGCTGGGTCAGTGCCGCGCTATCCCCTCGGGGGCGCCCCTCAAAGGAAGCGGAGCGCCAGAGACAGCACTCTGCTTCTTTTGAGGGGCGGAAGACCCAATTCCGCATCGGGGGGCGGGACGTCCGGGCTGGGTGATAAAAGTCAAAGTCCCGGAAGGTTACCATGCCCAATCGAGGCGCAGGGCAATTTCGCCCCGCTTGCTTTTATATAGCGCCTTTCACAACCTCAGGATGTCCCAAAGCACTATACAGCTAATAATGTATTTTTGCAGGGTAGTCACTGTTGTAATGTAGGAAATGCAGCAGCCAATTTGCGCACAGTAAGCTCCCACAAACAGCAATGTAATAATGACCAGGTATTCTGTTTTAAATCTTTGATAAATATTGGTCATGCCATCAAGGAGAACTCTCCTACTCTTCTTTGAAACAATGCCATGGGATCTTTAACGTCTAGCTGAGAAAACAGATGGGAGCTTGGTTTAACATTTCATCCAAAAGACAGCATCTCTGTCAGTGCAGCACTCCCTCCAGTACTGCACTGGACTTGTCAGCCTATATTTCGTGCTCAGGTCTCTGGAGTGGGACTTGAGCCCACAACCTTCTGACTCAGAGGCGAGAGTGTTACTCACTGAACTACGGCTGCCAGCTGAAGTGGGGAGTTGGTGGCGGCTCTGTGGACGCTGGCCAAACTAAAGAGCATTGCCACCCTACATGGACGAGCTGAGAGGTCATCCTACCTTTGGATCAGAGTCCCATCAGCAGCCCGATGGCATTGAAAGGTCAGCTGGAAGTTACTAACATTGTATGCAATGCAAATAATGAGGAAGAGTGAAACCAAATTCTGAAGGCTTTTGTTTTAGCAAACCTGGGACAATAGGTGGCAGCTGAAGTTCTATATCTGCCAGTTTACTTTAATTAGTATGGAAGCAAGGAGCAAGAAAGACCTCATCACATCACTCAGAAAATGAATGACTGACTCCCTACATTATGCGCACAGCAAGCTCTCACAGACATCAGTGAGCTGAATGACTTGTAATGAAGGCTTGTATTTATGTAATACTTCATCCCATCTGAAACATCTCAAAACATTCCACATACAGTGAATGACTTTGCAATAACTGATATGTCGGCAAATGTGACAGCCATTTTGTGCACAGCTGGATCCCGTAAGCAACACAAAGAAAAATGTCGAGCTAATCTATCCTTGCTACAGTTGATTGAGAGAGGAATGTCGGACAGGACTGTCCTGGAGCCTCCAATGGCTCTCGTGTTGCTTTGCTCAATCTGTTTTTTTGGTCTTCTTGATGCATGGAAACTGAGTTTAAAAGTCTTAAACCAAGCAAGCAAGCAATCAAGACCAATGTGTTTCTGCTTGCCTGATATGGATGGCACATTCGCTACCCTTTATATCTAAATTTAGGGAGCTTAGGCAGAGTTGGGCAATAGCCAAGTCTAATGGACCCCAATGCAGCAAAAAAGCCACACGTGTGTATATGTTTGTGTGTGTGTGGTTGGGGTGGGGGGGGGGGGCGGGCGGCAGGGAGAGTGGGGGCAGCGCGGTGGGGGGGGGGGGGGAGAGATGAGGAGTAATTGTTTTGCTCGCCGAATTCTTGTGATCTGGAATGCACTGCCTGAAATGGTGGCAGAAGCAGATTCAATAATAACTTTCAGAAGAGAATTGGCTATCTATTTAAAAAGGAAACATTTGCAGGGCTACGGGGAAAGAGCGGGGGAGTGGGACTAATTGAATAGCCCTTTCAAAGAGCTGGCACAGGCACGATGGACTGTATGGTCTCCTTCTGTGCTATATCATTCTATGAGATGAAATTTAAGCTGCTAATGCACTATTGGAGCTTACTAATACTTGTCCAGTCCTGGCGGCCCGGCGCATTGGCTTGCAGGATTATAAGAACATAAGAACATAAGAAATAGGTGCAGGAGTAGGCCATACGGCCCCTCGAGCCTGCTCCATCATTTAATACGATCTTAGCTGATCTGATCATGGACTCAGGTTCACTTTCCTGCCCGCTCCCCATTATCCCTTATCCCCTTATCAGTTAAGAAACTGTCTATCTCTGTCTTAAATTTATTCAATGTCCCGGCTTCCACAGCTCTCTGAGGCAGCAAAATCCACAGATTTACAGCCCTCTGAAAAAAGAAATTTCTCCTCATCTCAGTTTTAAATGGGCGGCCCCTTATTCTAAGATTGTGCCCTTTCGTTCTCGTGTCCCCTATCAGTGGAAACATCCTCTCTGCAACCCCGTCAAGCCCCCTCATAATCGTATATGTTTCAATAAGATCACCTCTCATTTTTCTGAATTCCAATGAGTAGAGGCCCAACCTACTCAATCTTTCCTCATAAGTCAACCCCCTCATCTCCGGAATCAACCTAGTGAACCTTCTCTGAAACTGCCTCCAAAGCAAGTATATCCTTTTTTAAATATGGAAACCAAAACTGCGCGCAGTATTCCAGGTGTGGCCTCACCAATACCCTGTATAACTGTAACAAGATTTCCCTACTTTTATACTCCATCCCCTTTGCAATTAAAGCCAAGATTCCATTGGCTTTCCTGATCACTTGCTGTACCTGCATACTAACCTTTTGTGTTTCATGCACAAGTAACCCCAGGTCCCACTGTACTGCAGCACTTTGCAATCTTTCTCTATTTAAATAATAACTTGCTCTTTGATTTTTTTTCTGCCGAAGTGCATGACCTCACACTTTCCAACATTATACTCCATCTGCCAAATTTTTGCCCACTCACTTAGCCTGTCTATGTCCTTTTGCAGATTTTTTGTGTCCTCCTCACACATTGCTTTTCCTCCCATCTTTGTATCGTCAGCAAAATTGGCTACATTACACTCAGTCCCTTCTTCCAAGTCATTTATATAGATTGTAAATAGTTGGGGTCCCAGCACTGATCCCTGCGGCATCCACTAGTCGCTGATTGCCAACCCGAGAATTAACCATTTATCCCGACTCTCTGTTTTCTGTTTGTTAGCCAATCCTCTATCCATGCTAATATATTACCCCCAAACCTGTGAACTTTTATCTTGTGCAGTAACCTTTTGTGCGACACCTTGTCAAATGCCTTCTGGAAGTCCAAATACACCACATCCACTGGCTCCCCTTTATCCATCCTCTTCGTTACATTCTCAAAGAATTCCAGTAAATTTGTCAAACATGACTTCCCCTTCATAAATCCATGCTGGAGCTAATTGGGAAACTTCCCATCCTCCATTGACAGGTCCTCCCGTTTCCCATTTAAAAGCCCAGGCTGGTTGGTCATTTATTGGATAGGGCACCGCCCTTTATAAGAATGTCTTAAGAGAGGGTGCAAAGGAGGTTTATTAAAATGGTACCAGGGATGAAATACTTCAGTTATGTGGAGAGACGAGAGAAACTGGGGTTGTTCTAATTGGAGCAGAGAAGATTAAAGGCAGATTTGATAGGTGTTTAAAATCATGAAGGGTTTTGATAGAGTAAATAAGGAGAAACTATTTCCAGTGGCTGGAGGGTTCGGCAACTAGAGGACACCGATTTAAGATAATTCAAAAAAGAACCAGAGGGGAATGAGGAGAAATAATTTTGTACAGTGAGTTGTTATGATCTAGAATGCATTGCCTCAAAGGGTGGTTGAAACAGATTCCATAATAACTTTCAAAAGGGAATTGGATAAATACTTGAAGGGGGATAAAATGCGGCGCTGTGGGGCAAGAGAGGGCAGTGGGACTAATTAGATGGCTCTCTCAATGAGCCAGCCTCCTTCTGTGAAGCATGATTTTATGATGAACAAATTAATCGTTTAGGTGGCCAACTAAGCATAAATACAAACAGCAAGGGGGAGGGGAACAAAAGCCCAGTTGTATTATTAATTCTGTCCCACTGCCATTTGTCATTCCATGCATGAAATCGCTAAAGAAAGGGAAAATGCAAATGTGAAGTTTAATGCTTAGCTTCGTTATATTTTCTCCCCAGGAGTTCCTGATTTAAAAAAATCGGAAGTGGTTAAGAAAAAAAAAGAAGGCCTCGTGTCTCCATGTTCATTCCCTGGGCCCGATCCGTGCGTGGCTGTAATGTGCGTGGATCGCTTGCACCGCTGGCTTGTAGATTGAATTTACGTGCGGTTCAGTATAATTGGTGAAAAATGTCAAAATACCTTGCACGTGCTATGAAGGCATCTGCACAATGTCCTTAATTGTATGCAGGCATGCCGAAGCCAAGCCAGCCCCAGGTAGCGGAGCAGTGTGCTGTGGTTAATGAGCCTACAGCAACGGCCCTCTCCCTCCCAGTACCTCTATGGTCGCTCATGGATTGCTCTGCTGTGTTTACTACTGGGCAGTTGAAAAATGATGAGCTACGGGGACTTTTTGGAAATGTCTGGAAGTGCAACGGCCATTATCGTAATTTTAGAAAATGTAGCTTGACCAATTATCACTCATCATTTGAAGAACAAAGTGTGAGGCTCGTGGAAGGACGTCATTGGCAAGGGCAGCACCCGGTTACGATTCAATGCCTTTCAAAAGCAGAAGGTCCGAGGTACCTGACCTCAGCTCGAGGTGCTACAGCGATCAAAGCTACACCTGATTAGGGAGAGGGAAAAAAATAATCAGCCAGGGTTTCCCAGGCAGGAAAGTGTATGTGGGCAGATACTGATTGGGAGCGACCATCAGGCTCGGCTGTGATGCCTCTTTCTCCCTCCTGATGTTGGGAGCGTGTGATCCGTGCCAGTCAGAGGCACCCAACAGATCCAGTGACAGGATACCTGCGCAATGGTGATAGCCGATTGCCTGATCAGCTGATACAGTGCTGACTCCGCCCTGCCTCAGCCCATTGGCTTAAACCCGCATCCTCAAATTAGATGACTCCAATGCTCTCATAAGAACATAAGAAATAGGAGCCAGAATAGGCCATTTGCCCCCTCGAGCCTGCTCCACCGTTTAACATCATGGCTGATCTGATCATGGACTCAGCTCCACTTCGCTGCCCACTCCACATAAACCTTTACTCCCTTATCACTCAAAAAAATCTGTCTCTCTCAGCCTTAAGTATATTCAATGACCCAGCCTCCACCGCTCTCTGGGGTAGAGAATTCCACAGATTTACAACCCTGTGAGAGAAGAAATTCCTCCTCATCTCAGTTTTAAATATGCGTTAAACTATGCCCCCTAGTTTTAGATTCCACTATCAGTGGAAACATCTTTTCTGCATCTACCTTGTCGAGCCCCCTCATAATCTTATATGTTTCAATAAGATCACCTCTCTTTCTTCTGAACTCCAATGAGTACAGGCCCAACCTGCTCAACCTTTCTTCATTTCAGGAATCAACTGCTGAACCTTTCTTCATAAGTCAACCCTTTCATCGCAGGAATCAACTAAGTGAACCTTCTCTGAACTGCCACCAATGCAAGTATATCCTTCCTTAAATACGGAGACCAAAACTGTATGCAGTACACGAGATGTGGCCTCACCAACACCCTATACAATTATAGCAGGACTTCTCTGCTTTTAAACTCTATCATAAATATTAATGATTTAGACGAAGGAATTGAATGTAATATCTCCAAGTTTGCAGGTGACACTAAGCTGGGTGACAGTGTGAGCTGTGAGGAGGATGCTAAGAGGCTGCAGGGTGACTTGGACAGATTAGGTGAGTGGGAAAATGCGTGGCAGATGCAGGATAATGTGGATAAATGTGAGGTTATCCACTTTGGTGGCAAAAACAGGAAGGCAGATTATTATCTGAATGGTGACAGATTAGTAAAAGGGGAGGTGCAACGAGACCTGGGTGACATGGTACATCAGTCATTGAAAGTAGGCATGTAGGTACAGCAGGCAGTTAAGAAAGCAAATGGCATGTTGGCCTTCATAGCAAGAGGATTTGAGTATAGGAGCAGGGAGGTCTTGCCGCAGTTGTACAAGGCCTTGGTGAGACCACACCTTGAGTATTGTGTGCAGTTTTGGTCTCCTAATCTGAGGAAGGACATTCTTGCTATTGAGGGAGTGCAGCGAAGGTTCACCAGACTGATTCCCGGGATGGCAGGACTGACATATGAAGAAAGACTGGATTGACTAGGCTTATATTCACTGGAATTTAGAAGAATGAGAGGTGATCGCATAGAAGCACGTAAAATTCTGACGGGATTGGACAGGTTAGATGCAGAAAGAATGTTCCCGATGTTGGGGAAGTCCAGAACCAGGGGTCACAGTCTAAGGATAAGGGGTAAGCCATTTAGGACCTAGATGAGAAGAAACTTTTTCACCCAGAGAATTGTGAACCTGTGGAATTCTCTACTACAGAAAGTTGTTGAGTCCAGTTCGTTGGATATATTCAAAAGGGAGTTAGATGTGACCCTTTCGGCTAAAGAGATCAGGGGGTAAGGAGAGACGGCAGGAGTAGGGTAATGAAGTTGCATGATCAGCCATGATCATATTGAATGGTAGTGCAGGCTCGAAGAGCCGAATGGCCTATTCCTGCACCTATTTTCTATGTTTCTATTCCCTTTGCAATAAAGGCCAACATTCCATTGGCCTTCCTGATCACTTGCTGTACCTGCATACTACCTTTTTGTGTTTCATGTACAAGGATCCCAGGTTCCTCTGTACTGCAGCATTTTGTAATTTTTCTCCATTTAAATACTAATTTGCTTTTTTATTTTTTTCTGCCAAAATGGATAACCTCACATTTTCCAACATTATACTCCATCTACCAATTTTTTGCCCCCACTCACTTAGCCTGTCTATATCAGTTTGCAGATTTTTTGTGTTCTCCTCACAACTTGCTTTCGCACTCATCTTTGTATCATCAGCAAACTTGGCTACATTACACTCGGTCCCTTCATCAAAATCATTAATATAGATTGTAAATAGTTGAGGCCCCAGCACCGATCCTTGTGGCACCCAGTAGTTACTGTTTGCCAACTGAAAAATGGCCTATTTTTCCCGACTCTCTGTTTTCTGTTTGTTAGCCAATCCTTTGTCCATGTTAATATATTACCCACAACCCCGTGAACTTTTATCTTGTGCAGTAACCTTTTATGTGGCACCTTATTGAATGTCTTCTGGAATTCCTGACACTTAGAACCCTTGCTTGACACTAATAAATAAAGCCCAGAGGTAAAACCCTTGGCCTATCGAGTGAAGTCATCACAGAATTCAGAGCGACGCCAGAAAGAAAATCGTTTTACATATTTTTCTTCAACTTTATATCTGCTGGTGGTCAGGAGGGAATAAAAACTAAAAGATGTCACTGACTTGGCATACTAAAGTAAACACTGTTTTGAATGTGTGTTCATATCCCTCCATGGCTTCACCCCTCCCTATCTCTGTAACCTCTGAGATGTCTGCGCTCTTCCAATTCTGGCCTCTTGCGCATCCCCGAATTCCTTCGCCCCTCCATTGGCAGTCGTGCCTTCAGCTGCCGAGGGCTTCAGTTCTGGAATTCCCTCCCTAAACCCCTCTGCCGCTCTCCCTCTCTCTCTCCTCCTTTAAGATGCTACTGAAGTGGGAGATTGCGTCCTTCAGGAATTAAGGGGTTAACAATGCAACCTGCAAACTAGCTGCAATGGCTGAGACAGCACGTACGAATAAAGCGCAGACAGGTTTTAGCTCAAGTAAATTCCCTGAAATAAGGTCCGATGTGGTTGGTAAACGGCATAGTCGAAGAAGCAGTAACGGCTTCAAATGAACAAAGCACAAACTTCAGGCGAACTTTGAATGTTACGCGAGCTAAGCATAAAAATAGGTGAACAATCAGCCACTGTGCACGCGGGCTTTGAACAAATCAAATGGTGCCAAAGGATCGTGAGGTTGAGCATGAACCTTTAAGTATATAAAAAGCTGTTGAAACTTATGTATCGTTGGACAGTGACCTGGTCAGACCTAGAGCAGGTCACCTCCCCACCCAGTGCAAAATAAAGACAGCTGGAACTTTCGAACGCAGACCCAGTGTCGAGTGTTTATTTCAAATACTCCACTTCACTCCTTAAAACCTACCTCTTTGATCAAGCTTTTGGTCACCTCTCCTAATATCTCCTTATGTGGCTGTGTTCAGTTTTGTTTGATAACGTTCCTGTGTAGTGCCTTGGGACGTTTCACTATGTTACAGGTGGCATAATAAATAAAACATGTTGCTGACTTCATCCAGTAGGATTATTGCATAGATGCTTGAAAATAGAATGGCAAGACCTAAGTTGTAATTCGTTGATTTACATTATTTCTGATCAGGTTGGCTCATTGGACAGCATGGTCACCACTGGGGCAGAAGGTTATAGGTTTGGGCCTCATTCCTGGACAGCTGATGGTGTAGTACAGTATTGAAAGAGATGCTGCATTGTCTGAGGTGCCAGTCTTTGGACAAAGCATTAAACGTGGGACCCATCTGCCTGTTCAAGTGGATGTAAAAGATCCCACAGCACAATTCAAAGCAGAGCAGCGTGTTCTCTTGATCAAAGTTTGTCCTCAACCCGACCAAGACAGGTAATCTGGTCATTGAGAGCATTGTACCAGCCATGGCTCAGTGGCCAGCATGCTCACCTCCGGGTCAGAAGATTGTGGGTTCAGAGTCCCATTCCAGAACTTGAGCACAAAATAACGGCTGACACTGCAGGGAGTGCCATCTTTTGGATGAGGTGTTGAACCGAGGCATCTCAGTGGACATAAAAGATCAGTCTGCTCTCTCAGGTGAACATTAAGGATCCCACGGCACTATTTCAAGAAGAGCAGGGGTGTTCTCCACAGTGTTCCAGCCAATATTTAATCCCTCAACCAACAGCACTAAAAACTGATGATCTGATCATTATCACATTGCTGCATGTGGGATCTTGCTGTGCACACATTGTTGTGTTAATAAGGAAAGCAGGAGGAACTAGAGATTTCAGCCTCGAACGAAGGAAAAGCAGAGCTGATTTTATAGAGAATTATTGAGAAAGAAAGAAAATAATTTGCATTTGTGCAGCACATTCCTCATTCTTCGGATGTTCCAATGTGCTTCACAGCCCCACAAGGAAACCATAGACCTCGCATGCCCAGGGCTTGCTGCCGTCCCCTGCAGGGATACTTCTCCTCAGTTTGTGCCAGGGGATTGTTCCAACTGTGTAGCTGGCAGCGGTCTCCGACCTTCAAATTCTAACCGACCAGGCTACCGCTTCCCTCTCACCAACCGGCCCTCTCTTCGCCGAGTCGGCAAACAGCATGTTAATAAGGCCCAACCGGTAAAATCGGCCGAGCCAGTCTTTTTCGCTGCATTCCCACCTGGGCGTGGTTAAAATCGAGTCCTCCGACAGAGCGGCACTCCCTCAGCACTGCATGAGATTGTGCACTCAAGTCTCTGGATGAACTCAAGGGGGGAGAAATTTGTGTCATTTGAGCCTCCCATTAGCATCCCTGGAGGGGGGCGGGGGGGGGTGGCGGGGGTGGGGGCACTAATGACTTTGCGACCAGACGCAGTGCCGCTAAACTGTTTACGTGCCGGGCTGTTAACGCGAGGTGGGACCCTTTCATTAATACAGTGTACGCAGCTTGGGCCCTTCCTTTTAATTCAGGGAAGAGCCCTTCCTACGCGGCTGCACTGCACAGTCCAGTGTGCAGTGCTGATGAACAATGCGCCCCGCTCCCGAGGCATCTGCACCACTACTGCCCCAGAAAGGAAGTGGAGGGCTTGATTTAGTGCTCCACTTCCTTTCGAGGGCGGTAACCCCAATTTCTCGCGAGAGGTGAAACTTCTGCACCTAGCGTAATGTCTCGCGCCTTGCGAGCGTTCTCGCCCCCAAACAGGGTGGTACCGAATTTTTAGCCCATGGTCTTCAACACAGAGGTGAGAGTGCTACGCACTGAGCCAAGGCTGAGCTCTAAGGTTATAAATGCTCCAGAAGGACAGGTAAATCAGTGACACCGCTTAAAACTAAACAGTGACTCTGTTTCTACTGAAAGGAAAATTTAAAACTGGCAGCAGAAATTTGGCACACAAGGAGTGATTTTTTTTAAAATTTATTTTTAAAATTTGTTCCTGGGATGTGGGCATTGCTGGCAAGGCCGGCATTTATTGCCCATCCCGAATTGCCTTCCCTTGAACCGCCTTCTTCAACTGCTGCAGTCCGTGCGGTAAAGGAACTCCCACAGTGCTGTTAGGGAGGGAGTTTCAGGATTTTGACCCAGCAACGATGAAGGAACGGTGATATATTTCCAAATCAGGATGGTGTGTGACTTGGAGGGGAACTTGCAGGTGATGGTGTTCCCATGCGCCTGCTGCCCTTGTCCTTCTCAGAGGTAAAGTTCACGGGTCTGGGATGTGCTGCTGAAGAAGCCTTGGCGAGTTGTTGCTGTGCATCTTGTGGATGGTGCACACTGCAGCCACGGTGCACCGGTGGTGGAGGGAGTGAATGTTGAAGGTGGAGGATGGGGTGCCAATTAAGCGGGCTGCTTTGTACTGGATAGTGTCCGAGCTCCTTGAGTGTTGTTGGAGCTGCACTCATCCAGGCCAGTGGAGAGTATTCCATTACACTCCTGACTTGTGCCTTGTAGATGGTAGAAAGGCTTTGGGGAGTCAGGGTTGAGACACTCGCTGCAGAATACCCAGCCTCTGACCTGCTCTTGTTGCCACAGTATTTATGTGACTAGTCGAATTAAGTTTCTGGTCAATGGTGACCTCAGGATGTTGATGGTGGGGGATTCGGCGATGGTAATGCTGTTGGCTGTTAAGGGACGGTGGTTAGACTCACGCTTATTGGAGATAGTCATTGCCTGGCACTTGTGTGGCGGAAATATTACTTGCTGCTTATCAGCCCAAGCCTGAATGTCACCAGGTCTTGCTGCATGCGGGCACGGATAGCTTCATTGTCTGAGGAGTTGCGAATGGAACTGAACACTCTGCAGTCATCAGTGAACATCCCCACTTCTGATCTTATGATGGTGGGAAGGTCATTGATGAAGCAGCTGAAGGTGGTTGGGCCTTGGACACTGCCCTGAGGATCAAGATTTGGAATGGTTTTCAGAGTACAGTCGTGGGGGAAGCGGTGAACAAACACTTGGATGGTGTTATGGGGCAATGTATATTATCTCTGGGTGGATGAAGTCGAATAAACTGAAAGCTCTCCTGCACTCAAGAGTATGGAAGTGTAGTGGTTATGCTACTGATCAGGTAATCCAGAGGCCTGGATTAATAATCAAGTCAGGTAAGAGGTGAAGGAGGTGGGGGAAATGGGTGAAGGCGATTGGGGGAGGAGGGAGCCCGGGCTAAGTGAAGCCCACGGACCGCATTGCGGAGTTGGAGCTGAGGGTGGATTCACTCTGGAGCATCCACGATGCTGAGAATGACGTGAGTAGCACGTGTAGCGAGTTGGTTGTACCGCAGGGAAAGGGTCCACAGCCAGATAGGGAATGGAAGACCAACAGGAAGAGCAGTGCAAGGAAGGTAGTGCAGGGATCCCCTGTGGTCATCCCCCTGCAAAACAGATACACTGCTTTGGGTACTGTTGAGGGGGATGACTCATCAGGGGAGGGCAGCAGCAGCCAAGTTCATGGCACCGTGGCTGGCTCTGCTGCACAGGAGGGCAGGAAAAAGAGTGGGAAAGCGATAGTGATAGGGGATTCAATTGTAAGGGGAATAGATAGGCGTTTCTGCGGCCGCAACCGAGACTCCAGGATGGTATGTTGCCTCCCTGGTGCAAGGGTCAAGGATGTCTCGGAGCGGGTGCAGGACATTCTAAAAAGGGAGGGAGATCAGCCAGTTGTCGTGGTGCACATTGGTACCAACGACATAGGTAAAAAAAGGGATGAGGTCCTACGAAACGAATTTAAGGAGCTAGGAGCTAAATTAAAAAGTAGGACCTCAAAAGTAGTAATCTCGGGATTGCTACCAGTGCCATGTGCTAGTCAGAGTAGGAATCACAGGATAGCGCAGATGAATACGTGGCTTGAGCAGTGGTGCAGCAGGGAGGGATTCAAATTCCTGGGGCATTGGAACCGGTTCTGGGGGAGGTGGGACCAGTACAAAGCGGACGGTCTGCACCTGGGCAGGACCGGAACTAATGTCCTAGGGGGAGTGTTTGCTAGTGCTGTTGGGGAGGAGTTAAACTAATATGGCAGGGGGATGGGAACCAATGCAGGGAGACAGAGGGAAATAAAAAGGAGGCAAAAGCAAAAGACAGAAAGGAGATGAGGTAAAGTGGAGGGCAGAGAAACCCAAGGCAAAGAACAAAAAGGGCCATTGTACAGCAAAATTCTAAAAGGACAAAGGGTGTTAAAAAAACAAGCCTGAAGGCTTTGTGTCTTAATGCAAGGAGTATCCGCAATAAGGTGGATGAATTAACTGTGCAAATAGATGTTAACAAATATGATGTGATTGGGATTACGGAGTCATGGCTCCAGGATGATCAGGAACATCCACTGGTTCCCTTTGATCGACCCCACTTGTTACACCCTCAAAGAATTCCAGTAAATTTGTCAATCATAATTTACCTTTCATAAAACCACACTGACTCTGTTTGACTGAATTATGTTTTTCCAAATGTCCTGCTACTGCTTCCTTAATAATGGACTCCAGAATTTTCCCAACGACAGATATTAGGCTAATTGGTCTATAGTTTCCTGCTTTCTGTTAGGCGTGTTACATTTGCAGTTTTCCAATCCGCTGGGACTTCTCCAGAATCCATGGAATTTTGGTAGATTACAAGCAATGTATCCACTATCTCTGCAACCACTTCTTTTAAGACCCTAGAATGTAAGCCAACAGGTCCAGGGTACTTGTCTATCTTTAGTCCCATTATTTTACCGAGTACTTCTTCTTTAGTGGCAAAGATTATTTTCAGTTTCTCCCTCCCTATAGCCCCTTGAATATCCACTATTGGGATGTTTTTAGTGTCTTCTACTGTGAAGATCGATACAAAATATTTGTTCAAAGTCTCTGCCATTTCCCTGTTCCCCATTAATTCCCCAGTCTCATCCTCTAAGGGACCAACATTTTCTTTAGTTACTCTCTTCCTTTTTATATACCTCTGGAAACTCTTACTATCTGTTTTTATATTTCTTGCTAGTTTAGTTTCATAATCTATCTTCCTTCTCTTTATTATCTTTTTTAGTCATTCTTTGCTGGTTTTTAAAAGTTTCCCAATTCTCTGGCCTCCCACTTGTCTTGGCCACTTTATATGCCATTGTTTTCAATTTGATACCATCCTTTATTTTCTCAGTTAGCCACAGATAGTTATCC
Source organism: Pristiophorus japonicus (assembly GCF_044704955.1). Classification (NCBI taxonomy): domain Eukaryota; kingdom Metazoa; phylum Chordata; class Chondrichthyes; family Pristiophoridae; genus Pristiophorus; species Pristiophorus japonicus. The sequence goes on along the minus strand of NC_091984.1, from coordinate 13,886,080 downwards.
CTTCTCTTAAAAGTCTTTCCTGCTCTTTGAAATCTATTTTTGTTGAGAGATATGAAATATCTCCTTGAATGTCCGCCACTGCTCATCAACCGTTTTACACTTTAATCTATTTTCCCACTTTAGCCAACTCTGCCTTCATACCTTTGTAGTCTCCTTTATTTAAGCTTAGGACACTGGTTTGAGATCCAACTTTCTCACCCTCCAACTGAATTTGAAATTCAACCATGCTATGATCACTGTTTCCTAGACGATCTTTTATTCGGAGATAATTTATTAATCCCATCTCATTACACAGTGCCAGATCTAAAATAACCTGCTTCCTGGTTGGTTCCGCAATGTATTGTTCAAGGAAACTATCCCGGATACACTCTATGAACTCTTCCTCAAGGCAACCCTGGACAATATGATTTGTCCTATATGAAGATTAAAATTGCCCATGATTATTGCCGTTCCTTTTTTACAAGCCTCATTATTTCTTGATTTATATTCCATCCAACAGCGTAGGGAGTCTATAAACTATGCCCACCAGAGATTTCTTCCCCTTATTATTTCTTATCTCCACCCAAACTGATTCTGCATCTTGATCTTCTGAACCAATATCATTTCTCACTACTGCACTGATCCCATTCTTTAACAGAGCTACCCCACCTCCTTTTCCTTTCTGTCTATCCTTCCGAACTGTCAAATACCCCTGAATATTTAGTTCCCAGCCTTGGTCACCTTGCAGCCACGTCTCTGTAATGGCTCTCAGATCATACCCATTTATATCTATTTGTGCCGTCAACTCATCTATTTTGTTACGAATGCTGCATGCATTCAGATAAAGAACTTTTAATTTTTTTTTTACCATTTTTCCCTGCTTTGACCCCACTTTCTGATGCTCTCTTATGTTTATACATTCTGTCCCTTCCTGACACCCTCTGGTTATCATTTCCCCCAGTGTTACCCTGGGTAAATAGAGTAAATAAGATCAGAGTTGAACACGTGGCTCAAAGACTGGTGTGGGAGAAATGGGTTTCGATTCATGGTGAACTGGTACCAGGGCTGGGATAAGAGGGAGCTGTTCCATTGGGAGGGGCTTCATTTGAACCATGTTGGGACTAGAACTAGGGGGCACAGCCTCAAAATACGGAGGAGCCAATTTAAAACCGAGTTGAGAAGGAATTTCTTCTCCCAGAGGGTTGTGAATCTGTGGAATTCTCTGCCCAAGGAAGCAGTTGAGGCTAGCTCATTGAATGTATTCAAATCACAGATAGATAGATTTTTAACCAATAAGGGAATTAAGGGTTATGGGGAGAGGGCGGGTAAGTGGAGCTGAGTCCACGGCCAGATCAGCCATGATCTTATTGAATGGCGGAGCAGGCTCGAGGGGCTAGATGGCCTACTCCTGTTCCTAATTCTTATGTTCTTATGTTCTTATGGGACAAGTGTACTGACAAAACGAATAAGAGAGTATCAGAAAGTGGGGTCAAAGCAGGGAAAAGTGGTTAAAAAAAATTAAAAGCTCTTTATCTGAATGCATGTAGCATTCGTAACAAAATAGATGAGTTGACGGTACAAATAGATATAAATGGATATGATCTTACAGCGTTCTCCTTGCTCTTTAACTTATTCCTGCTCACCTGAACCCTCCTGACCACTATTTAGTTTACAGCCCTCTCTACAGCTATCGTTATTCATTTTTCCAGTAGACTAGTCCCAACATGGTTCAAGTGAAGCCCCTCCCAACGGAACAGCTCCCTCTTACCCCAGTCCTGGTGCCAGTGCCCCATGAATTGAAACCCATTTCTCCCCCACCAGTCTTTGAGCCACATGTTCAACTCTCTGATCTTATTTACCCGATGCAAATTTGCTCATTGCTCAGGTAGTAATCCAGAGATTATTACCTTTGTGGTTTTGCTTTTTCATTTGGCGTCTAGCTGCTCATACTGCCTCAGCAGAACCTCTTTCTTTGTCCTACCTATATCGTTGGTGTAGTGTATGAATAAAGAGTCTGACCAGACACTGTGAGCTCAAAGTAAAGTATGACCTTAGTCTTTTATTGCAGGTCTCCAGAATGCCTCTCCAGCCTGTGAGGCCTCCTTAAGTACAGGTGCTCCCAAGGGATTGTGGGATCCATTGGGACTCCAGGGGATGAGCCTGCTGGTGGGTAAACAAGGTATTTACAGGTTTACATATATAACAGTTGGTATCCATGTGGACCATGACAACTGGATCAGCCTGGTGTCCTTAACCCTGGCACCGGGCAGGCAACACAGCCTTCGGGACTCACGCTCTTGGCTACAGAGAACCGTATCTATCCCCCTAATGATACTGTCCCCTACCACTACAATGTTTCTTTTTACACCCCCCACTTGAGTGGCCGGCACCCTGAACCATGGTGCTGTCCTCCCTGCAATCCCTATTGTCTTCCACATAGGGAATAAGAATCTTGTACCTGTTGGATAAGAGCAAAGGCTGAGACTCCTCCATCACTACATCTTGCATCCCCATACCTTCCTCACTCGTAGCCACACCCTCCTGTCCCTGACCATGGAACAAATTTGAATTAATTAATCTAAGGGGTGTGACTGCCTCCTGGAACGCAGTTTCCAGGTAACTCTCCCCCTCCCTGATGTGTCGCCGTGTCTGCAGCTCGGACTCCAGCTCATCAACGCGGAGCCGAAGTTCCTCAAGCTGTAGACACTTGCTGCACTTGTGGTCGCCGTGGACCTCAATGATGTCCACTAGCTTCCAAATGTTGCAGCAGTGACACATTGTCTGCCCTGCCATCTATAATGTATTTAATTAATTTGATTTTGAAGTTTTTAACATTTGGTTTTAATCCTGACCTTTAATTTAAAGCAATGCCCAAGAAAAGAGAGAGAAAAACTCACAATCACTTCCCTCTCCTGGCCGGCCTCCCTCTTTCCACCCTCGCATAACCCTGCTGCCCATATCCTAACTGGCACCAAGTCCCGTTCATCCGCCATCACCTCCTGCGCTCGCTGACCTATATTAGCTCCCATTCCAGCAACTCCTCGATTGTAAAATTCTCCTCCTTATCTTAAAATCCCTCCATGGCCTTACCCCTCGCTATCTCTGTAACCTCCTCCAGCCCTACAGTTCTCCGTGATCTCTGCAATCCTCCAATTCTGGCTCCTTGCACAGCCATGATTTTTATTGCTGCATCAACGGTGGCTGTGCCTTCAGCTGCCTGGGCCCGAAGCTCTGGAATTCCCTGCCTAAACCTCTCCGCCTCTCTCCTCCTTTAAGACACTCCTCAAAACCTACTTCTTTGACCAAGCTTTTGGTCCCCTGTCCCAATATCTCCTTATGTAGCTCAGTTTCAAGTTATATCTGATAATGCTCCTGTGAAGTGCCTTGCGATGTTTTACTCGTTATGCAAGAGTAAACACACCTTTTCACGATTGTGCATGTGCTGATTACACACCAGAATAAGGAGGTCGTATTGGATATCATTGCTTAGTAAAATGTAGGAGCCCCGAACCCGAACCTGTGCACGAGGCCCCCATAAGACAAACCCCGCCCCTGTTTCCCTGTACCACCCCCATGGCTGAATAGCCTACCAACTCTCCCTACCGAGTCACACATAATTAATGGCCACTTGGACGAAGTGCTGAGGACTGCGTGTGCTGTCACCTATGGGACTATATTCCAATATAGGAGAGGATGGGGAAGTGGACAACAGGACACTGATGCTCTCACACACTCTCACTCTTACACTCTTTTGCTCTCAACTCTTGCACTCTCTGTCACACTCTTGCGAGGAGTCTCTCATTTTCACTTCTTTTCTTCTCTTGCCCTCATTTTCTTCTTCTCATGCTCACATCATCATAGGCAGTCCCTCGGAATCGAGGAAGACTTGCTTCCACTCCCAAAGTGAGTTCTCTGGTGCTGAACAGTCCGATACAAGAGCCACAGACCCTGTTACAGGTGGGACAGACATTCGTCGAGGGAAGGGTTCGGTGGGGCTGGTTTGCCGAGCGTTCCTTCCACTGCCTGCGCTTGGCCTCTTCACGCTCTTTGCGTTGAGACTCGAAGAGCTCAACGTCCTCCCGAATGCACTTTCTCCACCTCGGGCGGTCTTTGGCCAGGGTCTCCCAGGTGTCAGTGGTAATGTCGCACTTTACCAGGGAGGCTATGAGGGTGTCCTTGTAACGCTTCCGCTGCCCACCTTTGGCTCGTTTACCATGAAGGAGCTCCGCATAAAGCATTTCCTTAGGGAGTCTCGTATCTGGCATGCAAAATATGTGGCCTGCCCAGCGAAGTTGAGCAAGTGTGGTCAGTGCTTCAATACTGGGGATGTTAGCCTGGACGAGGATACTGATGTTGGTGCTTCTGTCCTCCCAGGGGATTTGCAGGATCTTGCAGAGACATCGTTGCCGATATATCTCCAGCGACTTGAGGTGTCTTCTTTACTTTGTCCATGTAAAGTCCTGTCCCTGCAGTACAGACTCACACGAGGCACATGCTGAAGTCAAGGTCACTCAGGACCTGCACCTTTATTTCTCAGCTCTCGAATGCCATACTTGCCTGAGACCTGCCTTTATATACTTGTGTGGAACAGGTATGCAGTGTCTCCTGCAAGTGCACCCCTGGTGATAAGATATGCTTGTGGTTACAGGTCATATCTAGTTGCAGTCATGTATAGCATGGTAAGATACAGTTATGTACAATAGTGTGTGATACATGACATCACCCTCCCCAAGGTCTTATTGTCTTTATAAATTCAGTCTCTCAAGTGGTCTACACTCTCGTGTGGAGCGTCTTAGTTGTGGTTCAGTTGTTTGCATTGGTGCCTGTTTTTCTTTCGGTGTGATTGCTGGTATCTCGCCCGGGCTGTCTGTTTCGTTCAATATGATTGTTGGTATCTCGCCTGGGCTGCCTGTTGAGATTGACTTTCCTCAGGTTGTTCCCTCTGTCTGTCCACCAGGTGTGGTGTGAGTTCCACATTGTAGTCTGCCTCTGGTTCTGCAGTGTTGTTGGTGAATCTACTTTTTACTTGGTCTACATGCCTCCGGCAGGTTTGGCCATTGTCCATTTGTACCACCAGTAGCCTGTTTCCATCCTTGCCTGTTACTGTCCCTGCAAGCCATTTGCGACCCCTGCCATAGTTTAGCACAAACACTTTGTCCTCTATCTCATTCCACCTCCCCCTCGAATTTCGGTCATGGTACTCAGTTAGCTTCCTGTGCTTTGCCTCAACGATTTCATGCATGTCTGGGAGGATTAACGAGAGCCTTGTCTTCAAGGTCTGTTTCATCAATAGTTGCGCAGGGAGAACCCCAGTCAGCGAATGCGGACGAGATCTGTATGCCAGCAGCAGTCGCGACAGGCGACCCTGCAGTGTGGGACCTTGGATTTTAAGCATGCCTTGTTTAATGATTTGCACTGCTCGCTCCGCCTGGCCATTGGAGGCCGGTTTGAATGGTGCCGTCTTAACGTGATTTATGACATGGTCAACTATAAAATCTTGGAATTCTGCGCTGGTGAAGCACGGACCATTATCACTGACCAATATGTCAGGAATGCCGTGCGTTGCAAACATGGTTCCAAGGCTCTCCACAGTGGTGGAGGTGGTGCTCGAGTTTAAAATGGTGCATTCGATCCACTTTGAAAATGCATCGACGACTACGAGGAACATTTTGCCCATGAATGGGCCCACATAGTCTACATGCACCCGCGACCACGGTTTTGTGGGCCAGGTCCAGGGGCTCACGGGGGCCTCCCTGGGGGCATTACTGAGTTGGGCACAAATGGTGCACCGTCGGACGCAGAGCTCCAAGTCCGCGTCAATGCCAGGCCACCAGACGTGGGATCTGGCTATGGCATTCATGAGAACGATCTCCGGATGCTTGCAGAGGAGCTGCCGGACAAACGCCTCTCTGCTTCGCAGAGGCATAACTACTCGGCTGCCCCACATCAGGCAGTCTGCTTGTAGTGATAGTTCATGCATGCGCCTATGGAAAGGTTTGATCTCCTCGGGGCAGGCATCGTGAGCCTCTGCCCAGTCACCAGTTAAAACACATCTTTTGACTAAGGATAACGTGGGGTCGCTGGTCGTCCAGACTCTGATTTGGCGAACCGTCATGGGCGAACCTGTGGACTCAAAGGCATTGATTACCATGACTATTACACAGTCCTGTTCGTCAGACCCTTCCGTGGTCGCCAGGGGTAGCCTGCTAAGCGCGTCGGCACAGTTGTCTGTGCCTGGTCTGTGCCTTATTGTGTAATCATACAATGCCAGCATAAGTGCCCACCGTTGAATGCGCGCCGAGGCGTTGCCGTTTATTGCCTTGCTCTCGGATAGCAGGGACGTGAGGGGCTTGTGGTCGGTTTCTAAAGCGAACTTGGCCCCGAAAAGGTATTGGTGCATCTTTTTGACACCATACACACACACGAGCGCCTCCTTCTCCACCATACCATACCCGCGCTCATCCCGCAAAAGTGACCTGGAGGCATATGCAATGGGCTGTAATTTACCCTCACTATTGACATGCTGTAAAACGCACCCGACCCCATATGCTGACATATAAGAACTAGCTTTTTACCTGGATCAAAAAAGCCAAAACACTGTTGGAACATAGAAGGTTGCGTGCTTTATTGAAGGTGCATTCCTGGGCGTCCCCCCAAAACCAATCACACCCCTTTCTGAGTAGCACGTGGAGAGGTTCCAGTAGCGTGCTCAAGTTCTGCATAAAGTTCCCAAAGTAATTGAGTAGCCCGAGAAAGGCTCGCAGTTCCGAGACATTCCGGGGCTTGGGTGCCAGGCGAATCGCTTCGGTTTTGGATTTGGTTGGGCGGATTCCATCAGCGGCAATCCTTCTGCCTAAAAATTCAACCTCGGGCGCGAGAAACAGACATTTGGGTTTGTTAACTCTTAGGCCTACCCAATCCAGCCGCTTTAGTACTTCCTCCAAATTGCAGAGATGGGAGTCGGTGTCCTTGCCCGTGATGAGTATGTCATCTTGAAACACAACCGTCCCCTGGACTTGAGCAGACTCTCCATGTTGCGCTGGAATATAGCAACTGCCTACCTGATGCCGAATGGGCATCGATTGTACATGAAAAGGCCTCGATGTGTGTTGATGGTGGTGAGTAGCTTAGACTCGGTCAGTTCTTGCGTCATATACGCAGATGTGAGATCTAGTTTCGAGAAAAGTTTTCCTCCAGCCAATGTGTCAAATAAGTCCTCCGCTCTGGGCAGCAGGTATTGGTCCTGTAGGGAGACTCTGTTTATGGTAGATTTGTAATCCCCACAGATTCGTACGGATCCATCAGGCTTCATGACTGGGACAGTGGGACTTGCCCAGTCGCTAAATTCCACGGGTGAGATAATGCCTTCCCGCAGAAGCCTGTCCAGTTCATGTTCAATCTTTTCCCTCATCACACAGGGCACAGCTCTAGCCTTGTGATGGACCGGTCTAGCATCCTGTGTGATGTAGATTTTAACTTTAGCCCCTTTGAAGGTGCCCACACCTGGCTGAAAGAGATGTTCAAATCGACTTAGAACTGTTGAGCAGGAGGTCCATTCCTCTGACGACATGGCGTGAACATCATCCCATTTCCAATTTAGTTTTGCCAGCCAGCTTCTCCCCAACAATGCTGGGAGATCTCCGGGGACAATCCACAGGGGAAGTCAGTTCACCGTCCCTTTGTGTGTGACTGAGAGCATGGCGCTGCCAAGGACTGGGACAATTTCTTTGGTATAGGTCCTTAGTTTGGTGTCGACCCTTGTGAGTTTTGGTCTGTTGCTTTTGTGTGGCCACAGCTGTTCAAATTGTTGAACGCTCATGAAAGATTGACTCGCTCCCGTATCCAGTTCCATGTAGACGGGTATCCCGTTGAGTAGGACCCTCATCATTATTGGAGGCATCTTGTTGTAAGAACAGTGGCCATTGATCGTGTTGACCCACTGTACTTCGGTGTCCCGGGCACTGTCCCCACCGTCTTCTGGTCCGCTTTCCGACCCTTCCGATTCGTATACCAGCCGAGCTGCTGTTTTTCTGCACATGCGGGCCAGATGCCCTGTATAGTTGCAGTTTCTGCAAACGGCATGCTGAAATTGACCACCGCTTGATGAGTGCCTTCCCCCACATCTCCTGCACAGACCGCTTCAATTGTTTCCAAAGGATGAGCTGCGTCTGGCTGATCTCTCTTGAACTTCTCCCAGTTTGTAGTTGATTGCTCGCACCTGATGAGGTGTGAATGGCCGTTCATGTGGCCCTTGATGGCTTCTGGCGCCACTGCTTGCTGTTGAGGGTCTGCTCTCCTGCCTTTGTCTGTGTGTGGGGGTAGCGGCTTGTTTCACGCTGTGAACCCCTTGTTCCGATGTTTCGTTAGTTGTCGTACCTGCAGTATAGATCAACCTCGTTTCTTCTTCTCCTGTCAAGAATGTCTGTGCAACCAGTGCTGCTGTCTCTAGGGTCAAGTTCTTGGTCTCTATGAGCTTTCGGAATATGTCTGCGTGGCCTATTCCTTCAATAAAAAAGTCTCTCGGTACTTCTCTCCTTAGTTCATCGGAGAACTCACATAAACTACCAGCCTCCGAAGTTCCGCCACAAAGTCGGGTGTGCTCTGGCCCACACAGCGTCTGTGGTTGTAGAACCTGTGTCTGGCCATGTGTAGGCTGCTCGCTGGCTTCAGGTGGTCTCTTACCAGTGTGCTCAATTCTTCAAATGACTTGCTTGCTGGTTTCTCGGGTGCCAGCAGGTCCTTCATTAAGGCGTATGTTTTCGAGCCACAGCTGGTCAAGAGATGGGCTCTTCTCTTGTCTGCCTTATCACCGCCCAACCAGTCTTTGGTTACAAAGCTTTGCTGGAGCCTTTCTATAAAGTCCTCCCAATTATCTCCAGCATTGTATTTTTCATCTGAGCCGTTGGTCGCCATTCTGTGGATTACGAGTTAATCCCGTAACTCGTCGCCACTGTAAAGTCCTGTCCCTGCAGTACAGATACAGACGAGGCACATACTGAAGTCAAGGTCACTCAGGACCTGCACCTTTATTTCACAGCTCTCGAATGCCACACTTGCCTGAGACCTGCCTTTATATACCTGTGTGGAACAGGTGTGCAGTGTCTCCTGCAATTGCACCCCTGGTGGTAAGGTAAGCTTGTGGTTACAGGTCATATCTAGTTACAGTCATGTATAGCATGGTAAGATACAGTTATGTACAATAGTGTGAGATACATGACAGCCCATGTCTCAGATCCATACAGGAGTGCGGGTATTACTACAGCCCTGTAGACCATGAGCTTGGTGATAGATTTGAGGGCCTGGTCTTCAACACTCTTTTGCTCAGACGGCCGAAGGCTGCACTGGTGCGCTGGAGGCGGAGTTGAATCTCCGCATCAATGTCTAACTTTGTTGGCCTAGTGGTGACAAGCTATTCAACAACAAGGAAGGAGGCATCACGACATGGCCTGATCCTGTCCTCACCTGATGCTCACACACTGCCTCTTGGTGTCACCCACGTGGCTCACTCAGTAGCACTCTCTCTTGCCTCTGAGTCAGAAAGTTGCAGGTTCAAGCCCCATCCAAAGACCTGAGCACTTAACGTAGGCTGCCACTTCGGTGCAGTGCTGAGGGAGTGCTCCATTGTTGGAGCTGCCGTCTTTCAGATGGGACACTAAAACGAAGCCTTGTGCAGATAAATTTAGAAGAGCCTTTGGCACTATTTGAAGAAGAGCAGGGAAACTTCTTTGACATTATTTGAAGAAGAGCAGGACATTTTTCTTAGTGTCCGACACAGTATGGGGTGGAAATTCAGTATGTTGCCACCTCTGTTCGCACCCCGGAGAGCCGGTAATTGCGGGGGAAATAATTTCCGGGCGGGCGGCAGCTTCCAGCGCCGTAACGGGACATTCGGTGCTGGGTTTGGGGGCTGGAAGCAGTACTGCCCAGAGAGGCGAGCAGGTGTGCAACGCCCCTGATTGCGATACCGGTCTTAAATTTGTTTTCTGGGGACCCGTTGCGCCCCATAGCGCTCCCTAGTGGGACCGCCTGGGAAAGCGGGCGATCCGAGCTGCACCGGCGACATTGAGGGAAGGAATGTCTACCTAAGTATCATTGTTTTTATTTTTTTTAATTTTGCGATTTATGTTGAAGTGATGTCAGTAAAGTATTGGGAATGTTTTTGGTGACTTATTTTGCCGCTTTTTTCTTTCTCAGAGGAGCCCCTCTTTGGGCGCTCCGAGACCAGCTCTTTAGCACGGGATTTTCAGTTGCTCAGCCGGCCTCGCGCCCTAACAGGGGAACGCCTCCCTTAGCGGTTGCTCCAGACTCAGCTGGTGAATTTTGCTGCTGCAGACGCAAACCATTTTCCGGCGCAAAATGTACCGCCCCGCCGCCATTAGCGTCCTAATTCGTCACTACGCGAGTTTCCACCCCTGCATATTCATCAACCAATATCATTAAAATCGGATTATACTGTCATTTATCTCACGGCTGTTTGTGGGGTCTTGCTATGCACAAATTGCTGACCACCTTTGCCGATAATAACAACAACAACTTACTTCAAAAGTAATTCATGTTCTCGGGCATGTTCTCATTGAAAAAGAGAAGGTTGAGAGGTGATGTGATTGCTGTGTTTCGGTTTCTGAAGGGACTGGACAATGTAGACCATGACGAGCTGTTTCACCTTGTCCACAACAGCAGAACCAGAGGACGCGGCCTGAGCTTGAAGGGGGGTAAATTCTTCAGTGAGCGAGTGGTCAATCTATGGAACAGGCTCCCAAGGGGGATGGTGGAAGCCACAAGTATTGATTCATTCAAATGCAAATTGAATAGATTTCTTTCAGACAAGAATATTTTGGGATGCAGTGTACGAGTAATTTGAGACATGACATGTGGTAAGTGTAGCGTGCTTGGGAGGAACAGGTGATTTTGGACCTATGGTTCCCAAAGCTCTCCACCACATGGTGTTTTCTCACCTCGTGTCTGGGTCTGTTGCAGACTCATTGATAGAGATTGATCGCCATGATTAGTCAACAACTCCATTATCATTGTATCAAGCGACTACCAGGATGGTAGAAAGCGAACTAGATGGACCTTCGTCTTTCCTCATCGAGCAATTCCGATGTCCTATGTCCTATATTCCTAACTCATTGGCTGTATAGCACTTTGGCACATCCTGAGGCCGTGAAAGGTGCTATATAAATCCAGTTATTTTCTTTCTTGCTCCTTCAGTCTTGCTATCACCAAATCCCTTACTGTTCATTATCACACGATTACTTTTACCTTTTGTTTTCCTCACTGCCTCGCTCTCACACTCTTCCTCCCCTCTCTCTTAGTTGCTGAGAATATCCTTTCTGTGGAATTTCAGTTTCAGAACATCGTAAAACATAAACTTATTTGCAGCGATGAGGAACAAATATGCTGCAAACCATCTCTGCTCATTCTGCTGCAGGGTATTTTCTGATTTCCTGTGGTAAGTGAGATTGTGTGGGCCATTATTTTAGTGAGTGCCTTTCTAAATCATAAATCAGAGGCAAAGGCATGGCACTTCCTGACCTCCATAAGCAACAAGGATTATTTGGTGATTATAGTGAAACAAAGTAAATCTAGTCCAGATATTAACGGCTGAATGCTGAGCCTCCGATATATAGATATATAAACCTGCAGAACACATAGAAGTGTATGACTAAATAATTGACTAAACCAATTAGTGTGGTTCCGCAAGAGTTGTTTCCCCAAGGTAGAGATGTCTAAGCTTCTTGCCTTGATCGGTTGAATAGCTGTGCACCATGGAGACTCAGAGGCCACAGTCTTTCCACCTCTCCCGCTGGATGATTTTTTTGGGGTGGTTGGTCGGGGGCAGGCAGATTTAAAGCTACTCAGGAACGGGAACCCCAGTGTTCACACCTCCCCACCATTTTTCAGAGGGTCCAACTGGGGAACAAAATGGCTGTCTGTACGTGGGATGGCACACATTAGCAATGTGCAAATGATGGAAGCACGGTCCCCACCATGCTTACCGCAGTTTGCAGCCTTCAAACATGGGCCCTGGCCTAATCAAAGGTCAGCGGATGGTGTCTCAGAGTATAAAGAGAAAAGGGACCTGTGCAACTGACCTCGGGCTGCTGCTGTGCATCGTCCAATAGAAGAATGACAATTGATTCGAGAAGAATTGTTATCAGGCAGCTCATCAGCTCCTTTTCCACTCTTGTGGGCCTGCCATAGCCAGAAGTGCCGAGTGAATGATCCACTCCTCCTGAGGTCACAGAAGCCAGTCTTTAGCCAATTCGATTCACTCCACGTGATATTAAGAAACAGTTGCACATAGCGTCGGCGGCAGCCGGGAACAGTGTCGAAGAGGTCCGTTGGTGAGGCCTATAAAAGGCACAGCAGGGAGTCCGGGGCCCAGCGTCGGCGGCAGCCGGGAACAGCGTCGAGGAGGTCCGTTGGTGAGGCCTATAAAAGGCACAGCAGGGAGTCGGGAGCAGCGCCGAGGAGGTCCGTTGGTGAGGCCTATAAAAGGCGTGCTTGTGCAGCTACAGGGAGAAGGCAAAAAAGAAGTAGAAAGAAACAGAAAGGTGTCACAGCCAAGGGGGTAAGTGATTGGCTGGATTGGTGTGTAGTTTTACTTTTTTCTCTCTTATAACAGTAAGTAACTTGTTAACATTGTTGTTGCCAATTTAAGTGTATCTAAGGGTTAAGTCATGGCAGGAGAGCTCGGTCACGTGATATGCTCCTCCTGTACCATGTGGGAACTCAGGGACACTTCCGGTGTCCCTGACGACTACATGTACGGGAAGTGTGTCCGCCTCCAGCTCCTGACGGTCCACGTTGCGGAATTGGAGCTGAAGGTGGATTCACTCTGGAGCATCCACGATGCTGAGAATGACGTGAGTAGCACATGTAGCGAGCTGGTCTTACCACAGGTGAAGGGTCCACAGCCAGCTCGGGAATGGAAGAACAGCAGGAAGAGCAGAGCAAGGAAGGTAGTGCAGGAGTCCCCTGCGGTCATCCCCCTGCAAAACAGATACACCGTTTTGAGTACTGTTGAGGGGGATGGCTCATCAGGGGAGGGCAGCAGCAGCCAAATTCATGGCACCGTGGCTGGCTCTGCTGCACAGGAGGGCAGGAAAAAGAGTGGGAGAGCGATAGTGATAGCGGATTCGATTGTATGGGGAATAGATAGACATTTCTGCGGCCGCAACCGAGACTCTAGGATGGTATGTTGCCTTCCTGGTGCAAGGGTCAAGAATGTCTCGGAGCGGGTGCAGGACATTCTAAAAAGGGAGGGAGATCAGCCAGTTGTCATGTTGCACATTGGTACCAACGACATAGGTAAAAAAAAAGGGATGAGGTCCTACGAAACGAATTTAAGGAGCTAGGAGTTAAATTAAAATGTAGGACCTCAAAAGTAGTAATCTCGGGATTGCTACCAGTGCCATGTGCTAGTCAGAGTAGGAATCACAGGATAGCGCAGATGAATACGTGGCTTGAGCAGTGGTGCAGCAGGGAGGGATTCAAATTCCTGGGACATTGGAACAGGTTCTGGGTGTGGTGGGACCAGTACAAACCGGACGGTCTGCACCTGGGCAAGACCGGAACCAATGTCCTAGGGGGAGTGTTTGCTAGTGCTGTTGGGGAGGAGTTAAACTAATATGGCAGGAGGATGGGAACCAATGCAGGGAGACAGAGGGAAACAAAAAGGAGACAAAAGCAAAAGACAGAAAGAAGATGAGTAAAAGTGGAGGGCAGACAAACCCAAGGAAAAAAACAAAAAGGGCCACTGAATATAAAGGGGCTGCAGGAGGGGTCAAAACTAAAAATCATGGTTTAAAAACTAGTATTAAAACACTCTACCTAAACGCACGCAGCATTCGAAATAAAGTAAATGAGTTGATGGCACAAATCATTACAAATGGGTATGATTTGGTGGCCATTACAGAAACATGGTTGCAGGGTGGCCAAGACTGGGAATTAAACATATAGGGGTATCTGACAATTTGGAAAGATAGACAAGAAGGGAAAGGAGGTGGGGTAGCTCTGTTGATAAAGGATGATATCAAGGCAGTTGTGAGAGACGATATTGGATCTAATGAACAAAATGTTGAATCACTGTGGGTGGAGATTAGAGATAGTAAGGGGAAAATGTCACTGGTGGGCGTAGTTTATTGGCCCCCAAATTATAACTTCATGGTGGGGCGGGCAATAATCAAGGGTATTATGGAGGCATGTGAAAAAGGAACGGCAGTAGTCATGGGGGATTTTAACCTACATATCGATTGGTCAACTCAAATCGCACGGGGTAGCGTGGAGGAGGAATTCATAGAATGCATACAGGATTGTTTCTTAGAACAGTATGTTACAGAACCTACAAGGGAGCAAGCTATCTTAGATCTGGTCCTGTGTAATGAGACAGGAAAAATAAACGATCTCCTAGTAAAAGATCCTCTCGGAATGAGTGATCACAGTATGGTTGAATTTGTAATACAGATTGAGGGTGAGGAAGTTGTGTCAGAAATGAGCGTACTATGCTTAAACAAAGGGGACTACAGTGGGATGAGGGCAGAGTTGGCTAAAGTAGACTGGAAACACAGACTAAACGCTGGCACAGTTGAGGAACAGTGGAGGACTTTTAAGGAGCTCTTTCATAATGTGCAACAAAAATATATTCCAGTGAAAAAGAAGGGTGGTAAGAGAAAGGATAACCAGCAGTGGATAACCAAGGAAATAAAGGAGAGTATCAAATCAAAGACCAATGCGTATAAGGTGGCCAAGGTTAGTGGGAAACTAGAAGATTGGGAAAATATTAAACAACAGCAAAGAACGACTAAAAAAGCAATAAAGAAAGGAAAGATAGATTACGAAGATAAACTTGCACAAAACATAAAAACAGATAATAAAAGCTTTTACAGATATATAAAACGGAAAAGAGTGACTAAAGTAAATGTTGGTCACTTAGAAGATGAGAAGGGGGATTTAATAATGGGAAATGTGGAAATGGCTGAGATTTTAAACAATTATTTTGCTTCGGTCTTCACAGTGGAAGACACAAAAACCATGCCAAAAATTGCTGGTCATAGGAATGTGGGAAGGGAGGACCTTGAGACAATCACTATCACTAGGGGGGTAGTGCTGGACAGGCTAATGGGACTCAAGGTAGACAAGTCCCCTGGTCCTGATGAAATGCATCCCAGGTTATTAAAAGAGATGGCGGAAGTTATAGCAGATGCATTCGTTATAATCTACCAAAATTCTCTGGACTCTGGGGAGGTACCAGCGGATTGGAAAGCAGCTAATGTAACGCCTCTGTTTAAAAAAGGGGGCAGACAAAAGGCAGGTAACTATAGGCCGGTTAGTTTAACATCTGTAGTGGGGAAAATGCTTGAAGCTATCATTAAGGAAGAAATAGCGGGACATCTGGATAGGAATAGTGCAATCAAGCAGACGCAGCATGGATTCATGAAGGGGAAATCATGTTTAACTAATTTACTGGAATTCTTTGAGAATATAACGAGCATGGTGGATAGAGGTGTACCAATGGATGTGTTGTATTTAGATTTCCAAAAGACATTCGATAAGGTGCCACACAAAAGGTTACTGCAGAAGATAGAGGTACGCAGAGTCAGAGGAAATGTATTAGCATGGATAGAGAATTGGCTGGCGAACAGAAAGCAGAGAGTCGGGATAAATGGGTCCTTTTCGGGTTGGAAATCGGTGGTTAGTGCTGTGCCACAGGGATCGGTGCTGGGACCACAACTGTTTACAATATACATAGATGACCTGGAAGAGGGGACAGAGTGTAATGTAACAAAATTTGTAGATGACACAAAGATTAGTGGGAAAGCGGGTTGTGTAGAGGACACAGAGAGGCTGCAAAGAGATTTAGATAGGTTAAGCAAATGGGGTAAGGTTTGGCAGATGGAATACAATGTCGGAAAGTGTAAGGTCATCCACCTTGGGAAAAAAAACAGTAAAAGGGAATATTATTTGAATGGGGAGAAATTACAACATGCTGCGGTGCAGAGGGACCTGGGGGTCCTTGTGCATGAATCCCAAAAAGTAAGTTTGCAGGTGCAGCAGGTAATCAGGAAGGCGAATGGAATGTTGGTCTTCATTGCGAGAGGGATGGAGTACAAAAGCAGGGAGGTCCTACTGCAACTGCATAAGGTATTGGTAAGGCCGCACCTGGAGTACTGCATGCAGTTTTGGTCACCTTACTAAAGGAAGGATATACTGGCTTTGGAGGGGGTACAGAGACAATTCACTCGGCTGATTCCGGAGATGAGGGGGTTACCTTATGATGATAGATTGAGTAGACTGGGTCTTTACTCGTTGGAGTTCAGAAGGATGAGGGGTGATCTTACAGAAACATTTAAAATAATGAAAGGGATACACAAGATAGAGGCAGAGAGGTTGTTTCCACTGGTTGGGGAGACTAGAACTAGGGGGCACAGCCTCAAAATACGGGGGAGCAAATTTAAAACCGAGTTGAGAAGGAATTTCTTCTCCCAGAGGGTTGTGAATCTGTGGAATTCTCTGCCCAAGGAAGCAGTTGAGGCGAGCTCATTGAATGTATTCAAATCACAGATAGATAGATTTTTAACCAATAAGGGAATTAAGGGTTACGGGGAGCGGGCGGGTAAGTGGAGCTGAGTCCACGGCCAGATCAGCCATGATATTGTTGAATGGCGGAGCAGGCTCGAGGGGCTAGATGGCCTACTCCTGTTCCTAATTATTATGTTCTTATGTTCTTATAGTGGATACAGAAAAGGCTATGGGTCCGGGCAATATCCCAGCTGTTATGCTGAAAAATTGTGTTCCAGAACTAGTCGAGTCTCTAGCCAAGCTGTTCCATTCCAGCTACAACATTGGCATCTACCCGACAATGTGGAGAACTGCCCAGGTATGTCCTGTCCACAAAAAGCAGAACAAATCCAATCCAGCCAATTACCGCCCCATCAGTCTACTCTCAGTCATCAGCAAAATGATGGAAGCTGTTGTTGACAGTGCTATCAAGCGGCACTTACTCACCAATAACCTGCTCACTGATGCTCAGTTTGGGTTCGGCCAGGACTACTCGGCTCTAGACCTCATAACAGCCTTGGTCCAAACATGGACAAAAGAGCTAAATTTAAGAGAGTGACTGCCCTTGACAGCAAGGCAGCATTTGACCAAGAGAGAATCAAGGACCCCTCGTAAAATTGAAGTCAATGTGAATCCCCAGGATATCACTGCAGGAGTTCCTCAGGGCAATGTCCTAGGCCCAACCATCTTCAGTTGCTTCATCAATGATCTTCCCATATCATCGGGTCAGAAGTGTGGAATGTTCACTGATGATTGCATAGTGTTCAGTTCCATTCAGAACCATTCACATAATGCAGCAGTCTTTGCCCGCATGCAGCAAGACCTGGACAACATTCAGGCTTGGGTTGATAAGTGGCAAGTAACATTCGTGGCCAGAAAAAGCAGCAAACCTAAGGACTGGGAGAAATTTAGAATTCAGCAGAGGAGGACAAAGGGTCTAGTTAGGAGGGGGAAAATAGTGTCTGAAAGGAAGCTTGCAGGGAACATAAAAATTGACTGCAAAAGCTTCGATAGATATGTGAAGAGAAAAAGATTAGTGAAGACCAACGTAGGTCCTTTGCAGTCAGAATCAGGTGAATTTATAATGGGGAACAAAGAAATGGCAGACCAATTGAACAAATACTTTGGATCTGTCTTCACTAAGGAAGACACAAATAACCTTCCGGCAATACTAGGGGTTTGAGGGTCTAGCGAAAAGGAGGAACTGAAGGAAATCCTTATTCGTCAGGAAATTGTGTTCAGGAAATTGATGGGATTGAAGGCCGATAAATCCCCAGGGCCTGATAGTCTGCATCCCAGAGTACTTAAGGAAGTGGCCCTAGAAATAGTGGATGCATTGGTGTTCATTTTCCAACATTCTATAGACTCTGGATCAGTTCCTATGGACTGGAGGGTAGCTAATGTAACAGCACTTTGTAAAAAAGGAGGGAGAGAGAAAACAGGGAATTATAGCCTGACATCGGTGGTGGGGAAAATGTTGGAATAAATTATTAAAGATGAAATCGCAGCGCATTTGGAAAGCAGTGACAGAATCGGTCCAAGTCAGCATGAATTTATCAAAGGGAAATCATGCTTGACAAATCTTCCAGAATTTTTTGAGGATGTAACTAGTAGAGTGGACAAGGGAGAACCAGTGGATGTGGTGTATTTGGACTTTCAAAAGGCTTTTGACAAGGTCCCACACAAGAGATTAGTGTGCAAAATTAAAGCACATGGTAATGTATTGACGTGGATAGAGAACTGGTTGGCAGACAGGAAGCAGAGAGTCATAACAAACGGTCCTTTTCAGAATAGCAGGCAGTGGCCAGTGGGATGCCGCAGGGTTCAGTGCTGGGACCCCAGCTATTTACAATATACATCAATGATTT
This sequence comes from Pristiophorus japonicus, assembly GCF_044704955.1. Lineage (NCBI taxonomy): Eukaryota > Metazoa > Chordata > Chondrichthyes > Pristiophoridae > Pristiophorus > Pristiophorus japonicus. The sequence goes on along the minus strand of NC_091984.1, from coordinate 13,867,670 downwards.
AGATGAAGGAATTGAATGTAATATCTCCAAGTTTGCAGATGACACTAAGCTGGGTGGCAGTGTGAGCTGTGAGGAGGATGCCACGAGGCTGCAGAATGATTGGACAGGTTAGGTGAGTGGGCAAATGCATGGCAGATGCAGTCTAATGGGGATAAATGTGAGGTTATCCACTTTGATGGCAAAAACAGGAAGACAGAATATAAAAGGGGATGTGCAATGGGACATGGGTGTCATGGTACATCAGTCATTGAAGTTTGGCATGCAGGTACAGCAAGCGGTGAAGAAGGCACATGGCATGTTGGCCTTCATAGCTAGAGGATTTGAGTAGAGGAGCAGGGAAGTCTTACTGCAGTTGTACAGAGCTTTGGTGAAGCCATACCTGGAATATTGTGTTCAGTTTTGGTCTCCTAATCTGAGGAAGGACATCCTTGCTATTGAGGGAGTACAGCGAAGGTTCACCAGATTGATTCCCAGGATGGCAGGACTGACATATGAAGAGGGACTGGATCAACTGGGCTTGTATCCACTGGAGTTTAGAAGAATGAGAGGGGATCTCATCGAAACATATAAAATTGTGATGGGATTGGATAGGTTAGAGGCAGGAAGAATGTTCTCGTTGCTGGGGAATTCCAGAACCAGGTGTCACACTCTAAGAATAAGGGGTAAGTCATTTAGGACCGAGATGAGTAGAAACTTCTTCACTCAGAGAGCGGTTAACCTGTGAAATTCTCTACCACAGAAAGCTGTTGATGCCAGTTCGTTAGATATATTCAAAAGGGAGTTAGATATGGCCATTACAGCCAAAGGGATCAAGGGGTATGGAGAGAAAGCAGGAAAGGAGTACTGAGGTTGAATGATCAGCCATGATCTTATTGAATGGCGGTGCAGGCTCGAGGGGCTGAATGGCCTACTCCTGCATCTAATTTCTATGTTTCTATGTTTCTATGTTTCACACAAATGCCAGGCAATGATTATGTCCAACAAGCAAATATCTAACCACCTCCCCTTGATAATCAACAGCATTACCATCTCCAAATCCCCCAACATCAACATCCTGGGGGGGTCACCATTCACCAGAAGCTTTACTGGACCAGCCACATAAATCATGTGGCAGGTCAGAGGAGTGTGTTAGAATACTCCCCACTTGCCTGGATAAGTGCAGCTCCAACAACACTCAAGAACAACACTATCCAGGAAAAAGCAGTCGCTTGATTGGTATCCCCTCCACCACATTAAACATTCGCTCCCGAACTTGCTACAGTTGGACAGATTAGCGGATTGGACCAAGAAGTGTAGGGTAAATGGGGACGGTGGTCATGTTAACGTGGAGAAATGAAAGTCTCGAAACTGAGGAAGGGCAATGAACGTAGAAAATAAATGGGAACGCCCTACCGGAAACAACAAAGAAATAAACAGGGATCCAGTTTATTTATTCTCTTATAGACCTCAACTATCTCTGTAAAGCCATCTCTAAACTGCCTTTTTGTAATTATTAACATTCCGAATGCACTTAGTTTATTTTCTCAAAGATCAAATGCCCAATCTTATCGATCTGCTTTGTTGCCCTTCTTCGATTTCTCTCCAAGGTCAGGATGTCCTTGTATTGTAAGATGTCCAAAATTGTACACAGTACCTGTAATGTATTTAACCCTGTGTAACCTGCATGCCACCTGACCACCAGAGGGCCCACCTGTTGGAGTCCCAAGGGATCCCCGCATCCCCTGGGAGCACAGTATATAAGCAGGCCACCCACGATGTACCTGCACTCTGGAGTCTTAATAAAGGAGCTAAGGTCACACTTGCTCATTGTACACAGTACTCATTTTCATCCTTTATTATGAGTGTACCCATTGGCGACAAGGTAACGACCAACTGCGCAAAAATGCAAAGAACAGTTGGTATCCTGCAGAAGTTCTCAGAAGGGGATGATTGGGACGCCTTCGTGGAGAGACTCAAGCAATACTTCGTGGTCAACAAGCTGGAAGGGGACGAGAACGCTACCAAACGAAGGGCGATCCTCCTAACTGTCTGTGGGGCAACAACCTATGGCCACATGAAGAATTTCCTGGCCCCGGCAAAACCGACAGAGAAATTCTACGAAGAATTGCATACGCTGGTCCGGGAGCACCTAAATCCTAAGGAAAGCATTTTGATGGCGAGGTATCGGTTCTACATGTGTCAACGATCCGAGGGCCAGGAAGTGGCGAGCTATGTCGCCGAACTAAGGCGCCTCACAGGACATTGTGAGTTTGAGAGATTCCTAAAATAAATGCTCAGAGAATTTTTTGTACTGGGCATCGGACATGAGACAATCCTTCGCAAACTGTTGACTGTAGAAACTCCGAATCTAAGTAAAGTCATAACGATAGCCCAGGCATTTATGTCCACCAGCGACAACACCAAACAGATTTCGCAGAACAAAGAAGTTTCGGTCAGTACTGCGCATAAAGTAATGTCGGTCTCAACAGAAATGTACATGGCAGAACGTGCACACCGGTTGCTGTGGCCCGACCTCAATTGACCCAGAGTCCACCATCAATCATTAATGCGAGGCAGTTAACACCCTGTTGGCGCTGCGGAGGTGATCATCGGCCCCATCATGCCGCTTTAAGCACTATGCGTGCAATGGTTGCAGAACAATGGGACACCTCCAACGAATGTGCAGGCGAGCTGCAAACCCTGCAAACCCTGCAAACCACCAGGTTGCAAAAGAAGATCGATCCATTATGGATCAGGCTGAATTGGAGACTTGTACGGAGGAGGCAGAAGTGTACGGGGTACACACGTTCACTACGAAATGTCCACTAATAATGTTGAAAGTTGAACTGAATGGAATTCCAGTATCGATGGAGCTGGACACGGGGGCAAGTCAGTCCATAATGAGTAAAAAGGCTTTCGACAGGCTGTGGTGCAGCAAGGCACACAGACCCAAGCTCAGTCCCATTTACACCAAACTAAGGACTTACGCAAAGGAACTAATTAATCCCTGTAATTGCCAGTGCTGAAGTCAAAGTCTCCTATGACGGAGCAGTACACGAACTCCCGCTGTGCATTGTGCCAGTGGATAGCCCCACGTTGTTTGGCAGAAGCTGGCTGGGAAAAATCCGCTGGAACTGGGATGGCATCCGAGCGCTTTCATCCGTCGATGATGCCTCATGTACCCAGGTTCTGAGCAAGTTCCCATCATTGTTCGAGCCAGGCATTGGAAGCTTCCAGGGGGCGAAAGTGCAGATCCATTTGGTTTGCAGTACACGACCCATCCACCACAAGGCAGAGGCGGTACCGTACATGATGCGTGAAAAAGTGGAAATTGAGCTGGACAGGCTGCAACGTGAAGGCATCATCGCGCCAGTGGAATTCAACAAGTGGGCCAGTCCGATTGTCCCGGTACTTAAGGAGGACGGCACGGTTAGAATTTGTGGGGACTATAAAGTAACAATTAACCGTTTTTCGTTGCAGGACCAGTATCCGCTACCCAAGGCAGACGACCTATTTGCGACCCTGGCTGGAGGGAAGACGTTCACCAAGCTGGACTTGACCTCGGCCCACATGATGCAGGAGCTGGAGGAGTCTTCGAAAGGCCTCACCTGCTTCAACACGCACAAAGGTCTGTTTATCTATAACCGGTGCCCGTTCGGGATTCGGTCAGCCGCAGCAATCTTCCAGCAGAACATGGAGAGCCTGCTAAAGTCAGTTCCTTGCACAGTGATCTTCCAGGACGACGTATTGGTTATAGGTCGGGACACCATGGAACACTTGAAGAATCTGGAAGAGGTTCTTAGTCGGTTGGATCATGTGGGACTCAGGTTGAAACGCTCGAAGTGTGTTTTCCTGGGACAGGACGTTGAGTTCTTGGGAAGAAGAATCGCAATGGATGGCATCAGACCCACCGACGCCAAGACGGAGGCAATCAAAAACATGCCACGACCACAGAACATAACGGAACTGCGGTCGTTCCTGGGACTCCTTAACTATTTTGGTAATTTCTTTTTTGAACTTCTACATGCGCTGCTGAGCAAGGGAGACGACTGGATATGGGTGAATTCACAAGAGGCTGCCTTTAAGAAAGCCAAAAATCTGTTGTGTTCAAACAAACTGCTTGTCCTGAATAATCCTTGTAAATGATTAGTGCTAGCTTGCGATGCATCATCATACGGGGTCGGGTGTTACAACAGGCTAATGAATCGGGGATTTTGCAACCGGTCGCTTATGCGTCCAGGAGCTTGTCCAAGGCCCAAAGGGCCTACAGCATGGTTGAAAAAGAGGCTCTGGCGTGCGTTTACGGGGTGAAAAAAATGCACCAGTACTTATTTTGCTTCAAGTTTGAGCTTGAAACTGACCACAAGCCGCTGATATCGCTGTTCGCTGAGAACAAAGGGATTAACACCAATGCCTCTGCCCGCATCCAAAGATGGGCGCTCATGCTGATGGCATTCAACTATGTAATCCGCCACAGACCAGGCACAGAGAACTGCGCAGATGCTCTCAGTCGGCTGCCATTACCCACCACTGGGGTGGAAATGGCACAGCCAGCGGACTTGCGCTTGGTCATGTGGGCATCCGAGAACGAGAAGTCCCCTGTTATGGCCCGCCAGATCAGGACCTGGACCAGCCAGGATCCTTTACTGTCTTTGGTAAAAAAACTGTGTCCTCCATGGGAGCTGGTCCGGTGTCCCAGTAGAGATGCAGGAGGCAATTATGCTGTTCCACAGACGCAAAGACGAGTTGTCCCTGCAGGCGGACTGTCTATTGTGGAGCAATCGCGTGGTCTTGCCCAAGAAAGGCAGAGATACGTTCATATGTGAACTGCACAGCACCCGCCCAGGCATCGTAATGATGAAAGCCATAGCCAGATCCCATGTGTCGTGGCCCGGAATCGACTCAGATTTAGAATCATGCGTGCGCCAGTGCAACACTTGCTCTCAGCTGAGCAATGCACCCAGAAAGGCACCACTAAGTTTGTGGTCGTGGCCCTCCAAACCGTGGTCGAGGATCCATGTGATGTGGAATAATGTCAGTAAGCATGTCCACGGCCACTATTGAAAGCCTACGAACCATGTTTGCCACGTACGCCTGCCTGATGTCCTAGTCAGCGACAATGGACTGTGCTTCACCAGTGCTGAATTCAAGGAATTCATGACCCGCAACGGGATCAAACACGTCACATCTGCTCCGTTCAAGCCCGCATCCAACGGCCAGGCAGAACGGGCAGTTCAGACCAACAAGCAAAGCTTGAAACGTGTGTCGGAAGGCTCCCTGCAGACCCTGGCTGCTCAGCTACCGCACCAGACCCCACTCACTCAGCGGAGTTCCCCCAGCCAAGCTGCTCATGAAAAGGGCACTCAAAACAAGGCTCTCTCTTGTCCACCCTGATCTCCATGATCATGTGGAGGGCAAGCGGCATCAACAAAGTGTGTACCATGACCGCGCAAATTTGTTACGTGATATTGAGATCAATTATCCCGTGTTTGTGCTCAATTATGGATCTTGTCCCAAATGGCTCGCTGACACGATCATAGCCAAGGAGGGGAGCAGGGTGTTTCAGGTCAAATTGGCCAATGGACAAACGCACAGAAAACATTTGGACCAAATCAAATTGCAGTTCATCAACAGTTACGAACAACCCGAAGAGGACACGACCAACTTTGACCTTCTAACACACACACAAGTGGCAACTGACATCACGGTTGACCATGATGCCGAACTCATCATCCCCAGCAGCCCGGCAAGGCCAGCTGCCCAACAGCCCAGTGAAGAACTGACCAACCCACCCACATCCGCATTTGTACCGAGACGATCGACAAGGGTGCGTAAAGCCCCAGATCGTCTCACTTTGTAAACAAGTATACTGTTGACTTCACGGGGGAGCGATGTAATGAATTTAACCCTGCGTAACCTGCATGACACCTGAACACCAGAGGGCCCACCTGTTGGAGTCCCAAGGGATCCCTTGGGAGCACTGTATATAAGCAGGCCACCCACGAGGTACCTGCACTCTGGAGTCTTATTAAAGGAGCTAAGGTCACACTTGTTCATTGTACACAGTAATCAGTTTCATCCTTTATTATGAGTGTACCAGTACCCAAGTGGGAAAGGAGGTGCGGGGGTGGGGGTGATGCGAGGGAAAATCGGTGCTTTGTACACACTAACTATCATCTCCTGGAACTTATGCTCAGTCTCTTCATGTTCTTGTACTTCATAAGTTCCTGTTTGCATTTTTCACCACTGCTCCACATTGTGCTGACAATTTAAGGATTTATTTCACGGTATCATTTCTTCTAACCTGTTCTCATTTATTTTGTAGTTTCATTGTGTTTGTATGCATAGAGTAATTTCAAAGCCGTAAGAAACCTCAGAACGGGAAACAGCCCTTTGGCCGACCACGTTTGATCTTTTCATAATCCATGCATGACTGCCTCAGCCATTGAACCACTACCCTTCTCCTGCGTCCCATCCAATACCTCCAAACTCTCTTCCTAACTGTCATGAATATGTTGAGACCAACTGCCCATATATTCAAGAACACCATATTCACTTCCTGTCATGGAAGATTCAGTCATGGACTCACTGCACCTCTGTCCAGAGTCTCTGTATTCTCTTTCTAACTGTCATGCACGAGTTCCTCTGCGATTGAGTAATCAGGAGATAAATATATGCAAGTTATCTCTCCTGACGAGTTGAAAATATCAATAGAGTTGTGTCTCTGGGTAAGACACTGCATTATTCATGATATCACATGCATTATAATGTAGTACTGTGCACTGACTATAGTGAATCCTGGTAATCAGCGGTAGCTTAAGATCAATGTCATTCGCATAAATTGTTCATCACCACTGGCAAAAAGAAATGTCTCAGAAGTGAATCAAAATGAAAACAAATGTTACCAAATAGTTCTAGGCCGTTGGTTTTCATGCAAAAGTGGATGGAATTGCAGAATATGATTCTCTCGCCCGCCACCATCCCCCCCGCCCCACCCCCCACCCGCACACCCGCTCCCTTCACTATCCGAATTAAAAATCCTGGAACCTCATGGAATCTGATTTAAAAAACTAAGAAAATCCAGAGTGAGGAAAAAGCCATTCAGTTCATCAAGTCCATTCCATCCAGGCCCCATGTATGATTAAGCCGTGCAATAGACTAGATAGCACCACCACAGAAAAAGGGGTCAAAAGACTTCCATATGTGATGTAAGTTCTGTGTTTTGTTGATTATTTTCATGGAATCCCTCTCCCCCCCACCCTCCACTACCATCACTACCTGTCGATCCCCGACTTTAAGGAAGGCTGATAGGAACAGCACAAGGCCATTCATTCCCTCGGGCTTGCTCTGTCATTCAGTGCCTGACCTGCTCTTGTATTTATGTGACTGGTCCAATAAAGTTTCTGATCAATGGTGGGTGATTCGGCGATTGTAATGCCAATGAATGTCAAGGGGCGGTGGTTATACTCTCGCTTTTTGGAGATAATCATTGCCTGCAAATTCGGTAGCACAAACATTACTTGTCACTTATTAACCCAAGCCTGACTTGCTGCATGCGGGCATGGACTGCTTCCTTATCTGAGGAGTTGCGAATGGAACTGAACGCTGTGCAATCATCAGCGAACATCCCCACTTCTGAGCTTAAGATGGAGGCAAGATCATTGATGAAGCAGTTGAAGATGGTTGGTCCAAAGACACTGCCCTGGGTAACTCCTGCAGTGATCTCCTGGGGCTGAAAGGATTGGCCTCCAACAAACACAACCATCTTCCTTTGTGCTAGGCATGACTCCAGCCAGTGGAGAGTTTTTCCCCTGATTCCCAATGGCTTCAATTTCACTGGGGCTCCTTGAGGACACACTCGGTCAAATGCTGCCTTGAGGTCAAGGATGTCAACCTCATCTCTGGAATTCAGTTCTTTTGTCCATGTTTGGACCAAGGCTGTAATGAGGTCTGGAGCCAACCCAAATTGAGCATCGTTGAGTAAGTTGTTCGTGAGCAAGTGCCGCTTGATAGCACTATCGGCGACAGCTTCCATCATTTTGCTGATGATTGAGAGTAGACTGATGGGGTGATAATTGGCCAGATTGGAAATGTCCTGCTTTTTGTGGACAGGACATATCTGAGGGTTTACAACATTGTCAGGGAGATGCCAGTGTCGTATCTGAATTGGACCAGCTTGGTTAGAGGTTTTGGAGCACAAGTTTGAACCTGATGGCTTACATCCTAGGGTCTTAAAAGAACTGGCTGCAGAGATAGAGGATGCATTGGTTGTAATCTAACAAAATTCCCTGGATTCTGGGGAGGATTCGAAAACCACAAATGTAATGCCACTATTTTATAAAAGAAGCAGACAGAAAGCAGGAAACTATAGACCAGTTAGCCTAACATCTGTCATTGGGAAAATGTTGGAATCCATTATTAAAGAAGCGGTAGCAGGAAATTTGGAAATTCAATCAAGCAGAGTCAGCATGGTTTTATGAAGGGGAAATCATGTTTGACAAATTTGCTTGGAGTTCTTTGAGGATGTAACGAGTAGGGAGAATAAGGGGGGACCAGTGGATGTGGTGTATTTGGATTTCCAGAAGGCATTCGATAAGATGCCACATAAAAGATTCCTGCACAAGATAAAAGTTCAAAGGGTTGGGGGTAAACTATTTGCTTGCATAGAGGATTGGCTAACTAGCAGTAATTTTTATTTTATTTTCCTTTATCAGTAGGTAACCTTTTAGCATTATTGTTGCCAATTAAGTTAATCTAGGGGTTAAGTCATGGCAGGAGAGCTCGGACATGTGTTATGCTCCTCCTGTACTATGTGGGAAGTCAGGGACGCTTCCAGTGTCCCTGACAACTACATGTGCAGGAAGTGCATCCGCCTGCAGCACCTGACAGACCGCATTGCGGCACTGGAGCTGCGGGTGGATTTACTCTGGAGCATCCAAGATGCTGAGGATGATGTGAAAAGCACATTTAGTGAATTGGTCTTAAAGGTACACAGCCAGATAAGGAATGGGTGACCAACAAGAAGAACAGTGCAAGGAAGGTATTGCAGGGGTCCCCTGTGGTCACCCCACTGCAAAACAGATACACCGCTTTGGGTACTGTTGAGGGGGATGACTCATCAGGGGAGAGCAGCAGCAGCCAAGTTCATGGCGCCGTGGGTTGCTCTGCTGCACAGGAGGGCAGGAAAAAGAGTGGGAGAGCGATAGTGATAGGGGATTCGATTGTAAGGGGAATAGATAGGCATTTCTGCGGCCGCAACCGAGACTCCAGGATGGTATGTTGCCTCCCTGGTGCAAGGGTCAAGATTGTCTCGGAGCGGATGCAGGACATTCTGAAAAGGGAGGGTGAATAGCCAGTTGTCGTGGTACTTATAGGTACCAACGATATAGGTAAAAAACGGGATGAGGTCCTACGAGGCGAATTTAGGGAGCTAGGAGCTAAATTAAAAAGTAGGACCTCAAAAGTAGTAATCTCAGGATTGCTACCAGTGCCACGTGCTAGTCAGAGTAGTAATCACAGGATAGCTCAGATGAATATGTGGCTTGAGGAATGGTGCAAAAGGGAGGGATTCAAATTCCTGGGATATTGGAACCGGTTCTGGGGGAGGTGGGACCAGTACAAACCGGACGGTCTGCACCTGGGCAGGACCGGAACCAATGTCCTAAGGGAAGAGTTTGGTAGTGCTGTTAGGGAAGAGTTAAACTAATATGGCAGGGGGCTGTGAACCTATTCAGGGAGACAGAGGGAAATAAAATGAAGGCAGAAGCAAAAGATAGAAAGGAAAATAGTAAAAGTAGATGACAGAAAAACCCAAGGCAAAAAACAAAAAGGGCCATATTACAACAAAATTCTAAAGGGGCAAAGTGTGTTAGAAAGGCAAGCCTGAAGGCTCTGTGCCTCAATGCAAGGAGTATTCGGAATAAGGTAGACGAATTAACTGTGCAGATAGCAGTTAACGGATATGATGTAATTGGCATCACAGAGACATAGCTCCAGGGTGACCAAGGCAGGGAACTCAACATCCAGGGGTATTCAACAGTTAGGAAGGATAGACAGAAAGGAAAAGGAGGCAGGGTGGCATTGCTGGTTAAAGAGGAAATTAATGCAATAGTAAGGAAGGACATTAGCCTGGATGATGTGGAATCGGTATGGTTCGAACTGCGGAATACCAAAGGGCAGAAAACGCTAGTAGGAGTTGTGTACAGACCACCAAACAGTAGTAGTGAGGTTGGAGATAGCATCAAACAAGAAATAAGGGATGCATGCAATAAAGGTACAGCAGTTATCATCGGTGTCCTTAATCTGCATATTGATTGGGCTAACCAAACTGGTAGCAATGCGGTGGAGGAAGATTTCCTGGAGTGTATTAGGGATGGTTTTCTAGATCAATATGTCGAGGAACCAACTAGAGAGCTGGCCATCCTAGACTGGGTGATGTGTAATGAGAAAGGACTAATTAGCAATCTTGTTGTGCGAGGCCCCTTGGGGAAGAGTGACCATAATATGGTAGAATTCTTTATTAAGATGGAGAGTGACACAGTTCATTCAGAAACTAGGGTCCTGAACTTAAGGAAAGATAACTTTGATGGTTTGAGGCGTGAATTGGCTAGAATAGACTGGCAAATGATCTTTAAAGGGTTGATGGTGGATAGGCAATGGCAAACATTTAAAGATCACATGGATGAACTTCAGCAATTGTACATCCCTGTCTGGAGCAAAAATAAAACGGGGGAAGGTGGGTCAACCGTGGCTAACAAGGGAAATTAAGGATAGTGTTAAATCGAAGGAAGAGGCATCTAAATTGGCCAGAAAAAGCAGCAAACCTGAGGACTGGGAGAAATTTAGAATTCAGCAAAGGAGGACAAAGGGTTTAATTAGGAGGGGGGAAATAGAGTATGAGAGAAAGCTTGCCGGGAACATAAAAACTAACTGAAAAAGCTTCTATAGATATGTGAAGAGAAAAAGATTAGTGAAGACAAAAGTAGGTCCCTTGCCTTCGGATTCAGGTGAATTTATAATGGGGAACAAAGAAATGGCAGACCAGTTGAGCAAATACTTTGGTTCTGTCTTCATGAAGGAAGACACGAATAACCTTCCAGAAGTACTAGGGGACCGAGAGTCTAGTGAGAAGGAGGAACTGAAGGATATCCTTATTATGCGGGAAATTGTGTTCGGGAAATTGATGGGATTGAAGGCCGATAAATCTCCAGAGCCTGATAGTCTGCATCTCACAGTACTTAAGGAAGTGGCCCTAGAAATAGTGGATGCATTGGTGATCATTTTCCAACAGTCTACTGAATCTGGATCAGTTCCTATGGACTGGAGGGTAGCTGATGTAACACCACTTTTTAAAAAGGGAGGGAAAGAGAAAATGGGTAATTATAGACCGGTTAGCCTGATATCAGTAGTGGGGAAAATGTTGGAATCAATTATTAAGGATGAAATAGCAGCACATTGGAAAGCAATGACAGGATCGGTCCAAGTCAGCATGGACTTATGAAAGGGAAATCATGCTTGACAAATCTTCTAGCATTTTTTGAGGATGTAACTAGTAGAGTGGACAAGGGAGAACCAGTGGATGTGGTGTATTTGGACTTTCAAAAGGCTTTTGACAAGGTCCCACACAAGAGATTGGTGTGCAAAATCAAAGCACATGGTCTTGGGGGTAATGTACTGACGTGGATAGAGAACTGGTTGGCAGACAGGAAGCAGAGAGTCGGCATAAACGGGTCCTTTTCAGAATGGCAGGCAGTGACTATTGGAGTGCCGCAGGGCTCAGTGCTGGGACCGCAGCTCTTTACTATATTCATTTATGATTTAGATGAAGGAATTGAGTGCAGTTTCTCAAAGTTTGCAGATGACACTAAACTGGTGGCGGCGTGAGCTGTGAGGAGGACGTTAGGAGGCTACAGGTTGACTTTGACAGGTTAAGTGAGTGGGCAAATGCATGGCAGATGCAATATAATGTGGATAAATGTGAGGTTATCCATTTTGGGGGCAGAAACACGAGGGCAGAATATTATCTGAATGGTGGCAGACTAGGAAAAGGGGAGGTACAACGAGACCTGGGTGTCATGGTTCATCAGTCATTGAAATTTGGCATGCAGGTACAACAGGCAGTGAAGAAGGCAAATAATATGTTGGCCTTCATAGCAAAGGGATTTGAGTTTTGGAGCAGGGAGGTCTTACTGCAATTGTACAGGGCCTTGGTGAGGCCTCACCTGGAATATTGTGTTCAGTTTTGGTCTCCTAATCTGAGGAAGGACGCTCTTGCTATTGAGGGAGTGCAGCGAAGGTTCACCAGACTGACTCCCGGGATCGCTGGGCTGACATATGAGGAGAGACTGGATCAACTGGGCCTTTATACACTGGAGTTTAGAAGGATGAGAGGGGATCTCATAGAACCATATAAGATTCTGAAGGGACTGGACAGGTTAGATGCGGGAAGAAATTCCCGATGTTGGGGAAGTCCAGAAACAGGAGACACAGTCTTAGAATAAGGGGTAGGCCATTTAGGACTGAGATGAGGAGGAACTTCTTCACTCAGAGAGTTGTTAACCTGTGGAATTCCCTCCCGCAGAGAGTCGTTGATGCCAGTTCATTGGATATATTCAAGAGGGAGTTAGATATGGATTTATGGCTAAATGGATCAAGGGGTATGGAGACAAAGCAGGAAAGGGGTACTGAGGGAATGATCAGTCATGATCTTATCGAATGGTGGTGCAGGCTCAACGGGCCGAATGGCCTACTCCTGCATCTATTTTCTATGTTTCTATGTAAAACAAAGAGTTGGAATAAATGGGTCATGTTCCAGTTGGCAAACAGTGACTAATGGGGTGCCGCAGGGATAGGTGTTGGGGCCTCAACGATTTACAATCTATATTAATGACTTCAATGAAGGGACCGAGTGTAATGTAGCCAAGTTTGCTGATGATACAAAGATGGGTGGGAGAGCAAATTGTGAGGAGGACACAAACAATATGCAAAGGGATATAGACAGGCTAAGTGAGTGGGCAAACATTTGGCAGATGGAGTATAATGAGGGAAAATGTGAGGTTATCCACTTTGGCAGAAAAAATAGAAAAGTAAATTATAATTGAAATGGAGAAAAATTGCAAAGTGTTGCATTACAGAGAGACCTAGGGGTCCTTGTGCATGAAACACAAAAAGTGAGTATGCAGGTACAGCAAGTAATCAGGAAGGCAAATGAAATGTTGGCCCTTAATGCAAAGGGGGATAGAGTATAAAAGCAGAGAAGTCCTGCTACAGGACTGTACAGGATATTGGTGAGGCCACACCGACTGTGTACAGTTTTGGTCTCCGTATTTAAGGAAGGAAATACTTGCATTGGAGGCAGTTCAGAGAAGGTTCACTAGGTTGATTCCGGAGATGAGGGGGTTGACTTATGAAGATAAGTTGCATAGGTTGTGCTTATACTCATTGGAGTTCAGAAGAATGAGAAGTGATCTTTTCGAAACATGTAAGATAATGCGGGGGCTCGACAAGGTGGATACAGGGAGGATATTTCCACTCATAGGGGAAACTAAAACTAGGGGACATAGTCTCAGAATAAGGGGCTGTCCATTTAAAACTGAGTTGAGGAGGAATTTCTTCTCTGTAAATCTATGGAATTCTCTGCCTCAGAGAGCTGTGGAGGCTGGTTCATTGAATATATTTAAAGCGGAGATAGACAGATTTTTGAGAGATAAGGGAATAAAGAGTTATGGGGAGTGGACAGGGAAGTGGAGCTGACTCCATGATCAGATCAGCCATGATCTTATTAAATGGCAGAGCAGGCTCGAGGGACCTAATGGCCTACTCCTGCTCCTATTTCTTATGTTCTTTTATTCTAAGTCTTCAGAATGATAGCCTTTGCTGTATCCAGTGCGCTCAGCCAATTCTTGATGTCACGTGGAGTGAGTCGAATGGTGGAAGACTGGCTTCTGTGATGATGGGCACCTCATGAGGAGGCCAATATGGATCATCCACTCACCACTTCTTGCTGAAGATGGTTGCAAACATTTCAGCCTTGTCTTTTGCACTTGTGTGCTGAACTCATCATTGAGGATGGAGATATTCCTCTCGTTAGTTGTTTAATTGTCCACCACCATTCACGACTGGATGTGGCAGGACAGCAGAGCTTTGATCTGATCCGTTGATTGTGGGATCTCTCAGCTCTGTTTATAGCATAATGTCTTTGCTGTTTAGCATGCATGTAGCCCTGTGTTGCAGCTTCCCATGGTTGGCACCTCATTGTTATGAACGCCTGGTGCTGCTCCTGGCATGCTCTTCTACACTCCTCTTTGAACCAGGATTGATCCCCTGCATTGATGGTAATGATAGAGTGAGGAATATGATGGGCCATGAGGTTACAGTTTGTAGTGGAATACAATTCTGCTGCTGATGACCCACAGTGTCTCGTGGATGCCCAGTTTTGAGCTGCAAGATCTGTTCTTAATCTATCCCATTTTGCATGATGGTAGTGTCACACAACATGAAGGAGGATGTCCTCAGTGTGAAGTCAGGACTTTGTCTCCACAAGGACTGTGCGGAGGTCACTGCTACTAATGTTGCCATGGGCAGATGCATCTGCGTCAGGTAGATTGGTGAGGACGGGGTCAGTAGATTTTTCCTTGTGTTGGTTCTCTCACCCCCTGCTGCAGGCCCAGTTGGCAGCTATATCCTTCAAGACTCGGCCAGCTCGGTCAGTTGTGGAGCTTCTGAGTCACTCTTGGTGATGTCCCCCACCCAGAGTACATACTGTGCCCTTGCTACCAAGTGGTGTTCAACACGGAGGAGTACTGATTCATCAGCTGAGGGAGAGCGGTGGGTGGTAATCAGCAGGAGGTTTCCTTGCCCATGCTTGAACTGAAGCCATCAGACTTCATGGGGTCCGGAGTCACTGTTGGGGGCACTCAGGACCACTCCCTCCCAACTGTGCCACCATCTCGGGACAGTGGGACAGGACATACCCAGGGATAGTGATGGAGGAGTCTGGGACATTGGTTGAAAGGTATGATTCTGTGAGTATGACTTTGTCAGGTTGTTGCTTGACTAGTCTGTGGGACAGCTCTCCAAATTGTGGCACAAGTCCCCAGTTGTTAGTGTTGAGGATTTTGCAGGGTCAACTGGGCTGGGTGTGCCATTGTCGTGTCCAAAGCCAGTGCCAAGGTCGATGCCGTGTGGTCCTTCTGGTTTTATTCTTAATATTGTTTCTTGTAGCGGTTTGTTACAATGGAGCGGCTTGCTAGGCCATGTCAGAGGGCAGTTAAGAGTCAACCACATTGCTGTGGGTCTGGAGTCACATATGGGCCAGACCGGGTTAGGACAGAAGATTTCATTCCCAAGAGGATATTCGTGAACCAGATGGGTTTTTATGACAATTCAATAGTTTCATGGTCACCATTACTGATACTAGCTTTTTAATTCCAGAACTGGTATATATAAGTCACTGAATTTAAATTCCCAGCTGCCATGATAGGTCATGTCTCCAGATCATTAGCCCAGGTCTCTGGATTACTAGTCCCGTAACATAACAACTATGATTCTGTTCTAATATCATGGTGAAATTTATTTATGATGACAAATAGAAGTGGATGGAATCACAGGATATTAATCCCAAAACAACGCCAATAAAAATTCCAGAATCCCAACTACTATATATATAAATAGATTTATTTAGTAACCCTGTTTGTGACACCATCTGAGTCAGGTGGTGTCACGAACAGGGTTACTAAATAAGTGTCAATTGCACATTACAATGTGTAACTTATTCGTAGTCTGATTAACATTCTGAGGCTCTGACTGCTGCTGGTGACACCACTGATGATATGGGATAACTTTCCTGGTCGGATAGTTAAAATATGGGTGCAGGAGAAGAACATGATGGCCACCTACACACCTCCCTGCTGCCTTTCAGCGGCAATCAGGGAGGACGAGAAAAAACGTTGAGTGGGACTTGGTAAGGGAGACAAAGAAGAAAGAAAGACTTGCATTTATATAGCGCCTTTCATGACCTCAGAACGTCCCAAAGCAATTTACAGCCAATGAAGTACTTTCAAACCATAGTCACCTTTTTAATGTAGGACGTATAAGCAAGTGCTCTATTCGGAGCTCCTTCACGGCAAATGAGCCAAAGGTGGGCAGCGGAAATGCTACAAAGACACCCTTAAAGCCTCCCTGATAAAGTACGACATCCCCACTGACACCTGGGAGTCCTTGGCCCAAGACCGCCCTAATTGGAGGAAGTGCATCCGAGAGGGCGCTGAGAACCTCGAGTCTCAATGCCGAGAGCATGCAGAAATCAAGCGCAGGCAGCGGAAAGAGCGTGCGGCAAACCAGTCCCACCCACCCCTTCCCTCAACGACTATCTGTCCCACCTGTGACAGAGTCTGTGGTTCTCATGTTGGACTGTTCAGCCACTAAATAACTCACTTCAGGAGTGGAAGCAAGTCTTCCTCGATTCCGAGGAACTGCCTATGATGATGATGAGGGTCGGACATGCAACAGCCAATTTGCAAGCAACAAGGTCCCACAAACATCAATGAGATAATGACCAGATAAGCTGTTTTTCAGTGAATTTGGTTGATGGATAAACATTCACCAGGATATTAGGGAGCACTCCCTTGCTCTTTTTTGAAATAGGACCACCTGATTTTTTACGTCCACCCAGGCGGGGAGACAGGGCATCGGTTTAATGTCTCTTCTGAAAGTCAGCACTGTCCAACAGTGCAGCACTCTCTCAGTACTGCATTGGTGTGTCTGCTTAGATTGTCTGCTTAAGTTTCTGGAGTTGGACTTAAACCCACAACCTTCTGACTCAGAGGCAAGAGAGCTATCCACTGAGCCATGAGCTTTGAATGAGTTGCAATTGGTAGATGGAGAAGGATGGGAGGCCGACAAGGAGGACAATGGAGATATCGAGTCTAGTGATGGGAATATTGTGGATAATGGTTTTGCGACAGTGTGGTAAGGTAGGGAAGTCAGGTTGGTGTGTGACATGGAGGGGAACTTGCTGGTGCTGGTGTTCCCATGCACCTGCTACCCTTGTCCTTCCAGGAGGTAGAGGTCGCGGGTTTGGGAGATGCTGCCGAAGAAGCCTTGGCAAGTTGCTGCAGTGCATCTTGTAGATGGTACACACTGTAGCCACGGTACGCCAGTGGTGGAGGGAGTGAATGTTCACGGTGGTGGAAAGGGTGCCAATCAAGCGGGCTGCTGGATGATGTTGAGCTTCTTGCGTGTTATTTGAGTTGGTAACTCACCCAGACAAGGAGACTATTCATCACACTCCTGACTTGTGCCTTGCAGATGGTGGAAAGGATTTGGGTAGTCAGGAGGTGAGAGACTCACCACAGAATAATCATTTTGTGCTCTGCTCTTGTAGCCACAATATTTATGTGGCTGGTCCAAATAAATTTCTGATCAATGGTGACTCAATGGTAGGGGATTTGGTGATGGTAAGGCCGTTGAATGTCAAGGGGCGGTGGTTAGACTCTTGCTTGTTGGAAATCGTCATTCCCTGCACATTCTGTGGCGCAAATGTCACTTGTCAGTTATCAGCCCAAGCTTCAATGTCATTCAGGTCTTGCTGCATGCGGGCATGGGCTGCTTCATTATCTGAGGAGACTGCGCAGTCATCAGAGAACATCCCCACTTCTGACCTTATGATGGAGGGAAGGTCATTGTTGAAGCAGCTGAAGATGGTTGGGCCTCGGACACTGCCCTGAAGAACTCCTGCAGCGATGTCCTGGGGCTGGAATGATTGACCTCCAACCATCACAACCATTTTCCTTTATGCTAGGTATGATTTTAGCCAGTAACGAGTTTTCCCCTGATCCCCATTGACTTCAGTTTTACTAGTGCTCCTTGATGCCACACTCAGTCAAGTGCTGCCTTGAGGTCAAGGGTAGTCACTCTTGTTATGTCTCCATAACAATGACTCCATGAGTCACTTGAACGTTAGTGACCTGAGTCCTTTTAATACAACTCCAAAGTGCTCATGTTGGTCTGCCTTTTATACTCGGCCTGGCACACCTGTACAGGTAACCTACACGTCTCCCACTGCAGTACCCTCTGGTGGCACACCTTAGTGACCATACAACTGGTGTACAAGTTTCCCATAGTAGTGCCCTCTGGTGGCACATCATATATAATAGTACAAGCAGTAAACATGTCTGGATACATGACATCACTCTCCCCCAAGTCCTGAGTGCAAATTGCTTTCATACATTGACTATGCTCTGGGCTTAGCTTTACCTGGTTGACCCTTGGAGGGTCGTTTCCATCTTGGGTGAGTAGGTGGTGTTTCATTGGCAGTAGAGGTGCTGGTGGTTTCTGTTTGTGAGTCCATGACCACTCCATTCTCTCCCCCCCCCCCCCCCCCCGCCCCCCACATTTGGATTATGCTGGTGGCTCATTACATTCATATACATTCAAGTCCAGAAAAAAAAATTTGCATTTACATTATTACATTTGTGGTACAGTTGTGAGGCAAGTACCTTTGGCTGGTGAGGTACATACTTGATACATACTTGGAATCAGTACTGGTGTCAGCATCGGTGCGTGAGAACAAGCTCGTGCCAGAACTGCTGGATGGTGTCCAGATAGTCTGGTGGTGGCGCGGTGCCCAGTGCTGGCAGTGGGAACCCGGTTGGCTCAAGTTGCCTACTATCAGGGCCTTTGCCGTTGCTCCTAGCGTCGGGCAGGTTCACAGATGCCTGTGACATCCCTGTCCTTTCCTTACGCCCCGGGTCGCTGCTGCTCCCTGAGAAGCAGTCGTCTGGCAGTGCGCAGGGAACTGCTGACTCGCTTGCCTGGGCGTTATTTGGTTTGGGATCCTGGCTGGTCCCGGTAGCATTTGGGAGAACCGTTGCGGGTGACCCTTCGTTCCCGGGTGTAGCCTTGGTGGCGATTGGGTCTGGGGGCTGCACCTTAGCGCAGTTTGCTCTTTCAGGCTCGTGGCGGTTGGTGCCATCGGGTGCCTGAGAGGTGGAGCCGATCAGGGGCAGGGTATGGATACTGGTGCCCTTGCCCTCCTGAGATCGCTTGCTCTGCAGCTTGTCTATATTAGCTGCTTGTGGCCACACTGTGTGGTGCATCGCTCTGGTCCCAGGGACGCAGGCTACAGCATTGGGTAGCTCGCTGGATCTGTGTGCTCCTGAAGGATACTTGCCCGCTACATTATCTGAGTACACTGAAATCCTACATCGCACAACGTTTCTTTACTCATTGTAGATAAACTGTAGCTCCGATCGCAATCGCACGACTTTTCTTTGCTTATTACATGTATAAAACTCTGATCATCAATTACAAGCTTTTCATTTAACTCACAGTTGCTATTACATTGATTGAGAGTGTGGAACTGTCCCTTTAAGTGTGGTGGGTTGCTGGCCTCCTTTAAGAGAGCCTTGCTATCTTTACCCCAACCACCTTCTTCGCTTGGTGTCACGTGTTGCTCCATCAGCGCGTCACCTCGTGGTCTGGCCGCCGCCATCTTTTTCTTCAGCGCTTCACCTCGTGGTTTGGGCACCATCTTTCTTCCATCCACGATGTCGACTGCTGTGATCCTCTTCTCCCCGGGTTCTGCCACCGAAGCTGGTAAGTCACCTTTGGATCGATTTTCTTCCTCCGGAGTCCTGCCACTGGAGCCTGGAAGGTGCATTCGGCTCATCTCAGCTGGATCATCGCCACGCAGTCATGCTGAGCGGTCTGTGCCTCGGGTGCCATGCTGGTCCGCTCTCTGGTGCTCGAAAGTGGGTTGTGTAGAGGACACAGAGAGGCTGCAAAGAGGTTTAGATAGGTGAAGCGAATGGGGTAAGGTTTGGCAGATGGAATACAATGTCGGAAAATGTGAGGTCATCCACCTTGGGAAAAAAAAACAGTAAAAGGGAATATTATTTGAATGGGGAGAAATTACAACATGCTGCGGTGCAGAGGGACCTGGGGGTCTTTGTGCATGAAACTCTTTTGAGTTTACCTGCAAAAACATAAACATTAAAACCATGCCACCCGACCTGGGTGACACAGCAGACATTTTCAAGGCCCCTTTTTTTTTAAATTTATTTTTTTTTTGGTTTTTTTGGGGCGCTAAAATCAAATTTTTCCAGTGCCCCCTATAAAAGGGGAGGGGGACACTAAAAGCACCGGCAATGAAAACAAATTAAACTTTAAAACGTAAAATCAAATTAAAATTTGGTTGCCGGGCGTGATGATGCACTCCAGTCCCTCCGGTGCCCACCTCTCGCGGAAGGCCGCGAGCGTACCGGTGGACACCGCGTGCTCCATCTCCAAGGACACTCCTTGTGCATGAATCCCGAAAAGTAAGTTTGCAGGTGCAGCAGGTAATCAGGAAGGTGAATGGAATGTTGGCCTTCATTGCGAGAGGGATGGAGTACAAAAGCAGGGAGGTCCTGCTGCAACTGTATAGGGTATGAGTGAGGCCACACCTGGAGTACTGTGTGCAGTTTTGGTCACCTTACTTCAGGAAGGATATACTAGCTTTGGAGCGGGTACAGAGACGATTCACGAGGCTGATTCCGGAGATGAGAGGGTTACCTTATGATGATAGGTTGAGCAGACTAGGTCTTTACTCGTTGGAGTTCAGAAGGATGAGGGGTGATCTTATAGAAACATTTAAAATAATGAAAGGGATAGACAAGATAGAGGCAGAGAGGTTGTTTCCACTGGTCGGGGAGACTAGAACTAGGGGGCACAACCTCAAAATACGGGGGAGACAATTTAAAACCGAGTTGAGAAGGAATTTCTTCTCCCAGAGGGTTGTGAATCTGTGGAATTCTCTGCCCAAGGAAGCAGTTGAGGCTAGCTTATTGAATGTATTCAAGTCACAGATAGATAGATTTTTAACCAATAAGGGAATTAAGGGTTACGGGGAGCGGGCGGGTAAGTGGAGCTGAGTCCACGGCCAGATCAGCCATGATCTTGTTGAATGGCGGAGCAGGCTCGAGGGGCTAGATGGCCTACTCCTGTTCCTAATTCTTATGTTCTTATGTTCTTACGGATCCAACCTCAGGTGGGGGCTTGCTTTGACTCTGAGCGTGAGGGACGTCGATCGTTGGAGGGATGAAATCTTCCCAGTACCAATGGATCTTCTCCATCCATCTTCTTCCAAGTGGCGTTGGTCCATCACCTGCAACAATTCACAGTGGTAACTCATGCACCACGCTATCATGGAGTACCTTTACATCCGCACTACCAACGACTGGGAAAAGTTCATTGGTGTAGTTGCGCAGCTTGGCCTGAACCAGGACCAACTTGGGTCGTTCAGCTTGATTGTCCCATAGCCTCTCAAAGGCTTCTTGATTCATTACTGACTGGCTCGCCCCGTCCACTTCCATGAAGACTGGAACGCCATTTATCTCAACTTCCATCCTCAATGGGGAACATTCTGTTGTGCAGGTAAACAATCCATACACCTCATCGTGGGGCTGAGCTGTCTCTCTGACTATCGCTTCAGAATCCACGCTGGATTCATGGTCATCTGCAGACTTTTCATCAACATAGTGAGTCATATTTTGTTTACACATTCACTGGAGGTGGCCCTTTGTGCTGCAGCCTTCACACATATAGTCCTTAAAGCGGCACTGGTGAGCCCTGTGATTCCCTCCGCAACGCCAGCATGGTGCTACTCGATTAGCTCCCCCTCGGCAGACTCAGAGTTAAGGGATTCAGGGGCCTGTTCTCTCTCCCCTGAGGAGATTCATGTTCTACAGTCCTGCCTCGAAAAGGCGCCATTCTGTATACAGTGCTTGCCGGGTTTGAGTTCTGACGATGAGTCATCCGCCTAGAGCCACAGGTCGAGGTCATGAATGCCTGGCTCACGGTGATGGCCTTCTGAAGTGTGACTGTGATATCTGCAGATAATAGCCTGTGAAAAAGGCCCTCGTGGCCGATTCCAATGACGAAGGTATCCTGCAGTGCTTCGGTGAGGTGTTCGCCAAAATCACACGGTGCCGCCAGCCTCCTGAGGTCTGCAGCATATTTCGCGATTTCCTGGCCTCCGGGCCGTCAGTGGATGGAAAACCGGTGTCTGGCTGTGAGGATGCCCTCTTTGGGTTTGAATTGTTCTTGGATCAGCGTTACAAGCTCCTCATACGTCTTGGTCATTGTCTTTGCTGGTGCCAGCAAGTCCCTGACGAGGCCACAGACGGTGGGTCCACAACTGGTGAGCAGGATAGCTCTGCACTTATCAGCCAGCATGGCTGGATCATTGCCTGCCAGGTCGTTTGCTGTGAAGAAATGGTCAAGCCTCTCCACAAAGGCGTCCCAATCATCCCCATCGGCAAACTGCTGCAACGTACCAAAGTTAGTCATTTTCGCTTAAAAGTCCGTAATCTCGTCGCCAATTGTTATGTCTTTAGATGCTCTGACAATGACTCCACGAGGCAATATATTGCACTTGAACTGTAGTGACATAGAAACATAGAAACATAGAATATAGGTGCAGGAGTAGGCCACCCGGCCCTTCGAGCCTGTACCAGCATTCAATAAGATCATGGCTGATCAATCCCTCAGTACCCCGTTCCTGCTTTCTCTCCATACCCCTTGATCCCTTTAGCCACAAGGGTCATATCTAAATCCCTCTTGAATATATCCAATGAACTGGCATTAACAACTCTCTGCGGTAGGGAATTCCACAGGTTAACAACTCTCTGAGTGAAGAAGTTCCTCCTCATCTCAGTCCTAAATGGCCTACCGCTTATCCTACGACTATGTCCCTTGGTTCTGGACTTCCCCAACATCGGGAACATTCTTCCTGCATCTAACCTGTCCAGTCCCGTCAGAATTTTATATGTCTCTATTAGATCCCCTCTCATCCTTCTAAACTCCAGAGAATACAGACCCAGTCGATCCAGTCTCTCCTCATATGTCAGTCCTGCCATCCTGGGAATCAGTCTGGTGAATCTTCGCTGCACTCCCTCAATAGCAAGAACGTCCTTCCTCAGATTCGGGGACCAAAACTGAACACAATATTCCAGCTGGGGCCTCACCAAGGCCCTGTACAACTGCAGTAAGACTTCCCTGCTCCTATACTCAAATCCCCTTGCTATGAAGGCCAACATACCATTTGCCTTCTTCACCGCCTGCTGTACTTGCATGCCAACATTCAGTGACTGATGAATCATGGCATCCAGGTCTCGCTGCACCTCCCCTTTTCCTAATCTGCCGCCATTCAGATAATATTCTGCCTTTGTGTTTTTGCCCCCAAAGTGGATAACCTCACATTTATCTACATTATACTGCATCTGCCATGTAGTTGTCCACTTGCCTAACCTGTCCAAAGCAACCTGCAGCTTCTTAGAGTCCTCCTCACAGCTCACACCGACACCCAGTTTAGTGTCATCTGCAAACTTGGAGATATTACACTCAATTCCATCATCCAAATCATTAATATATATTGTAAAAAGCTGGGTTCCCAGCACTGAGCCCTGCAGCACTCCACTAGTCACTGCCTGCCATTCTGAAAAGGACCCGTTAATCCTGACTCTCTGCTTCCTGTCTGCCAACCAGTTCTCTATCCACATCGGTACATTACCCCCAATACCATGTGCTTTGATTTTGCACACCAATCTCTTGTTTGGGACCTTGTCAAAAGCCTTTTGACAGTCCAAATACACTACATCCACTGGTTCTCCCCTGTCCACTCTATAGTTACATCCTCAAAAAGTTCCAGAAGATTTGTCAAGCATGATTTACCCTTCATAAATCCATGCTGACTTGGACCAATCCTATCACTGCTTTCCAAATGTGCTGCTATTGCATCCGTAATGATTGATTCCAACATTTTCCCCACTACTGATGTCAGGCTAACTGGTCTATAATTACCCGTTTTCTCTCTCCCACCTTTTTTAAAAAGTGGTGTTACATTAGCAACCCTCCAGTCCATAGGAACTGATCCAGAGTCGATAGACTGTTGGAAAATTATCACCAATGCATCCACTATTTCTAGGGCCACTTCCTTAAGTACTCTGGGATGTAGACAATCAGGCCCTGGGGATTTATCGGTCTTTAATCCCGTCAATTTCCCAAACACAATTTCCTGCCTAATAAGGATATCCTTCAGTTCCTCCTTCTCGCTAGACATTCAGACCCCTAGTACATCGGACAGGTTATTTGTGTCTTCCTTTGTGAAGACCGAACCAAAGTACTTGTTCAATTGGTCTGCCATTTCTTTGTTCCCCATTATAAATTTACCCGAATCCTACTGCAAGGGACCAACATTTGTCTTCACTAATCTTTTTCTCTTCACATATCTACAGAAGATTTTTCAGTCATTTTTTATGTTTCCCGCAGGCTTCCTCTCATACTCTATTTTCTCCCTCTTAATTAAACCCTTTGTCCTCCTCTGCTGTATTCTAAATTTGTCCCAGTCCTCCTGCTTACTACTTTTTTTGGCTAATTTGTATGCCTTTTCTTTGGATTTAACACGATCCTTAATTTCCCTTGTTAGCCACGGTTGAGCCACCTTCCCCGTTTTATTTTTATTCCAGACAGGGGTGTATAATTTTTGAAGTTCGTCCATATGATCTTTAAAGGTTTGCCATTGCCTATCCACCGTCAACCATTGAAGTATCATTTGCTTGTCTAATCTAGCCAATTCGTGCCTCATACCATCAAAGTTACCTTTCCTTAAGTTCAGGACCCTAGTTTCTGAATTAACTTTGTCACTCTCCATCTTAATAAAGAATTCTACCATATTATGGTCACTCTTTCCCAAGATTGCTAATTAGTCCCTTCTCATTATACATCACCCAGTCTAGGATGGCCAGCTCTCTGGTTGGTTCCTCGACATATTGGTCTCGAAAACCATCCCTAATACACTCCAGGAAATCCTGCTCCACCGCATTGCTACCAGTTAGGTGAGCCCAATCAATATGCAGATTAAGGACACCGATGATAACTGCTGTACCTTTATTGCATGCATCCCATATTTCTTGTTTGATGCTGTCCCCAACCTCACTATTACTATTTGGAGGTCTGTACACAACACCAACTAGCATTTTCTGCCCTTTGGTATTCCGTAGCTCCACCCATACCGATTCCACATCATCCAAGCTAATGTCCTTCTTTACAATTGCATTAATTTCCTCTTTAGCCAACAACGCCACCCCGCCTCCTTTTTCTTTCTGTCTATCCTTCCAAAATGCTGAGTACCCCTGGATGTTGAGTTCCCAGCCTTGGTCATCCTGGAGCCATGTCTCCCTGATGCCAATCACATCATTCCTGTTAACTGCTATCTGCGCAGTTAATTCGTCCACCTTATTCCGAATACTCCTCACATTGAGGCACAGAGCCTTCAGGCTTGTATTTTTTAACACACTTTGACCCTATAGGATCCTGTTGTAAAGTGGCCCTTTTTGTTTTTTGCCTTGGGTTTCTCTGCCCTCCACTTTTACTATTCTCCTTTCTATCTTTTGCTTTGGTCTCATTTTATTCCCCTCTGTCTCCCTACATAGGTTCCCATCCCCCTGCCATATTAGTTTAACTCCTCCCAAACAGCACTACCAAACAGTCTCCCAAGGACATTGGTTCCGGTCCTGGTTCAGGTGCAGACCGTCCGGTTTGTACTGGTCCCACCTCCCCCAGAACCAGCTCCAATGTCCCAGGAATTTGAATCCCTCCCTTCTGCAACACTGCTCAAGCCACATATTCATCTGAGCTATCCTGCGATTCCTACTCTGACTAGCACGTGGCACTGGTAGCAATCCTGAGATTACTACTTTTGAGGTCCAACTTTTTAATTTAACTCCTAGTTCCTTAAATTCGTCTCAGAGGATCTCATCCCATTTTCTACCTGTATCGTTGGTACCAATATGCACCACGCCAACTGGCTGTTCACCTTCCCTTTTCAGAATGTCCTGCACCTGCTCTGAGACATCCTTGACCCTTGCACCAGGGAGACAACATACCATCTTGGGATCTCGGTTGCGGCCGCAGAAAAGCCTATCTATTCCCCTTACAATCGAATCCCCTATCACTATTGCTCTCCCACTCTTTTTTCTGCCCTCCTATGCAGCAGAGCCAGCCACGGTGCCATGAACCGGGCTGCTGTTGCTCTCCCCTGATGAGTCATCCCCCTCAACAGTACCCAAAGCGGTGTATCTGTTTTGCAGGGCGATGACCGCAGGGGACCTCTGCACTACCTTCCTTGCACTGTTCTTCCTGTTGATCTTCCATTCCATATCTGGCTGTGGACCCTTTACCTGCGGTAAGACCAACACACTAAATGTGCTATTCACATCATTCACAGCATCGTGCATAAGAACATAAGAACATAAGAATTAGGAACAGGAGTAGGCCATCTAGCACCTCGAGCCTGTGCCACCATTCAACAAGATCATGGCTGATCTGGCCGTGGACTCAGCTCCACTTACCCGCCCGCTCCCCATAACCCTTAATTCCCTTATTGGTTAAAAATCTATCTATCTGTGATTTTAATACATTCAATAAGTTAGCCTCAACTGCTTCCTTGGGCAGAGAATTCCACAGATTCACAACTCTCTGGGAGAAGAAATTCCTTCTCAACTCGGTTTTAAATTGTCTCCCCCGTATTTTGAGGCTGTGCCCCCAAGTTCTAGTCTCCCCAACCAGTGGAAACAACCTCTCTGCCTCTATCCTGTCTGTCCCCTTCATTATTTGAAATGATTCTATAAGATCACCCCTCATCCTTCTGAATTCCAACGAGTAAAGACCCAGTCTACTCTATCTATCATCATAAGGTAACCCCCTCATCTCCGGAATCAGCCTAGTGAATCGTCTCTGTACCCCTTCCAAAGCCAGTATATCCTTCCTTAAGTAAGGTGACCAAAACTGCACGCAGTACTCCAGGTGCCGCCTCACCAATACTCTGTACAGTTGCAGCAGGACCTCCCTGCTTTTGTACTCTATCCCTCTCAAAATGAAGGCCAACATTGCATTCGCCTTCCTGATTACCTGCTGCACCTGCAAACTTACTTTTTGGGATTCATGCACAAGGAGTTGACGGGACTGGCTCTGCAAGGGCCGGGTGTGGAGGTCGTCCTCTCGGCTTACGCCGATGACGTGCTCCTCGCGGTAGAGGATCCCGCTGACCTGCGGAGGATGCGTGAGTGCCAGGAGATTTACTCGGCCGCGTCCTCCGCCAGGATCAACTGGGAGAAATGTTCCGGACTCCTGGTGGGTCAGTGGCGGGTGGACTCCCTGCCGGAGGAGCTCAGGCCTTTTGCCTGGAGCACGACCCATCTCCTCTATCTGGGAGTCTACCTTAGCCCCGACGAGGGAGCCTGGCCGGCGAACTGGCAGGAGCTGGAGGCCAAGGTCGCCGCTCGCCTAGGGCGCTGGACAGGACTGCTCCGAGTGCTGTCCTACAGGGGTCGAGCGCTAGTCATAAACCAGCTGGTGGCCGCAATGTTGTGGTACCGACTGGTCACTTTGACCCTTCCCCCTGCGTTTGTCGCCAAGATACAGAAGAAGCTGGTGGACTTCTTCTGGAACAACAGGAAGCACTGGGTCTCTGCCGCGGTCTTGAGTCTCCCGCTTGAGGAGGGCGGTCAGTCGTTGGTGTGCGTCAGCGCCCAGCTCGCGACTTTCCGTCTTCAGACCCTGCAGAGATACCTTTACGTCGAGCCCCCTCCTAGGTGCTGTGCTCTGGCGAGGTATTTCTTCCGCCAGCAGCGCGACCTCAATTATGACACGCAGCTCCTGTTTGTGAACTTGGGGGGTGCTAGGACCGCCCTCCGGGAGCTGCCTGTCTTTTACAGGGAACTCATCAGGGTCTGGAACAAAGTCTCCACCAAGCGCAGCTCTCCGCCGGCTGGAGTGGCGGCCGTCCTGCAGGAGCCGCTGCTCGGGAATCCGTACCTCCACGACCGAGGTTTTATGTGGCGGTCGGAAGAGAGGGCTGTGGCTGGTGAGGTGACCAGGGTCAGGGACCTGCTCGATGGCGGAGGAGCGGGCTGGATGGCGCCAGAAACGCTGGCGCGGCGCCTAAATTCTGCCAACGTCCGCCACGCGGCCGATGCCATCGAGTCGCTAAAAACAGCTCTGGGCCCTGACTCCGTTAGGTGCATCGAGGAGGCTCAAGCACGTGGGGAGATCCCGTCCGAACTGACCCCCGTCCGGACGGAATTCCTCATCGGCGCCAAACCCCGGAACCTCCCTCGGGGGCCGGCGCCTCACAACTTGAGCCGCCTCGGGGAAATCCCCTCCGTGCCTTTCAGTTCCGCGCGGAGGGGTTTCTTGTACGGGCTGCTCCTGCACACTCTCAACTTTGCCATCCTCGCCTGCCGTCCGGACACGCCATGGCGTACCATCTTGCCGTCCGGAGGAGGCGGGGGTCCCCGATGGAGGGCACTCTACGCAGGGGTCCTCCCACTATTCGTCGGGGACTTGGCCTGGAGGGTGGTGCACGGAGCAGTGACGTGCAACAAATTTTTAAGCCGGTTCACGGACTCCCAGGCCGCCTGCAATTTCTGCGGTCTGGAAGAGTCCGTGTTCCATGTTTTTATTGAGTGCACGAGGTTGCAGCCCCTGTTCCATTATTTGAAGGGGCTGCTCCTGAAATTCTGGCTGCACTTCAGTCCCACTCTCCTGATCTTTGGGCACCCTGTGCGGAGGGGAGCGGGTAGGTCCGAAGGCCTCCTCGTAGGACTGCTCCTGGGCACGGCCAAGGGTGCCATCAGCCGGTCCAGGCAGCGGGCGGTCGAGGGGGTCGTTCAACCTGACTGCCTGCCTCTCTTCCGCTCTTACATCCGGTCCAGGGTGTCCTTGGAGATGGAGCACGCGATGTCCACCGGTACGCTCACGGCCTTCCGCGAGAGGTGGGCACCGGAGGGACTGGAGTGCATCATCACGCCCGGCAACCAAATTTTAATTTGATTTTACGTTTTTTAAGTTTAATTTGTTTTAATTGCCGGTGCTTTTAGTGTCTCCCTTCCCTTTTATAGGGGGCACTGGAAAAAAGGAAAATTTGATTTTAGTGCCCAAAAAAAAAAAAAAAAAAAAAAGGGCCTTGTAAATGTCTGCTGTGTCACCCAGGCGGGTGGCATGGTTTTAATGTTTTTGTTTTTGCAGGTAAACTCAAAAGAGTTTCATGCACAAGGAGTTGACGGGACTGGCTCTGCAAGGGCCGGGTGTGGAGGTCGTCCTCTCGGCTTACGCCGATGACGTGCTCCTCGTGGTAGAGGATCCCGCTGACCTGCGGAGGATGCGTGAGTGCCAGGAGATTTACTCGGCCGCGTCCTCCGCCAGGATCAACTGGGAGAAATGTTCCGGACTCCTGGTGGGTCAGTGGCGGGTGGACTCCCTGCCGGAGGAGCTCAGGCCTTTTGCCTGGAGCACGACCCATCTCCTCTATCTGGGAGTCTACCTTAGCTCCGACGAGGGAGCCTGGCCGGCGAACTGGCAGGAGCTGGAGGCCAAGGTCGCCGCTCGCCTAGGGCGCTGGACAGGACTGCTCCGAGTGCTGTCCTACAGGGGTCGAGCGCTAGTCATAAACCAGCTGGTGGCCGCAATGTTGTGGTACCGACTGGTCACTTTGACCCCTCCCCCTGCGTTTGTCGCCAAGATACAGAAGAAGCTGGTGGACTTCTTCTGGAACAACAGGAAGCACTGGGTCTCTGCCGCGGTCTTGAGTCTCCCGTTTGAGGAGGGCGGTCAGTCGTTGGTGTGCGTCAGCGCCCAGCTCGCGACTTTCCGTCTTCAGACCCTGCAGAGATACCTTTACGTCGAGCCCCCTCCTAGGTGGTGTGCTCTGGCGAGGTATTTCTTCCGCCAGCAGCGCGACCTCAATTATGACACGCAGCTCCTGTTTGTGAACTTGGGGGGTGCTAGGACTGCCCTCCGGGAGCTGCCTGTCTTTTACAGGGAACTCATCAGGGTCTGGAACAAAGTCTCCACCAAGCGCAGCTCTCCGCCGGCTGGAGTGGCGGCTGTCCTGCAGGAGCCGCTGCTCGGGAATCCGTACCTCCACGACCGAGGTTTTATGTGGCGGTCGGAAGAGAGGGCTGTGGCTGGTGAGATGACCAGGGTCAGGGACCTGCTCGATGGCGGAGGAGCGGGCTGGATGGCGCCAGACATGCTGGCGCGGCGCCTAAACTCTGCCAACGTCCGCCACGCGGCCGATGCCATCGAGTCGCTAAAAACAGCTCTGGGCCCTGACTCCGTTAGGTGCATCGAGGAGGCTCAAGCACGTGGGGAGATCCCGTCCGAACTGACCCCCGTCCAGACGGAATTCCTCATCGGCGCCAAACCCCGGAACCTCCCTCGGGGGCCGGCGCCTCACAACTTGAGCCGCCTCGGGGAAATCCCCTCCGTGCCTTTCAGTTCCGCGCGGAGGGGTTTCCTGTACGGGCTGCTCCTGCACACACTCAACTTTGCCATCCTCGCCTGCCGTCCGGACACGCCATGGCGTACCATCTTGCCGTCCGGAGGAGGCGGGGGTCCCCGATGGAGGGCACTCTACGCAGGGGTCCTCCCACTATTCGTCGGGGGCTTGGCCTGGAGGGTGGTGCACGGAGCAGTGCCGTGCAACAAATTTTTAAGCCGGTTCACGGACTCCCAGGCCGCCTGCAATTTCTGCGGTCTGGAAGAGTCCGTGTTCCATGTTTTTATTGAATGCACGAGGTTGCAGCCCCTGTTCCATTATTTGAAGGGGCTGCTCCTGAAATTCTGGCTGCACTTCAGTCCCACTCTCCTGATCTTTGGGCACCCTGTGCGGAGGGGAGCGGGTAGGTCCGAAGGCCTCCTCGTAGGACTGCTCCTGGGCACGGCCAAGGGTGCCATCAGCCGGTCCAGGCAGCGGGCGGTCGAGGGGGTCGTTCAACCTGACTGCCTGCCTCTCTTCCGCTCTTACATCCGGTCCAGGGTGTCCTTGGAGATGGAGCACGCGGTGTCCACCGGTACGCTCGCGGCCTTCCGCGAGAGGTGGGCACCGGAGGGACTGGAGTGCATCATCACGCCCGGCAACCAAATTTTAATTTGATTTTACGTTTTAAAGTTTAATTTGTTTTAATTGCCGGTGTTTTTAGTGTCCTCTTCCCTTTTATCGGGGGCACTGGGGAAAAATTGTGATTTTAGTGCCCAAAAAAAAACCAAAAAAAAGAAGGAAAAAAAAAAACCCAAAAAAAAAACAAAAAAAAGAAAAAAAGGGCCTTGTAAATGTCTGGTGTGTCACCCAGGTCGGGTGGCACGGTTTAATGTGTTTTGTTTTGCAGATAAACTCCAAAAAGAGTTTCATGCACAAGGAGTTGACGGGACTGGCTCTGCAAGGGCCGGGCGTGGAGGTCGTCCTCTCGGCTTACGCCAATGACGTGCTCCTCGCGGTAGAGGATCCCGCTGACCTGCGGAGGATGCGTGAGTGCCAGGAGATTTACTCGGCCGCGTCTTCCGCCAGGATCAACTGGGAGAAATGTTCCGGACTCCTGGTGGGCCAGTGGCGGGTGGACTCCCTGCCGGAGGAGCTCAGGCCTTTTGCCTGGAGCACGACCCATCTCCTCTATCTGGGAGTCTACCTTAGCCCCGACGAGGGAGCCTGGCCGGCGAACTGGCTGGAGCTGGAGGCCAAGGTCGCCGCTCGCCAAGGGCGCTGGACAGGACTGCTCCGAGTGCTGTCCTACAGGGGTCGAGCGCTAGTCATAAACCAGCTGGTAGCCGCAATGCTGTGGTACCGGCTGGTCACTTTGACCCCTCCCCCTGCGTTTGTCGCCAAGATACAGAAGAATCTGGTGGACTTCTTCTGGAACAACAGGAAGCACTGGGTCTCTGCCGCGGTCTTGAGTCTCCCGCTTGAGGAGGGCGGTCAGTCGTTGGTGTCCGTCAGCGCCCAGCTCGCGACTTTCCGTCTTCAGACCCTGCAGAGATACCTTTACGTCGAGCCCCCTCCTAGGTGGTGCGTTCTGGCGAGGTATTTCTTCCGCCAGCAGCGCGACCTCAATTATGACACGCAGCTCCTGTTTGTGAACCTGGGGGGTGCCAGGACCGCCCTCCGGGAGCTGCCTGTCTTTTACAGGGAACTCATCAGGGTCTGGAACAAAGTCTCCACCAAGCGCAGCTCTCCGCCGGCTGGAGTGGCGGCTGTCCTGCAGGAGCCGCTGCTCGGGAATCCGTACCTCCACGACCGAGGTTTTATGTGGCGGTCGGAAGAGAGGGCTGTGGCTGGTGAGATGACCAGGGTCAGGGACCTGCTCGATGGCGGAGGAGCGGGCTGGATGGCGCCAGACATGCTGGCGCGGCGCCTAAACTCTGCCAACGTCCGCCACGCGGCCGATGCCATCGAGTCGCTAAAAACAGCTCTGGGCCCTGACTCCGTTAGGTGCATCGAGGAGGCTCAAGCACGTGGGGAGATCCCATCCGAACTGACCCCCGTCCAGACGGAATTCCTCATCGGCGCCAAACCCCGGAACCTCCCTCGGGGGCCGGTGCCTCACAACTTGAGCCGCCTCGGGGAAATCCCCTCCGTGCCTTTCAGTTCCGCGCGGAGGGGTTTCCTGTACGGGCTGCTCCTGCACACACTCAACTTTGCCATCCTCGCCGGCCGTCCGGACACGCCATGGCGTACCAATTTGCCGTCCGGAGGAGGCGGGGGTCCCCGATGGAGGGCACTCTACGCAGGGGTCCTCCCACTATTCATCGGGGACTTGGCCTGGAGGGTGGTGCACGGAGCAGTGCCGTGCAATAAATTTTTAAGCCGGTTCTCGGACTCCCAGGCCGCCTGCAATTTCTGCGGTCTGGAGGAGTCCGTGTTCCATGTTTTTATTGAGTGCACGAGGTTGCAGCCCCTGTTCCATTATTTGAAGGGGCTGCTCCTGAAATTCTGGCTGCACTTCAGTCCCACTCTCCTGATCTTTGGGCACCCTGTGCGGAGGGGAGCGGGTAGGTCCGAAGGCCTCCTCGTAGGACTGCTCCTGGGCACGGCCAAGGGTGCCATCAGCCGGTCCAGGCAGCGGGCGGTCGAGGGGGTCGTTCAACCTGACTGCCTGCCTCTCTTCCGCTCTTACATCCGGTCCAGGGTGTCCTTGGAGATGGAGCACGCGGTGTCCACCGGTACGCTCGCGGCCTTCCGCGAGAGGTGGGCACCGGAGGGACTGGAGTGCATCATCACGCCCGGCAACCAAATTTTAATTTGATTTTACGTTTTTAAGTTTAATTTGTTTTAATTGCCGGTGCTTTTAGTGTCCCCCTTCCCTTTTATAGGGGGCACTGGGGAAAATTGTGATTTTAGTGCCCAAAAAAAAACACAAAAAAAAAAGGGCGAAAAAAAAAAAGGGGCCTTGTAAATGTCTGGTGTGTCACCCAGGTCGGGTGGCACCGTTTAATGTTTTTTGTTTTGCAGATGAACTCCAAAAAGAGTTTCATGCACAAGGACCCCCAGGTTCCTCTGCACCGCAGCATGTTGTAATTTCTCCCCATTCAAATAATATTCCCTTTTACTGTTTTTTTTCCAAGGTGGATGACCTCACATTTTCCGACATTGTATTCCATCTGCCAAACCTTAGCCCATTCGCTTAACCTATCTAAATCTCTTTGCAGCCTCTCTGTGTCCTCTACACAACCCGCTTTCCCACTAATCTTTGTGTCATCTGCAAATTTTGTTACACTACACTCTATCCCCTCTTCCAGGTCATCTATGTATATTGTAAACAGTTGTGGTCCCAGCACCGATCCCTGTGGCACACCACTAACCACCGATTTCCAACCCGAAAAGGACCCATTCATCCCGACTCTCTGCTTTCTGTTAGCCAGCTAATTCTCTATGCATGCTAATACATTTCCTCTGACTCCACGTACCTTTATCTTCTGCAGTAACCTTTTGTGTGGCACCTTATCGAATGCCTTTTGGAAATCTAAATACACCACATCCATCGGTACACCTCGATCCACCATGCTCGTTATATCCTCAAAGAATTTCAATAAATTAGTCACACATGATTTCCCCTTCATGAATCCATGTTGCGTCTGCTTGATTGCACGATTCCTATCTAGATGTCCCGCTATTTCTTCCTTAATGATAGCTTCAAGCATTTTCCCCACTACAGATGCTAAACTAACTGACCTAGTTACTTGCCTTTTGTCTGATCCTTTTTTTAAACAGAGGCGTTACATTAGCTGCTTTCCAATCCGATGGCACCTCCCCAGAGTCCAGAGAATTTTGATAGATTATAACGAATGCACCTGCTTATAACTTCCGCCATCTCTTTTAATACCCTGGGATGCATTTCATCAGGACCAGGGGACTTGTCTACCTTGAGATCCAGTAGCCTGTCCAGCACTACCCCCCTAGTGATAGTGATTGTCTCAAGGTCCTCCCTTCCCACATTCCTGTGACCAGCAATTTTTGGCATGGTTTTTGTGTCTTCCACTGTGAAGACCGAAGCAAAATAATTGTTTAAGATCTCAGCCATTTCCACATTTCCCATTCTTAAATCCCCCTTCTCATCTTCTAAGGGACCAACATTTACTTTAGTCACTCTTTTTCGTTTTATATATCGGTAAAAGCTTTTACTATCTGTTTTTATGTATTGCGCAAGTTTACTTTCGTAATCTATCTTCCCCTTCTTTATTGCTTTCTTAGTCATTCTTTGCTGTCGTTTAAAATTTTCCCAATCTTCTAGTTTCCCACTAACCTTGGCCACCTTGTACGCATTGGTTTTTAATTTGATACTCTCCTTTATTACCTTGGTTATCCACGGCTGGTTATCCCTTCTCTTATCGCCCTTCTTTTTCACTGGAATATATTTTTGTTGCACACTTTGAAAGAGCTCCTTAAAAGTCCTCCACTGTTCCTCAATTGTGCCACCATTCTGTGTTCCCAGTCTACTTTAGCCAATTCTGCCCTCATCCCACTGTAGTCCCCTTTGTTTAAGCATAGTCCACTCGTTTGAGACACTACTTCCTCACCCTCAATCTGTATTACAAATTCAACCATACTGTGATCACTCATTCCAAGAGGATCTTTTCCTCAGAGATCGTTCATTATTCTTGTCTCATTACACAGGACCAGATCTAAGATAGCTTGCTCCCTTGTAGGTTCTGTAACATACTGTTCTAAGAAACAATCCTGTATGCATTCTATGAATTCCTCCTCAAGGCTACCCCGTGCGATTTAATTTGACCAATCGATATGTAGGTTAAAATCTCCCATGATTACTGTCGTTACTTTTACACATGCCTCCATTATTCCCCTGATTATTATCCGCCCCACGTGAAGTTATTATTTGGGGGCCTATAAACTATGCCCACCAGTGACTTTTTCCCCTTACTATCTCTAATCTCCACCTACAATGATTCAACATTTTGGTCATTAGAGCCAATATCGTCTCTCACAACTGCCCTGATATCATCCTTTATTAACAGAGCTACCCCACCTCCTTTCCCTTCTTGTCTATCTTTCCGAATTGTCAGATCCCCCTGTATGTTTAATTCCCAGTCTTGGCCACCCTGCAACCACGTTTCAGTAATGGCCACCAAATCATACCCATTTATGATGATTTGTGCCGTCAACTCATTTACTTTGTTTCGAATTCTGCGTGCGTTTCGGTAAAGTGTTTTAATACTAGTTTTTAAACCATGATTTTTAGTTTTGACCCCTCCTGCAGCCCCTTTATATTCATACATATTGTCCCTTCCTATCACCTTGTGGTTTACACTTACTCCATTGCTACTCTGCTCTGTTGCCTCCTGCCTTTTGCATTCTTTCTTGGGGTTCTGCTCATCTGAGCTCTCACCCACTCTAACTAGCTCAGAGCCCTCTCCTGGGTTCCCATCCCCCTGCCAAGCTAGTTTAAAGCCCTCCCAACCGTACTATCAAAAGCACCCGCGAGAACATTGGTCCCGTCTCTGTTGAGGTGTAACCTGTCCGACTCGTACAGGTCCCATCTTCCCCAGAAGCGGTCCCAATTGTTCAGGTAACTAAAGCATGCTCCAGAGTTAATCCACCCGCAGCTCCAGTTCCGCAACACGCTTCGTCAGGAGCTGGAGGCGGATACACTTCCCGCACACGTAGTCATCAGAGACATCGGTGGTGTCCCTGATTTCCCTTATGGTACAGGAGGAGCATAACAGATGTCCGAGTTCTCCTGCCATGACTTAACCCCAAGATTAACTTCATTTGGCAACTGTAATGCTAAAGGTTACTTACTGAACTAGAAAAGAAAAAGAAAAACTACTTACCAATCACCAGCCAATCACTTACCCCCTTGGCTGTGGCGTCACCTTTCGATTCCTTTCTACTTCTTTTTTGCCTTCTCACCCCACTGTAGCTGCACAAGCTCGCCTCTCGGCTCTCTGACTCACGCTGGCCTTTTGTAGGCCTGGGACGCTGCCACTCCGCCTCTCGGCCTCCCGCTGGGCCTCTCTGACTCACGCTGGCCTTTTGTAGGCCTGGGACGTTGCCGCTCCGCCTCTCGGCCTCCCGCTGGGCCTCTCTGACTCACGCTGGCCTTTTGTAGGCCTGGGACGCTGCCGCTCCTCCTGTCCACTCACCTCCCGCTGGGCCTCTCCGACTCACGCTGGCCTTTTGTAGACCTGGGACGCTGCCGCTCCGCCTCTCGACCTCCCGCTTCATCCATTTAATATAACTCCAGAGTGCTCATCACACATGGTGGTCTGCCTTTTATACTAGGCCTGGCACACCTGTACAGGTAACCTACAAGTCTCCCACTTCAGTGCCCTCTGATGGCACACCTTCCAGCTGGTGTACAAGTTTCCCATAGTAGTGCCCTCTGGTGGCACATCATATGTAATAGTACAAGCAGCAAACATGTCTGGATACATGAAAACTCTAACCTCACCTCTGGAATTTAGCGCTCTTGTCAAAAAGTGTGGACCAAGGCTGTAATGAGGTCTGGAGTTGAATTGTCCTGGTGGAGCCCAAAATGGGCATTGGTGAACAGGTTATCGATGAGTAAGTTCCACTTGATAGCACTGTCAAAGACACCTTCCATCACTTTGCTGATGATTGAGAGTAGTACTATAAATACCATTGCAACAAGAGCAGGTCAAAGGCTGTGAGTTTCTCTTCTTCTGACTCCCCAAAGCCTTTCCACCATCTACAAGGCACAAGTTGTTATGTCTCAAATAAAGCAACGTGACTGAGTACTGTAGACTTGAGTAAGTGTGGCCTGCTTATATGCAGTGCTCCCAAGGGATGCTGGGATCCCTTGGGACTCCAACAGATGCGCCCTCTGGTGGCGGTAGAATGCTGGTTACAAGGAGTTGCATACATAACATCACTCACCACCCCCCCCCCCCCGCCAAAGTTAATAGTACACTTATTTACAGGGTGAGACGATCTGGGGCTTTCCACTCCCGAGTCGATCGTCTCAGTACAAACACAGGTGCAGGTGAGTTGGTTGGTTCTTCGCTGGGCTGCTGCCCAGCTGGCCTTGCTGGGCTGCTGGGGATAATGAGTTCAGCTTCGTGGTCAACCGTGATGTTCATTGCCACTTGTGTGTGTATCGGAGGGTCGAAGTTGGTGGTGTCCTCATCAGGTTGCCTGTGGCTGTCTGTGAATTTCAGCTTGGTTTGGTCCAAATGCTTTCTGCAAGTTAGTCCATTTGCAAATTTGACCTCAAACACCCTACTCCCTTCTTTGGCTACGACAGTGCCAGCAAGCCATTTGGGACCATGTTCATAGTTGAGTACAAATACAGGGTCATTAACTTCAATATTGCTTTACAAATTTGCGAGATCATGGTACATGCTTTGTTGATGCTGCCTGCCCTCGACATGATCATGGAGATCAAGGTGGACTAGAGGGAGCCTTCTTTTGAGTGCCCTTTTCATGAGCAGTTCGGCAGGGGGAACCCCGGTGAGCGAGTGGGGTCTTGTGCGGTAGCTGAGCAGGACTCGGGACAGGCGGGCCTGCAGAGAGCCTTCCGACACGCATTTCAAGCTTTGCTTGATGGTTTGGACTGCCCGTTCTGCCTAGCCGTTAGATGCGGGCTTGAACGGGGCAGATGTGACGTGCTTGATCCCATTGCAGGTCATGAATTCCTTGAATTCAGCGCTGGTGAAGCACGGCCCATTGTTGCTGACAACGACATCAGGCAGGCCTTGCGGGGCAAACATGGCTCATAGGCTTTCGATGGTGGCAGTGGACATGCTTACAGACATTATTACACAGTCAATCCATTTTGAATAAGCATCCACAACAACCAAAAACATTTTGCCTAGAAACGGGCCAGCGACGTCAACGTGGATCCTAGACCACAGTTTGGAGGGCCATGACCACAAACTTAGCGGTGCCTCCCTGGGTGCATTGCTCAGTTGAGAGCAAGTGTTGCATTGGCACACGCATGACTTCAAATCTGAGTCGATGCCAGGCCACTACACATGGGATCTGGCTATAGCTTTCATCATTACTATATCTGGGTGGGTACTGTGTAGCTCGCATATGAACTTTTCCCTGCCTTTCTTAGACAAAAGCACGGGATTAGCCCACAAAAGACTGTATGGACATTTCGTCTTTGCGCCACTGGAATGTCTTGATCTCTTCATGCATCTCCGCTGGGACATTGGACCAACTCCATGGACGACACAGTTTTTTACAGGGGACAGTAAAGGATCCTGGCTGGTCCAGGTCCTGATCTGGCGGGCCGTAACGGGTGACTTTTCATTTTCAAATGCATCCATCACCAAGAGCAAGTCTGCTGGCTGTGCCATTTCCACCCCGGTGGTGGGCAATGGTAGCCGACTGAGAGCATCAGTACAGTTCTCTGTGCCTGGCCTGTGGCGAATTACATAGTTATATGCCGACAGCGTGAACGCCCGTCTTTGGATGCGAGCAGAGGCATTGGTATTTATACATTTGCATCTGAGAATAGCGATATGAGCAGCTTATGGTCAGTTTCTAACTCGAACTTAAGCCCAAACAGATACTGGTACTGGTAAATGCATGCCAGAGCTTCTTTTTCAATCATGCTGTCGGCCCTTTTGGCCTTGGACAAACTCCTGGACGCATAAGCGACCGGTTGCAAGGTTCGCGATTCGTTTGCTTGTTGTAACACACATCCGACCCCATACGAAGACGCAACGCAAGCTAGCACTAAATGTTTACATGGGTCATACAGAACAAGCAGTTTGTTGGAACATAACAGATTTCTGGCTTTCTCAAAAGCAGTCTCTTGTGATTTCCCCCATACCCAGTCATCTCCCTTGCATAGCAACACATATAGAGGTTCTCGCAAGGTGCTTAACCCGGCTAGGAAATTACCAAAATAATTGAGGAGTCTCAGGAACGACCGCAGCTCCGTCACGTTCTGTGATCTCGGCACGTTCTTGATGGCCTCCATCTTGGCGTCGGTAGTTCTGATACAGTCTGCCGCAATTCTTCTCCCAAAGATCTCGACCTCTGGTGCCAGGAAAACACACTTCGAGCGTTTCAACCTGAATCCCACACGATCTACCCGACTTAGAACCTCTTCCAGGTTCTGCAAGTGTTCGATGGTGTCCCGACCTGCGACCAGTATGTCGTCCTGGAAAACCACGGTGCACGGAACCGACTTTAGCATATTCTCCTTGTTCTTTTGAAAAATAGCTGCGGCCGATCGAATCCCAAACGGGCATCTATTGTAGATGAACAGACCTTTGTGCATGTTGATGCAGGTGAGGCCTTTCAAAGATTCCACCAGCTCCTGCGTCATGTAGGCCGAGGTCAGGTCCAACTTGGTGAACGTCTTCCCTCCTGCCAGCGTCGCAAATAGGTCGTCTGCCTTGGGTAGCGGGTACTGGTCCTGTAGCAAAAAACGGTTAATCGTTGCTTTATCGTCCCCACAAATTCTGACCGTGCCATCACCCTTGAGAGCCGGAACAATCGGACTGGCCCATTCATTGAACTCAACCGGCGCGATGATGCCCTCTCGTTGCAGCCTGTCTAGCTCGATCTCCACTTTCTCTCGCATCATGTATGGCACCGCACATGCCTTGTGGTGGATGGGTCATGTACCTGGAACCAAGTGGATCTGCACCATCGCCCCAGAGAAATTTCCGATGCCTGGCTCAAATAATGACAGGA
This sequence comes from Pristiophorus japonicus, assembly GCF_044704955.1. Lineage (NCBI taxonomy): Eukaryota > Metazoa > Chordata > Chondrichthyes > Pristiophoridae > Pristiophorus > Pristiophorus japonicus. Next base: position 13,827,685 of record NC_091984.1, on the reverse strand, counting down.
ACTTGCTCAGAACCCTGGCACATGAGACGTCATCGACGGATGAAAGCGCTCAGATGTCGTCCCAGTTCCAGCGGATTTTTCCCAGCCAGCTTCTGCCCAACAGTGTGGGGCCATCTCCTGGTACAATCCATAGTGGTAGTTCGTGCACCACTCCATCATAGGAGACTTTTACTGCTGCACTGCCAATTACAGGGATCAGCTCTTTCATGTAAGTTCTCAGCTTGGTATGAATAGGGCTCAGCTTGGGCCTTTGTGCTTTGTTGCACCACAGCCTCTCGAAGGCCTTTTTGCTCATGATAGACTGACTCGCAACCGTGTCCAATTCCATGGATACTGGAATTCCATTCAGTTCGACTTTTAACATGATTGGTGGACATTTCGTGGTGAAGGTGTGTACCCCATACACTTCTGCCTCCTAGTTCAGTTTGATCCGCCATGGATCGGTCTTTCTCTGCAACGTGGTGATTTGCAGGGTTTGCAGCTCGTCTGCACATGTGCTGGAGGTGTCCCATTGTTCCACAGCCTTTGCACGCATTTGAGGCGGCATTGAGGGGCTCACTGATCACCTCCGCAGCGCCAACAAGGTGTTAATTGCCTCGCATTAACACTTGATGGCAGACTCTGAGTCATCTGAGGTCATGCAGCAGCCGGAGTGTACATTCTGCCATATGCATTCCTGTCTGAAAACGACGTTACTTTGTGTACAGTACTTTATGCTGCAAAATTTGTTTGGTGTTATCGCTGGTGGACATAAATGCCTGGGTTATCATTATGGCTTTGCTCAGGTTCAGTGTTTCAACAGTCAATAGTTTGCGAAGGATAACCTCATGGCCAATGCCAAGCACAAAAAAGTCTCTTAGTATTTGCTCCAGGAATCCACCGAATTCGCAATGTCCTGCAAGGCGCCTTAGTTTGGCGATGTAGTTCGCCACTTCCTAGCCTTCAGACCGTTGACACGTATAAGATCAATGCCTTGCCATCAGAATGCTCTCCTTCAGATTTAGGTGCTCCCGGACCAGCGTACACAGTTCTTCATACAATTTGGTTGTTGGTTTCACCAGAGCAAGAAGATTCTTCATGAGGCCATGGGTTGTTGCCCCGCAGACGATGAGGAGGATCGCCGTTCGTTTGGCAGTGTTCTCATTCCCTTCCAGCTCGTTGGCCACGAAGTATTGATCGAGTCGCTCCACGAAGGCTTCCTAATTGTCACCTTCTGAGAATTTCTCCAGGATACCAACAGTTCTCTGCATTTTCACGTGATGGTTCGTTATCTATTACTCGTCGCCAGTTGCTATGTCTCAAATAAAGCAATGTGACTGAGTACTGTAGACTGAGTAAGTGTGACCTAAGTCTCTTTATTCTGACTCCAGAGTGCTGGCACAGCATGGGAGGCCTGCTTATATGCAATGCTCCCAAGGGATGCTGGGATCCCTTGGGACTCCAACAAATGCGCCCTCTGGTGGCGGTAGAATGCTGGTTACAAGGTGTTGCATATATAATACAAGTCAGATGTGTGATAAAATTCTCTCCACTTGCTTGGATGAGTGCAGCTCCAACAACACTCAAGAAGCTCGACACCATCCAGGACAAAGCTGCCCACTTGATTTGGACCTCATCCACCACCTTAAACATTTATTCCCTCCACCACCGGCACACCATGGCTGCCGTGTGTACCCTCTGCAAGACACACTGCAGCACCTCTCAAACCCACAACTGTTACCACCTGGAAGGACAAGGGCAGCAGACGCATGGGAGCACTATCACCTGTAAGCTCTCCTCCAAGTTTCACACCATGCTGATTTGGAAATATATCACCGTTCCTTCATTGCTGCTGGTTCAACATCCTGGAATTCCTTCCCTTACAGCACTGCGGAAGTACCTTCACCACAAGGACTGCAGCAGTTCAAGAAGGCGGCTCACCACCACCTTCTCAAGGGCAATTAAGGATGGGCAATAAATGCTGGCCTTGCCCACATCTCAGGAACAATTTTTTAAAAGCATACTGTTTCCACTATTTAGCATGTTTGTAGTCCTGTGTTGTAACTTCCCAGGTTGGCACATCATTTTTAGGTATGCCTGGTGCTGTTCCTGGCATGCATTTCTGCACTCCTCATTGAACCAAGGTTGGTCCTCTAGCTTGATGGTAATGATACAGTGAGGGATATGTCGGCCAAGAGGTTACAGATTGTGGTGGAATACAATTCTGCTCCTGCGGATTGCCCATAGCACCTCATGGATGCCCAAGGTTCTCTGCATGGCCTGATTCAGCCTCAGTGAGTAGCCAGAAAGATGGGATGGGACCTGTGGCAAGGGAGCAGCGATGACCTAAAGCAAAAGCTCTGGAGTTGGGCTTGAACCTGCACACTTTTGACTCAGTGACAAGAGTGCTCAGTGACTGAGCCAATGCTAACAACACAGGAGCAGGCCATTCAGCCCATTGTGGCTGTCCCAACACAGGATCTTTGCATCTTGAAATTTCAGAATGAAAGAAACGCACCAAAAAATTGATTTTGTTCTGATGAATTCCTTACATTTATAATGCTTGCACTAGGAAACCAAACTGCTCTTGTTTCTCTGTTCCCATTAATGTGGATCCCAGTTACTACTTTATTACACTTACAAGGGACCTAATAATAAGGCAACTGTCTCGTCTCAAGTGCAGTAGAATGTAATGATTTAAATAAAGATGAGTTCAAATCTGAACTGTATTTATACATGGCACGTTGTGTCAGGTTTTCAGGAGGAGAAGTATACAATCAAAATGTCTCCTGCAGTGTAATGGAAATGGTGATGTTGCCAAGTATCGGAGCTTTGATCTGGGCATAGCAACAGGTAGAGAGGTGTGTGGAAAGCATGCAAGTGGAATGAAATGATACCTTCAGAGCTAATAGTAAAACTTTCCAGCAACTTTAAATGTAACTGGCTGAGCAAATGTCATAACGGGGGCACCGGGCGGGAATTGGCCAAGTAACACCGCTCAACGGAAAACATCCTGGTCAGCATGGGAACATATTCCTTGGCGGAGGAGCCAGCCAGAAGGTCATTGCTTCGCATTGTTGCGAGAAACCTTGCCGTTGCCTGAGAACCATCTCTCTGTTTCTAACTTCCCTGGAGCACAGGAGAGGCAGAATATAATATCTGCCAAACAGTGAACATTCTAAACAGGAGATGTTGACTTAATGTTCAAAGCTACCAGGACTGGCTCACGAGCTTGGTGGGCTCGTGGACTGTCTACTGTGGCACTGAGCCGTATGGACTAGGAGGGGTCCAGGTCAGAAAGGAAAAACTTGCATTTATATACCACCTTTCACATCCTCTGGACATCCCAAAGCACTTCACAGCCAATGAAGTGCATTCATAGTTGTTTAGTAGTTGCAGCAGCCAAATTGTGCACAGCAAGATCCCACAAGCAATAACGAGATCGATCAGCATTTAACCTGTGTTGTTTGAGGGATAAATGTTGGTCTGGACATCGGGAGAATCTACTATCCTTCTTTGCAAATGTGTTATGGGCTCTTTTACGTCCACCTGGACAGGCAGACATCTCGGTTTTATATCGCAGGTAAAAGGCACCAACTCCTTCCCCATTCACCTCTGATTGGGTCCTCTTGACCACATGACCTGATTGCCGGTTAGTCCCCTTGGAGGTTAAGACACACCGAGCAGTTTCTCTGCAATATGTAATTAGAACCGCCCTGCCTAATTAGGAGGAGGGGGGAGAGTAGATCAGGAATTTGGGGAGGGGCGTGGGGATGAAAGAGTAGATCAGGAATTTGGGCGGGAGGGAAGTAGGTCATGAACTTGGGAGGGGGGGGTGAGGGGGAGAGTAGGTTTGGAACTTGGTGGGGGGGCGGGGAGAGTAGTGACTTTGCAAAGTGTAATTCGAGCCATTTTCACTGCCGACTCCAGGCAGAACAGAGCTTACACCTTCTCCAACCCCCCAAACAAGTTTCTGCTCCACCGCCCAGATTCCTGACCTACTTACCCCCTCCAAGTTCATGACCTAATCCCCCGCCCCTTCTGCCCAAATTCCTGACCTACTCTTTCCCCCCCCTCCAAATTCCTGACCTACTCTTTCCACCCCTCCCCAAGTTCCTGACCTACTCTCCTCCCCCCCCCACCACCCCCAAGTTCCTGACCTACTCTCCTCCCCCCCCCCCCACTCCCAAGTTCCTGACCTACTCTCCTCCACCCCCCACCCCCCAAGTTCCTGACCTACTCTCCTCCCCCCCACCACCCCCAAGTTCCTGACCTACTCTCCTCCTCCCCCCCCGCCCCCCATGTTCCTGACCCTACTCCCCCCCCTCTCAAGTTTTTGACCTACTCACACACGCCCTCAGCCCAAGTTCCTGGGCTACTCCCCACTCCTGCCACCCCCCCAGTGCTGCACTGTTGGAGGGGCAGTAATAAGGGAGTTTTGCACTATCTGAGGTGTCGTCTTTCGGTTGAGGTGTACAGCCGAGGTCGCATCTGCCCTCTCAGGTGGACGTAAAATGGCACATTTTCAAAGCAGCGCAGGGGAAGTTCTCCCCGGTGTCCTGGCCAATATTTATCCCTCAATCAACATAACAAAAACAGATTATCTGATAATTATCTCATTGATGTTTGTGGAACCTTGCTGTGTGCAAGTTGGCTACCCCGCTTCCTAAATTACAACAGTGTCTATACTTCAAAAATATTCATTCGCTGTAGAAAAGCTGATTGGAATGTCCTGAGGATCATGAAAGGCGTTATATAAATATAAGTCTTACTTTTTCTTTTTACTTTTCATTCCCATCAACAATCACGGAAAAAGGACTACATTTCCCACGCAATAGCCAGCAAGATAATGTCATTATTCATTAATTAATATGGTAAAAAAAATAATTAGTTAGGAAAATCTTGTATCACTATTTTCATTCATGTAAGCTATTTGAAGAGATCATGCTTTCACAGCTTGAGCCAGTCTTCATCCTATCTGAACACTCATTCTCAAGCTGTGGCATTGCAAAATGGTTGAATGCAAGCGGATACAAAGGCACCTGCTGTTTTATGATTTCCTGTAAATCTGAGCAGAGCTGCGTTTTCCAATTTCAATATCTGACTTAATACTAAGAAGAGCTCAGTGTGATGTTCATTCTGCCACAGACACAGCCAACATCCCCCCAAGCATCTCACAAGTCGCAGTTTTGTCTACGAGATTAATTACAATCATAATTATTGGCAGTTAATGATACAATGCAACAGGAATTAGATCACTTTTACCTGACTGCACGGACAGTGTGATAGTCCAGCCAGATGGCTTCTGTAGATTGTGAAAAAATGTAAGGAACTGTTACGCAGGATTATTGCTTTTATCACAGTTTACCACAGCAGACATAAACTATTTTCTTGACTGCTTGAGGAACGATCCAGGCTTAATAACTAGTGGGAAATATATATAATCATAGAACAATACCCTTCCATCATATCCCTTAACAACCTTACTTCCCAAACCAGTATCGATCTCCATTTTCAACACCTCAATTGGATTGTTTTCAAATCCCTCCATGGCCTCACCCCATCCCTATCTCTGTAACCTCCTCCAGCCCTACAAACCTCCGAGATACCTGCACTCCTCCAATTTTCGGCCTCTTGCGCATCTTATTATACTCGTTCTACCATTGACGGCTCTACTGAAATGAGGGCATGTGGCTAAATATGTGGATCAATATGTCGAGGAACCAACTAAAGGGCTGGCTATCCTAGACTGGATGATGTGTAATGAGAAAGGACTAATTAGTAATCTTGTTGTGCAAGGCCCCTTGGGGAAGACTGACCATAATATGGTAGAATTCTTTGTTAAGATGGAGAGTGAAACAGTTAATTCAGAAACTAGGGTCCTGAACTTAAGGAAAGGTAACTTCCATGGTATGAGACATGAATTGGCTAGAATAGACTTGCAAATGATACTTAAAGGGTTGACAGTGGATAGGCAATGGCAAACATTTAAAGATCACATGGATGAACTTCAACAATTGTACATCCCTGTCTGGAGTATAAATAAAATGGGGAAGGTGGCTCAATCGTGGCTAACAAGGGAAATTAAGGATAGTGTTAAATCCAAGGAAGAGGCGTATAAATTGGCCAGAAAAAGCAGCAAACCTGAGGAATGGGAGCAATTTAGAATTCAGCAGAGGAGGTCAAAGGGTTTAATTAGGAGGGGGAAAATAGAGTATGAGAGGAAGCTTGCCGGGAAATAAAAACTGACTGCAAAAGCTTCTATAGATATGTGAAGAGAAAAAGATTAGTGAAGACAAACATAGGTCCCTTGCAGTCAGATTCAGGTGAATTTATAATGGGGAACAAAGAAATGGCAGACCAGTGGAACAAATACTTTAGTTCTGTCTTCACGAAGGAAGATACAAATAATCTTTCGAAAGTACTAAGGGACCGAGGGTCTAGTGAGAAGGAGGAACTGAAGGATATCGTTATTAAGCGGGAAATTGTATTAGGGAAATTGATGGGATTGAAGGCCGATAAATCCCTGGGGACTGATAGTCTGCATTCCAGAGTACTTAAGGAAGTGACCCTCGAAATAGTGGAAGCATTGGTGATCATTTTCCAACAGTCTATCAACTCTGGATCAGTTCCTTTGGACTGGAGGGTAGCTGATATAACACCACTTTTAAAAAAGGAGGGAGAGAGAAAATGGGTAATTATAGGCCGGTTAGCCTGACATCAGTAGTGGGGAAAATATTGAAATCAAATATTAAAGATACAATAACAGCGCATTTGGAAAGCAATGAATGGATCAGTCCAAGTCAGCATGGATTTATGAAAAGGAAATCATGCTTGACAAATCTTCTGGAATTTTTTGAGGATGTAACTAGTAGAGTGGACAAGGGCGAACCAGTGGATGTGGTGTATTTGGACTTTCAAAAGGCTTTTGACAAGGTTCCACACAAAATTGAAGCACATGTTATTGGGGGTAATGTACTGACATGGATAGAGAACTGGTTGGCATACAGGAAGCAGAGAGTCGGGATAAACGGGTCTTTTCAGAATGGCAAGCAGTGACTAGTGGGGTGCTGCAGGGCTCAGTGCTGGGACCCCAGCTATTTACAATATGCATTAATGATTTGGATGAAGTAATTGAGTGTAATATCTCCAAGCTTGCGATGACACTAAGCTGGGTGGCTGTGTGAGCTGCGAGGAGGACGCTAAGAGGCTGCAGGGTGACTTGGACAGGTTAGGTGAATGGGCAAATGCATGGTAGATACATTATAATGTGGATAAATGTGAGGTTATCCACTTTGGGGGCAAAAACACAAAGGCAGAATATTATCTAAATGGCGACAGATTAGGAAAAGGGGAGGTGCAACGAGACCTGGGTGACATGGTATATCAGTCATTGAAAGTTGGCATGCAGGCACAGCAGGCGGTGAAGAAGGCAAATGGTATGTTGGCCTTCATAGCTAGAAGATTTGAGTATAGGAGCAGGGAGGTATTTCTGCAGTTGTACAGGGCCTTGGTAAGGCCTCACCTGGAATATTGTGTTTAGTTTTGGACCCTTAATCTAAGGAAGGACGTTCTTGCTATTGAGGGAGTGCAGCAAAGTTTCACCAGACTGATTCCCGGGATGGCTGAACTGACATATGAGGAGAGACTGGATCGACTGGGCCTTTATTCACTGGAGTTTAGAAGGATGAGAGGGGATCTCATAGAAACATATAAAATTCTGACGGGACTGGACAGGTTAGATGCAGGAAGAATGTTCCCGATGTTGGGCAAGTCCAGAACCAGGGGACACAGTTTAAGGACAAGGGGTAAGCCATTTAAGACTGAGATGAGGAGAAACTTCTTCACTCAGAGAGTTGTTAACCTGTGGAAATATCTTCCGCAGAGAGTTGCTGATGCCAGTTCATTGGATATATTCAAGAGGGAGTTAGATGTGGCCCTTATGGCTAAATGGATCAAGGGGTATGGAGAGAAAGCAGTAAAGGGGTACTGAGGTGGATGATCCGCCATGATCATATTGAATGGTGGTGCGGGCTCGAAGGGCCGAATGGCCTACTCCTGCACCTATTTTCTATATTCCTATGTTTCGATATTTCTAAATGGTGTTGCTATAGCCACACTTGTTCCAATAAGCGATTTTTATTGGACAATTGAAGTCCTTCTTCAGAACCATGAGTCCATAATTTAGGCTGATGCTCCAGTGCAGTACTTCGCTGGACTGCCAGAGGTGCCATCTCTTGGATGAGACTTTAAACCAAGGCCCCATCTGCCCACTCGGGTGGATATAAAAGATCATGCATATGGCATTAATGGAAGAAGAACAGGGGAGTTCTCCTAGTGTCCTGGCCACTATTTATCCCTCAACCGACATCACTACAACAGATTATCTGGTCATTATCTCATTGCTGTTTGTGGGGCCTTGCTGTGTGTGCAAATTAGCTTGCTGTGTTTTCCGACATTACAGCAGTGACTACACTTCAAAGTAATTAGTTGGCTGTGAAGCAATTTGGAACGTCTTGAGATCATGAAATTTGCGATATGAATGCGTGTTTCTTTGTCTTCTTCTGTAAACCCTGATCTTGCATTGTTTCGGGTTTATTGTGGGGTCACAAAGGCTTTCTGCAAGATCCACTTTTCATCATATACATATAATTAAGCAAACAGCGATCGCTGTGTTACTGTAATGTTAGGTAAGTAAACCATCAAAATCGCATTACTTGAGGCTAATTTCTTAATCTGAAAAATTGCACCCACTCCTCCACATGCTACATCATTTCAACCGAGGAGCGGAAAGGGATATTCACCTTCAGCACTTCCAATGATTCCAGACTGAACCCTTCTGCTTCAGTCAGTAGGGGTAAAATGCAACTTGGACGAGGACGTAAAATGGGCACTGTCGCATCTGCCGCCCATTTATGTGCCCCGCCCAATATTCGGTCCCATCGGCCACAGATGAGACACCACCTGGTTTGCGTCCTGCCCAAGTCGAATTTCACCCCCGCTGTGTTTGTGTGTTTTGTGGAGCGCTGTACACAAAACGCTGCATAGGATAGCATTGCTGGGTCAGAATCCTAGAATTCCCTACCCAGCGCCATCGAGGTGGGCAGGTGGCCAGCACCACAAGGATTGAAGGGGTTCAAGAAGAAGGCCCACCACCATCTTCTCAGGACAACTGGAGGCAGCCAATCGATGTGACCAAAACAGCACCTCCAACAGCACAAGAACAATTTTGTAAAATTCTGAGCCGAGGTTGCAATGCTCCACTCCTACATTCACTCAGGAGAAGCAGAGTCGCAGAATTGGCCCAATCGTGTAAAGTAACCAATCTTGTGCGGCTCGGCATTACATGTGGAGCCTCACAAGACCAGCTACTGAGTTTATGTACTGGTGCGTAGGGGGTTCATTTCTTGATTGTGTCACTGCAACCTTTGGAGTTACAAGCACTGTTCGGCTGTGAAAAATGAACAGTGCACAATATGAAATCAGATTGTTCTGCCCTAACAAATATTTTCCCAACTTCTTTCTCCCCTGCTTCTTTTTTTCTCCAGACCCCCTCTTCTCCTCCTCTCAATCTGAGTTATGATTCCATCAGGAACTGGTCACTCTCCAGTGTTTCTCCACCCCTCCCACCTGTCCCCCCTATTGATCTTTCTTCATGTCAGCACACATTTGTAGCTTATCCAACTGTGCCAGGTGCCAATGCGGGGACCCAAACCTAGCATTCTGGAGAGGGAGGGTGAACAGCCAGTTGTCGTGGTACATGTGGGTACCAACGATGTAGGTAAGAAGCGGGAAGAGGTCCTACAAGCTGAATTTAGGGAGCTCGGAGTTAAATTAAAAAGTAGCACCTCAAAGGTAGTAATCTCTGGATTGTTACCAGTGCCACACCCTAATCAGAGTAGAGGGAGTAGGAGAGTTAGAATAAATATGTGGCTTGAGCAGTGGTGCAATAGGGAGGGATTCAAATTCCTGGGACATTGGAACCAGTTCTGGGGGAAGTGGGACCTGTACAAAAGGGACGGTCTGCACTTGGGCAGGACTGGAACTGCTGTCCGCGGGTTAACATTTGCTGATGCAGTTCGGGAGTGTTTAAACTAATATGGCAGGGGGATGGGAACCTATGCAGCGAGACAGGGTGAAGTAATATGGAGTCAGAAACAGATGGTAGAAAGGTAAAAAGCAATAGTGGAAGGCCGAGTAAACAAAGGCAAGAAACAAAAAGGGCCACACGTCATCATAATTCTAAAAGGACAAAGGGTGTTAAAAAAACAAGCCTGAAGGTTTTGTGTCTTAATGCAAGGAGTATCCGTAATAAGGTGGATGAAGTAACTGTGCAAATAGATGTTAACAAATATGATGTGATTGGGATTACAGAGACGTGGCTCCAGGATGGTCAGGGCTGGGAACTCAACATCCAGGGGTATTCAACATTCAGGAAGGATAGAATAAAAGGAAAAGGAGGTGGGGTAGCATTGCTGATTAAAGAGGAGATTAATGCAATAGTTAGGAAAGACATTAGCTTGGATGATGTGGAACCTATATGGGTAGAGCTGCAGAACACCAAAGGGCAAAAAACGTTAGTGGGAGTTGTGTACAGACCTCCAAACAGTAGTAGTGATGTTGGGGAGGACATCAAACAGGAAATTAGGGGTGCATGCAATAAAGGTGCAGCAGTTATAATGGGTGACTTTAATATGCACATAGATTGGGCTAACCAAACTGGAAGCAATACGGTGGAGGAGGATTTTCTGGAGTGCAGAAGGGATTGTTTTCTAGACCAATATGTCGAGAAACCAACTAGGGGGGAGGCCATCTTAGACTGGGTGTTGTGTAATGAGCGAGGATTAATTAGCAATCTCATTGTGCGAGGCCCCTTGGGGAAGAGTGACCATAATATGATGGAATTCTACATTAGAATGGAGAATGAAACAGTTAATTCAGAAACCATGGTCCAGAACTTAAAGAAGGGTAACTTTGAAGGTATGAGGTGTGAATTGGCTAGGATAGATTGGCGAATGATACTTAAGAGGATGACAGTGGATGGGCAATGGTAGACATTTAGAGACTGCATGGATGAACTACAACAATTGTACATCCCTGTCTGGCCTAAAAATAAAAAAGGGAAGGTGACTCAACCGTGGCTATCAAGTGAAATCAGGGATAGTATTAAAGCCAAGGAAGTGGCATACAAATTGGCCAGAAATAGCAGCGAACCCGGGGACTGGGAGAAATTTAGAACTCAGCAGAGGAGGACAAAGGGTTTGATTGGACAGGGAAAATAGAGTACGAGAGGAAGCTTGCAGGGAACATTGAGACGGACTGCAAAAGCTTCTATAGATATGTAAAGAGAAAAAGGTTAGTAAAGACAAACGTCGGTCCCCTGCAGTCAGAATCAGGGGACATCATAACAGGGAACAAAGAAATGGCTGACCAATTGAACAAGTACTTTGGTTCGGTATTCACTCAGGAGGACACAAACAACCTTCCGGATATAAAAAGGGTCAGAGGGTCTAGTAAGAAGGAGAAACTGAGGGAAATCCTTAATAGTCGGGAAATTGTGTTGGGGAAATTGATGGGATTGAAGGCCGATAAATCCCCAGGGCCTGATGGACTGCATCCCAGAGTACTTAAGGAGGTGGCCTTGGAAATAGCGGATGTATTGACAGTCATTTTCCAACCTTCCATAGACTCTGGATCAGTTCCTATCGAGTGGAGGGTAGCCAATGTAACCCCACTTTTTAAAAAAGGAGGGAGAGAGAAAACAGGGAATTATAGACCGGTCAGCCTGACATCGGTAGTGGGTAAAATGATGGAATCAATTATTAAGGATGTCATAGCAGTGCATTTGGAAAGAGGTGACATGATAGGTCCAAGTCAGCATGGATTTGTGAAAGGGAAATCATGCTTGACAAATCTTCTGGAATTTTTTGAGGATGTTTCCAGTAGAGTGGACAAGGGAGAACTAGTTGATGTGGTGTATTTGGACTTTCAAAAGGCTTTCGACAAGTCCCACACAAGAGATTAATATGCAAAGTTAAAGCACATGGGATTGGGGGTAGTGTGCTGACGTGGATTGAGAACTGGTTGGCAGACAGGAAGTAAATGGGTACTTTTCAGAATGGCAGGCAGTGACTAATGATTTAGATGAGGGGATTAACTGTGGTATCTCCAAATTTGCGGATGACACTAAGTTGGGTGGCAGTGTGAGCTGCGAGGAGGATGCTATGAGGCTGCAAAGTGACTTGGATAGGTTAGGTGAGTGGGCAAATGCATGGCAGATGAAGTATAATGTGGATAAATGTGAGGTTATCCACTTTGGTGGTAAAAAAAGAGACAGACTATGATCTGAATGGTGACAGATTAGGAAAAGGGGAGGTGCAATGAGACCTGGGTGTCATGGTACATCAGTCATTGAAGGTTGGCATGCAGGTACAGCAGGCGGTTAAGAAAGCAAATGGCATGTTGTCCTTCATAGCGAGGGGATTTGAGTACAGGGGCAGGGAGGTGTTGCTACAGTTGTACAGGGCCTTGGTGAGGCCACACCTGGAGTAATGTGTACAGTTTTGGTCTCCTAACTTGAGGAAGGACATTCTTGCTATTGAGGGAGTGCAGCGAAGGTTCACGAGACTAATTCCCGGGATGGTGGTACTGACATATCAAGAAAGATTGGATCAACTGGGCTTGTATTCAGAAGAATGAGAGGGGACCTAATAGAAACGTTGAAATTCTGATGGGTTTAGACAGGTTAGATGCAGGAAGAATGTTCCCAATGTTGGGGAAGTCCAGAACCAGGGGTCACAGTCTAAGGATAAGGGGTAAGCCATTTAGGGCCGAGATGAGGAGAAACTTCTTCACCCAGAGAGTGGTGAACCTGTGGAATTCTCTACCACAGAAAGTTGTTGAGGCCAATTCACTAAATATATTCAAAAAGGAGTTAGATGTAGTCCTTACTACTAGGGGGATCAAGGGGTATGGCGAGAAAGCAGGAATGGGGTACTGAAGTTGCATGTTCAGCCATGAACTCATTGAATGGCGGTGCAGGCTCGAAGGGCCGAATGGCCTACTCCTGCACCTATTTTCTATGTTTCTATGTTTCTATCAACACTTTCTGACAGGGGTCGCTGGGTTGCGATCAGCAGTGTGGAGTGGCTGAAGCTCCCAGGAATGTCCCAGCCCAAGTCCTTACATTTCTTTCTTGTGTGGCACTGCATGGAAGTCCAGCTCCATGTTCAGCGTGAAAGTTCCCCGGCCGCCCTGTTGGGTCTTCCACGCAATTTGCATACTTTGTGACAAAGTCTGTTGGGTGTTGTGAGCAGGCAGGCACCCCTGCCCACTCCCAACGTGAAAAGCAACAGCCCATGGAGCAGGGCACTGCCCAAGTGGGTCGCCAAATCTGGTTGGATGTCTCCCTGGAGCTTTCGTCACCTTTCTTCTGCAGTGACAATGGTTTTATATCTAACAAAAATGCTCAAAGACAATGAAAAAAATAGCACACAATTTGTTTTAATGCCCCTGGGATTTTGCTCACAGCACTGCCCAGGAAATTAATCTTCAATTCGCAGAGACTCCAGATCACTCCTGGAGGGTTGGCAACTCCAGCTTGCATGCACGAATGCACAGAGGCCTTCCTTTGTGGACAGGGTGTGAGTTGCAGTCCACAGTAGAACTCTGCTCTGTCTGGCTGCAATTGGAACTGGTACGGCTGCCATTATCAGATAGCACATTGTAACCACAGCCTAAGAAATTTAAAGAAGGGGAAAATAATATATATATAGTTTGGGGCTGGCAAACGAACATTCTTCCAACTTAAATATATCATGAGGGAAATAATCACTGTTAATCTGTGTTTCCCTCGAGGACATCTCCTTTGTGAATGAAAAACAAAGGATCACAGGAGATTCGGGCCTTGTTGGGAGATTGTAAAATTAAACCTTTGCTTGACAAAGTTGAACAAAGCGAAACGGGAAGAAAAAAAAGATAAATAGCTGTCAGGGTAGTTGACAAGACGCCAAAGCAAAAACAAACACTGCCAACAGTTGTGTTCTCCTCATGAGTTGGAGCAGTCCTGCAGTTATGTAAACTACATTTGGCAGTTGATCTAGGCCAGACTAATACAGCTGATGTACTCTTCGTGGATTTTTTTTTTCTGTCGCAAACTACAAATCTCTGCACTGGGTTTCATTAAGTGTTAAACAACAGCATCCAGAGTAAGGAATACGTGAGGCGTTAAGGACATCTTTAAATGGAAAGGCAGAGTAAGATAACAGCATATCCTGGGAATTCTGTGCCCTCTGGGCGAGAGACATTTTGAAAAGATTATTTCACCTTGAGGCTCAAGAATTTATAATATTCCAGTGACTACGATTTTGTAATGTTAGATTTATTGCTGTAACATACTGCTATATATTACTAGTTCCGAAACAAAGCAGATGTTCTTTGTTCACTTCCTTCCTGTTCACTATTTTATCTTTTACTTAGTTAGCCTTCCCTAGTTTGACTATTGCTTTGGGTGACCGAACCATAAAGCCCATTTCTGATCGGCTGAATTGACGGTGAAAGCCAATGGGGAGATGGATTGCTAATGTTTGACCTGATTGCATAACTGAGGTTAAATTTTGACCTGTTTCTTGGCTGATTCATAAGAACATAAGAAATAGGAGCAGGAGTAGGCTGTACAGCCCCTCGAGCCTGCTACACAATTCAATAAGATCAAGGCTGATCACCAACCTCAACTCCACTTTCCTGCCCGATCTCCATATCCCTTGATTCCCACTAGACTCCAAAAATCTACCTTTCTCAACCTTGAATATATTCAGAGACCCCGCATTCACAGCTCTCAGGGGCAGAGAATTCGAAAGATTCACAACCCTCTGAGTGAAGAAATCCCTCCTCATCTCTATCTTAAATGGCCGACCCCTTATCCTGAGATTGTGCCCCTAGTTCTAGACACTCCAGCCCGGGGAAACAACCTCTCAGCATCTACCCTGTCAATCCCCTTCAGAATCTTGTGTGCTTCAATGAGATCACCTCTCATTCTTCTAAACTCCAGAGAGTACAGGCCCATTTGACACAATCTCTCATCATAAGACAGCCCTCTCATCCCAGGAATCAATCCAGTGAACCTCCATTGTACTGCCTCCAAGGCAAGTATATCCTTCCTTAGATATGAAGACCAAAACTGTGCACAGTACTCCAGGTGTGGTCTCCCCAAGGCCCTGTACAATTGTAGCAAGACTTCCTTACTCTAATACTCCAGCCCCTTTGCAATAAAGGGCAACATGCCATTTGCCTTCCTTATTGCTTGCTGTACCTGCATGCTAACTTCCTGTGCTTTTTGCACAAGGACACCCAAATCTCTCTGAACACCAACATTTAAAAGTTTCTCAACATTTAAAAAAGATTCTGTTTTTCTATTCTTCCTCCCAAAGGGGCCAAAATTGTTGAAGAGCAATTATCACCCAAGTGCTGCCCAAAGGACTGCCGATGGGCGCCGAGCTACCTGATAGTACTCTGGGTGGGGTTTTCGGCAAAAAGGTACTTAAAAGGGCGGCCGGCGGCAAAAGAGGGACTTACGGCGTCAATCTGGGCGGCAGCTGGCGGGAGCTCTCATTCTCAGCGGCAAAGGCGCTTGCTGCCCAGGTGCTGCCGAGGATGGAGTCGAGCCCACGAGGGGTCGAATAGCTGCAAATAAAAAGCATCAACATTTTTTTTTTAAATCATCGGAAGACCTTCAGGGGACCCCATCAAGGTAAGTCGCTGTAAAAAAAAAATGGTTTAATTGTTAACTGGCCCTTTCTTTCAGCTCTTCATACCTACTGTCGGAGACAGACCAGCCTCCTCGCAGCGGTCCACCCTCTTCTGGCGTCGACTTCCGCCCGCACCAATCTGGCATCTCGGCGGGCGGGAGTCCACTTACGCCACTTGGCCGTCCGCTGACGTCAGCGGGCGGTTCCTGGCGGCTCTCCCCTCCTGCCCGCTCCAAACCAGGTCGAAAGTGGCACTGGGCGGAACCGAGGAAGAATGTCGGCAGCAGAGGGCGGTAAGGCCATCAATTTTGGCCCCAAAGTGAATAACCTCACACTTCCCCACATTATACTCCATCCGCCACCTTATTGCCCACTCACTTTGTCTATCTATATCCCTTTGCAGGCGCTTTGTGTTCTCCTCACAGCTTACTGTAGCTTTATAGCATCAGCAAACTCCGATACATTGCACTCGGTCCCTTCATCTAGGTCATTAATATAGATTGTAAATAGCTGAGGCCACAGCACTGATACTTGTGGCACCCCACTAGTTACAGCCTCCCAACCTGAAAAAGACCCATTCTTCCCTACTCTCTGTTTTCTGTCCGTTAACCAATCCTCTATCCATGCTAATACATTATTTCTAATCCCATGATCCCTTATCTTGTGTAATAACCTTTTATGTGGCACCTTATCGAATGCCATTTGGAAATCCAAGTATACTACATCCACTGGTTCCCTTTTATCTACCTTGCTAGTTACATCCTCAAAAAATTTGTCAAACACGATCTCCCTTTTATAAAACCATGTTGACTCTGCTGAATCATGTTATGATTATCTTAGGTACCACTACCTTAACAATGGATTCCAGCATTTTTACGACGACTGATGTCAGGCTAACTGGCCTGTAGTTCCCTGTTTTTACTCTCCCTCCTTTTTTTGAATGGTGGTGTTACATTTGCTACCTTCCAATCTGCTGGGACCATTCAATGGAGCCTGGTCTCCAGTCGTCTTGGATCCCCTTGCCACTGGACCAAGACCTTGCTCTGGCAAGCCTATGTGGTAGCTCGTGTGCAACAGCCACCCCACGTTAAAAGAATTCATGCACAGGTTTCTTCCACCCTTCAAAATGAAGTTCGGGACCTGTAATGTCAGGACTCTCATGGACAACTCAAACAGTGACAGTCGCATTGCTATTGTTGCCCGGGAGCTCAGAAGTTTCAACATAGACATCGTCACCCGAAGCGAGATCCAGTGGGCAGGGGAAGGCCAGCTCAAAGAACAAGTTGGTGGTTAAATCTTCTTCTAGAAACCTAACCAGAGGAAGAATGCCGCCTCCATGGGATAGGCCTCGCCATAAAAAATGAGCTGGTCGGCCACCTCAGAGATTCCCCTTGCAGGATAAACGAATGCCTCGTGACTCTTCGACTCACCCCAGCCTGGAACCAGTGCACTATGGTTATCAGTGCGTACGCCCCAACACTGGAAGCTACAGATGAGAGCAAAGAGGAATTCTACTCCAACCTCGAACAATCCCTGTCCCGAGTCCCAACCGGTAACAAGCTGATCTTCCGTTGCAACTTCAATGCCAGAATTGGAAATCACACTGACCTCTGGGGAGGTGTGATGGGCAGAGAGGGGGTAGGGAAAACCAACTCCAACGGTACCCTCCTCCTAACGAAATGCTTAGAACTTGGCCTTGTCGTAACCAACACCTGGTTCCATCAGAAAGACAAAAATAAGACTTCATGGCAACACCCTCGCTCCAAGCACTGGCATCGTCTGAGCGAGGGACCACAAGGACATCCACATCACCCGCAAGTGCAAGGCATTCTTGAATTGGAAACAGCAACACAACTCGAGAGCAAGAAAGCAGCTCTATAGACGTCTGAAGGCCGAGGTCTGTCAAAAGACTCGCGACCTAAAGAACAGATGGTGGGTGGATAAAGCTCAGGAGATCCAGCAACTAGCCGACAACCACGACCTGCGAGGATTCTTTAGTGCAATCAAGACCACCTATGGCCCAAGCGCCAAAGGCCCTACCCCACTGCTGGCCAAGAATGGAGAGGTACTCATCAAGGAGAGGCAGTCGGTGCCCACTGGAAGGAGCACTTCAAAGATCTCCTTAACTGAGAGTCCATCTTTGACGTGAGTGTCCTTGACTCCATCCCACAGCATTCTACCCGCAACCATCTCAGCACAACCCCAGCAAGGCATGAGGTAGAAAAGATAACTGAAGAACAGCAAAGCCTCAGGAGCCGATGGAATCCCCAGCGAAGCACTAAAACATGGCGGAGAGGCACTATTGCATGATCTCATTTCTCTTATCTGGAAGGAGGAGAGCATGCCAGGGGATCTCAGAGACATTGTAATCATGACCATCTTCAAGAAAGGTGACAAGTCTGATTGCGATAATTACCAAGGAGTTTCCCTACTGTCTGCCACAAGGAAAGTCATCGCAAGAATTCTCCTCAATTGCTTTCTCCCTGTGGCTGAAGAGCTCCTCCCAGAGTCGCAATGTGAATTCTGCCCACTAAGGGGCACAATGGACATGATCTTCACCGCGCGGCAAATCCAAGAGAAATACAGGGAACAGAACCAACCCTTGTACATGGCCTTCTTTGACCTCACAAAGGCCTTCGACACTGTCAACCGTGAGGGGTTATGGAAGGTTTGCCTCAAATTTGGCTGCCCTCAAAGGTTTGTCACCATTCTTCACCTGCTTCACGATGACCTGCAAGCCATAACCCTGACCAACGGATCTACCACAGACCCAATCCATGTACGGACCAAGGTCAAGCAAGGCTGTGTCATCGCACCAACGCTCTTCTTGATCTTCCTTGCTACAGTGCTCCATCTCACCCTCAGTAAGCTCCCCACTGGAGTGGAGATAATCTACATAACAAATGGCAAACTGTTCAACATCCGCCGACTCCAGGCCAGATCCAAGGTCATCCCATCCTCGGTCATTGAATTACAATACGCAGATGCTGCTTGCGTCAGTGCACACTCGGAGACCGAACTCCAAACCATCGTAAACACCTTCACCGAAGCGTACGGGAGCATGGGCCTTACACTAAACATACGTCAGACAAAGGTCCTCTACCAACCTGCCCCCACCACAGAGCACTGCCCCTCAATTATCATAATCCACAACGAGGCCTTGGGCAATGGGGCCCATTTTCCATACCTCGGGAGCTTACTGTCAACAAGGGTAGACATTGACAACAAGGTCCAACACTGCCTCCAGTGTGCCAACGCAGCCTTCTGTCGCCTGAGGAAGAGAGTATTTGAAGACAAGGACCTTAAACCCGGCACCAAGCTCATGGTCTACAGAGCAGTCGTGATACCCGCCCTCCCATCTGGTTCAGAGACAGGTGAGCAGAGGAAACGATTCAAGGACACCCACAATGCCTCCTTGATAAAGTGCAACAGCCACACTGACTCCTGGGAATCCCTGGCCGAAGACCACTCAAAGTGGAGGAAAAACATCTGGGAAGGCGCTGAACACCTCAAGTCTCTTTGCCGAGAGCAAGCTGAAGGCCAAGCGCGAACAGCGGAAGGAGCTCATGACAACCCAGGCACCCCAGCCACCCGTCCCTTCAAGCAGCGTTTGTCCCACCTGTGACAGAGACTGTCGGTCTCGCATTGGACTCATCAGTCACCTGAGAACTCATAGTAGTGGAAGCAAGTCATCCTCAACTCCGAGGGACTGCCGAAGAAGAAGAGGAAGGGAAGTTCAGAACCTAGGGAATTTTAAAAGATCAATACCAATGCATCCATAATCTCTGCAGCCACCTCTTTTAGAACCTTAGGATGTAGGCCGTCAGCTCCAGAGGATTTGTCAGTTTTTAGTCCTCTCTCGTTTCTTTTTCTCTACTTATATTGATTACATTAAGTTCCTCACCCTCATTAGACACTTGGGGTCCGAAATTGATGCACTCACCACTCATTGCCGCTGACTGCCACCGACATTCCTCCTCGGGTTCCGCCCAGTGCCACTTTCGATCTGGTCCGGAGCGGGCAAGAGGGGCGAGCCGCTGGGAACCGCCCGCTGATGTCAGCGGACGGCCGAGTGGTGTAAGTGACCTCCCGCCTGCCAAGATGCCAGATTGGTGCGGGCGGGAGTTGGCGGGAGCCGGCGCCAGAACCGGGGTGGACCACTGCCAGGACGCTGGTCTGTCCCCGACGGTAGGTATGAAGAGCTGAAAAAAAAGGTGAGTAAACATTTTTTTCTTTACAGGGACTTACCTGTATGGGGTCCTCTGAAGGTGTTCCGATGGTTTTTTTTTTAATGCTTTTTATTTGCAGGTTTTTGACCCTCTGTGGGCCTGACTCCATCCTCTGCTGCACTTGCACGGCAAGCACCTTTGCCGCCGAGATTGGGAGCTTCCGCCAGCTACCGCCCACGTTGGCGGCAAAAGTCCCTCATTTGATGAAAACCCCATCCAAAGTACCATCGGGTACCTCGGCGGCCATCGGCGGTCCTTTGGCCGGCACTTGGGCAGGTGGAAGCCTTCACCAAATTTGGGCCCACGGTTCCACACCATTTTAGGTTAGCTTTTTGCGTCTTCTACTGTGAAGACAGATACAAAATATTTGTTTAACGTTTCTGCCATTTCCTTATTCCCCATAAACATTTCTTCTTGCTCAGCTTCGAAGGAACCAATGTTTACTTTTGTTACTCTCTTCCTTTTTACATACTTGTGGAAACTTTTACAATCTGTTTTTATCGATCTTGCTGGTTTTCTCTCATAGTCTATTTTTTCCCTTTGTATCAATTTTTTTGGTCATCTTTTAGAACATAAGAACATAAGAACATAAGAATCAGGAACAGGAGTAGGCCATCTAGCCCCTCGAGCCTGCTCCGCCATTCAACAAGATCATGGCTGATCTGGCCGTGGACTCAGCTCTACTTACCCGCCCGCTCCCCATAACCCTTAATTCCCTCATTGGTTAAAAATCTATCTATCTGTGATTTGAATACTGTGATTTCAATGAGCTAGCCTCAACTGCTTCCTTGGGCAGAGAATTCCACAGATTCACGACTCTCTGGGAGAAGAAATTCCTTCTCAACTCGGTTTTAAATTGGCTCCCCCGTATTTTGAGGCTGTGCCCCCTAGTTCTAGTCTCCCCGACCAGTGGAAACAACCTCTCTGCCTCTATCTTGTCTATCCCTTTCATTGTTTTAAATGTTTCTATAAGATCACCTCTCATCCTTCTGAACTCCAACGGGTAAAGACCCAGTTTACTCAATCTATCATCATAAGGTAACCCCCTCATCTCCGGAATCAGCCTAGTGAATCGTCTCTGTACCCCCTCCAAGGCTAGTATATCCTTCCTTCAGTAAGGTGACCAAAACTGCATGCAGTACTCCAGGTGTGGCCTCACCAATACCCTGTACAGTTGCAGCAGGACCTCCCTGCTTTTGTACTCCATCTCTCTCGCAATGAAAGCCAACATTCCATTTGCCTTCCTGATTAACTGCTGCACCTGCAAACTAACTTTTTGGATTCATGCACAAAGACCCCCGGGTCCCTCTGCACCGCAGCATGTTGTAATTTCTCCCCATTCAAATAATATTCCATTTTACTGTTTTTTTTTCCAAGGTAGATGACCTCACATTTTCCGACATTGTATTCTATCTGCGAAACCTTAGCCCATTCGCTCAACCTATCTAAATCTCTTTGCAGCCTCTCTGTGTCCTCTACACAACCTGCTTTCCCACTAATCTTTGTGTCATCTGCAAATTTTGTTACATTACACTCTGTCCCCTCTTCCAGGTCACCTATGTGTATTGTGAACAGTTGTGGTCCCAGCACTGATCCCAGCACCGATTGCTGCTTTCTGAAACTCTGCCAACCCTCAGGCTTACTACCATTCTTTGCAACATTATAAGCTTTTTCTTTCAATCTAATGCTATCCTTAACTTCTTTCGTTAGCCACGGTTAGATCACCTTTCCTGTGGAGTTTTTGTTTCTCAATGGGATGTATTTTTCGTGAGAATTATCAAATATTTCTTTAAATGCTAGCCATTGCTTATCTATTACCATACCTTATAATCTATCTTTCCAATCTACCTTAGCCAACTCGCCTTTCATACCTATGTAATTTGCTTTCTTTAAGTTTAAGACACTAGTTTTAGACTTAGGCAAGTCACTCTCAAACGTAATGTGAAATTCTATCGTATTATGATCACTCTGTCCCAGAAGATCCTTTTCTATGAGATTGCTAATTAACCCTGTCTCATTACACAATACAAGTTCTAAAATAGCCGTTCCCTGGTTGGTTCCACATGTATTGTTCTAGGAAACTGTCCCAAATGCATTCCATGAACTCGTCCTCCAGACTACCTTTACCAATATGATTTGTCCAGTCTATATGAAGATTAAAGTCCCCCACGATTATTGCATTACCTTTTTTACAAGCTCCTACTATTTCTTGATTAATATTCTGTCCAACAGTATAACTACTTTTAGGGGGCCTATATAGTACTAACACCAGTGTTTTCTGCTCCTTGTCATTCCTTATCTCCACCCACTTCCTGATCTTCCGAGCCGAGATCCTTTCTCTCGA